>NC_092745.1:56548095-57173095 GCF_047496795.1 Chiloscyllium punctatum
GGGCGAGCCAGAGCGAGGGCGAGCCAGAGCGAGGGCGAGACAGAGCGAGGGCGAGACAGAGCGAGGGCGAGAGAGTGAGTGAGCAAGAGTGAGTGAGTGAGCAAGAGTGAGTGAGTGAGCAAGAGTGAGTGAGTGAGCGAGTTTGTGACACAGAGTGAGTGAGTGAGAGAGAGCAAGAGCGAGAGCGAGAGCGAGTGAGAGAGAGAAAATAGAAGAGAGGGAGACAGACAAGCATTCAGGTGAGTGGTCATGTGGTACGGCTGAGGTGATAGGCAGAGGTGCAGTGAGAGTTCCTGACTGGGAGTTGAGTGGCATGTTAATGTGAGAGACTAGGGATGGGGGATAGCGAGTCAGCATTAGAGAAAAAAAAGTGCGCGCGTGTGAGGGAGAGCTGTCAAATATATATCAACTTCAACACTGCATTATACTTTAAATATAGTAATTGTTATGTAACGTAAGCACTTAAATCCATGTTGGGGAGTGTGTGTTTTCCTGAGCTGCTGCTCTAAAAACAAAAACTCTGAGCAAAACTAGACATTTCTCCAGGGAAAATTTCTATTCCAATTCTTAGTTTATATTGTGCATATTAGATATCTCAAAACACCATATCTCTCACGAAAAACAAGCAACCTCACTGGATTCCCAGATGTGTTTAGCTAGTGCAAATAGCAACAAGAGGAAGCAATAGAATAGTCATAGCACTAAACTCTCAGAATGAACTCGGGTTGCTCTAACTGGTTCATGACAGGTTGCAGAATGGCCTACCAGGTCATATGGAAGACAGAAGAGTTTTTAAACTAGCTTTCAGTAATCAACACTTTGCTTCACACTTGAAAAATGGTAGGTTTGAAAAGATCATATCAATACTGTATTTTCATAAATACAGAGAACAATATTTTCCTCAGCATCAACCCTGGCCCACAACATTTCAATTGTTCTCCAATTCTGGCAGCATCTGTTGAAATTCTGGCTCCATCATTTTCTCTTTGTTAAAAAAAATCTGTACTGTCTTTTACATATCCTCTTGAACCATATACATTTTCTTTTGTAACAAGTCTCCCATTAGACACCTTACTACCTTAATCACAAACATGTTCTGCTCTTCCTTCATAAAACAGAATATATTACAGGTAGTGGTTGATCATTTAATCTTACATGGGTTGGTTCTCAGATAAAGCAATACACTTCATCCCACTCCATTGTTCTTGTCCCTTAACCCTTCAAGGATTTATCCTTCTGAATGGTTACTATTGAAATTTCCGCCACCGTTTCAGATGATGCAGATCATCACCTCCGTGCCAAAAAAATGTTCCTTTCTGTCACTTCAGATTCTTTCCCAATCCCTACAAAATTATGCCTTCCATCAAAATCTTGGCTGCAATTTGTTGAGACAACAGGGATCTCACCTGCTGGCTGGAGTGCAAACAAAAGAATTGTGTTGCCTCTTTACTGGAAAGCACACCAAACCAATTGAGCAGAGGAGAGGCCAGCAATTGGCCTTTTCCCAGGATTAAGACCCAGACCTTACTATTGTGTATATAAGTCCTGCACTGATTTGCCTTTCCAAAATATAGCAACTCACATCTGTCTAAATGAAACTCCATCTGCCACTCCTTGGCACATTGGCCCATCTGATCAAGTTTCCACTGTGTTTTGAAGTAATCTTTTTAGCCGTCCACTACACTTCCCATTTTGGTGTCAGCTGCAAACTTACTCATCATACCTCCTATGTTCAAAAATGACAAAAAGTAGTGGACCCAGTATCAATCCTTGTGGCACATAACTGAACCCTCCACCGCCACCCTTCCATGTGATCTGGCCTTGCTACCCAAACTACCATGAGAAACCATGTCGAGTGCCTTAATGAAGTTCATATAGCATATTCCAATTCATTTCATAATTTGTTAAGCATAGGCCTAAAATATGAGACATTAACCGCCAAACATTGAGTATGTGAAATTAATCCATTTGTAAATATTTATTCCCTTTAAAACATTATTAAATATTAAATTAGAACCATATTGATCTTGCCTTGGCTATGATCCATATCCCATTCAAATCTTATCCGTTAAGTGTGGTAGCTTTAATTAGTGTCTGCAAGCTGCACATTTGGTATCCTTAAAAAGGAAAAAGGTTGCCAACAGCCTTCACATTGTTTATGCATTGCTGTATGTCCATGGCCACCAGCACATGAAGTTTTTAGGAAAGGTCTCATGTGAATTCCCAATGGTTAATTGAATATAATTCACAAATCTTCAGAACCTTTACAACCTAGGTCTACATCATGTTCTAATTGCTGTGTTAAGTCTCACTATCAATAGATCAGTGGACCTTTAAAGAGTCTTGCTTGTGACATCATTATTGTACTAAAGCATATGATCGGAGGGTTAAAATGTCTCAAATCCCATCTTATTTCTTATTACTCAAAGCACAACACTCTTCCGAAAGGATGCCGTTCTATTGTTACCGAACAGCTTAATGTTGTGTGCCTGAGGAATATAAAGTTTGTACACAGTAGTTAGTGCAATATAACTCTGTTGCATGCTATAATACCACAGTATCCACCTGCAGTTTTTTTTAAACTTTATGGGACATAAAGGAAGATTGCATCAAGTAAAACACTCTGGTAAATGTAAAATCACATCACAAACAAGTCAAAAGTACTCAAACATGTACGAGTTTGATGAACTTCAGTGCCTTTAGAAGTCTCCCTTTTTTAAGGAAGATTAGATTAGATTACTTACAGTGTGGAAACAGGCCCTTCGGCCCAACAAGTCCACACCGCCCCGCCGAAGCGCAACCCACCCATACCCCTACATCTACCCCTTACCTAACACTACGGGCAATTTAGCATGGCCAATTCACCTGACCTGCACATCTTTGGAATGTGGGAGGAAACCGGAGCACCCGGAGGAAACCCACGCAGACACGGGGAGAATGTGCAAACTCCACACAGAGAGTCGCCTGAGGCGGGAATTGAACCCGGGTCTCTGGCGCTGTGAGGCAGCAGTGCTAACCACTGTGCCACCGTGCCGCCCGTAAAGGGAATAAAGCATTACAAAAGCAACATAAACTTATTTAAAGCAGTTAAAATATTTTCAATATCAGCCTTGCAAAAACCCCAATGCCAAATATAATTGGCACAACTTCAGTCTCCACTACAGTCTACTGCACATTATCCTTATATTTTAGTGAGGCCCCTGGGTTTATGATCGTCAATACTGAAGTATCTTTGGTGATCTAACATTTCAGTGACAGAAGAATTTTTCAAAAGCAGGGAAGTTCATGCATTTACATGACCATGAGTTACAAGAACACACTTTTTAAAACAATCAAACGTTAATTTGAAGAAATAATAAAAATACCTTCCACCAACTGCAAAGTCCGAAATGGCATAATAGTAAGACTTCAGAACCTTAGGGTCGTTAAAAACCTCATCTCCGAAAGTGTTCAACCTATTCAAGGTCACTTTGATATCAGTTGCTGTAACCCATTCCTGTAAATGAGCAAACAATAACCAAGTTAGCACAATGCCACTTCCAGGAATTAGTCACTGGATTCTAAAAGTATTCACCAAGGAACATCTGATACTACAATGCATTTCGAATAAATAACTCAAGACATTTTCCATAATAATTCACCTAAAAAATGCATACATAAAATATAAAGGCAGTCAGCACTCAGACATGTTTTTGTTGAATTACAAATTAAATAACTACAATTAATTTAGCACTGTTACATTAAAGTTGCATAATGGCTCAACAAACCTGGTTTGTTAAAATCACAATTTATTTACACATTGAGAGATCTTAGTCAATGAGTCATACAATAGTTCTGATTGTGAGAAAACCCCATAAATTCTATGCAGCACAAGTTAAATATGGCTATTAGCTCTTCTTCCAAAATCAGACACATGATACAGACCAAAAAGACTTTGCTTCCAGAGGAACAAACAACCTTTGAAGTGTAAGTTTTCCTCTGCAAGTAAAATCGGGGAAAATGTATTATTGGAATTTTCTGCATCTTATCTTTCCTGATCTGTTACTGGTATGAAAAGAAAGTACAATATAGAACATAGAAAAGTACAGCACAGAACAGGCCCTTTGGCCCACGATGTTGTGCCGCGATTTAACCCTAATGTAAAATATAGTAACTTAACCTACACACCCCGCAACTCACTGCTATCCACGTGCATGTCCAGCAGTCGCTTAAATATCCCCAATGACACTGCTTCCACCACCACCGCTGGCAACACACTCCATGCATTCACAACTCTCTGCATAAAGAACCGACCTCTGACGTGCCCTTTATACCTTCCTCCTAATATCTTCAAACTATGACTTCTCGCACCAGTCACTCCTGCCCTGGGGAAAAGTCTCTGGCTATTGACTCTATCTATTCCTCTCATTATTTTGTACACCTTGATCAGGTCTCCTCCCTTCTTCCTCTCCAGAGAGGAAAGTCCAAGCTTATTCAACCCTTCTTCATAAGGCAAGCCCTCCAGTCCGGGCAGCATCCTGGTAAACCTTCTCTGCACCCTCTCCAAAGCCTCCGTATCTTTCCTATAGTAGGGCGACCAGAACTGGACACAATATTCCAAGTGTGGTCTCACCAGGGACTTATAGAGCTGCAGCAAAACCTCACAGCTCTTGAACTCAATCTCCCCTGTTAATGAAAACCAAAACACCATATACTTTCCTAACAACCATATCCACTTGGATGGCAACTTTGAGGGATCTATGTACTTGCACACCCAGATCCCTCTGTTCCTTCACACTGCCAAAAATCCTGCCTTTAATCCTATATTCAGTATTCGAGTTCGACCTTCCAAAATGCATCACTTTGCATTTATCCAGGTTGACCTCCAACTGCCATTTCTCAGCCCAGCTCTGCATCCTGTCTATGTCGTGCTGCAGCCTGCAATAGCCCTCTATACTATAGACGACACCGCCAACCTTTGTGTCAACTGCAAATTTACTAACCCACCCCTCAACCTCCTCATCCAAGCCATTTATAAAGACTACAAAGAGCAGAGGCCCAAGAACAGAGCCCTGCGGGACCCCACTCATCACTGACCTCCAGGCAGAATATTTTCCATCTACAACCACTCTCTGCCTTCTGTCAGCCAACCAATTCTGAATCCAGACAGCCAAATTTCCCTGTATCCCATACTTCCTGACTTTATGAATGAGCCTACCATGGGGAACCCTATCAAATGCCTTGCTGAAGTCCATATACACCACATCCACTGCTCGATCGTTGTTGACCTGTCTTGACACCTCCTCAAAGAACTCAATAAGATTTGTGAGGCATGACCTGCTCCTCACAAAGCCATGCTGACTGCCTTTAAATCACACTATGCTTTGTCAAATAGTCATAAATCCTATCCCTCAGAATTCTTTCCAAAACTTTACTGAGTACGCTTCATCATTAAATGCTTAACTTGGCCAGAAGAAATAGTGCAGTCACCAAGATGTACAAACAGAATATGAACAGGTTGAAGCATAGCCAAGTCATTTTTAAGGAAATGTACAAGTAAGCATTTTTTTTGCAGTAGAATTATTGACACAGGCAACTCAAACCATGAGGATAGCCAGCTTTTATGGAAAACATGATCACTAATAAGAACTGAATAGTTACACATAATATTATTTAAAATAATTTCAGGTCTGTTAATATATATTAACTAAATCTGCATGGCAAATGTGTTACAGAGCTTGCTCTTTGGAAAAAGCTGTGATACTTAAATTTATCCAGGTGGCCATAAGTAAAATTACTTTGAGAGAACTTTTCCCATTTTCAATCAAAGCATTTTGAGTGATGAAAGTTTAATCTCTCATAGCTTGGAGCGACTTTCACCACATAATCTTTGCTGCATTAATTAGATAACAGTAAACTCGGGCACTCTGTAAAGAGAAATCACATCAGTAGAGAGGCAGAAGTGCTTGCCACTGCAACAATCTTCTCGCACAATATTTAAAGACTGGCTTTACACAAATTCTGACTCTTAATCAGGAATGATCCCTCCACAATGGTGTCAAGCCTCTTTCTCTGGGCCATGTCATAAATACAAAGAAAATTAACTGCCTGCTCTACACCACGACCTGGAAATATTGGTAGATGGGGTAAAGGAGAGAAATGCAATCATTTTGTCAGCTGACTGCCACAGGAAACCACACTGCAAGGCCAAGTCAGCCTGGATATAAATTGTGGAAGTCACTGAGTGGACCAAGACTGGCAGCCTCCAAGCAAGCATAAAGTAAGCAAGTGATTTTTTTTTTTAAAAAAGTGTCATTAGAAACATCCAATGTAGATACACAAGATGCATGGGTATTCCTGTGTACATAGCGACCTAGCAGAAACATACAAGCTGCAAGTATGAAAGTTAGCGTTGAAGGGCTGACTGAAATGCACTTCAAGTTGGTTGAAGAGCAGCCTTGATGATGTAGTGATGCTGGTGATTCACTGATTCCAACCTGCATGGATGAAGAGGGTTTAGGAGATAAGTGGCCACAGAGCACGTAGGCATGTTGTTGCAAAGAAGCAGTTGCACAATGGCTGGGACAAAAACAAAACTGATCAGCAGTTTTTTGGACCTGCTCTGAGTCAGGTCAGGAAAACATGCCATTTATTTTCTCAGGCAAGGGCATTAGAATTAGAAGTAGTGTATAAATAAAGCAAGCTGAAGTTTAATGGGATTTAAAAGGTAATGATATAAAAGATAGTTGATGCTCAAATTTTTTTTTGCACTTGAAAGGAAAAAATCAGGTAAAACAATTCTTTATGTCAAGATAGTTCTTATTTTCCCAGCTCTCTTGCTCATCGGACACCAGCAAGGGAAAATTCTACACAGATCTTTTGAATGCACCTGCTATTTTGAGAGTGTTTTTTGTTTCTTTAAAACACCAAGTGGTTAATGTGTGGAATGAACTGTCAGAGGAAGTGGTGGATGCATTTACAGTTACAATGTTTAAAACACATTTGGATAAGTACATGAATAGGAAAGGATTGGAGGAATATGGGCCAAATACAGGTAGATGGGACGATTTTGATTTAGGAACATGGTTGGCATGCATTAGTTGGACTGAAAGGTCTAGTTTCATGTTGTATGACTCTGACTATTTCCAGATTACAGTACTTTGCTTTATATTTGTCAATTCTGATTGAAATTTGTAGCCTGGAGGTTTCAAAGTGTTTTTTAAAAAGTGCTGCTGAACCGCTGGTGGACACAGATAGCTACAACTTCATGGAAATTAACAGGACAAATATAAAGCAAAGTACTGTAATCTGGAAATAGTCATCAAGTCAAACAGCATGGAAATAGATCCTTCAGTCCAACTAATGCATGCCGACCATGTTCCTAAATCAAAATAGGCCCATCTAACTGTGTTTGGCCCATATTTGACAGAGTCCAGGCACTGTATCACAAGACTCAATGTTATTAATAGCAAACTGTAACATTTTACATTGACAAAACTGACCTATCCAATTAGCAGGGAGCCAGTCTGCACACAGATGTGATAACTTCTCATCACTGACTGCATAGGGGATAAACTATTGAGATTTGGAATGCATTACATGCCCTTGATGGTCGAATCAAATTCAATGGTACTTTTCAAATGATTTTTTTTGTATATTTGAAGAAGTGAAATTTACTGGGTGAAGCAAGAGTAGGGAAATAGGATGAGTTTTGTTTTAGGAACACACCTATCACAGACACAACGGGCTAAATAGGCTCATTCTTTGTTGTAAGATCCTACAATAATTGGCCCATGGAATTGCTTTTTTAAGGATATTTGGTATTGGCCAGGTCACAAGAACTACTGTACTCTGCTTTGGAAAATGCTACTTACTCTTTTTCTGTTTATGGAGGTAACAGATGGAGCCTCAGTTTGGTAGCTCATCCAATATGCAAACATTCAAATTTCCAGTGAAATTAGTGTCCTGGAAACAGACAGCAAGGAAACAGACACTTTGGTCCAACTCGTCCATGCTGACCAGATATCCCAACCTACCTAACCTATCCCCACTTGCCAGCACTAAGCCCATTTCCCTCCAAACCCTTCCTATTCATATACCCATCCAAATGCCTTTTTCATGTTGTAATTGTACCAGCCTTCACCACTTCCTCTGGTAGCTCATTCCATACATGCACTACCCTGTGTGAAAAAGTCGCCCCTTAGGTCTCTTTTATATCTTTCCCCTCTCACCCTAAACCTATGCCCTCTAGTTCTGGACTCCCTGACCCCAGGGAAAAGACCTAGTCTATTTATCTGATCCACGCCCCTCATGATTTTATAAACCTCAATAAGATCACCCCTCAGTGTCCGACGCTCCAAGGAAAACAGCCCCAGTATATTTAACCTCTCCCTATAGCTCAAATCCACCAACCATGGCAACATCCTTGTTAATCTTTCCCGAACCCTATCATGTTTCAGGACATTCTTCCCACAGAAAGGAGACCAGAATTGCAAGCAATATTCTAGAAGTGGCCTTGCCAATGTCCTGTACAGCCGCAACATGACCTCCCAACTCCTGTACCCAATACTCTTACCCATAAAGGAAAGCATATCAAACATGATCTTCACTATCCTATCTACCTGCGACTCCACTTTCAAGGAGCTACGAATCTGCTCTCCAATGTCTCTTTCTTCAGCAACATTGGAATAAAATCAAAGCAAGACTACATATTCAGTATACTTTTGCATAAGAATATGTTCTAATGAAAGAAATACTTAGTTATGGAGTTAGTCTGAATCCAAGAAATGATGGCTCCTGATGGGTCTTGATTTTATAGGCAGGGATAGAGTAAAAGACAAAAGGGCATGAATGTCACTAACCACTAATTAACTGGCCTATGCACAAACAGAGGCCTTTAGAAAAAGCATATCACTGGTTTCCAACCACCTAATTTTTAAAACAAAGTTTTAAAATCTTTTTGGTCCAAATTGCCTGCTTCCACATTGTAGGAATTATATGACTAAAATGGAAAGTTGACTAAAGAAATTTACATTTATCAAATGCGCTGCATGCAATAGAACACACTGGAATAGAATCAATAGCCTGTACCAGATACAATATCTGATTTGCATTCAAAGCAGAAAACTTTTTATACATTATTTACACCAGATCTGCCATTCACAAAAGTGAAGTACATATCTTGTCCACAGTGTCCCCTAGGGGGCAAGAATTGTCTTTTAGAAAACAATCTTAATTAGTCAAGCATTTACTAATGGAAGGATATTTACATCAGTACAGGGAGATGTCACTGCCAAGAAAATCCCAGTATTGAGTCTTTCCATGAAGCGTCCTTGCTTTTGGTTATAAGGTCCAGGTATATCCGACCTGCCCCAGAGTTGTGCCATAATAATGTGAGTAGGTCAAGTAAAATTTAAAAGAAAGCAAAAGAATTGCAGATGCCAGAAATCAGAAACAAAACAAAAATTGCTGGAGAAGCTCAGCAGGTCCAGCAGCATAGGTGGAGAGAAATCAGAATGTTTTCAGTCCAATGACGTTTCTTCAGAACTTAGAACAGTTAATTAGAACACAACTATATCAGTGCATTTATTAAATTAACATGCATTTGAGTCAACCGGACTAAAGGTGTAATTAAGTTTTAAAAATTCTCAGCAAATGGTGCATATGTACCTTTAAATTGTTTATGTGGTCATTCACAAATGCAGTAGTTGAGCAATTAGCAACAGACTAAGTGGTTATATAATTGAAATCACATGAACCCACTGCTATAATAGAAGTTTCAGGTTATTTATGAATGTAAGGCAGCGTGTTAAACTCCACCTATTTGATATAGTAGTGTATATAAAACAAAAATTATTTTAAGCACATCTGCAGGACTGTGATCCAGATGTGTTCCTATTTTAAATGGAATTAAAGAGTTCTGGCTTCACACCCTAGTCGAGAACTTGACGGCATATCATGCAAGATGACATTTTGGTACTGAGACACTGATGGAGTTATCTTTTAGATAAGTTCTGAAACCAAGAGCTGGTTTGAGCAGATGTAAATTAATTAACAGTTTGACTATTTAAAAGGAAAACAGAAATGCTCTCTTGCTTACTTATTAATTGTTAATTTCACAATCACCACCACCTCCACAAATCAACTGGTCTTTGACATCAATTGTTGTTGGTGTCACCTGGCTGTTGTGCTCTTTTTAAAAATTATTCACTCATGGGATATGGGCATTGCTGGATATTAAAAGGTGCGCTAGTTGCCACAGTCCATTTGGTGCAGGTAGACCCACAATGCCATTAGAAAGGGAATTCCAGGGTTTTAACCCAGCATCAGTGGAGAAATAACAATATATTTCCAGTTTTGTAAATAATTAGTATTGTGCAACTCCACATACCAGCAGAAAATCATTGGAACTAAAGGTACTCTCTTATACATCATGCTTGCTATTGCAGCACTTCCCTACGATCACAGGGATCAGCAAGTCAGCATGTAAATGGAGTTTTAAAGCCTCTGGCAATCATTCCAAAAACCAAGACTCAATTATTGTATCTAAAATAAGCAGAAACTGGAGAAGCTCAGCAGTTCTGGCAGCATCTGAAAGCAGAGTTAACATTTTGGGTCCAGTGACCCTTCTTCCGAACTGGAACTGAAATCTCAATTCTGCTGTCTCTGCCGAGATACTGCCAGACCTGCTGAGTTTCTGCAGCAACTTCTGTATTGTTTCAGATTTTCAGTGTAAGCAGTTCTTTGTTTAATTATACTAAAATATAAGCCATTATTGTGGGTATGGATGGTCACGATTTTGAAATTTGACAAAAAGTCATTTGTATTAAATTAATGGCCTATACCCACATCCCACACCTCTGCCCTCAGACCCCACCCCTTCAACCATAACAAGGACAGAACACCCCTGGTGCTCACCTTCCACCCTACCAACCTTCGCATAAACCAAATCATCTGCCGACATTTCCGCCACCTCCAATCAGACACCACCACCAGGGATATATTTCCCTCCCCACTCCTTTCCACCTTCCGCAAAGACAGTTCCCTCCGTAACTACCTGGTCAGGTCTATGTCCCACCCCCCACCCTCCTGTCCTGGCACCTTCCTCTGCCACCGCAGGAATTGCAAAACCTGCGCCCACACCTCTTCCTTCACCTCCATCCAAGGCCCTAAAGAAGTCTTCCACATCCGAAGTTTTACTTGCACATCCACCAATATCATTTATTGTATCCGTTGCTCCCGATGTGGTCTCCTCTACATTGGGGAGACTGGAAGCCTCTGAGCAGAGCGCTTTAGGGAACATGTCTGGGATACCCGCACCAATCAACCACACCACTTCAACTCCCCCTCCCACTCTGCTGAGGACATGGAGGTCCTAGACCTCTTTCACCGCCACTCCCTCACCACCAGATGCCTGGAGGAAGAACGCCTTATCTTCTGCCTCGGAACACTTCAACCCCAGGGCATCAATGGGGACTTCAACATTTTCCTCATTTCCCCTTGCCCCACCTCACCCCAGTTCCAAACTTCCAGCTCAGCACTGTCCTCATGACTTGTCCTAGCTGCCTATCTCCTTTTCCACCTATCCACTCCATCCTCCTCTCGGACCTATCACCTTCATCCCCTCCCCCACTCACCTATTGTACTCTATGCTACTCTCTCCCCACCCCCACCCTCCTCTCATTTATCTCTCCACCCTTCAGGCTCTCTGCCTGTATTCCTGATGAAGGGCTTTTGCCTGAAATGTCAATTTTACTGCTCCTCGGATGCTGCCTGAACTGCTGTGCTTTTCCAGCACCAGTTTAATCTAGACTCTGGCTTCCAGCATCTGCAGCATTGTTTTTACCTATTGAATAACGTGGTCAGTGAGAAATACTTTTAACTGCAGTGACCATTTGAATACCTTTCAAAAGAAACTGAAATATCTGGGAAAACGCAACAGGTCTGGCAGTATCTGTGAGGAGAAAACAGAATCAACGTTTCAGGTCCATTGATCTCTTTTCAGAGCAAATTAAACTCATCAAATTTGTCACCTTCAGCAACTGATGTGTTAACAAATTCATTCTGAATCACTGACTATGGCATTATTGTAGCAATCCCAATTTAAGTCAGATGTGGTCAAAAAATCATCTTCCCATGCTCCACATTTTTTTTTGGAGCATCTGGTTTATTTAGTGATAGCAACCACAGTTTGAAGATAAAACATACAAAGTATCAATTAGGGCAGCATGCATATTTCCACATTCTAAGAAGATTTCTTTCTCTATCACCTACACAACTATTTTATTAGGGGCAAATATGTTCGTTGAATGGCCTGTTCTACTACACATCCAACATCTACAGATGTTAGACCCCTGGTTTAGCCACAATGTTGGTGTTATTCCTTCACAGGTAGTACCTCATGTTCAGATCCCATGTAAATGTTTCCATACAAATAAATTATTTTCTTTACAAAGGCAGTACAGGAACAAAGCTGGTGTGCAGATGAGGCATTATGTCTATGTAACAGCAACCTGAACACATCATGAAGGGGTAAAGAAACAAGCAAACAATGGGGGAAAAAAAGCCCAGCAACATGGAGTACAGATTATGCTTTAAAGTTGAATTCCAGAATCCAAAAGCTATAAAATTCTGAGACTGAATAGATAATGCTGAATTTCAAGCTTATGTTGAACTTCATGCCTTATTCCATTTGTGCTATACTTTCAATAATACAGAATACATTTGATGCAGCAGATACTTGACAATTTTCAGCTTTAAATCAATTTCATATTTCAGGTACTTTGGTAGAAAGATCATTTGTTTTCATGGTTTGCCATGTGTGGATGGTCTTAAACTGTTGCTCTTCTTAACAACATAGCTTGTGCTATGTACTTGCATCCAGTTAGAAGCTAAGCAAGCAAGCATTTGTGGCCAAGAAATTGTGGCCAATTATAATGTGGGTATACCTGTCTTGGCTGAAAACAGGAGTCAACTTTACGCTGAGTATCTGCAAAAAAACAAAATAAAATAATTTTGGGGGCCAGAGAATCTAGTTTGTCTTATACTGTAGGTCAATTTGCATGCTGCGATCTATGGTATTTGTAATTAGGGTAGTGTGACACACAAAATGTGCTAAATAAAAAAGACCAGATACAAAAATAGGTGGATGAATCGATCATAACAGAAACGTTGGCGTCAGTGAAAAGTAATCCCTGTGGATTTCCCTGTTCAAAGACAGAAAACTCAGATCCAAACCAAGTCTATTTTACATCCAATAATAGATCTGTCATTGGTAGTAATAATTAATGGTAGGACTAACATAAGAAAGTGGATTAAGAGCATTTTAAATCATACATTACTTTTACACTTTATTTTTCACGGTACTGTGTTAACATACCAACATGCCAATTCTTCAGAAATGAAGAAAAATGTTATCACCATTAAAATGTATGAATTGATGGAAAGTGTCGATAGCAGAATGTATGTCAAGTACTGTATATGAGAACAAAATGTAAAAAAACAAGACATGGGCTAGGAGAGGGAGAGGGAGAGAGAGAGTCCGGAAGACTGTATAGTGCCAAAGCAGAAAATGGGCAGTTGTTAAAAGTTTGGGCTTCATTGAATATCTGCAGCAGGTTTACAACGGACATGGCAGTATGACAACAAGATTATGTATTGAACATTTGTTGAGTGATAGAAATAATTTTGTATCCATATTGTTAATGCTCACTTTTATTCCTGAGCTATAAGATTTGTCACCAGTCTGTTGTGTGGCTCTGCATCAAATGACTTCAGGAAGTCAGTGTATAGAGAGTTGTGACAACATCAAGAGTTTGATCATTTGCATACATCAGGAAAAAGCATGGGTCCCAATTCTGATCCCTACAGACCTTCACTACAAACCTTCCTCCTACCTGAAAAGTCCATTTCACTTAGCATGTGGAAGTGCCACACAACACAATGAGGGGGTATTCTCAATAGCATTTCATTTCATAAGGTTGCTGCAGTGGTCACTTTCACCAATCCAGACATGGACAGATACATCTTTGAAAGGTATTTTGATTAGGAGGAGCTCAAATATATTCTTCCTGCTTCATAGTTTCCTCACTATCTGTAGCAAACCCACTTCAGCAGCAAGGTCCTTGATGATGGATAATAAAGTCTCCCATTAAGATAACTTCTTCACCCTATCCACCTTCAGTGCTTCCTCCCAAAGAATGCAAGAAGAAGAAAAAGGTCAGAAGCAGGCCACTTGGCCCCTCAAGTCTATTCCACCATTCAACAAGATCATTGCTGTTCCGTCTTTGACCTCAACTCCTTTTTCATACCAGCTCATCTCCTTGATATTTCAAAAATCTATTTACCTCCTCTTTAAATATGTTATGATTTGAAAATACCAGTGTTTGACTGGGGTGTACAAAGTTAGAAATCTCACAACACCAGGTTATAGTCCAACAGGTTTATTTGGAAGCACTAGTTATCAGAGCATTGCTCCTTCATCAGGTGGTTGGGGAGTATAAGATCATAAGACACAGAATTTAAAGCAAAAGTTTACAGTATGATGTAACAAATTATGTATCGAAAAAGACCTGGATTGTTTAAGTCTGTCATCTTTTAGAATGGCCATGTTGGTTTCACTTCTTTCATATATAAATTGCAGAACAAGTTACATTCTCAAGTAAACTTTCACAGTTGGTGTCATGTGGGTCTAGATTATGCATTGAAGGTACGAGCTGCCCTGTGAGAGACTGTCTGTGCCACAATAGTCAGACTGATTCTCATCTAAAAAAATGGATCTTACATGGATTCATACTTTTACTTGGCTCAAAAACTGCAACTCTGCAAGTACAAATTCACCTCACAAACTTATGTGTGCACGTGGGCGTGACTGCGTGTGTGTAAAGGGGTATAAAAGTCTGTGAGAGGCTGTGTGCATCTGTCTCTGTCTGTGTCTTGCAATGGGGTCACCTGTAGTGTCACATGGACCCAAGATCCCAGTTGAGGCCATCCCCATGGATACCAAACTTGGCTATCAACCTCTGCTTGGTCACTTTTCATTGTTGCCTGTGCCAAAGTCCACCTTGGAGGATAATCACCCGAAGGTCAGAGACTGAATGTCCCAGGCCGCTGAAGTGTTCTCCAACTGCGAGGGAACACTCCTGAATGTTGATTGTTGTGCGGTGTCCATTCATCCACTGCGGTGGCATCTGCTTGGTCTCGCCAATGTACCATACCTCAGGGCATCCTTGCCTGCAGGACATGCGATAGACAATGTTGGCTGAGTTGCACGAGTACCTGCCACGTTCATGGTGGGAGGTGTCCCACGCATAATGGTGGTATCAGCATCGACATTCCAACATGTCTTGCAGCACCTACCGTGACATGGTTATATGGTGTTGTCCTGAAAGCCAGGCAGTTTGCTACGAACAATGATCTGTTTGAGGTTTGGTGGTTGTTTAAAGGTAAGAAGTGCAGGTGTGGGGAAGGTCTTGGCAAGGTGCTCATCCTCATTGACAATGTGTTGCAGACTGTGAAGAACATGGTGTAGTTTATTGGCTCCTGGAGAGTACTGGACAACGAAGGGTACCCTATTGGTTGCAACACGTATCTGTCTCCTGAGAAGGTCATTCCAGTTCCTCACTGTGGCACGTCAGAACTGTTGGTTGAGGAGTTGAGCATCATACCCCTGGTGTAGTGTGCTGAAATGTCTGTTGTGACGAGAAATGCTCTCGGTTCGACTGGTCCGTGGGTGCAGAGTTTCTGTAAGAAATCTGTAGTGTCGCGACAGAGGCAGGGGATCCTTTGTACAAAGGGTTTCAAGATGCCTTTGACATAGCCGGAAGGTTCTCACACAGAGTCCCATACGATGGAATGTCCTGGTGTGTTGACTTTGTGTATCTTTGGAAGGCAGTAGAAGTCGCCTACATGAGAAGTATGTGGGATGACAGCACGTAGAGAACTCTGAAGGACCGGACCCTCTCTCATATGCTCACACATACACTCCCAAACTCTCACATGCACCCTCTCAGTCCTATACCCCTTTACATATATATACACACACACACACACACACACACACACACACACACAGACACTCATAACACCCCCACACCCACCCACCCACCCATCCCATCCCCCACCACCCCACCACCCCCAATTATACACAAGTTTGTGGGGTGAATTTGTACTTGCAGAATTACATTTTACTTTGCACAAAAACTGCATGAATCCATACAAGATTCTGTAAATCAGTTTTACAAATGAAAGAACTGAAACCAACATGGTCATTCTAAAAGAGGAGAGACTTAATAAATAATCCAAGTCTTTTTCAATATATAATTTCAGTTACATCACACTGTAAACTTTTGCTATAAATTCTGTGTCTTATGATCTTATACTCCACAAAAACCTGAAGGAGCAGTGCTGTGATAACTAGTGCTTCCAAATAAACCTGTTGGACTATAGCCTGGTGCTGTATGATTTTTAACTTTAAATATGTTGTGATGTAGCCTCTGCAACCCTTGTATAGAGAATTGTCTCTGGAAGAAATGTCTTTGTATCTTAGTATTAAATGAAAATTCCCTTAAAAAGCTCCCCTAGAATTTTCCATGTATCAATAAGCTTACCCTTTATTCTTCTAAACTCGAATGAATAGACACACAATCTATTTAGCCATTCCTAATAAATTAATTCCTTTGTCCCAAAAATCAACCTAATAAATTGAGCCTCCAATGCCAGTAAACCCCTTTTTAAATGCAAGGAACAAAAACAGTATACCAGGTGCAGCCTCATGAACACTTAATGGTCGTAACAAGTTAGAACTCTTCCTAATCATTAATATAGATGGTAAATAATTGAGGCCCTGGAACTAATCATTGAGGCACTCAACTAGTTTCCAAAATGAAAAAAAGAGAACTTAGACTCAATATCTTAAGTGTGTTAACCAATGCTCAATCCTTGCCAATACGTCACCTCCAATGCAGTGAGCACTTATCTGACATTTTAGTGCATATCTTCCATAAATCCAAATACACTACATCTACAGGTTTCCTTTCCATCAACTCTGCACATTATATCCTCAAAGCACTCTTATAGCAAGCTTGTCAAACATTTTCTGTTCGCAAAAGCATATTGACTCTACCTGCTATTTCTTCCTCAATAATCGATTCTAGCATTTTCTAAACAGATGCCAGGCTAACTGGCCTATAGTTTCCTGCTTCCTTTCCTTTTGAACACTTTCAGCAGTTTTCCAATCCAATGAACCTCCTGGAAGCCTGAGAGTTCTGGAATAATTAGAACAATGCCTCCACAATCTCTGTAGCCCTTGGATACAGGATTGAAGCGATGTTCCAAATGGTGGAGCAGGACGGGCTGGGGATGTGTGGTAATCAGGAGATTTCCTTGTCTATTTTTGACCTGATGCCATAAGACTGCAATGCAACTCCCTCTAGACTATATGCCACTGCAGCACCATCACCTCTGCGGAGTCTGTCCTACTGGTAGGATAGGACAATACCCAGGGATAGAGACAGCATTGCCTGGGACATGGAATCTTATCTCACAGACCATGAGTATGACTGTATCAGACTGTTTGACTGGTCTGTTAGACACCTCTTCAAATTTTGGCACTGGACCCAGAGATTAGCAAGGAATACTTTACAGAGTAGATGGGACTGAATTTGTCATTGTCATTTTGGTACTTTGGTTGGTCACCCAGTTTCATCCGTTTGATTTGTATTGTATTGTATAGAGGACTGGTGCCACAGTATAGAAAGGATATGAGAATACATTGGACAGTGTGCAGAAGAGACTGAACAGAATGGCTCCAGTAATGATAAACTTCAGTTATGAGGATAGATTGGAGGGGTCAGGATTATGCTTCTTGAAAGAAAATGTCTGCTAGGAAATCTTCTACAAGCTTTCAAAATCACAAGGAGGCTAGACACAGTAAATATGGAGAAACTGTTCCCACTTATACGAGATGACGTAGATTTTAAGTAATTTGCAAAATAAGCAAATATGATGTGAGAAAAAAAATACATGTTCACACCAGTGGTTTGCATCTGGAAAGTATTCTGGAAGTGTGGTGGAAGCAGGGTCAACTGAGACATTCAAGAGATGCCTGTGGTCTATTTAAAATAATCATACAGTGTGCATGGGTGTGGGAAAAAGGCAGGAGAATAGTGCGAAATCATAATGCTCATTTGAAGAGCCGGCACAGATATTATGGGTTGAATGGCTTTCTTTTTCACCATAACTCTTCTGTGCATTTGAAACATTAACTCTCTCGCTCCACAGACGCCACTATCATAACTGCATTAGTTTCTCCAGCACTTGGTTTTCATTTCAGATTTCCAACATCCGTAACACTTGGCTTTTAATATAGCAGCATCACAAAGTTGAATTACAAAGCAGAGAGACTAGAGGATAGGTAGAAATCCACACAGGGTCAGAACTGCAGTCAAAATATACCAACCAGTGATCACAAATCCCTGTGTCACCCAGACCCAAAACATTAACTTTGACTTCTTTTCACAGATGCTGCCAGACTTGCTGAGCTTTTCCAGCAACTTCTGTTTTTGTTAGGAATAAAAGAGGTCATTCTTGTATTGGCAGACTGCAACTAGTGGGTTACTACAAAGAGGAGTTCACAACAGATAGCAACAATTTGGAATACTTCCAAATTCCCAGATGATATAAAGCTGAGTAGTAATGAGTGTTGACAGGCAGATGCAAAGCAGTTTCAAGAGGAATTGGACAGACTTAGTGAGTGGACAAGACGATGGCAAATGAAAGATTAAAAAAAAATTATCCATCTTGATGGAATGAACAGATATTTAGAGCAATTTTCAAATGGTGAGCAATTAGAAAGTACAATGCATAATGGAACTTATTGTCTTTATTAATAAATCAATGAGGCAAATATGCAGGTCCAGCAAGCCATTAGGAAGATAAGTGGAATGTTAGCCTATATTACAAAAGGATTCAAGGACAGGGTGTAGCAAATTCTTGCTTCAATTGCATCAGAGCTCGGCTACATCACATCCTGGAATACTGTGTGCAGATTTGGTCTCTACCTTGGGAGGATAATATAGTCATTAAGTACAACAAAAGCTCATCAGACTTGTTCCTGGGATAGCAGGATTGCCTGTGAAGAGTTTGAGGAAAACAGGCCGTTTTCTCTAGAGTTTTGAAGAATGAGGTTCTCTTATTGAAACTTATAAAGTATTTAGAGAAATAAATACGACGATGTTACGCATGGTTGGGGAATCTAGAATCGGAGGGGGCACAATTTCAAGATAACATGCAAGCCACTCAAGGCAAAGGAGAAATCCTTTTATTTAGCAGCTTGTGAAGTTTTGGAATTCTCTACCTGACAGAACTGTAGAAACTCAATCATTGAATATGGTTAAAGAGGAGATTGACAGATTTCTAAATAACAATGATGTAAAGGGATATGGGGATAGTGTGGAAAAAAGGCCTTGAAGTGGATGAATGGCCAACTCTTGCTCCCTTATTCTTAAAATTATATTCTTTAAAGTGATCTTTAAACTTTGCAAGTTGTATTAGAAATAAAGCTGCCTTGTTTCAATGCTTGTTTTTTTTCCTTTGCGATTTGCAACTTTTGTTTTTGTTTCTGGAGATTATCTCAAGAGATGGAAATCACAGAAGGCAGTCTGGAATTCGTACAAGAACATTCTTAGGCTGTTCTTTCCAAGCTACTATACTACTGGCTGCCAGCAGTATATCACCACCAAAGTGCACATCCACTCTCAACCATTGGCTTTAGGCACACAGCCGACAAATTTCCAATGAGCAAAACAGAATTTCTATAATGAAGGAGATAAATTTGCTTGCAAGATGCATCTTTTGAGTTTCTTGTTAGTTCAACAGGCTTTCAGATTTGGTGCAATATTCTAAATTTGCAGGTATTTCATGCAAACTCTACACTGACACACTAAGAACATTCAAATGCAGAAATGTACATACGAAAATATAAAAACAAACACAGAATCTTTGGCTTCAAAATACAGGCCAAATTATATCTGGCACCTTGTCCAATTACCATTGACCTTTTACCCAACTTCACTTGAAGATAATAGCTAGTCTTCATTTCCAATATGCAATACTACTTGCCAATTAATGTACTATGCATGTGCACTTAGACAAGTTTTAGACAAATAATAGAACTTTTTTTTAAATCACTGCTTTTTTTTAAACCCCATGAAATTACTTCAAAAATTCGTGTTACTTTTAGGTAGTGACGTTTCCATGCATTTGTTGTTCTTATCCTTCTAAACAGTAGAGAACGCAGATTTGGATGGAGGAGGCTTGGTTAGTTGCTGCACATCTTACAACAATGCACACTATTACTATCATTATACATCAGTGGTGAAAAGAACTAATGTTGTTGGAGTCGGATTGGGTGTCAATCAAGAGGGTTGTTTTGTTTGGAGTGTTAGTGGAACTGTGTTCATCCAGGCAAGTAGACAGTACTCCATCACCCTCCTCTTGTGTTAGTTATAGCATCAAAGCAGCATAGAAAGAGGACCTTCAGGCCATTATTTATATGCTGACAAAGACAGCAAACCACTTACCTAAGCCCATTTACCTGCACTTGGTCAACTGTCTATGTCCTTGCATCTAAACATAGGAACATAGAAAACAGGCGCAGGAGTAGGACATTTGGCCCTTCAAGCCTGCACCACCATTCATACACAAGTACTCATCCAGATGCTTTTTAAATGCTGAGAGAATATCTGCCTCCAACATCCACTCAGGTAGCTCATTTCATATATCTACCATCCTCCGGAATTTAAAAATTCTTTCTCACATCTCCTCTAAACCACTTCTCACCACCAATACTTACACCCACTGTTCTGAGACATGTCTGCCATGGGGAAAAAAATCCCACGATTTATTCTGTCAATGCCTCTCAATTTTATATACCTCATCAGATCATCCCTCAACTTTCTCTGCTCCAAGGCAAACAAACCTAGCCTATCCAATCTCTTCTCATAATGGAAACTTTTCATCCTAGGGAACATCCTGGGAATCAGTACCATCTCAATGCAATCACATCCTTCCAATAGCGTGGCAACCAGAACTATACGCAGTATTCCATATGTGGATTAACCAATGTCTTATCAAGTTGTAACAAGACCACCTCGCTTCTATATTTTATGCCCTAGCTAATGAAGGCAAGCATCCCATATGCCTTTGTCACTACACTGTCTACCTGTGCTGACACCTTCATGTACACGTAGACTTGCGCATGTAGATACTGGGTAAAAACAATGACTGCAGATGCTGGAAGCCAGATTCTGGATTAGGAGGTGCTGGAAAAGTAAAGCAGTTCAGGCAGCATCCGAGGAGCAGTAAAATTGACGTTTCAGGCAAAAGCCCTTCATCAGGAATACAGGCAGAGTGCCTAAAGGGTGGAGAGATAAATGAGAGGAGGGTGGGGGTGGGGAGAAAGTAGCATAGAGTACAATAGGTGGGTGGGGGAAAGGATGAAGGTGATAGGTCAGGGAGGAGGGTGGAGTGGATAGGTGGAAAAGAAGATAGGCAGGTAGGACAAGTCATGGGGACAGTGCTGAGCTGGAAGTTTGGAACTGGGGAGAGGTGGGGGAAGGGGAAAATGAGGAAACTGTTGAAGTCCACATTGATGCCCTGGGGTTGAAGAGTTCCAAGGTGGAAAATGAGGTGTGCTTCCTCCAGGCGTCAGGTGGTGAGGGAGTGGCGGTGAAGGAAGCCCAGGACTTCCATGTCCTCGGCAGAATGGGAAGGGGAGTTGAAATGTTGGGCCACAGGGTCGTGTGGTTGATAGGTGCGGGTGTCCTAGAGATGTTCCCTAAAGCGCTCTGCGAGGAAGTGTCCAGTCTCCCCAATGTAGAAGAGACCGCATCGGGAGCGACGGATACAACAAATGATATTGGTGGATGTGCAGGTAAAATTTTGATGGATGTGGAAGGCTCCTTTAGGGCCTTGGATGGAGGTGAGGGAGGTGATGTGGGAGTAGGTTTTGCCATTCCTGCAGTGGCAGGGGAAAGTGCCAGGATTGGAGGGTGGGTTGTTTGGGGGCGTGGACCTGACCAGGTAGTCGCGGAGGGAACGCTCTTTGCGGAAGGCGGAAAGGGGTGGGGAGGGAAATATATCCTGGTAGTGGGCCTGTTTGGAGGTGGCGGAAATGTCGGCGGATGATTTGGTTTATGCGAAGGTTGGTAGGGTGGAAGGTGAGCACCAGGGGCGTTCTGTCCTTGTTACGGTTGGGGGGGGGGGGGGGGGGGGGGGTCTGAGGGCGGAGGTGCGGGATGTAGACGAGATGCGTTGGAGGGCATCTTTAACCACGTGGGAAGAGAAATTGCAGTCTTTAAAGAAGGAGGCCATCTGGTGTGTTCTGTGGTAGAACTGGTCCTCCTGGGAGCAGATCCAGCAAAGGCGGAGGAATTGGGAATACGGGATGGCATTTTTGCAAGAGGTAGGGTGGGAAGAGGTGTAATCCCAGTCAAGCAATAACCTAAGTATGTTCTGCTACTATATTCAAACAAATTTGAATGTTTATCCTGGATTAAAATTAATTCCATGATGTGAAATTTGCTTTGCAATCTCCAATCAGAAACATGCACTTTAAGCAATAGCAGTCTCGCCCCATAATTATTAAATCCATCAAGCTTGCAGTTAGTAATCATATACTGCAGTCTACATCAAGCCTCCAGAGAAATTGAGGGCTGCAGTTGTTAAGTAAAGGTTTTAATACTGCAAATGATTTAACTTGCTTTGCCTCTCCTTAAGCAGGAAACATTTATGATCATTTTGACAGTCAGACAAGCCTCTTTTGTTTTGGATTATATTTAATCTTTGTTAACACTTCTTTCAAATAAATGTGGGGATTGTCATATATCTATAAAGACATAGACGCATAGTCTAAAATTAACACTTGGGAGAGAGGTTGGTGTAGTTCCACGTCTGTATATTTTTAAAAATTGACCTGTTCAGACATGTTATAATGAAGTACATGTGAAATTTCTATCCCCTTTGTCTTTTCAAGCCACCCGTATCCATGCCCAGAAACTTAGTTGATTGGTGTGTTGTGCAAGTGTGCACACATGCAGAGAACAAAAGTGCATGAACAAGATAAACAGAAAAAAGGAAAATTCCATTCAGACCTAGCAAGTCATCAAGTCATTATAGCTTGTCAAATTGCACCCAACAAATTCGTTCACATCAAGTATTTAATTATTCTGTCAGAAAGACAGCTGACAATAATGTACACAACATGAAGATAATTTTCTATTTCCTAAAATTATTTCTGCTAAAAGTATTCCATCCCACAAAGGGTGGTTCACCTTTATTAATAAATCTTAAACTAGTAATATTAGATAAATCTAACTTAATTTTCTTTAAATTACACAAGAAACAGTTTCGTAAGAGGTCATGATGACGTAATAGACCTGAAACATTATCCTTTCTAGACTTGATAGGATCTTACTTTACAGGGTTTCCTGCAGCAGCACTGGGTCACAACTCAAACCAATGCTTACATGAAAGAATTGCCGAGAGGCAGCTCATTGGCTTGATCAGGAAATGAGTTTTGAGGTAGGAGACAGAATATAGCTAATTGGTATGCACTCAAATTGGCAGAATTATTCTCATTGTTATCCCTCAGGCACTGAAGACATTTTTAAATATAGTCAATGAAGAAATAGTGAACTCTACATCTAAGTTAACGGGCAAAATTAGTAAGGTAACAGAATAATGTAGATGGAAATAGATTTTAAAGCCATTAATAGACTAAAACTGTGACAGATGACATTTAATGTGAGAAAGTACAAGTTCATCTATCAAAAGATAGAATGAAAAACTTTCCAAACAATGAGGAACCACAAATGAAAGGAAGGTTTTGGGAGCTGAGCACAGAAATGATCACCAGATAGAAACAAAGGATAAGTCAAAAACCTCAAGGAGACTGGAATATAAATAGGCCAGAAGACGCCATGTTTCAGCTATAGAAAGCTCAAAAGAGCTCTGTGAATTACTGCATTCAGATCTAATTACTGCTCCTTAAACAAGATACATTGGCCTTGGAACTGATGCTGTGCAAATTTATCAGAATAACACCCGGCTAAAAGGATTAAAATTACAAGGGCATATAATAGGATTGTATACTCATCTGTATAGAAGATTAGCTGAGCTGTATAAGAATGACAAAGGGACATACTAGAGCAGATAGAAACTGTGTTCTTTGTAGAGTGAATCCAGAATAAGAGGGGCTTAATCTTCAAATTAGAACTTAGTCATGAAGATATGATATCAAAAAGTACTTCTCCCCCATAAAAAGTACCGGAAATCTCTCACCATAAAAAGGGCAATGAGGCAAAGTCAACTGGAAATTCAAAGACTGATTTTAAGGCTGGTTCTAGGTAAGAATAGTAACAATTCCAGGACCAAGGAGAGTTGATTGGTTTAAAATACAGGTAAATTATAACTTAAATCAATGGTAGAGCAAGCTCAAATGGGCTGAAACAATTTCCCCTATTCAACTTATAACAATTAAAGAGAATTTGAACAATTTAAAGCTATGCTGCAGAACTGAAATCAGCCATTGCACTAAAACTGTGCTGGTGACACTTCACGTTGGTGCCAAGCTTGACTCTGCACTAACAACCATCTTTTGAACCACAGGATTATTGGCACTCCTAGATTTACTTCAGAGACTTAAACACAAAACCAGATTTTCCAAAGAGTGGCTGTACCACACAGTTCATTTCTTTTTCACTCAATTTAAGAGCTCCACCTTTATGACAGGAAATTCTGATCTGGTCTTGTTCAGAAATATGGAGCTGTACTTCTTCTCTGACAGGTCCCTCAGAGTACAGCAGTCAAAGGTAGGCAAATCAAACCCCCTTTTCACAGCAGTCAGTGCCATATTCTCAAATTTAAAAAGGTAAGTGTGAGGTTAGGGTTTTTCAAGAATGGCTGCCAGGTAGATATGATGCCAGGTGGTAAGTGGGCCAGTTAAGTGATGGAGTGTTTCAAAGGAATCTGGCTGGTTGGGAGATGTTGGGTTCAAGGGGAGCAGACAGTCTGATCTGTAAATAAGGTGGGGGCGGTTCCACTCGTAGGAGGGGGATTCAGGGTCCAAGGTAGGGAAGGGGGAGGGTCAGCTTCAGAGCTTGGAGTCGATCCCAGTGGGAAAGGAGCCTGTGGGATCAGGTTAAGAGGGATGCTACATAAATGGGGGAGTATTTTGGGAGTGAGGGTAAGTTAAGAGTTAGCTGAATAGTTATTCAAGAGTTAGAGTATGTATTAAAATGTCTAAAACATTTTCTGTGGAGCTATTTAACTGCAGAATTGCCCTGCAGAACCTTCAATTTCTCAGGCTAAAGTCAGAGGTCTACAGCATAGAAACTGGCCCTTCAACCCAACTTGCCCATGCTGCCCAGTTTTCACAATTTGCCTGTGTTTAGTCCATATCTCTCCACACCTATTCCATCCATGTACCTGTCCAAAATGTTTCTTAACTAACAAATTTGTACTCACTTCACCACTACTTCTGGCTGCCTGTTCCAGACACTCACCACCTTTTGGATTCTGCTACAAAAGGATTCTTCAGGGTCTCCAAGCTCAATATCACCTATGATTCGGAAATGATTAGCTGATACCAGAAAATCTAGACTAATCCGGGCTAGTCACTAAATGCAGTGCTAAGGACGTTATTTATGCACATTTCATTGGAAAGATTTTTTATTGTAACAGCACTTCTTATGAACATCATTGTGCTAAGAGTATTACAAATTTGCTAATACATTTATTGCAATCTTGTTGGCTACTGAATTTTTAGTTAACATGGAGCATTTAAAAATAGAGCTTGTGATCTCCCAATTTTTGTATCTGCATAAATATAAACTACCTGAACCACCAGCAAGAATAACTGTACCCATTGCTAAAGCATACATCCACACCTGAAGTTACCGTGTCCCAGTACAGCTCAGATTCTGGCACATATCCAAAACAGTGGAAAATTAACTGCTTTCATCCTATTTACATGAAACTAGACATATCTAACATGTCCCATCACCTGGCTCTTAATCACCAACTAAAGCTATGAATTGGGTCATCAACAGTGCTGCCAAATAATACACACAGACCAACATACTGCTCAACGACAGTCAGTTTAAATTACACTGGCATCAGAGATCCAAACCCCTCAAAAGCCTGACAAAGCAGCAAAAGCAATCAAGTTAGTTCTAATTAACACCTGGCTCACTTATAACGTGTGAGCATCCGTTGAACTATTGTTAAAAGAACTGCACAATTGGGCACAATAGAGAGGTTTAAAAATCATTATGTTTAGAACACATTGATTTTTTTCTTTTTAGGAGTTTGAAATAACTGATTTGGAAGGAAACACTTGTGAATTTTAATCAGGTCAAAACAGTTAAAGTGAACTATTCACCATAAAATATATAGGGATCCAGGGAAAAAAAACTACAACAGCCAGATTAATTGATTACCACCAAAATACTGCAGGTGGTGTGGTGGTCACAGAGAAGAGGCTAATGTTACATTACAATCAATCAATCGATGGTCCCTCACAGATGAGGGTGACTTTCTTCCATTCTTGGGATGAGTCTGTAGGTGGCTGTACAGACTGGCACAGCTACCACAAGCTCTGTTATACTCTGGGCACGTGGTGGTCACAGGGAGGGGATGGTGGGGGTATTAGTGAGGCAGAATGCTCCTTTTGCTATATTTGCCTGGTTTCTATCTTTCTCCCAATGGCAAGTCTCGAGATGGCCAATATCTTCCCAGATGCTCCTCCACCACTTGGGACAGTCTTGGACCAGTGATTCCCAGGTATCTGTGGGAATGCCACACCTCACTAGTGAGGCCTTGAAAACACCACTGAAGCACTCCCTCTGTCCACAGTAATGCAGTAGCAACCACAAATTTCAAATACAATGATTATTAAAAGCTACAAGTCCATAAACTTATGACATGAATCATCACAGTTGCCCTCTCAAAATAAATTTCATTTTTTCCCTCAGGATCTTACAGCATGATGTGTAAACCTCTCTCAAAGTTAAAACATCTTCATATTTTAAGCAATCTGAAAATTTCATCAATAATACCAACAACTACTCTCTCTTTTGACTTCAGATTTGAAAGCTCCAGAGCCAATTTTCTACTAGTTTATAGAGGACATTAGAATCCCTTGGAAGTTGAACTCCTGCAAAAGCAATCTCCTTCTTGCGTCTTATTTGGTCCCAGCTTGAAGCAATTATCAAGGATTTTGGAACATCAAAAGTCTCGTTGCTTAATATGCTGACCCACAATACTACCCATTGAATACAGTAGTAGATTACTTTGTTCTGTTTCAAGCTTGATGTTTAACTTGAAGTAATTCTATAACTTAAGAAAAGTCTCTTCAAAGCCATCCAATCTTAAATTCTATACAGTCCATTTCTGACAGAGTCTTTGAGTCATTTGTGTCTCAATTAATTTCTTCTCAATGTACTCCTTAATTCTTCTCACTGTCAAGTAGTATCTTTTAATACTGCTTGCAATTTTCTGTTCTTTATTTTGTATTCAGTGCTGTTTAAAATCCAGCACTGTCAAGTTTGCCAATCCTTTTAAGTTCTATTTTAGTGTAATGCTATATTAAATGAATTAATAATTCATTAAAGCTTCAAATTATGTCAGTAGCTGTTCTGTAGTGATTTATTGATATCAAGTTTCAATATTGTTCAATTGTTTTTACAGCATCTCTGCATTGCTTACTGAGTTTCTCCACTTGTTTTAATCAATCAGAATGATAACTTCTCATTTAGAATTTTTTCCCCCTCTTTCTGCTGTCAAAATGGAGAATCCGCAATTCTTCCAGGGCAAACTGGCTATTTTCCTACCTTTTCCAGTCTGAAACATTAAATACTTTCCTCTACACAAAATTATAAAGAGCTCTTTGGCTTCCACCCTTATAAATCTTCTTCCTGCTGAAGTTGTGACTTAATGACAAGAGTTCCTGTCCAACATAAGTTTTCATTTGCCCCGACTCTAAATTTGCTTTTATACATCTTCAGTAAGTTCTGGGCCCTTCCCAATTCTGGTGTCCACTATAAATTATTTTCCTAGTCCTTTCACTTTACCTTGCAGCTATGCCTCAGATTATTCTCAACAGTGGTAATTTTCATCGTATGGGGCAAGAACCCTCTTTAGCACTCCTTGCTTTTCTTTCATTTACAACTTGTTACTAGTTGGGCATAAGTATTAATGAATTATCGGAACTGTTTGGAAAACATCTATGCAGGCTAATGTAAAACTCATCACCTCCACAAAAAATGTGAAATCAACAAGATGAGTGGAGCTAATGCAACTTCAATATCAATATTGTCACAAGCATTACTTTACAGAATACCTCTAACGTAGCATGCAATGGCTCTTCACAGGAGTGCTACCAAACTGATTTGACAGTAAACAATACTGGTAGTGGCATAATGGTAATGTTACAGGACTACTAATCCATAAACCCAGGTCAATGTTCTGGAGCCACTGGTTCAAATCTCATCATGGCAGATGGTAAAATTTGAATTTAAGCAACACTATGAATCAATAAAATAAAAGCCAGTCTCATGCATCCACGTAACCGTGTCAATTGTTGTAAATACCCACCTGGTTTATTAATTCCCTTCAAGGAAGGAAATGCGTCAAAATATCTGAAAGGCATAGCAAGTCATTCAGATCTAGGATATTTATGGACAGGTAAGAAAAATTAATGAAAGGCAATATTAGGCTAGGTAGTTATGAGGGATGTTTTTTATTTGGTGTATTAAAAGGAATAAGTTTTTTTCCCAATTTATTCATGATATGGGTGTCACTGGCTAAGTCAGCATTTACTGCCCATCCCTAGTTGCCCTTGAAAAAGAGGTAGTGAGCTGTCTTCTTGAGCCACCACAGTCCACTTGCTGTCGGTAAACCTATAACGCCATTAGGCGGAGAGTTTCAGGATTTTGACCCAACAATACTTAAAGAACAATGATATATATCCCAAGTCAGGATAACAAGTGATTAAGAGGGAGAACTTGCAAGTGTTGATGCTTCTTGTGTATTTTCTTTCACTGGAAATAGATCCTGATCAAGTGCAGTGGTGGTTAGGTGCAGAGAATTCATGAAAACAACAGGATGAAAAAGGATGTACAGTACAATTCACAAAATAAGCTCCTAAAAGTCTATGCAACAAGAGGCAACTTTAAATAATGGAATAACATATTGTGTTAAGTCGATAGTATCCACTGGAAAACTAAATCACTAATCATTCGTTTGTTATGAAGTTGAAGGCATGTACTGTACCTTCAAGAGACAGAATGCAGTTCTGAACTGAGAGATTACAAGCATCTGTGTATATGACTAGCTGGCAGTTCTAGACTGTACTGGAAAATTGAAAATATGTAACAATTTGCTGTTAAATGGATATCTGAGTTTTGGTTGCCTTTTTGACCAGTTTAGATTATGCCTGAGGATACTAAAATCCAATCACATTTGAATTTATTGTTTTGTCAACATCAAACCAATGTTGGGTATATAAAAATGCTGTCATTTTGAAAATTGGTCAGACAGCAACTGCCATAGAGAGAGTGTGCTGGAGAGCTAATTGCCCATCTAACATTTTGTTCTCAAAGACATTAGAAAACACTATCAAAAGGTACCTTTTCATGTCATACATACTCCCAGGAAAAAGAAAGACAATGACCCAGGGAGAGCAGCAGCAGGAAAATTGAAGACAGCAGAGAAGAAAAAGACTGTGCTTTTGAGATTAAGCTAGTGTAATTTTAATAAGGATCTTCTTGAAATAGCATATCGTTAAAGAGTTGGAGTCAGAGTAAGCTGTTGAGAGACAGGGGGTTTAAGATTTGTGATTTTTGTTTTGTTTAATACTCACTTTTAGAGTAAGAAAATAAATTTATGTTATTTTCTTTAAACAGTGGAATTTAGGAGTTCTCTGTCTCTCATATGAACCGATTACAAGGCGAGGCAAACTTTTCTGGGTGCTTGGATTAATTAACAGAAAAGGTTAAGCTCAGTGTCGTGATGCATTGTTGAGATCATAACCAACCTCAGTAAAGGAAACAGATGCCTCTAAGTCTAAAGCTCTTGATCTGCCTGAGCACATGCAAAGCAAATAAAAAAAGAGCCAAATACATAACCTGGCTCCCATCTACCACTATAAATGTGAATGGTAAAAGCATTAAATATATTTCTTTTAATCTAAATGTCAACATCACACCGTCTAGATTGGAAAGTTAGCTTTCTTGCCACATTACAAAGCTCAAATGAATTTCAACAAAGCATTCAGCAATCAGTCCAACTGTCCTACACTCTCTTTCATCCCAAACCACAACTAAATTGTGGTCAAGTTTCTTGGTTACCATTTTTCCATTCTTACTGCTAAAACCACCTTCACTGATCAGGTTCATTTTCTAGGAGGCTAGTAATTCTCTTTAAATTCTTTCATGGGATCAATGCATCACTAGCTAAGTAGGTGTTTATCGTCCATCCGAGAATGCGCTTGAGGAAATGATTTTGAACCACCTTCTTGAGCTCCTGTAGTCCAGGTTATGTACATCTACAGTGTTAGAATTTTGATTCTGTAAGAATGAAGAGAGGCGAGATAATTCCAAGTCAAAAAAGGTTGGGATTTAGAGGCAACTTGCAGGTGGTAGTGTTCCAATGCATCTGCTGTCCTTGTTCTTCTGGGTGGAAGTGGTTGAGAGTTTGGAAAGTGTTGTCTAAGGAGCCAGAAAAAATTAAGAATATATCGGACCAACAGAATCATGCAGTTGTTTAATATTTATGTACAATTGCAAATGTATTCCCATATAGCTCAGTGACAACACAAACGCTCAGTCAGTATTTTGTTTTCACTGTCAATTTCATAATGAGATCAGACATTGAAGTAGAGAATAAGAATTTCAACAGCACCTAGTTAAGCCTATGTGATTACCTCCATCAGCTGAAAGGCAAAAAAGTTTAAATCAATTCCTTGCTCCACAGAATGTACTGTAGAAATAATTATAGCCAAGCAGTTTTAAATTTATGCAGTTACAATTTCTTAGTCACTTGAGACTGGGACGAAATGCATCCCTAAGCATATTTCTGCAAGTACACCAATATCCCAGTTTAGAATGACAAATGCAGAATTAAGCATTTACAGATTTAAAACAAAAAAATTCCACATGGGTTCTGCTAAATGTCATCAAATGGTTGAGCCTACTCCTCAGGGTCCCTCCAGTGCAGTGATAGAGTCCCTACCTCTGGGCCAGGAGGCCTAGGCTCAATTCCCACCTGCTCCAGTAGTAAATATTAACATTCCAGCTCACAGTGATTTGAAAATATCTAGTTGAGCCTACTCATTTCCTTCACAACATTCTCCTCGTAGGGGGAAACTCTTGTTGAAATAAGATTAAATTTTCAAAGAATGGTAGGAATAAACTCTGATACATTTTTTCACAAAATCATTACAGGTGATTAAAACCATTTGGCTCGTCTTAAATCATCCTTACAAATTACTCTCTCAAATGAGGAGTCCAACTGGTTCTTACATTTCAGCTGATCATTCTTTTCAATCTACTCATATCTGTTCAGTATCTCCCTCTTGACATTTGTCAATATCACAACAACTCCTGCCTGGTCATCTAGCACTCCGGCATAAATACTATCCATCCACTGGAAACAATTACTGTCAAGCCTGTTTAACCTGCCTAAAGTTTTGTCACCTATAGATGTGTCGCTCATCAATACAAGACAACTAGACTCAAACATGAAAACTTGCAGCCTACTAAAATCATAGCATTGGACCACATTGGTTCATTTACTGTAGCTTCAGTATAGTTTATTAGGGGCTAATGAGGAACAAAATGTTACAAGTGGCACCATTTTTTTGAATTCACTTTCCTAAAGAGGCTAAGCATTACACTATCACATGCAAGTTCCCCTCTAAGCAACTCTTGGAAACGTAATCTCTGTTCCTGCTCGGTAACTGGGTCAAAGCTCTGGAACTCCCTCTCTAAATTTATTGTGGATGAACTACTTTACATGGACTGTAGTGGCTCAAGACAGAAGCTCACTTTCTCAAGGGCAATTAGGGACAGACAATAGATCTGGCCAGACAATGATGCCCATGCCCCATGAGTGAACAAAAAAAATTCTCCAAACTGAAACAGAACCATTCAAGTGTCAAGTAATCACTATCAATGGCCAAATTTCTGTAAACAAGTCTTCAAATTCCAAGGTTCCAGTTTCTAAAAGCACACTTTCCACCGGATCGCATGATTTAAATGATCAAACATCTCCAAACAATCCAGTTGAGAAGGTTTGTTTTCAATGTTTTGCTGAAATCGAAAATGTAAAGAAAAAGTAGTTTTGTTTTAAGATAAAACCATCTCATGAAAAAGATATTGTCCCAGCTCCTTTTATCCATTGCTTCCAAAAGTTGTGGATAAAGCAAGCCTGGAATACTCCATTTTAGCTACAGTAAATATCAGATGAATAAAATGGCCAACTTAGGTTTATTATAGAAGACTATATGCTGGAGATCTTAAGACAACATGAAGGTGGATAAATCTTTGGGTCCAGATCAAGTATATCCCAGGACGTTGAGAAGTTATGGAAAAAAATTGCAGGGCCTCTAGCAGAGATATATGAATCATCCACAGACACAGGTGAGGTGCCAAAGGACTGGAAAATGGCTAACATTGTGCCTTTATTTAAGGCTGTAACGAAAACCTGGGAACTATAAACCAGTGAGTCTGACGTCAATGGTGGGCACGTTATAGATTCAAAAAGATATACAGCACGGAAACAGACCTCTGATCCAACTTGTCCATGCCAACCAGCTATCCCAACACAATCTAGTGCCACTTGCCAGCCGGCCCATATTCCTCCAAACCCTTCTTATTCATGTACCTATCTAGAGGTCTTTCAAATGTTGCAATTATACTGGCCTCCAACACTTCCTCTAGTAGCTTATTCCATACATTTACCACCCTCTGCAGGAAAAGGTGCCCCGAGGTCACTTTTAAATCTTTCCCCCTCACCCGAAACCTATTGCCCTTGAGTTCTGGATCCCCCACCCCGGGAAAAAGACTGTCTATTTATCCTATCCATGCCCTTCATGATTTTATAAACCTCTATAAAAGTCATCCCTCAGCCTCAGATGCTCCAGGCAAAACAGCCTATTCAGCCTCTCCCTATACTCCAATTAAATCTTTTCTGAACCCTTTCAAGTTTCACCTCATCCTTCCCATAGGAAGGAGACCAGAATTGCACGCAATATTCCAAAAGTGGCCTAACCAACATCCTGTACAGCCGCAACATTACCTCCCAACTCCTGTACTCAGTACTCTGACCAATAAAGGAAAGCATGCCAAACAGCTTCTTCACTATCCTATCTACCTGCAACTCTACTTTCAAGAAGCTATAAACCTACACTCCAAGGTCTCTTTGTTCAGCAACACTCCCGAGGACCTTAAGTGTATAAGTCCCGCTAAGATTTGCTTTCCCAAAATGCAGCACCTCACACTCATAAATTAAACTCCATCACCCACTCCTCAGCCAACTGACCCATCTGATCAAGATCCTGTCATAATCTGAGGTAACCTTCTTCACTGTCTACTACACCTCCAATTTTGGTGTCATCCATAAACGTACTAACTTATACCTCTTATGGTCAATCCAAATAATTTATTTCAAATGATGAAAAATAGTGGACCCAGCCCAGATCCTTGTGGCACTCCACTGGTCACAGGCCTCCAGTCTGAAAAACAACCCTCCTCCACCACCTTCTGTCTTCTACCTTTGAGCCAGTTGTGTATCCAAATGGAGAGTTCTCCCTGTATTCTTGGGCAGAATCCAGGAGAGATAAGATTTACATACATTTGGAGAGGCAAGGATTGATTAGGGATAGTCAACATGGCTCTGAGTGTGGGAATTTGTGTCTCACAAACTTGATTGAATTTTTTTGAGAACGCAACCTAAAAAAAGTGAAAAAGGGCAGATCAGTAGACATTGTCTATTATCATGGCATTTAGCAAGGCTAAGTTCGCATGGTAGACTAATGAGAAAAATCAGACAACATGGGATTCAGGGAAAGCTTGCTAACTAGATACAAAGTTGGCTCGATTGTAGGAAACAGAGGATCATATTGCAGGGTTGTTTTTCAGACTGGAGGCCTGTGACCAGCAGTGTTCCACAGGGATAAATGCTGGGTCCACTTCTGTTTGTCATTTATGTAAATGATTTGGATGAGAATTTAGGAGTCAAAGTTACCAAGTTTATGGATGACACCAAAATTGGGGGTATAGTTGACAGTGAAGAAAGGTATCTAAGATTACGAATGGATCATGATCAATTGAGCCAAGGGGCTAAGGATTGGCAAACGGCGTTTAATTTGGATAAATGTGAAGTACTGTATTTTGGGGGGGGGGGGGGGGGCAGGAAGTGTTATGAAACAGCGAGACTAAACAGTGTATCACAGGTAGACAGGGTGGCATTTAGCATGCTTGCCTTCATTCCTCAGGCCAGAGTATAGGAGTTGAGACATCACGAGTTGAGACACAACAGCACACAAATCAACAGCCACTCTCAGACAACAACTCACCAGAACGAAGGACCCGATACCCAGCATGAGCAAAACCAATGTTGTGTACAAAATCCCATGCAAGGACTGCACAAAGCACTACATAGGACAAACAGGAAGACAGCTAACGATCCACATCCATGACATCAACTAGCCACGAAACGACACGACCAGCTATCCTTACTAGCCACAAACGCAAATGACAAGCAACATGAGTTCGACTGGGACAACACTACTATTATAGGACAAGCCAAACAGAGAACAGCCAGGGAATTCCTAGAGGCATGGCACTCATCCACAGATTCAAATCAATAAGCACATCGACCTGGACCCAATATACCGACCACTGTAACGGACAGCTGGAACTGACAACCGGAAGTGGCAGAGACAAACCACTATAAATGCCGGAGTAAATATCACAGAAGCGCTTCACAGGAGGCTCCCAAGCACTGAGGATGTCACCGAGAAAGGGGACAAAACGTCTGCAACACAAATTCCCAGCTTGGCGAACAGAACCACAACAACAAGCACCCGAGCTACAAATCTTCTCACAAATTTTGAGCATCACGAGGTTTATAAAATCATGAAGGGCATAGATAAAGTGAATAGCAAAGGTCTTTTCCCGAGGGTAGGGGAATTCAAAACTAGGGGACATATTTTTAAAGATAAAAGTGGAAGGATTTAAAAAGGAACCTGAAGGGCAATGTTTTCCCACACCGAAGGTAGTTTGTACATGGAATGAACTGCCAGAAGTAGTGGTTGAGGTAAGTACAATTACAACATTTAAAAGATAGATACATGAATAGGAACAGTTAAGATAACAATGGGCCAAACGCAGGCACTTGTTTAGTTTGTGAAACTAAGTCTGCATGGACTAGTTAGACCGGAGGATCTGTTTCCGTGCTGTATGGATCGGACTTTAGATCTCAAATCACAATGGGTCAGCGATTCCAAAAATTTGGGAAAACAGTGATGTAAGACTGTAGGAATGTGAGGAGGACAGGGCATGTGTGGAGGCAAGGAAGACAGAACAAGCAAGACAGAACAAGCAAGACAGTGAGAAAGTGAGTGAGCAAGCGGGGGAGGCAGGAGTGGAAACTAAGAAATGGAGACTTTTATTTATACTGTCGAACATCTTTCATGGACTAAAGACATTCTTAAACACCTTACTGCCATTTATGTATTTTTTTGAAGCATTGTCACTATTACAATTTAGGAAATGTAGCAACCAATTTGCATACAGCCAGCTCCCACAAACCGATATGATGAGATCATTCATTGCCAAATACTGGCAAGGACAGAGAAGATAACAACTCTACCTTTCTTCAAAATAATGCCATTTGATCTTTTTTTCTCTATCCAAAACTGTCACCAAATTATCCGAGATGAATGATATTTTACCTGCCCCTAATGCAAGGCGATTTGTGTAATAATCAGATATTTTGAAATGCATAAAGAACTTGGGGAACATAAAGGATCAGAGGGACCTGGTGTACATGTCCACCGGTCCTTTAAAATTGTGGGACAAGTAGATAAAATGGTAAAAGAAGGCATATGGGATATTTGCACCTTCAGAAAAGTTATGCTGGCATTGTATTTAAAGTTGGTTAGGGCATAATTAGAATATTGTACTGGAATCCACATTTTAGGAGAGGTATGATAGCAATGGAGAGGGTGCAGAGGAGATTTTCCAGGATGTTGCCTGGACTGGAGAGTTTGTTATGAAGAGAGGCTGAATAAACTGAGGTTGTTTTCTTTAGAGCAAAGGAGATAGAGAGGGAGCAAGATTGAAATGTAAAAAAATATGAGGGCTATAGATAGAACAGACAAGAGAAGAACTTTACCCCTTGGTGGAGAGACTAACGAGGAGTAGTGGGCATAGATTTAAAGATTAGGTCCAGGAGGTTAGAAGGGATGTGAAGAAAAGCTTTTTCATCCAGAAGACCGTAGAAATCTGGAACTCACTGCTTTTAAAAAAGTGGTAGAGGCAGAAACTTTATCACATTTAAATATTTCAATTTGTATTTGTGATGCTAAGACAAACAAGGCCATGGCTCAAGTGCCGAAAAAAGGGGTTTGAATATTTAGGTGGTTGTTTTTAGCGATACAGATTCCTTCAGGTCGATGCACGTTTTCCTGTGCTGTAACCCTCTACAGCTATGAAAAAGGATTTATTATAATGATTGCCATGTTTTTGATGATAGTCAGGTTATTAGTATTTAAGGAAAATAAAGTACCAATCTTTTAACCAAGAGCACTGATCAAGACTATTCCAAAACAGAGATTTATATTGTGCTGTATCTAGTTGGAAGCAATATCTGACATCCAAACTTTAATATTAAAGCAAATACAACTCTGAATTGAAATGGATGGCTGTGACCCTCAATTTTAACAAGAAACCCATTGTTTTAAACTTGTCTGGACATTTACTGCTGCAGTAAACAGTTGGCCATTAGACAGCATGAAGAACACTTTATGTAACAGGGTCTTGAAGTTCATAACTTATAACTCAATTGCTTGCAGAAAATGGCAGGCTTCCTACATTTTAAAAGGGCATTAGATTTAACAGACACTGGTTTAAAAGTATGTTGTTTGCAAATACAATTCAATCTTATAAGCCATGTCAAAATTCATTGCCTGCCAAAAAGTGATTCAGTCTTTCCAACAGCTTCCAAATGCTTGTAGAAAACAAAAAAAAACTTTTAAAGATAATGCAGTCATTCAAGAGAAAATATTATCACTGAACACGGAGATGAATCACGGTAAACTTTTACAGCACTAGCTGAAAAGTCCATATGCAATTAGTGGATAAATTCCAGTGAATTTATACAATCATACAAATATAACAAGTCAGAAAGGTGTCAAATCACAGGAGCTAAGTTGGATCTGTATTCACAAACTGCATAACATGAGACATGAGCTTTTTGCATTATAAACAGATCCATTAAAAATGCATTTAGCAGTTCTGAAACATTTTAGAACTCTAATTTACCAATCAAAAGAATTCTGTCAAGCAGCAAGAAATTGTATGGGGGCATCCCAATATCATGATACAAAATTAGGTCAACTGCTACTACATTTAAAGAATGTCATAGTGCAAAAGAATGGAGGAGAGCTCCCTTCCCATCATGTCTTTCCCTCATCACTATGAGCAACACACCACTCTCCCCTGAAGTTACTCATTTAAAGACCACCAGGTAAACGCCAGGGAATTATAGAACACAGAACAGTCAGCACAGGAACAGGACCTTCTGCCCAGGACTTAGTGCTGAACATGACGACAAATTATACTAACCCCTTCTGCCTGCCCTGGTCCATATCCCTCCATTTCTTGCATAATCATGTGCTTATCTAAAAGCCCCTTAAACACCACCACACCTGGCAGCACATTCCAGACACCTATCATTCTCTGTAAAAAAAAAAAACTTGCCCCTCACATCTCCTTTGAACTTCCCCCTCTCATCTAAAATCATGTCCTCTAGTATTAGACATTTCAACTCTGGGAAAGAGATTCTGACTGACAACCCTATCTATGCATCTCAATTTTGTGGACTTCTATCACATCTCTCAGCTTTCACTGCTCCAGAAAAAAACCCTAGCTTTTCTCACCCCTCTTTCTAGCTGAATTCATTACTTTTGTGGTGGAGCTGGCAATGGTGCAGAGATAGCATGAATAAGAATGCAATTTCACCCCTCCATAACTGCAGTAATGCTGTTTGGCAGGTATAGATTGTATACAGTAACTCAAATTCCAATAGGCTGCACATCACTTTGATTAAATATGCTCCACAAGCAGGTACCAAGCTGCTTGCACAAAAAATGAAAGCAGCATTCAACTTTGAATATAAAGTGCAAGAGTTCCTATGACGTGGACAGCACCAGCTAATCAAAAGAACAAAAATAGTACTACATATCAGAATAGTTAGAGAACCAGGAGCTTCAAGTGCTCCTACTACTTGTTCTTGTCATAGTGTAATAAAGACCTAAAGTACCTCCATTGCAGAGAAACAGACTGATGTTTCGTGAACTATTAACAACGCAGGTGGCAATAGCTTATTTTCTCCCAATTTGGAAAAAAATTATGAAGTTGCCATTTTCTGTCTGCAAACAACTAGATCAGCAAAAGCAGCCAGGAACTGAACAAAAGATTTACTGGGAATGCATCCAACAGCTGGTTTCCAAAGCAAACTTCTTTCTTAAATAAAAAAGTGTCTCCATATGCTCCTCAGGTCACATTTTCATGAATGGTCCTCTTGAGAGAATGTAACTTAACAGAGGCTTGTAACAGAACACAACGTTTGATTACTGTGCAATTCAAAGAAATATCCCAATGTTACATACATTTAAAACATTGTACAACTAATTAAAACATATCACCAGAATCCTCCATCTCCTCAACGTTACCATCGCACTCGAGGCAATGCTCTGGCTATACAGAGGAGATTTTAAAATGGCCAGCATTGTAAATTGGCAAATACAGCCTCTGGGTTGGGAACTGTCAGTAAGTGTAAAACAATCAACTTGTTAAATCACTCAAGAATTCGGTTTTTAAGTCCTCTGCTGGATTTCCTCAAGATTCTGGCACTAGGAATTTCATTTTCACCAACCTTTAACATAAATCATTGCTAAATTTCCAGGTTTTATTCTTGATAAATGAAAATCTGCAGCAGTAAACCAGACTATCCTAATATGTAGAAATTGTGCATTAAACCATTTTTGTAAATTAATAAAAGCAGAAAACCAATTGAGCAGGGCAGGTAACATTTATGCAGGAAAAAAAAGAAGAAATAATGCTTCAGGTTGATGACCGTTCAGTACATCAAATGCACCGGTTTCCTCAGTCACCGCTGCAGATATCATAATCTACCTACTTGAGCGCAAACCCATGAAAAGTGACTGGCCTAGACGGCGTCCCCTGCCATATACTTGGATTCTGTGCAGACAAGCTGGCAGGAGTATTCATTGCCATCTTTAACCTCTCCTTACTACAACCTGAAGTCCATACCTGCTTCAAGACCACGAATATCATCCTGGTACCAAAGAAAACAGATATAACAAACCTCAAATGATGACCCCAAGATGGCTCTGACCTGCATAATTAAGAAGTGCTTTGAGAAATTAGTCATAGCTTATATCAAGTCTAGCCTCCTTACCTGCCTCAATCACTTGCAATTTGCCTGCCAGTGCAACCCATCCATGGCAGATCCAATCTCCCTACACTTATCCCTGGAACACCTGCATAACGAGGATACCTATGTCAGGTTTCTAGGTACTGTCTCCAGCTCTGCCTTCAGCACTATAATCCCAACCAAACTAATCTCCAAACTCCAATCTAGGTCTCCACTAATCACCATTCCCGTAACTGGACCTTCGAATTCTTCACCCACAGATTGCAATCAGCAAAGATAGGCAACAGCACCTCCTCCACAAGAAGACTCAACACGCGCACCCGGCAAGGATGTGTACTCAGCCCCTTAACGTACTCCCTGTACACTCATGACTGTGTGGCCAAATTCCGTCTGAACTCCATCGAAGGACTCACTGACAACACCACTGTTGCAAGCTGGATGCCAAACAATGAGGAGACAATGTAGGAAAGAGATTGAGAGCTTGGTGGTGTGGTGTAAAGATAACAATGTCACCCTCAACATCAGCAAGAGCCAGTCATCGGCTTAGAGAAGGGTGTGCCCACCTTCTCTATGTCAATGAAGCAGAGGTGGAGATAGTCAAGAGCGTCAAGTTCCAAGGAGTGATGATCACCAATTTGAACTGGACTACCCATGTTGACACAATAGTCAAAAATAGGACAACAAAGCTTCTTCTTCCTCCTCAGGTGGTGAAGGAAATTTGGCTTGTCCATAAGGACTCTCACCAACTTTTGTTGATGAACCATTGAAAGCAATCTAGATGCATCGTGGCTTGGTATGACAACTGCTCTGCCCAGCATCATAAGAAATGACAAGAGTTGTGAACACTCCACAGTCCATCACGCAAGCCGACCTATTCATTAACTCCAACTATACTTCCTTCTGCCTTGGAAAGACTGCCAAAGACCCCTCCCACCCCAGTTATAATCTCTTCGAAGCTCTTCCATTAGGCAAAAGCTTAAAACACGTACCAACAGGTTTAAGAAAAGCTTCTTCCCTGCTATTTAGACTTCGGAATGGAAATTTTAAATCTAATGTTGATCTTACTTTTTGTGTGCCTTTTTTGCAGCCATAACTCTGTATCCCTCACTCTGATCAATTACCCTATGATATCTGTATGTTATGATCTGCCTGTGCTGCACACAAAACAAAACTTTTCAATGTGCCTAGCTACATGTGACAATAATAATAAATCAAATACATGCACAGGTATTTCCATCATTTTAGGTTTAGTGTTTTTAGGTCGTCTGTGATGTTTTGTGTTTTTTTCCCCCTCTAGTCATTAATGTGATGTAGCTTGGAAGCTACGTAGTAAAAGAAATTTAGCAAATTCTCTCAAGGCAATTAATTTGTCTTTATAGGGAAAAAAATATAAAAGAGTTAGTACATACAGCTATAGAAACCCTGACTCAAACACTATTCTAGTCAACTTTACCTACAAGTAATACACCCATATTTAATATGTTTCCTTGCATTGGAGGTGTATTAGCTATGATTCTGTAACCGGCCCCTGTGATGAGGGGGTTGTTCTGTGATGAGAGGCTGAGTAAATTAGATTCATATTCCTGGAAGAAGGCGTCGTGATCGCATGGAAACTTGCAAATTCTGAAGGGAGTTGACAGATTAAGTGCTGAGTAACTGTTTCTGCTGGTCAGGGAATCTAAAACACAAGGACATAATATCAGGATAAAGCGCTGATCATTTAGTACTGAGATATGGAGCAATTATTTCATCCAAAAAAGGTAAAAAAAAATTCACAACAACAGGTTATAGTCCAATAGGTTTAATTGAAAGGTGTTGCATGATTTTTAAACTTTGTACACCCCAGCCCAACATCAGCATCTCCAATTCATCCTGAGGGCTATTGTATAACATTGACAGGTTTATACAATTAATTAAGCTATCCTTTAAGTAAATGTAGTGATAAATAGCTCAATTTATACTGTTATTGCAATGTCATTAAGAATCTTTAAGATGCCATTTGTTTAAGTGTCACATCTGTCATATAGTTTTAAGAGGAAAAAAATATGCAGGAATGCCTATTGTGAAACATTTGGGCTTAAGTTCAGTATTAGTGGTAAACTGCAGCCAAAACAGGGATACTGATTGGCTAGAAGAATGGTCTGAGGGCAAGTACAGCAAATATCAGACAGAAGTTCCAGTTGAACCATTAGAAAAGTGTGAGCACTATCACCATTGTACAAGATGTGCAAACATTTGTTGCAAGTTGAGGTTTGTAATTAAAAAATCCATTGTATTAGAATCTAGCGTCAGATCTGGAGGCAACTGCTTTAAGAGAAACTGAGCAGTCTTTGCTATGAAGGTTGAGTGGTGATGATCCTAGTGGTTGGGGAGGGGACAGAGCAAGAGCTCAGTCATGAAATGAGGAGCTAGAGCAGTTAAAAGTACACAAATGAAATTGGAGTTGAAGTTGCAAAAGGTGGTTTGTATGAATATCAGAACTTAGGGACATAGCTCAGGAATATTATAAAGATATCCAATCAGCCATAATCTATAATGATGGAACTATAGGTGCTGAATGGTCTATTCCTGGTCCTATGTTGCTAAGGTGACTAACCCAAAATGTCTCAGGACATCATGAGTCAACAAACTAGGTCCACAGAAACAAGACAAGATCCAGCAGTCCCGGGATTGAAAGACAGACTAACATAAGTTGAACTTTTGAATACTGCCATACCTTGACTAGTGGCATTTTATATTTTTTGTTTGCCTGGATGATGCTGTTTTGCCAGGGAGTGTCATTCCGGTGTCATTTACGGTTATAATGGTAGCCTTGTTATTCCATTTCTCTTATTGGGTGTTACAGACCAGACAAACACCCTTAAAATATATTAAGGTGATAGCCTAAATCATGACTTGTTCTTATTTTAAAGACAAGTGTAAGGCATTGTGTTCCAGATGCAATTTGGTCAAACTACCAGGCTTGAATTAAAATCACTTTATTCATACCCCATAATTAAAATACAGACAAAATAATAAAATCGGCTTAACAGTAACTTTATTGAAATGCTTAATTAATATAACTACTAATTAACTGTTCCAATACAGTGACATCCCATAAACATCCCTTGACAAAGGCAAATTCAGTAAAACAGATGGTCTCATATGTAATTCTAGCAGCAGGGAGCAAACCCCAGCTTTTAGCTCGGAGGGAGGAATAAGAGCTTCCACATTCAGCCTCAAGACACCAACGACTGCTACTAAAGGCTAAAACTAAAATATTGGCTCAGTGGGAGCTTGACACCAACCATTCAGGCTGCCTCTAATGTTCCAACTTAAAGAAAAATGTAAGCAGTTTACTTTATTGGCTTTGGAGCAGACTCCTCAGCATCTCTGTCTTAATGTTCCTTCATTTAAAAAAAAAAGGACAAAAATACACCTCTTAAAACCATAGTATTGTCACTTTGGGTCGAGTGTCTCTGGGTCTAATAGTTGATGTGTGTTTTGTGTAGGTGGTGGATTCACCTTATTGATCAGCCACTTGTAGTGGAGACTATGCACCTGTGGTTGCTATGGTATATCGGATCACGTGTTTGTGCGTGTGTATATCTGTCACAGAAATGACCAAAGTAATAGCTGCTTCTCATAGTCAAGTTGCAACTTGGTCTGATTTAGAGATCACTGAATGCTTATACTGACTGACTCTCCGATGCTCAACTCTGGCAATAATTCAGCAGTCTTATTCAAGTGAAATTCAACTTTCTGCTATTTCCCTTTTTTAAACAAAAAGGAACTGACTTGGTATAATTTCTAGTTTCAGTTGCTTTTTGCCAGTGGAAAGTGGTTTGTGTGCAGCATGACATTGGGCTTTGTATTGGATTACTTTCCATACCTTCAGTAGGTATGTTTCTCCACTCAAGGATTGCCATGTGTGTGATTTACTCAGTAGCTTTATGATTCCTTTGGTAATTCTTAAGCCATTCCATTTGACTAGGGATGGTGTGGAGATGACATGTGGCTTTGAATTTCCCACCTTCAGTGAAGGAATGGAATTCTTCACTTGTGAACGGAGGGCCATTGCCACTCAATGTCAGGAAAGCAATTTTTAAAAACATTGAAATTGTTAAATGGTAGTCATTGAAGTAATATGGTCCGCCTCCAAGTAGCCAGAATAGTTGTCTACGATGATAAGATAATAGTTTCAGTGAGCAAGGGGAGAACTACTCCCAGCTTCACCCATGGTCTGACTGGATGCCAGTGTGTCATCAGTGGCATTGGATGCTTTGCTGGGACTCATTAGAAGCATTGCACTGACTGATGTAGTACTCAATTTTGCTGGTAACTTTTGACTAGTAGAGTTTATCTTTTGTTTTTTTCAGACTCGATTCATTGATGGCTGGCAAAGATCTCTTTAACATAGCCCAAAGGATTTGAAAGGAGCAAATTATTCTATTGCCTTTGTTTAATATGCTATCTTAAACTGTTAATGCATCTCTACATTCCCATGTCTCTTAAAGCAATAGGGGTGTCCTTTCAGCATGAGTATGGTGCCATCACTGCCTCAATCTTACTTTTGAAGGCTTCATTTTTCGATCACCATGTTAAGCTACTTTGTATAGGTCTACAAAGGTCTGACGACATTTTAGGTCAACCTGATATTCTCCTTCTGCAGTCCTCATTTCAACAGTGAGAAAGCATGTCTCACCTTTCAACTTAACTGAGCTAACTCGTTGTATGTTGTATAATGATTAATCGGAATCTTCAGCTACCTCTCTCTCCTGTGGCCATTTGAGCCTGCTTTATTGCTTTACACTTGCCCAACTTAGTAATAGTAATAGTAGTAATAGTAATAATGTGATGTAACTTTCCATAGTGAGAACAATGGACATCCTTGTCTACTTTTATATGATGTTTCTGTGCTGTTTGCATCTTGGTCTTTGTCTCAGAATGTTTTGCTCTAAAAGCTTGGAGGATCTATCTTCTCCTTCCTGGTCTGATCTGCAACTTCAACACAGGTTTTTTGTTCTCCTGAGTGTAACATGCATCATTTCTCAGTAGTCAAGCTTTCACTTTTGGATGCTTATTCCTAATACAATCCCAATTTGAATTAGCTTATCTTTTAAATTGTGCAAACTCACAGGTTTCTTCAAGTGGATTTAACGATGCTATACACTGATCAATGGATTCTTTTTCACTTTGTTCCCTAGTATTGAATATGTACCACACATGTAATTTTTACATGGGCTCAAAATGTGCCTTCATAGCTTTTCAAATTTCTGCTGAGTTTTTTTCTGCATAAAGAGATGTAGAGTGGGATAAATTTTGAAACAGTCTCTTCCCAACAATGGTAAGGTGTAGCAACTTGTATTGTTCTGGTTTTCTTAACAAATTTGTTGTGCATGGAAGAATTCTGCAGCATACCAACAAGAACTGAAATAAGAGTTAGTAGAGGATAAACTGCTACCCTTTTCCTATAAACTTTCATTTCACTGTGTGACCTTCATTCTTTCTAACGTAAAAACATTGACTATTCAACCACTCATGCTTGCTCCACAGTTCGATATGATCACTGTTGATCATCCAACTCAATACCTGTTCCCACTTTCTTCCTTATTCTATGGTCTGTTTAGCTCTCAGAACCATATCCAATTCTTTCTTGGAAACATTCAGTTTTGGACTCAACCACTTTCTGCAGCAGAGAATTCACCACTCTGGGTGAAGAAATTTCTTCTCATCTCAGTCCTAAATTGTCTACACTGTACCCTTAGATTATGACCGCTAGTTCAAGACTCGCCAGTCATTGGCAATATCCTTTCCTTTTCAATAGCAACTCCATTCTACAGCTGAGCCATTTATTTGATTGTAGACCCATTTCTGACACCCTGTTGAGTGCACAACACAGCAGTTTGTTCAGCATGAGGAGTTAACTGAAGTAAAGCTTAAGCTGTCATCCTCCAAGCTGTGTGCCACAGAGTCAGAGATGTTCAGCATGGAAACAGACCCTTCTGTCCAACCCGTCCATGCCGACCAGACATCCCAACCCAATCTAGTCCCACCTGCCAGCACCCAGCTCATATCCCTCCAAACCCTTCCTACTCATATAGCCATCCAAATGCCACTTAAATGTTGCAATTGTGCCTTCACCACTTCCTCTGGCAACTCATTCCATACACGTACCACCCTCTGCGCGAAAACGTTGCCCCTTGGGTCTCTTTTATATCTTTCTCCTCTCAACCTAAACCTACGCCCTCTAGTTCTGGACTCCCTGATCCCAGGGAAAGGATTTTGTCTATTTATACTATCCATGCCCCTCATGATTTTATAAAACCTCTATAAGGTCACCCCTCAGCCTCCGACGCTCCAGGGAAAACAGCCCCAGCCTGTTCAGCCTCTCCCTGTAGTTCAGATCCTCCAACCCTGGCAACATCCTTCTAAATCTTTTCTGAACCCTTTCAAGTTTCACAACATCCGTCCAATAGGAAGGAGACCAGAATTGCACACAATATTCCAACAGTGGCCTGACCAATGTCCTGTACTCAATACTCGGACCAATAAAAGGAAAACATACCAAACACCTTCTTCACTATCCTATCTACCTGCAACTCCACTTTCAAGGAGCTATGGACCTGAACTCCAAAGGCCTTTGTTCAGCAACAGTCCCCTAGGACCTTACCATTAAGTGTTTAAGTCCTGCTAAGATTTGCTTTCCAAAAATGCAGCACCTCGCATTTATCTGAATTAAACTCCATCTGCCACTTCTCAGCCCATTGGCCCATCTGGTCCAGATCCTGTTGTAATCTGAGGTAATCCTCTTCGCTGTCCACTACACCTCCATGGTAGAGGTAATAGGACTACAGCAGGCTAGGACAAACATTTATACATGCTTGCATTTCAATCCAACAGTCTTGGGAAACTCCCATAAGTTAGTAGGGTTACTGCATTATTTCAAGGAAGCTTCGAGAACATTTTTGAAGTACTTCTTCTGTCTTCCTGGTAATTGCTCATCATGATGGAACTTAGAGTAGAGAGTTTGTTTTGGAAATTTTGTTCAGACTTGTGGATGCCATGGCCATAAGTACTGCCTCAACACTGGCGATGGTGGCCTCAGAAGACACTGTCATTGAAGAGCCAGTGGATTTGCAGGATTTTTACAAAGGCATCACTGGCAAAACTGAGGGATTTGAGGGGTCTGCTAGATAGATCATATATAGGAGGGCTGGTAAAACTGCTGCCTTGGAGACCGGAAACCCGAGATTGGGTTTAAGGTATTTGTCATAAAGCATTAAACTGGGTGTCAAAGTATTGAATTTCAATGTCAAAGTGTGCCCCTGCTGAGAGGAGACTGAAAGATAATGTAATTCATATTTTCCAGAGCCTCACTATAGACCTTGATAGCTGGGAAGCAATGCTGTGGGGTGGAAGCTGGCTGGTCAAGGACATTTGTCGCTAGCTCAAAGCTCTTCTCTCATAAGCTTCTTGAATTGCACACCAAATTTCTTTCCAGCTTAGCCTCTTTATTTGAGCACATGCAGGTTCTACCACACCAATTGATAATGATATGCCTATGCATATCTCCAGCTAATACTCACTACCTGTATGTTCACATCCAAATTCACCAATGGTGTCCAATGCATAAAAATGTGTCAACTTATCAAAGCACCTTTATTGATATCTAGGCCACTTGTGACAAAAAGGAAAACAAATGCTACATAAATTTTGTGCTGTAGGTTAGTGGAATCGAAGAATGTGTCATTTTTATGAAACTATATTTTGAAAACACTAATTTCTGAGGTATAACAAGACAAAATTATCTTAGTCATCTTGTGTCAGCGATTTCCCCACACCCTCAAATGAGTAGATGATTATGAGAAAGGAGCTCCCTTTAAAAGAGAATAATTAAATCAACCAAGAAAAGGAAAGATGATTTATGATTACCGCAAGTCCAGAACCAGGGGGTCACAATCTAAGGATACAGAGTAGACAATTCTTGCTTCTGATGTCTATAGGGGAAGTCCTACCGTAGACTGCAGATGAGAATGTTGTGCAAAGCCAGCACCAGTTGGGAACTATTGTACTCTGTTTACAAATCCTGTTGGCAGTCAAACTCCTAGTTAAATATTTACTGAAGTATTGAAAGGTAAACCACCCAAGAGTTTATCAAGATGATACTTAGCAATTGTCAACACTTTCAGGAGAGAAGGAAGAACAAGTTCAGAGAAATGTGTGGGAATGGGCACTGAAGGCATAAAATTAATAATACTGTAAACATATTTTTAAAAATATTGGTAGTGTGCTTAACAATTAGAAGAAATCATTCCTACTATTCTGGTCCAAGACTATTGCATGCTTTAGTGTACACCAAGTAATACAATCACTTTAACTCAGTTACAAGTAATGGTTTTGTCTTGACTATACCTGCAGCACAGGGCTATTGTCAAAATTGTAAGCACTGGGCCTCCCTTCCAAAGTAGAAAAGGCAACATTTCCTCCAGTGAGGGGCGATATATCACTAAATTCATCTGTGCACAGTGCCTGCTGTTCATCTTCTCCTGTTCGGATAAAACCACGATTTTTTTTCTGGTAAGTTTTCTCACATGATCCACTGTAATACTGGTAAGGTATCCAAGGCCCATCTTCATTAGTTCGTTTATAAATAACAAAACTCTCAGGCCGACTTGTATGGAACTTCAGTCTTACATATGTAATGTCAAATGCTTTCCCTGCAACAAAAAAAATGAAAATTTAATTTTTAAATCAGACATATTTCGTCCTTCAACTTTTTAACAACAAACTAAAGTTTAGACAGTGCCATACAATAGTTTCCAAGCCTGTCTGCACAGGTACTTCAACACCCATTATTTACTTTGGAAGCACTTACATAGCAAAACAAAATGCAGATAGCAAAGTCCCATTAATAGCATAGAGAGGTTAATTACATTATTTCTTGAATGTTCTGGTTGAGAAAGGGAAGTTGGCCAGTATACAAAGAAGCAATGCTCTGAAGTTGTAACTTGAAATGCATCAACTTGAATATGGAACAGGTAGTGAGCCTGGGTTTTAGACACTGTATCTCCATATTGCAATAGGAGCTTAAATCCATGCAAAAAAAAAGCTACATTGAGTAAAAGCACAATATCCATTTATATTTCAGGGCTGTTTAACCAAGGAGATAAAGGGGCCCAGAGACCAGGAGTGACAGCCAAACACTTGTAAAGAGTAGTTCCAGGCTTCTTAACAGTAACTGCAATGTGAGACAAAAGTAAAAACAAAACAAATATTGAGTGTTTGCGATAAAGGAATAACAATTAATTATGGGTAACTTAATCAACACAGAACGGACAAGTCAAACTGGAGTAGTAGCCTGAATAAGGAGTCCATTGAAAGCTTTCAAAATAATAGCATACTTTGGAACTGTGATGAAAGGGTTTTTTTTATTGGCGTCACTAGCTAGCCAGCAATTATTGCCTGTCCTTAGTTGCCTTAAAATGGTGATGAGCTGCCTCAAACTGCTGCAGACCTTGTACTCTAGTAGATCTACAATGCCTTTTGGGAGGCAATTCCAGGATTTTTCACTCTGCGACAGCAAAAAGAATGGTGATATATTTCCAAGTCATGAAACATTTGGATGAGTGGCTTTGAGCGGAACTTACAGTTGGTGATGTTCACATGTATCTGCTGCCTTATGCTTCTGGACAAAAATGGCTTTGGAAGGCACACCTAAGGATCTTTGTTGAAATTCTATCGTGCATCTGTAGATAGTACATACTGCTGCTACTAAGCATCAGTGGTGGAAAGTGGATTTTTAAGGACGTGATGCCAATCAAGCATGCTGCTTTGTCCTGGATGGTGTCAAGCTTCGAGTGTTGTTGGAGCTGCATTCATCCAGGCAATAGAGGACTATTCCATCAAACTCTTGAGTTGTGTATTGCAGATGATGCACAGGCTTTGGAGAGTAAGGAGATGAGTTACACTCTGCATATTCCTGGCCTCTGACCTGCATCTATAGCCACGATATTTATATGGCAAGTCCAGTTGAGTTTCTGGTCAATAATAATACCCTGAATGCTAATAGCAGGGTTTGCAAGATAGCAACTCCATTGATAGCAAAGAGGCAGTGATTAGATTCTCTCTTATTGAGATGGTCATTGTCTACTATTTGTATGGCATGAATGTTACTTTCCACTTGTTAACCCATCTTTGACATTGCTCAGATCTTGTTGCATTTGAATGTTGACTACTTCAGTATCTGAGGAGCTAAACATTGACAGTCATTTCCAGTTCTGATCTAACAACGGAGAGAAAGTTATTGAAGAAGCAACTCAAGATGGTTTGACCTAAGAGAACACCCTGAGGAGTTCCTGCAAACATGTCCTGGAGTCAAGATGACTGACCTCCAGCACCAACAACCATCTTCCTACGTATCAGGTAGACTCCAACCAGCAGAAGGTTTGTCCCATTTCCCACTGATTCCAGTTTTGCTAGGACTCCCTGGTGCTACACTTGGTCGAATATGGCTTTCATGTCAAAGGCTGTCACGCCCACCTTATCTCCAGAATTTAGCTCTTTTGCCCATTTTGAACCAAGGCTATAATGATGCCAGGAGCTAAGTGGCCCTGACAGAACCCAAACTGACTTGTCCATTTTGTGTTAAGTTACCCATAATTAATTGTTATTGCCAAGCATATGCTGTTTGGTAGCACTCTTTTCCCCTTCCCCCATCTTATCCCAGATCCAATCTTCCAACTCGGCACCACCCTCTAACTGTCCCACCTGCCCATCCTCCTTCCCAACTATCCACTCCAACCTATCACCATCACCCAGCAACCCCCCCACCTGCATCCACCTATCGCCTTCCTAGCTACTTTCACCCTAGCCCCAGCTGCCCTCCTAGTCATCTCTTAGCAACCCCCCTACATTCCTGATGAAGGGTTTACGCTCAAAATGTCGACTCTCCTCCTCCTTGGATGCTGCCTGACCTGCTGTGCTTTTCCAGCACTACACTTTATGACTCCGATATTCAACATCTGCAGTCCTCACTTTCTCCTGCTTGATAGCACTGTTGGTGACCGCTTCCATCATTTTACTGATAATGTAGAATAGACTGATAGGTTGAAAAATTACCACCCTGTGTCATATTTAACAAAACCAAATCTTCAATCTTTTATGCATATGTTTCAGTGGAAGACCACATGTTAAAATTAAAATACAACCAAAACATGATCTATCAGATTGATTTCCTCTGATTTGTCCAGTAGTAACATCAGCTGGGATGATTTCAGAATGGATCAGAGAGCAAATAACATTACATAATATCAAGTCTAATGTGACAAGATTAAGGAATGATCTCAGAATTAAAGCATCTCTAGATAGCACCAACCAAGGTGACTGAATTTACTTTCAGTTTGAAAGGATGATGATTAGGGCTGAGACTATTTTAAAACTAAATAAAGGCAACTATGTGAACATGAAAATTTATCCAAGCTGAGCTGGCATATTAAGGTAGGAGACCGATCATAGCAGATTTAAGAGATGATTTCAGAATACTCAGAACAAGTATATATTCTTGTGACAAAGAAAAAACTAAAAGGAAGGGCCCTCTATGGTAAACAAGAGAAATGAAGGAATGCATCAAACTTCAAGAAAAAAAGCATAAGACAGCACAAAGAGGAGTGGCAGATCAGATGATTAGCCAGAATGTAAAATATTACAGAAAATGACTTAAAACGTTAATCAGGAGGAAGCAATTAGGGCACGAGATGGTACTATCCCTTGCCCAGACCAGGAAGCACAGGTTCAAGTCCTACCTGCTCCAGAGGTATGAAATAACACCTGAATAGGTTGATTAAACAGGTTAAAATGTTTGAAAAGCTTGAGGGGGAAGTAATTTAGGAACGTAAAAATCAGATTGCAAGATCTTCCACGGGTATTTAAAAAGAAAAAAAGAGAAAGCAAAGTGAATGTTGGGTCCTCTGGAGAATGACAACAGGTGTTAATAATAGATAATAAAGAAATGGAAGGTGAAATGAACAAATATAGAGTCAGAGATGTACAGCATGGAAACAGACCGTTCGGTCCAACTCGACCATGCCAACCAGATATCCCAACCCAATCTAATCCCACCAATATTTTGTTTCTGTCTTCACTGTAGAGAATACAGAAACATTCCAGGAATAGCTGTTAATTAGGAGGTGGAAGGTAGAGAAAGGATCTTAGCCCAATTACGATTATGAGGAAAACTATGAACTAAACAAGGTAACGCTGCTCGTTGGATACTGCCTGAACTGCTGTGCTCTTCCAGCACCACTAATCCAGTATATGAACTAAAGTTGATGCTACAGAGAAATCACCAGGTCCAGATGGATTTCATTCTAGGACCTTGAAAGAAATTGTTCTTGAAGTAGTTGATGCATTGGTGTTAATTTTCCAAAATTCCCAAGATTCATGAAAGATTCCATTGGACTGGAAAGTTGCAAACATAACCCCTCTATTCAAGAAGGGAGGAAAGCAGAAAATACCAAACTATACGTTAGTTTAACGTCTGCCATGAGGAAGAAGTCAGAGTTAAACATTGGAGAGATTATAGATGTGTACTTAGAAAATCAAGGCAATCGAGAAAATGGTTTTATCAACTGAAATTTTAATGCATTTATTGGAATTATTTGAAGACATTACGTATGTTGTGGACAAACGAGAGCTTGCTGAAATGCTTTTTTTTGGTTTCAGGAAAGTATCTGCAAAGGTGTCACATCAAAGGCTGTTGCGGAAAATAAGACCTTATGGCGTAGGAGATAATACATTATCATAGATAACAAGATTAGTTAGCTTGCTGGTTAAAAAAAGTATGCACAAATAGTCCTTTGGTTGGATTGGCAGCATTTGATGAGTGCAGTCCCACTCCCAGACTATACTGCGGCCTCAACCTTTTACAATTTATATCAATGATATAGAAGGGAGCCATGGCAGAGTAGCTAAATTCACAAATGACACCAAGATAGGTAGGCAAGTATGTTGGAGAAGAAAAGATAAGGAAGTTGCAGATAGTTATAGATAGGAATTACTTGATTGAAGTACATATGATCCTGACTGGTCTTGACAAAGTTGATGTGGAAAAAACGTTTCCTCTCAAAAGGACGAAAGAGGAGAACTTCTTTCTCTTAAAAATTCTCAAAGGGCTATTAAGGGCAGCTGAGAAAATGGAATTCAAAATAAACAGATCAACCATATTCTTACTGAATAGTATGTGTGGCTTTACTCCAATTTTGGCTGTTGCAATTACATTTGTATTGCGGTAGCATTTGCAACCCCTCAAAACTTGAAGCAGTCTGCATCCATATGGAGCAAGAGCGCGATGTAATCCAGGCCAAGGCTAATTACTGACAAGCAATGTTCATTACATAGAAGTGCCAGGCAATGGCCATCTCCAACAAGAGAATATCTATAATCTGTCCTTAAATTCAACAGCATTACTGCACTGAATCCCCATCACCACTGACCAGGCATTAAACTGAACCAGACAAATAAATACTATGACTACAAGAGCAAGTCAGAGATTGGGGTCTCTGGTGGATAACTCACCTCCTGATTCCTCAAAGCCTATTCTTCATCTAAAAGGCAGAAGCCAGGAGTGTGATAAAATATTTTCTATTTGCCTGGATGAGTACAGTTTCAAAATCAATAGGTGTAGTGCCATCCAGTACAAAGCATAATGTTTCAATGGCACTCCAGACACTACCTTACAACATTCACTTCCTCACAACATTCACTTCCTCCACCACTGACATACGTGTGCATTACAGCAACTTAAAAGATTCCTCTGACAGCACCTTCTAAACCTCTATCATTTAGAAAAACTAGAGCTGCAAATATATAGGAAAACTACCATTTGCAAGTTCCCCTCCAAGGCACATATGGAACAACATCGCTTTTTTCACTGTCGCTAAAATCCACTTCCTTTTAGCAGTCTGGTGTACCTATACCACACAGATTCCAGCAATTTGAGATGACGGCTAACAACTTTTCTCAAGAGCAAATAGGACAAACAATAAATGCTGATCTTTATCAAGAAAGCTCAAATCCCAAGAAATAAAAACAAGTAATGTGCAATAAATTATATAATTTCAGTTCATGAAGGAGGTTTGTATTTTCTCCGAAGGATTTCAATACTCAAATCACAAAAGAAAGGAAACCCTATTAGAGTCAGAGATACAGAGATATACCAGATAGAAACAAGACATTCAGTCCAACTTGTCATGCCAACCATATATCCGAAATTAATCCAGGCACATGTGCCAACATTTGACTCATGTCCCTTTAAACTCTTCCTGTTCATATACCCATGTAGATGCATTTCAAATGTTTCAATTGTACCAGCCTCCAACACTGCCTCTGGCAGCTCATTCCATATAGGCACTACCCTCTGCGTGCAAAAGCTGCCCCTTAGGTCGCTTATATCTTTCCCCTCTCCCCCTAAACCTATGCCCTCTAGTTTTGGACTCCGCCACCCCGGGAAGAGACCTTTCCTATTTACCCTACCCACACCACTCACTATTTTACAAACCTCTAAGGTCACCCCTCAGGCTCTAACGCTCCAGGGAAAAAAAATAGGGCAAGTCTATTCAGTCTCTCCCCACTGCTCAAACCCTTCAACCCTGGCAACATTCCTGTAAATCTCATCTGAACCTTTTCAAGTTTCACAACATCCTTCCTATAAGAGGGAGACCACAATTACACACAGTATTCCAATAGTGGTCTAACCAATGTCCTGTACAACCATAATATGACCTCCTAACTCCTACACTCAATGTATTGACCAAGAAAGCCAAACATACCAAATGGCTTCTTCACTATCTTATATACCTGTGACTCCACTTTCAAGGAACTATGAATTTGCATGCGCTTTGTTCAGCAACACTGCCCAAGGCTTTACCATTAAGTGTACAAGTTCTACCCTCCAATTTTGGTATCACCTGCAAACTTACTAACTATAGTTCTTATGCTCACATCCAAATCACTGAAATCAATGACAAAAGCAGTGGACCTAGCACCAATCCTTGTGGCACATCGCTGATCACAGGCCTCCAGTTTGAAAAGCAACACTTCATCATCACCCTCTCTCTTCTACTTTCAAGTCAGTTCTCCTTCTGATCTAACCTTGTTAACCATTCTACCATGGGAAACCTTGTTGAAAGTCTTACTGAAGTCCATATAGATCACATTCACCACTCTGCCCTTATCAATCCGCTTTGTTACTTCTTCAAAAAAACTCAAGCAAGTTAGTGATTCCCTCCAACAACTTGCCCACTACCATAGTCGGACTCACCGATCTATAGATTCCAGCCGTTTCTACAACCTTTCTTAAATAATCTTTAGGTTTGCTTTTTGCTGCTCTTAAATTTCAACATAAATTGCATGTTTAGTTATAGCCTAAAAATATATACTGCACTTAGTTCACAAAATACATCAAAATTTCTGTTGCCCAATTTCATTAGCTATTAAAATGATTATAGCTAACACAAAATTAAGTCATCCCAACTTGATTAAAACTGTGCCTGAAGGGTATATTTGAGGTCAGCCAATAAGTACCAGATTTAACTTAGTATAAAATGGCTCCCACACATTTAAGTCTATGAGTGTTGCAGGACAGCGTGGGTACCAAACATTACTAGGAAAACTCAGGCGTCACTAGTAGGGATGCTCATACATGGCCACACACATGTTGGGATGAAATCCCAGTGGAGAAAACCCCTCATTGCCAGCCAGACTGATCAAAGATTGGTGGATAGGTTCCTCTCATATGAAGCCTGAACCCCTTTGAGGTGGAGGCCACAAGACACACAGACAGTATGGGGCAAAGTCAGATGTAAAGCTCATTGGTCTCTAGTTCCCTGGCTCTTTTTAAACCATGGCATCATATTAGCTGCCCTCCAGTATTCCAGTGCCTCACCTGTGGCTAGGGGTCAAGCAATCTCTTCCCTTGCCTCCCACCAGGTTCTGGGAAAGAGAGTCATGGGTGGGGGCCAGAATAGGTAGCTAAACTCCTGGGAAATACATGATCAGGTCCCAGGGATTTATCTACCTACTCCAGCCCCACCTACAACTCCTCCTCCAGTATAATCAATGACATAATTGGTGCTGCTTCCGTCTCTTGTCTGGAATTGAAACAATTTAACCAATTTCCCTTCCAATTTCCATCCTGCTCTCAACTTCACCGGGTCTACCTCTGACTCCTCCCTTCCCTGTTTCCATTTCTGGGGATAGGCTGGCCACCAATATCCACTATAAACCCACCAACTTCCATAATTACCTGTACTACGCATCCTCACATCCTGCTTCCTGTAAAGACTCTATTCCATTCTCCCGGTTCCTGTCTCCACTGCATTTGTTCCGATGATGCCACCTTTGACCAAGGATACCCCAGCACTGTTGTTGACTGTGCCCTCAGTTGGCTCGGACCCATTTCCTGCACTTCAGGCCCTTACCTCCCATCCCATCAGCATCCACATCCAGAGGATCATTAGTTGACATTTCCACTAAGGTATCACCACCAGACACATATTCCTTTTGTCTCCCTTATGAGCTTTACACAGGGACTGTTCCCTCTGGGATACCTTGGCCCACGGTTCCTTCACTCCCAATCCCACTACACCTGCAGAAGGTGTAACAGCTGTCTGTGTACTTACTCCCTTCTCAATATCCAAGGGCCCAAATACCCTCCAGGCAAAGCAACACTTCATACAATCTAGTCTACTGCAATCACTGCTTATAGTGTACTCTCCACTATATTGGGGAAATGAAGTGTAGACTGGATGACTGTTTCTCAGAACACTTGCGTTCTGTTCACAAAAAAGATCCTGAACTTCCAGTTGCCTGCCACTTAAACATCTTATTCCCTGGCTAACACCTGTCTCCGGTTTGCTAGTGTTCCAGCGAAGCTCAGCAAAAAAGCCAGAAGAACAGCACCTCATTTTCTGCTTGGGAACCTGCAGCCTTCTGGACTCAATATTGAGTTCAACAACTTTTGGGCTTGAGCTATCCTATGTTGTTATCCCAACCCCCAGGTCTTGTAATCACAGTCTGCTATTACACGGAACCAATTGCTCGTCATGAATAGTCCCCATTAATAGTTATTCACCCTCCTAGCCAGATGATTATTCACTCCTATGCCTGTCCAACTGCTCTGCTTTCTCTTTGGGCTCTATTCCTATTTTTCATTTATTCCTTAGTCCCCTTCCCCCAGCCTTTCTTCTATATATTATATATATATAATACACACACATAGCCATTTTCCTAGCTACCATCAGTTCTGAGGAAGTGTCACTGGACCCAAAATGTTAACTCGGCTTTCTCTCCACAGATGCTGCCAAACCTGCAAAGCTTTTCTCCAGCAATCACAGTTTTTGATTTACAGCATCCACAGCTCTTTTGGTTTTGATTTCTCAACTTTTATGCCTTTTAAGACATCCACTAACATCGCTACTGTAATATGAACACTTTACTATTTATTTCCTGATCTTTTGTTTTTTCTGCTCCCTCCCTATTTCCAATAATCTTTTATCTTTTTTTAAACTGGCTAAAATCCTTTAAATCTTTCTCTTCCATGGTGATGAAAGGTAATCAACCTGACACAATAACTATAGTTCACTGAAGCAACTACCTGACCTGCCATACTTGTTCAGCCCGATTTTGTTTCAAATATCCAGCACCTTCACAATATTTTGCTTTTGATTCCATTAATACCACCAGGCTCAATGACAGGGCAGTACAGCAGAGAAATGCACAAGGCAAGGCTGAAATATTTGCAACCATCTTCAAATCAAAAGAGCCAATGTCCCAAACATCACCTTCCCTGGTGATCTCCTGTCCACCAGCAGGATAGTCACAGCAGAGATAACGGCACAGTGCTATACAGTCAGGAGCGAGCTGCCTTGGGGAGTACTCAACATCAACTCTGGATTCCACTGGGGCAAGGAAACCCTCTGCTGGTTACCATGTACTATTATTCAATCAGCTGAGGGAAAAGTATTCCTCCATGTTGAACACTTGGAGGAAGCACGGAGGGTGGCAAGGTTGCAAAATGGACATTTCAATGCCACCCAACATACATCAAAAAAGTGGCTCAGCAACAGCAATACTGATTGAGTTGATCGGGTCCTAATGTCCATAGCTGCTGGGGTGGGTCGACGGCACGTGGTGAGGAAACCAGCAACCCAGAGAAAACATATCTGACTTCATCCCTACCAATCTGCCAGCTGTAGGTGCATCTTTCCATGACAGTAATCGGTAAGAGCATCCACTGCACAGCCCTGTGGAGACAAAGTACTCCTTCATATTCTTATAGGTTTTGGCAGAATCCATGCTAAACGGGACAAATTTCAAACATTTGGGCAACTTGAAACTAGGCATCCATGAGGTGCTGTGGGCCATCAACAGCAGAATTATACTTCAGCACAAAGTGCATCCTCATTACCCACATATCCCCAACTCAACCATTGTCATGTCTTTCTGATGTCCACATGACCAAGTCCTTTGCTAGGCACTGCTTCCATTTGGAGAATGCCTCCATGAGACAGATGTCGGACAAGCATGCATGTCTCCTCCATACAACTACACGTGGCCTCCTTTTTGGCAGACACACGGGCCTGCTTGTGCCAAGGAATTGAGACACCTTCTGTTCACCCCTCCTAAAAAAAACCCGTCGCTTCCAAAAGGACTACCACTGATTGCATTTTAGCTTTCACCCCTCCACCTATCCTTGCACCCTTTTATTCATCCCCCACTTCAGATGGCCTCCATTGTAATGGCCTAGACCATAGCTTCCTTCCAAGTTATTCTAGCTCCTTCACTAGCCTCTCTGCCTTGCCTCTTAGACTGCAGCCTTGCTCCTACCAAAATCAGAAAAACTCTGGCCCATTGCCTTATCACAGGTGCCATCGGATTTCAATCATCTGTCATTTAACAATGCTCCCTGAAGGGAAAAAAGCAGCTGCTACTCACCCCAACTGCACCAAGTTGACTAACTCGGCTGCTACATGTTACTTATATGCAATCACATGCATTGATAAATTAACTGGAAAGACTGCACTCAGACATGCAGATACCTGTAAAACGAACATTTCCGAGAACTTAATACCATAGTTTCAAACTTCTATCAGAAAGCTAATTGTTGGCCTCCTGCACAATTAAGCTCCTCTGCCTGCCAAAGATTCCCACTCCCAGGAGCAGCATAGAATCCGGTTCTAAACAGACTTCAAGTTCATACCTGAATATTTTAACAGTACAGGCGGTGGTTACTGAACACATGTTTATACTGGGAGGTTCTGACTGTGGCAAAATATTAATGTTGCAATGTGAAATTCTTAATTCTAAAGGTGAATGCCTTGCTCTTATCCTTCAAGTGAGAGAATTGATTAGACAAATGTTTGGCGGCAATCTATACTGTACGCAGCAAACATTAGAAATCCCCTTTTTGTAACATTTTCACAAACTGAAACTTGCTATTGCATTTAAATTGAGACTATTGTAAGAAATGGAAGTACACTTGTGAAAGTGTGCAATTGAGTACCACTTAGCAATCACAAGTATTTAACCATATCCCAGGAAAGATGGTGTAGAGAGCAAGTTTATACAATTTGCTCCAAAAATAAAGACCATGGTAGAAAAAGTAAAAACTGGCCAACCTTGCATTTGTTTTTCATTTTTTCATTCTTGTGTGAACACCATAACATTTATATTCATTCAAAAGCCATATTAAAAATGACTTTTTAAAAAGTGCTCCATATATTTGATATTCTGAGGGAAGTAGTACAAGTTTTGCATATTACTGGGTAAAAAGTTCACTGCAATCAAATTTGACTGCCATCAGTTCAAACCAACCAATGCAACTGGAGTTTTATCAAAGCAGTGCTTTGATAGTTCTGAATAAGAAGGATACTGAGTGGTGTGTAGCAACAGCAGAAGTGTTAGAAGAATGCCAGTATAATGTAAGAGTATTCATTGAAAGCAGAGGGTGAGGGAATGTTACCGCCTACATGGGGTGGATTTCAGGGGTTATTTTTCAATTCCATAAAATGCGCTTTATTGAATTCTGCATTGCATTTCATTTCCCTTCTGAAACATTCTTAAAGGGTAAACTTAACTTAGCCAAACAAGCTGACTTCCACCTTAAGTGGTTATGTACTCCGTGCAAATTGAAGAGTTATGTTAAATGCTATAGTTCTATCCTACTTGAAAAGTAACTTAGAGCCCACAGGAATGCAAGTGTAAAATGATCAGCAGCTGTGACATCTGGACTTGAGTCGATTCTCACGGGATCTATCACAGTAGAATAACCATATCCTATTTAAAATTTCCAGTGCAGATATTTTGTCCAAAGCTGGTTTCTCTCGCTGTTAACTAAATGTAAAAATGTAAGGAAAATGATATATCCATCACAAAAAAATGAACAAAAAAAATGCATACAGTTCATCTACAGTGAAGGCCAGTCAGAATCAGGTGTACAGTCTGAAACAAAAACAAAGGCTGTTACCTGGACCACTCCTACCACCAGTCCCCACTGTTAAGAAAGATTTTCATAAATCATTACACTATTTCAACAATGGCTTTCATAATAGCCTTAAACCACTCTCAAAACTTTAACTAGCCCAATCTTGTAAAGATAGAACGCTTTAAGTCAAAGATTGTTCATGTGTGATACATAAATGCTACAATGACTTCCCATTAATATATATGACTTATATGATTGAACTATCAACTACAAGCCAGAACATCCTTAACTTTTTATACACTTTATTTTTGAAGAAATTATTCTCCCATCTTCATAGTGACATTCACAGACATAGTGATTTGCTGAAAAGCCTGAACTGCTACCATTCAGATTTTTTATAGCAGTTGAGAAGAGTCGAGAGATCTACTGTCTGACAGGAAGAACATCTTCCTTACTTTCCAGAACACAAAAGCATTGGTAAGTTACTAAACACAATTGAGTGCAGGAGCAATACGGACATTGAGTAATTACATATCCATAGATGAAATGAAAAGTTATGAACATGAATGGGACTTCCAGATCAATAAGTGAACAGACACCCAAATGGTTTCAGCACAAATAAACTATTTTTGCCAATTTGGAACTGAAGGTGGGAAAAGGACACAAGAAAAAACAGATGTGAAAAGAGGCAAAAATACAGTTTTTTTTTGGCAAAGATTCAATTAAAGAGGGGGATGTCACAAATCCTAAGAGTCAAAAGGGAGGAAGGAAACATGATTACCTTTTCCAAGTCTGCTAACAATTTGACTGTCGGAACTTGTATGTCTATAACAAAGATACCTTCCAAATCATTGTAAATCTAAAAAGGTTGGATGTTTAGCATTGTTTAAATTGAAAAAACAAAAATTCACTGATATAAGAAAAGTGAATAGTCACTTTTCAACCCTCTCCAGTGTACAACAGCTGCTAAAGTAATCAGGAAATGACAGAGACATGGTAGGAGTCAGAGCATTGACCAGATTAGATACAGGCTGATTTGAAGATGTGCTGGTATGAATAATGCATTTCTACTCCATCACACAGATGTCCATATCATTATTCTCAATGCTTATTATTCACAAGCAAATTGAATACTGTATACCAGAGAATCTCTGAAGAGGCGCACAAACCTAGACTTTAAATATTTCTAAAATTATAATTTTGCAAGTTTTGATAACCTAATTGTTTGAGATAATACCAAGCACGTGCTACAAGTTGCCAGAAGATAAAGTTTTCATTGCTTTCATACTGACTACAATATTAATACAACAAACCAAGAAACTACAAGTATACTAAAACAAAATCAAAATACAGCTGGAGGTCACCCTCTTGCCCTCGTTTCTACGCCTATGATTTCTTCCCCCAATCCACATATAATCTGCCTTTTCTCTATGTCCTCCAGGATATTTGGATTCTGGGGTGCTGTTCTTCCACCAGCAGCCACAAACTCCTTACTGGCATTGGTGAGTTCAAAATCTGATTGACCTAAGACTTTTCCTGAGCAGGACTTTGGTCCTAGGGTCTTGATTACAGGGCAAGGGTTGCCAGTGGCCTCACCACTGCTGAATTGACAAGTTGTTCAACAGACCTTTCCTAGAAAGAGCAGCATGGGTCTCTTGCTGTCTCCCCAGCCTGCAGGTGAGACCCTTCCCCAAGCCCCAGAAACAGTCTACTCAATGTCTCATCAGAACGGCTTAAAAATGACAGGTGTAAATAATGCAAAGGACTCAAAATACAAATTTCATCATCCATGCATGAACAAGCACATAAAACAGATAGCTTTAAGTACTTATTTCTTATGATTTCATATGAATTCATGCACAGGACTTTCTGGAATTACATTACAAGCTTCAAGACGATAAACCAAGCAGATCGAATATGCTGCCTAATAAAAAAATGGAGCTTTCATACACCCAGGTGATCATAAATGCAGGGCATGTGAAGCTCACTCAGACGATTCTGGTAACAGCATTGAACAAAGTTTAGCCAACACAATTACTCACTGCCAAAACCGATATTTCGCGAATGCTCCTTTACTGTGATCATGGAGTACAGTAAGATGTCAGCTAGCAAAAGGCTAAGACATGAACCAATGTGAGCTTACCTACATATCACCATCCAAAAGGGATAATGATAAAATGCGATTGAAAACTTGAGATAGAAACAGAATTGGAAATATTAACTCCTGTTAAACAGCCAGAAAACAAAGCATAGTGTTTGGAATTGGCAATTCTGAATTTGCTTATGTCGTCTCCTACTTGACAGAAGGACTTTTTCAATAAGTGCTCTCCAAATTTAAAATTTTAAATGCTATTGAACACTAAAATGGAATAGTTGTGATAAAGCTCACTCCATCTGTGTTCAATATACTGAAAGTACTTCCTATGCTTGCATTTTTGTTACTGGGACTTGTGTCACAAGTTTGTCGAACATTTATTTCTTTCCTTGAAAAGACTGAATTGCTGCATCCTTTGTGACACAAGATACACACAATATTGCTACGGAAACTGCTGGGTGGGGTGGACAGGTAAAATCTGAAACTTTGGCAGACACTTGTATTTCTGAGATACCTTTGGTTTTGACATCCAGTGCATTACATGCAAAAGGAAGTTTCATTGCTTGATGGGCAATCACAAATATAAAGCCGCCTAATCATTATGCCTTAACAATCAACATGGTCCACTCTAAAACCCTACACTTAATGGTAAGGTCCTAGGAAGTTTTGCTGAACAAAGAGATCGTGGAGTGCAGGTTCATAGCTCCTTGAAAATGGAGTCGCAGGTAGATAGGATAGTGAAGGTGGTGTTTGGTATGCTTTCCTTTATTGGTCAGAGTAATGAGTACAGGAGTTGGGAGGTCATGTTGCGACTGTACAGGACATTGATTAGGTCACTGTTGGAATACTGCATGCAATTCTGGTCTCCTTCCTATCAGAAAGATGTTGTGAAACTTGAAAGGGTTCAGAAAAGATTTACAAGAATGTTGCCAAGGTTGGAAGATTTGAGCTATAGGGAGAGACTGAACATGCTGTGGCTGTTTTCCCTGGAGCGTCGGAGACTGAGGGGTGACCTTATATAGAGGTTTACAAAATTATGAGCGGCATGGATAGGGTAAATAGGCAAAATCTTTTCCCTGGGGTCAGGGAGTCCAGAACTAGAGGGCATAGGTTTATGGGGAGACTGGATAGATATTAAAAAAAAGACCTATGGGGCAACTTTTTCATGCAGAGGGTGGTACATGTATGGAATGAGTTGCCAGAGGAAGTGGTGGAAGCTGGTACAATTGCAACATTTAAGAGGCATTTGGATGGGTATATGAATAGGAAGAGTTTGGAGGGATATAGGCCGGGTGCTGGCAGGTGGGACTGGATTGGGTTGGGATATCAGGCAGCATGGAGGGGTTGGACTGAAGGATTGTTTCCATGCTGTACATCTCTATGACTAAGTAAACTGGGGAACATTAAGGGTTTAATACTATTTCATAGAACCATGACTACGCGTTTGTTCCCAACCTTAACCAGTGACTGTTCATCTGCGGAGAGGACAGATCTAGCCAAAAACAACATGGGGGAATGGGGGCTCAAATTGCCTTTAGTCTGTGCTCTATCATAGAGCCCAATGCCACAGCTGACATGACCTTCCCTAAGGAAACTGCCTACAAAGCTATGAAACTAAAACGGAGTCAAGGAGCTACCTCTCAAGTGGCAACAACTAATATAGATCTTCAGCTTCTATGCCACATTTAATTAAGTAAAAGAAATATCTCTGCAAAGAAAATCAAGTGTCACATTAGATGGCAAAGAGTCAGCATCACATCATTTGGTTAAAATACAATTAGAATTCTCCCATACTCTGCATACAAAATGCAGAATTAATAGCTTCAGAGAGACACTTCTCTACAGTAGACACCCTTACAGTAGACACCCTATACACACCCTTACAGCTCTTCAATGGAGATCCTTCAAGATCAAATAAATTGCCAAAACCTGAGCCCCCAGGCTTCTCAATTTAGACGAGGCATTCATGAGCAGGGAATGGTGAAGGAAAACAAAGTCAGAGACACAAATAACAGTGAAAATATATTTTGCGAGATTGTTATCGATGTTAAATTTTGTGGCAAGACTGCTGCACTATCCCATTGATTAATACTTCTTTATAGGATAAATCTGTAAAGTACTGTTCCAGGTCTGTCAAAGGGTGTGTCTGCTATTAATAGCAGGAAGCTGTTTGTCAAAAAGGCTTGTAGGGCCATTTACCAGTTTATTCATGCAGGTGGTTTTCACTTCATACAAAGTACAATTTGCTAATGATTTCTCAAGTTGCGCAATTCCCAAGTTTCATGCCACTACATCACCTACTTCCTGCTTGTGACCCCCTCCGTCTCACCCCAAACTCCGGAATTGAGAAAACATCAAATCAGTCACTTCAAAAAGACTATTAAATGACAGAAGATCAGAGGAGACAGGTGAACTTTGATGTTTCGGTACAAGTTAGCACTGAGGCAGGGATGGGCGCAAGGAGGAAAAAATCTTCCTTTGAGTCATGTTTATATGGAAACTACTTCAAAAGAAATACAGAAGCGTAAATCTTGTTCTGAACACATCAGGTGGAACAATAAATACTGAACAGAAGGCAATATACACCTTTCCATGACAAAGTTACTAAAGATGAAACACTTTTCATTAGTCTATTAAAAGCAGATTGGCCTAGAAATTGCAGGAAAGATAACAGTAAATTTGCCATACTCACTTAGTCCATAAAATGATCCAGCAGTTTGAGAGAAATGCCAGCCATTTGCTCATCATTCCATTATAAACCAAAATTAAAATAATTTCACCACTCAGCTCCCACATTGTACATTAGTGAGAGTTAGGCTTATTCTGCTAACCCAAACTAACAAACACAACTAAAAAGACACCCATTTTGGGTTGGTAATTCATTTGGTAAGGATCCCATAAAAGAGGGAAGATATGGGCATGATGTGCTATTTGATGTGGGAGGCCCATAAAGCAAACTGAGAAGCCTCTGTCTTGCAGGTGTAAAGCATTAATGTAGGTTTTTAAAAAAAATTATTTTGCTTTCACACTCTCTTCCGCTTTGTCAAAACCAACTCTATTGGTCTCAATTGCTCCAGACTGCAAGGTGTAAGTATGTGATATATTGCCTTGCAAATAGTTAGCATTGTAAATAAAATTCAACCTGACAGAACAGTACTGTATTATAGTACATTACCCAGAACGCAGAAATATTATGTTACACAGAAAATCATAAGTAGCATCCTGATAGCAGCACATGCGTGCTTGGAGACAGTGCACGTTAACAGTCAGTGGTAGTAAGTGGACACAAAGCTAGAAGTGACAGCTGGAAGCTGAAAGCTGAAACTATGATAGGACTGTAGCAGTAGTCAAGAGTCTTTTCCCTAATCAGTCAGAATTTGGAGCTTAAGTTACAACTACAACCAAACCTAAAGGGTACAAAACCTGTACCAAAATAGTGGACACTATTGTCTTGATCTTCTGAGGGGAAAAAAAGAGGAGGACGATAGGCTTATGATGCAATTCAAAATAAATGACAATTAAAAAAGGCCTGAACAACAGCCCTGACTTAAGAAAAGCATCCCTAAATAAAATGAGAAAAACTGAAAAAAGAAGTTCTCTACAGGAAAAAAGGCCTTGATGTGCCCAGGTGCAATCAAATCTATCATTTTCTTTTTCAAATTGGCACAAAAAAGTGCTCGACATCATACCTTATTGGCATAGGCGGCACTGATGGGCAAAATCCCATGATCACAAACCTGTAATTTTTAAAGATGCAGCAGCTTGCAATTTTAAAAAAAGGAAAGAAGACAATAAAAAACATTAAAAAGCACTATACTTACAATAAAGAATGTTACACCTACACCTTTAGATGGAAAACAAGCAGTACATTGGCAATGGAATGCCAATCTGTGGTTTTTCTGATAGAACTTCAGTCACTTAGCAAAAAATTATTTCTGGATCTGTAAATAATTGAAAAAGACTGATAACACTATTTTTCTTACCCATTTTGGGCACTAAAGTCCTCCATAATTTCTGACGATGACTGCAAAAATCCTGACATGTCAGATTGTAGACCAACTTAAAGTTCAGGTCAATTTCAGGATAAACAAGCTTGAGTTCATGTAATATTGAGTACAGCCAGGTGAAACATTGTACAAATTCACTGGCTGATGTCATTATAAAAAAGGTGTGGAATGTCATTTCACTGAAGCTAATTTGATTTAAGGCTTCTTAAGTTGGCCATTGCCTCTATACCAGAGAATCCTTCATAAAAGCACTTCTGGACAAACCCAAAAGGTGTTAACACATTATTATTAAGACTTCACTAAAAGAGGGTGCAAGTTTAAAGCAATTCAAACAGACCAACAGTATCTGCAAGTACTTGACTCGAACAGGTTTTGCAGTGGATTATCCAAATCTTGTACAAGTTGTGGCTTGTTTCACCCACCCAGATGGTGTCCAGCATTTTGTGACGTATACAAGTTATGTTCTACTGGAGTCATAGAGGCGTACAGCATGGAAACAGACCTTCGGTCCAACCTGTCCATGCTGACCAGATATCACAACCCAGCCTAATCCCACCTGCCAGTACCCAGCCCATATTCCTCCAAACCCTTCGTATTCATATACCCATCCTTTTTAATGTTGCAATTGTACCAGCCTCCACTACTTCCTCTGGCAGCTCATTCCATACACGTACCACCCTCTGTGAAAAAGTTGCCCCATTGGTCTCTTTTATAGCTTTCCCCTCTCACCCTAAATCTATGCCCTCTAGTTCTGGACTCCCTGACCACAGGGAAAAGACTGTCTATTTATCCTATCTATGCCCCTCATAATTTTGTAAACCTCTATTAGGTCACCCCTCAGCCTCAGACGTCCCAGGGAAAACAGCCCCAGCCTGTTCACCCTCTCCCTTTAGCTCAGATCCTCCAACCCTGGCAACATCCTTGTAAATCTTTTCTGAACCCTTTCAAGTTTTACAACATCTTTCCGATAGAAAGGAGACCAGAATTGCACGCAATATTCCAACAGTGGCCTAACCAATGTCCTGTACAGACACGACATGACCTCCCAACTCCTGTACTCAATACTGTGACCAATATAGGAAAGCATAACAAACACCTTCTTCACTATCCAATCTACCTGTGACTCCACTTCCAAGGAGCTAGGAACCTGTTCTCCAAGGTCTCTTTGTTCAGCAACACTCCCTAGGATCTTACCATTAAGCGTATAAGTCCTGCTCTGATTTGCTTTCCCAAAATGCAGCACCTCGCATTTATCTGAATTAAACTCCATCTGCTACTGCTCAGCCCATTGGCCCATCTGGTCCAGATCCTGTTGTAATCGGAGGTAACCCTCTGCTGTCCACTACACCTCCAATCTTAATGTCATCTGCAAACTTACTAACTGTAACTCTTATGGTTGCATCCAAATCATTTGTGTAAATGACAAAGTAGAGAGCCTTGTGGCACTCCACTGGTCACAGGCCTCCAGTCTGAAAACAACCCTCCACCACCACCATCTTCTGTCTTTTACCTTTGAGCCAGTTCTGTATCCAAATGGCTAGTTCTCCCTGTATTCCATGTGATCTAACCTTGCTAACCAGTCTCCCATGGGGAACCTTGTCAAACACCTTACTGAAGTCCATACAGATCACATCTACTGCTCTGCCCTCGTCAATCTTCTTTATTACTTCTTCAAAAAACTCAAATCAAGCTTGTGAGACATGCTTTCCCACGCACAAAGCCATGTTGACTATCTAGAATCAGTTCTTGCCTTTCCAAATACATGTACAACCTGTCCCTCAGGATTCCCTCCAACAACTTGCCCACCACCGAGGTCAGGCTCACCGGTCTATAGTTCCCTGGCTTGTCTTTATCACCCTCAAAACAGTGGCACCATGTTTGCCAACCTCCAGTCTTCTGGCACCTCACCTGTGACTATCGATGATACAAATATCTCAGCAAGAGGCCCAGCAATCACTTCTCTAGCTTCCCACAGAGTTCTCAGGGACACCTGATCAGGTCCAAGGGATTTATCCACCTTTAACCATTTCAAGGCATCCAGTACTTCCTCCTCTGCACTACAGTGTATATCTTCCATCTCCTTTTCCACAGTAAATACAGATGCAAAATATTTATTTAGTATCTCCCCCATTTTCTGTGGTTCCACAGAAAGGCTGCCTTGCTGATCTTTGAGGGGCCCTATTCTCTCCCTAGTTACCCTTTTGTCCTTAATAGATTTGTAAAAACCCTTTGGATTCTCCTTAATTCTATTTGCCAATGCTATGTCCCCGTTTTACCCTCCTGATTTCCCTCTTAGAGTATAAAGACAGTAGGAGTATACTTAAGGATTCACTTGATCTATCCTGTCTATACCTGACATATGCTTCCTTCTTTTTCTTCACCAAACCCTCAATTTCTTTAGTCATCCAGCATTCCCTTTCACCCTGACAGGAATAGACTTTCTCTGGATTCGTTATCTCATTTCTGACGGCTTCCCATTTTCCAGTCGTCCCTTTACCTGCGAACATCTGCCTCCAATCAGCTTTCGAAAGTTCTTCCCTCATGCCGTCAAAATTGGCCTTTCTTCAATTTAGAACTTCAACTTTTAGATCTCGTCTATCCTTTTCCATCACTATTTTAAAAACGAATAGAATTATGGTTGCTGGCCCCAAAGTGCTCCCCCACTGACACCTCAGTCACCTGCTCTGCCTTATTTCCCAAGAGTAGATCAAGTTTTGCATCTTCTCTAGTAGGTACATCCACATACTGAATCAGAAAATGGTCTTGTACACACTTAACACTATGGCAGTCCCAGTCAATGTTTGGAAACTTAAAATCCCTGACCATAACTACCCTATTATTCTTACAGATAGCCAAGATCTCCTTACAAGTTTGTTTCTCAATTTCCCTCTGACTATTGGGAGGTCTATAATACAATCCCAATAAAGGTGATCATCCCTTTCTTATTTCTCATTCCACCCAAAATAACTTCCCTGGATGCGTTTCCAGGAATATCATCCCTCAGCACAGCTGTAATGCTTTCCCTTATCAAAACGGCCACTCCCCTCCTCTCTTGCCTCCCTTTCTATCCTTCCTGTAGTATTTGTATCTTGGAACATTAAACTGCCAGTCCTGCCCATCCCTGAGCCATGTTTCCGTAATTGCTATGATATCCCAGGTCCATGTTCCTAACCATGCCCTGAGTTCATCTGTCTTCCCTGTTAGTCCCCTTGCATTGAAATAAATGCAGTTCAATTTATTAGTCCTACCTTATCCCTGCCTGCCCTGACTGTTTGACTCACTTCTGTTCTCAGCTTGATCCCTTTCTTCACTATCTCCCTAGGTCCACCACCCCCCCTCCCCTCTACCTCCCCCCCCCCCCACCCCTCCCCCTCCCCCCCACCTCTCTTACCCTTTCTGGAGTTAACCCATCTATGTGATTGTATCTGAGACTTTCCCCCCTTCCTATAACTGCCATCCATCACATACCGTTGCAAATTCCTCATCGCTTCTATCTGTCTCTCCAGCCGATCTACTCGATCTGATAAGATCCACAGCCAACAACATTTATGGCAGATATAACCCGCAGTAATCCTTAAACTTTAACTCCCACATCTGACAAGAAGTACATATCACTGTAAAGGCCATTTTTTGCTCCTTCACAATCTACAGACCCAGAAAATAACACCGTCTTATTCCTCTACAAACACTGCCCCAGGTTAAAGTAATAGCTATGGCTTATATTTTAAGTTTAATCAAGAGACTTATCTCCAAAAACATATAATCAAGAAAGAATCCACTATACTCACTACTGCAGCCTCTCTCTTGGACAGACTTAAAACTATAATTAACTTATCTGATTCTGTGCTGTGAACTTCGCCCAACAGTTCCTCCAAGATTAGTTGTGAATTTCACGGTTTGTTCAGTTCCTCTGTTTGTTAATTTTCCCAGATGCACACCGATGTCCAGTGATACACTAATTCAAACAGCAAAGGCGGTAACTGTGCAGGTTCTCTCCCTTGCACTGTCATCACCATGTGCTTCCTTTGTCTGCTCTTCTCCCTTTTAAAACTGCTGTTATTTTGACTTTAGGACAGAAGACTAAAATGTACAAGTTCAATTACCCAGAGGAAACCATGGTACAATTCAATGCTCCACAGCAGCATGTAAAGAGGAGCCAATCACACCAAAGCAACTTACAAATTAACATCCAAGTCACACCAACTTGTCAACGGGCTCAGAGGTAAATGCAATATTACAAAACTGAAAAATGTATTGCTGGAAAAGCGCAGCAGGTCAGGTAGCATCCAAGGAGCAAGAGAATCGACGTTTCGGGCATAGGCCCTTTTTCAGCCTTTCCTGAAGGGCTTATGACCGAAAAGTCAATTCTCCTGCTCCTTGGATGCTGCCTGACCTGCTGCGCTTTTCCAGCAACACATTTTCAGCTCTGATCTCCACTATCTGCAGTCCTCACTTTCTCCTGCAATATTACAGAACTGTCAGTCAGTACATGGTAAATGTGCTACACATCAGAAAAACTGAAATGTTTACTTCCATCCAAGTGATAAACCCCAACAGGAATGAAAACCACTATATACCAAGAGTGACACTGGTGCTAGTGCAAATATCATCCTTTTATACATTTCATGTGAGACTTAGTCAAGAACCTGACAGTGTGGTACGGTCCATGCAAGATGATCTGTTTACAATCGGTACAGTTTCCAACACAATGGCATTATTTACCTTAAATGCTGAATACAGATTCTTAGGGTTGAGACTGGTAACTTACTTTAAACAACCACAGCCAATGTCCTACATGCCAGGTAGGATTTGCTCAGTGAAGAGAATTTCCCATTCGCTACTGATTTTGGCTTTGCTAGGGTTCCTGGATGACATCCTCTATCAAACGCTGCCTTGATTTTTAGGCCTGTCACTCTCACCTTACCTGTGGAATTTAGCTCTTTTGTCCATTTTGAACCGAGGCTAAATGAAGTCAGGAGCTAAGTGCTTGTGGCGGAACCAAAACCGAGCATCAATGAGCAGATTATAGCTGAGCAGGTGTTGCTTGATAGCACTGTCAATGGCACTATCCATCACTTTACTGATGATATAGAGAGTAAACTGATGGGGCAGTAATTGGCTGGGTTGGATATTTTCTGCTTTTTGTGTATAGGACATACTTGGACAATTTTCCAAATTGTCAGGCAGATGCCAGTATCGAATAGCTTGGCCAGGGAAGTGGCACATTCTGGAGCACAAGTTATTGCCAGAAGGTGGTCAGGGCCCACAGGTTTTGCAGCATCTAATGGCTCTCACCATTTCTTGACAACTTGGGCTGACAAGTGGCAAGTAACATTCACACCACATAACTGCCAGGCAAATGACCATCTCCAACAAGAGACAATCCACTGATCCTTGACATTCAATAGTATTACCAGTGCTGAATCCCTGACTGATCAACATTCTGGAAGGAGCAAGTGAGGACTGCAGATGCTGGAGATCAGAGTCAAAAAGTGTGGTGCTGGAAAAGCACAACCAGTCAGGCAGCATCCGCAGAGCAGGAGAATCAACATTTCAAGCATAAGCCGTTCATCGAGAATCTTGACGAAGGGCTCACGCTCAATGTTGATTCTCCTGCTCCGCAGATGCTGCCTGACTAGTCGTGCTTTTCCAGCACCACACTTTTTGACTCTGATCTCCAGATCTGCAGTCCTCACTTTCTCCTTCCAGAATGTTGATCAGTCAGGGATTCAGCACTGGTAACGCTATTTTCCAGCGCCACACCTTTTGACTCGAATCAACATTCTGGGATTATCACGGCCCAAAAATTCAACTGGACTTGAAACAAACAAACAAACAAACAATAGCTGCAACAGCAAGTCAGATACTAGAAATATCGTGGTGAGTAATTAACCTTCTGACTCCACAAAGCCTGACTATAAGGCACAAGTCAGGATTGCAATGGAATATTCTCAACTTGCCTGGACAAATTCAGCTACAACACCACAAAAAGCTTCACATCATCCAGGACAATGCAACTGCAACGAGTTCTTCCTGGGTGTTCTTTACTAAATTAAAAGGGGAGAATCCTGAGTGGGTGGGGTCAGGCTCTCATCGACCCAAAAGGACTTTGGTTTTGCTTTCAGTTAGTTGGTGTTTTTTGCTGGCTGTTGAAGCTGAAACCTCGAGTTTTCTACAGCTTGAGTGAAGTCTAAGACATAGAGGTTTCCTCTTAAAAATCAAAAAAGGGGTGGATTGTTTCTTTCTGTTTCTTAATATGAGATGAGAAAGAGACAGCATGTGAGAATAGTAACTGTATTGCTGAATTGTTTTTGCCAAGGGTATGTTAATGGAGTGTTCCCTATATTAGAACAGTTGATATTTAGCTGTTGACAAATATATTATCTGAAGTGTTTCAATAAAGTTACGCCAAATTTTTAATAGTATTTTATCTGCGTTGTAAGAATAAAGTGTCTTTTGAGTAAAGCTTAGTGGTGGACCAATTGAATCATGTTTGGGACACACTGCCTTACACTTACTTGTCTTTTAAACAAAAATATAAAAAAAAGTTAGAGTCTAAGCGATCTCCATTTCTACTTGGGTGGGGTCTGATCTGATCCATAACAACAAGCATCCATTCTCTCCTCCACCACCACCACTCAGTGCACACTGCTGCTCCTATCTGCAAAATGCACTTCAGAAATTCACAAAAATCCTTAGACAGCATTTCCCAATGACCACTAATATCTAGAAGGAAAAAGGACAGCAAATAAGTAGGAACACCACCTGCACATTTCCCTCAAACCCAACAACCATCCTGACTTAGAAACATATCATCATACCTTCACTGTCACTAGATCAAAGTCCTGGCATTGTGGGTCAATCTACAGCACACAGGACTGCAGCAGTTCAAGAAGGAAACTCACCATCACCTTCTCAAGGGCAACTAGAGACAGACAATAAATACTGGGCAGCCAGTGACATGAATGTCCCACAAGTGAATAAAGAAACAAAAAAAAATGGAGTGAGTCAAATTAGTTGAAGACCGGTATCTATGATGCTGGTGACTGCTGAGAGGGACTGACATTGATCTTCCACTTGGCACTTTCATTGAAGACTGATGCAAATCCTTCAGCCTTGGCTTTGCACTGATGTATTAGGTTCTTCCACCATAGAGGATGGGGAAATTTGTAGATCCTATTGCTCCAGGGTGTTGTCTAATATTTCTATACTAATTGCTGTCCTGTGTGTAAATTCTGTGCTCTGCAAATATAACATTGACATAGTCTGCTTCCTTTGTGAAAGCAGATGTAAAGAAGGATTCCATATTTTGACCACTCACTGTTACTCTGGGTCCCAACTGCTTTCCCTACTTAACCATTTACATTTTGTATACTGTCATGAAGATGTAGAGGTGTACTGTACCTTTAAGACAGTTGAAAAGCTAGCAAGGACTGAAAGCACAAGAGTCCTGAACAAAGTATCAATGTAACACGTGGTCAAAGCAATCCAGCTGCTGCTACTTGTTATGAAACAAAAACAAATTCAAATTCAGCCAGTTTAAACTATGTCCCAAAATATTAAAATCCAATCAAGTTTGAATTTAGTATTTTGATGCTAATATTAAAATCAAATGGAACAATCTGATGTTTTGGGGGTATAAAACTGGACATTTTGAACAGTTAGGGGTAGAAGTGCCAAAGACTAAACAAATGTAGATTGCTAGCTGATGAGCTGTCTGTGGGGAGTTTTTGCAGCAGAACATCGAGACCGACCTGGAGAGAATCTACAAAGGAGAAGAAGTGGCAAAGCTGACTGATTTTGAAACATGATTTTCTTTTTGTAAATCCTAATCAGAATTTTTTTTAAAAATCTGACTAGTATTTTAGAGTGGGAGTTAAAAGATAGGTTTAAGAGAAAGGATTTGAGATTAGTTGTTCGTGTCAACATTCTCTGTTGGACTTCAAGAATAAAAATTGTTAATTTTTACTTTAAATAGTGACCTCTGGGATAGTTCTTTGCCTTTCGAATTTTAACAGATTGCAGCACGGGGTGAATCTTTTCTGTATTGCTGGTTTAAATTAGCAGAGGAGTTTACCCCATGTGGCAATAATACAAACTGAACTCTAAAATATTTTAATGTGGCCTGCGTAACTTTCCTCATAATGGGTGCCCCATATTCAATTTTTCGAATTCCCTACTACACTTAACCTATCCCTTTATTAACCATGCCTTGTTTCCCCATGTTTATTCTACATCTTCTTTCCTGGTTTTGTTTCAACTACTCCTTCCTTGGTCATTAACGTTTGGTTTGTGCAAGCCAAGTTAACTGGATATTCCTAAGGTTACTATTCCCCTATCAGTTTGTGGGCAGCACAATGGCTCAGTGGTTACTACTGCTGCCTCACAGTGGAAGGGTCCCCGGTTTGATTCCAGCTCTGGGCAACTGTCTGTGTGGAGTTTGCATATTCTCCCAGTGTCTGCGTGGGTTTTCTCCAGGTACTCCGGTTTCCTCTCTCCGTCCAAAGATGTGCAGGTGAATTGGCCATTCTAAATTGCCCATAGCATTAGGTGCATTCATCAGCGAGAAATGGGACTGGGTGGGTTACTTTTCGGAGGGTCAGTGTGGACTTGTTGGGCTGGAGGGCCTGCTTCCACACTGTATGAAATCTAGTCTAATCTAATTTGCATTACCAGCAGAAAACCAACCGAAAGGAAGCAAAAGAACAAAAAGAGAAGACTGTTGTGAACATTAAAGATACTTAGGAATTGTCAACCACTTAAACAATTTTTTTTTCCAGCAGTTGTGGTATTAAAGGAAGATCTCGTTTTAACCCATGGGAACCAACACAAACAAACAGCCAATCAACATTTTTTGCAGCTAGATCACTGTGCACTGTTGGGCTGTCATAGAGATGCATGCACAGAAACAGACCCTTTGATCCAACTTAGCTCTGCTGATTAGATATCCTAAATTAATCTAGTCCCATTTAACAGCACTTGGCCCATATCCCTCTAAACCCTTCCTATTCATATGCCCATCCAGATGCCTTCTAAAATGTTGTAATTTTACCAGTTTCCACTACTTCCTCTGGCACCTCATTCCATGGATGTAGGCTTGCTTGCTGAGCTGCAAGGTTTGTTTTCAGACATTTCATCACCATACTAGGCAACATCTTCAGTGAACCTCTGAATGAAGCACTCTGTGGTGTAGCCAGCTTTCTATTTATATGTTTGAGTTTTCTAGGGTTGGTGACGCCATTTCCTGTGGTGACGCCATTTCCTGTTCTTCCTTCTCAGGGGATGTTAAGTGGGATCCAAGTCAATGAGTTTGTTCATAGAGTTCATGTTGGAATGCCATGTTTTGAGGAATTCTAATGCGTGTCTGTTTGGCTTGTCCTAGGATGGATGTGTTGTCCCAGTCGAAGTGGTGTCCTTCCTCATCCATACGTAAGGATACTAGTGAGAGTGGATCATGTAGTTTTGTGACTAGTTGACATGACCCAGTCTTACTACATCCAGAACCTCAAGCTGGTCTACAAATCTTCTCAGAACTCGGTAACCTCATTCCATACACACACAACCCTTTGCATGAAAAGGGTTGCCCCAAAAGGTCCCTTTTAAATCTTTCCCCTTTCACCCTAAACCTGTACCCTCTAGTTCTGGAACCCCCAACTAAGGGAAAAGACCTTGTCTATTTACCCAATCCATGCCCCTCAATGAGATTATAAATGCCTATCAAGGTAACCAGTCAGCCTCCGAAGCTCCAGGGAAAACAACCCCAGCTTATTCAGCCTCTCCCTATTGCTCAACCCCTCCAACAACTGTGGGAATCTTTTCTGAATGCTTTCAAGTTTACAACATCCTTCCTATAGGAGGGAGGCCAGAATTGCACACAATATTCCAAAAGTGACCCAACCAATGTCCTGTACAGCCATAACACTACCTCCAAACTTAATTAAATGGCTGGCTGCTGTCTCAACCAGGAATCTCAATTTGACATTGAGTCACAGAGCCGAGAGCTGACAGAACAGGTAAATTACACATTGCCTGCTGCCAAAACTGGAATAAAACCCACCTGCTGTTTAAACAAAAAAGTGTTGCAGTGCACAGCAATGGATATCTTACACAATGTGTTTTGGTTACTATTAAGACATGAACATCCTCTATGAAAAGTTAAAATTAAAACAGTTATATTTCAACATTCAATATTCAAAAATTCAAGAATACAATTCAGCCAAAGATTCACATTTCCAGTTTCTGCAACAGCAAAAAGTTAATTTCCACATTAAAAAAGGTAAAGTCACCACAGTCTTACCACATGATAGGGCTATTCTTTCATTAGACAGAGATGACTGGTGGCAGTTTAATCTGAGGGTCACTGTGCTGAGGAGAAAAAGGCTGAAAAGGAGAATCTTTCATAATAACCTCAGGTGGTGTGGAAAATGAACCCATTCTGTTGGTATACAACTGTATCACAACTAGCCAATTGAGTTAACTGACTTCCATTCCACAACTAAGTGCATTTATTTAAATTTGTGACAGAATTATGCCATTCCTGTAATTTCACTGATTGGTCACAACAGCTTGCAGATCTCACCTCCCAGAAGTACTGGATTTTCCTTTTAACGAGCAAACATGTTATTGAAATAGGATGGTGGTTCTGCTTAGAGGCAGGAGCAAGAAAAATTAACTACTCAAAAGGCTAGGCCATTTTGGATTATATGTAAATCAGACCTTGACTGATGAGTCCAATGATGATTCACAACAGAAGGAGTATTTCTTTAAGCATATAAAACAGCAGCATAGCCATACAAAATAACGAAAGTTCATTTTACACAAGTTGTGAAAATCTCCGCTGCAAATGACAATTTGTTTGAAATTCATAATTCTGTTCATTAAATTCAGCATTTAGAATACTTTACTATTCAGTTCATCAAATTGGGTAACACATTTGATTTGCTTAATTCAAATTCTGTGTTACTGGGTACTAAACAAATGGATTTTTGCTAATGAAATAATATAATTCATACATTTTTGAAAATACTAAACAAAGCGTCAATTATTTTTAGTGTGAGATCTAGGTGTTATTGAAATGATTGTGTTTCCCCTTTTTCTTCCCAATGAAATTTACTCAGAATTGGCTTACAGCTTATTCCCCTTCATTCCCATTACACCATCATGTTGCACGTATCTAAGGAAATGCAACCTGAAATAACTGCACAGAGGGCGGTATCCCATCACCAAGTCACCCTTTGTTTGTTTGTGCACAGCCAGCTCAGAGTCAGCCCCCTCAACTGCGTAGATTCTAAATCCCTTGCTAATATTGGTCAGCCAATGCCTCCTGATTGTCCCAGGTTAACAGCATGAAATGGAGGACCTCACAGTCAACAAGTTCCACCTAGTTCTAATCACTACATCCCTCCTTGCCTAAGTCCAGGGATGTAGGCCTGCTCTCTCAGCTTTTCCTACAACATTTTCATCCCAGGTCCTGTTCCTCTGATTCAGACTTTAACAAAAGGTGGCTGTGCTGGACCATAGCCTGTCTCTTGCATTCAGAGCGTGTTGGGAGAGTTTCCTTCTCGAATTCAAGCAGTAATGGCATTGACACTGCATCCATCTTGAAATCAGAAGTTTTCTCGACACTGGACAGGGGAGGAGAATCTACGGTTTTTGATAGGCTTTCTGGCTATTCTGAGGGGTCAGGCATGTTTTGCTTCTGCCCCATTTGCGAGGTAACAGATTTCAGGTGATCCACACATGCGATCAGGTCTCTCTCATCTATCCAAACTTTTAAGTCATGGTACCTCAAAGCCATACAGGGCCATTTCCACAGCACCAAACTTCGTCCCCCGAATTAAAATGTCTCACTTAGCGGAGGCATATGTCCAGATTTGGCAATCTAGCTGCCATTTCACTCCCTACTCCTGTCCACTCCCCCGCCTCAAGGTCTGGGAATACCAGGTTTAAGAGAAAGCAAAGACTGCAGATTCTGGACAGTCAGAGTAAAAAAATGTGACGCAGGAAAAGCACAGCAGTCAGGAGCAGGAGAGTCAACATTTTGGCCATAAGCCCTTTATCAGCAACATGGAGGGGGAAAGGGACTGAGAGATAAATAGCAGGGGTGGAAGGTACCTGGAAAGATGATTGGTGGATGCAGGTGGTGGGGAGGATGGAGCAGGTAAGTGGGAAGGAAGGAGAGACAAGATAGGTCAAGGAGGTGGTGCTGTGTTGGAAGGTTGAAACTGGGGTGTTGGGGGGGGGGGGGTGGGGGAGAAAAGAGAAGAGAAGGATATTATATCTTTGGTGATGGGGTCTGATGTTCGGTGGCAGAAACGGCAGAAGATAATGCACTGTATCCAGAAACAAGTGAGGTGGAAGGTGAGAACCATGGGTGTTCTATCCTTGTGGTTGGAGGGTTGGGGTTCAAGGGCAGAGGTGAGGGAAGGGAAGATGATGATTTAGAGGGTGTAGTTGATCACATAGGAGGGGAAATTGAAATCCTTGAAATAGGAGGCTACCTGGGGATGTCAGAGTGTGGAATGGATGCTCCTGGGAGCAGATATGGTGAAGACAGAAGAATCGAGTGTAAGGGATCAGATCTTTATGTTGGGGATAGTGGTCTTGATGTAGTCCAGGTAGCTGTGGAGGTCAGTGTTGAGTCAGTCACTGGAGATGGAGATGAAGATGAAGATGTCCAGAAAGGGGAGGGAGATGTTAGAGGTGGTCCAGGTGAACTTAAGGTCAGGGTGGAAGGTTTTCATGAAGTTGATGAACTGTTCAACCTTTTCATGGGAGCACAAGGTGGCACCGATACAGTCGTCAGCAACAGAGGAAAAAGGTGGGGGATGGTCTGGTGTAACTGTAGAAAATGAAATGTTCCTACGAAGTCTTGGAAAAGTGTGGCACTGGAAAAGCATAGCAGGTCAGGGCAGCATCCAAGGAGCAGGAGATGCAACGTTTCGGGCATAAGCCTTTAATCAGGAAAAGCCCACGCTATGGTGCCCGTGCTATGGTGTGGAATCTTCGCATCAATACCTTTGCTGCAATCATCCCTGTTGTTGTGTGATGGGTGACCCTATAGTCGAACAGAACCAGGACAGTTTGGCATCAAGTGATGCTTTAGGCTGCTTTTTCAAACTTGCCTTCAAATGTGTGGACTGCTGTTTCCACCAGACCATTGGACAATGGATGGTATGGGGCTGTCTTTATGTGCCAAATGCCATTCAACTTTAAGAAATACCTAAAGTCCATGCTGGTAAATGTCATCGCATTGTCCATGACCAATATTTTCAGGAATCCATGTATCACAAACGATGCTCGCAGCTTCAATGTCATCAGAGTTTGCCAAACAGATTTTTATACACGTCCAACCACTTTGGGCATCTATAATGACCGGTCAAGTCAGCAAAAATCCAGGTCCAGGGTTTAGATTAGATTACTTACAGTGTGGAAACAGGCCCTTCGGCCCAACAAGTCCACACCGCCCCGCTGAAGCGCAACCCACCCATACCCCTACTTCCACCCCTTACCTACACTACGGGCAATTTAGGATGGCCAATTCACCTGACCTGCACATCTTTGGACTGTGGGAGGAAACCGGAGCACCCGGAGGAAACCCACGCAGACATGGGGAGAACGTGCAAACTCCACACAGTCAGTTGCCCGAGGCAGGAATTGAACCCGGGTCTCTGGCACTACTTGGCCATTCCCAAAAATCTGAGGCTGCTGCTGCTGGCAATTTGTCTTTCTTGACATTCTGGGTACTGCCCCACCACTGCAGCTATGTCGGCATCCAACCAAGCCAACAGATACAGTTTCTTGCTAACATTTTCATCATGGAAACCCTTAGCACACCCTGGTGGAGTTCAGCCAGTACCTGGCAGCAACCTTTAATCAGGATAACCACTCCTGCTGCCCAAAGTAATATTGCGTTGTCTAAGGTGATCTAGTCCACCAGGTCCAGAAAGGTCTCGATTGTGATGGCCCTTCTGTCTCCCCCATTACCAGCTATTTTAGTTTTGCTAGGACAGGATCTTTTTGTGTCTCCAGTTGGATATTGTTAGTGGTAATAAGAAGGGTGCCCAGGAAATTTAAAATCAGAACAGACTCTTCCAGGGGAGGCATCACCGGTGGAGTAACTATCAGTGGGAGGCAGCTCAAGGCATCTGCATTAGCCACTTGGCTTCCTGAACAGTGCCCTAACTAGTGCATGCTGAGAGTAAAGGCTGAGACTAAATTCAGCCAGAAGCTATGGGTGGCACCACCTGGTCTTCCTTCAGTAACACTAGCAGGGGTTTGTGATCTGTTCAGATGACAAATTCCTGTCCGCAAAAGTACTGGTGGAACATCCTCACACCAAAGATAACCGCCAAACCTTCTTTCGCTATCTGGGCAAGTTTGCGTTCAGCATCAGCCGAAATGAAAGTGGCATGGTGCCTCAGTGATTAGCACTGCTGCCTCACAGCACCAGAGACCCGGGTTCGATTCCAGCCTCAGGTGACTGTGTGGAGTTTGCACATTCTCCCAGTGTCTGCGTAAGTTTCCTCCGGTTTCCTCCCACAATCCAAAGGTGTGCAGGTCAGATGAATTGGCCATGCTAAATTGCCCATGTTGTTAGGTGTGTTAGTCAGGGGTGAATGTTGGGTGGAGGATGCGTCTGGTGGGTTACTCTTCAGAGGGTCAGTGTGAACTTGCTAGACCAAAAGGGCCTGTTTCCATACTGTAGGAAATTTAATCTAATCAAAATATGGGAAGCATACGTGATCAGGCATTCCTTTCTTTTGGACCACCAGTTAGCCAACACTACCCCAATACAGTACAGAAAGGTATCGCATGTCAGCATCACCTCTCACATCAGATCGCAGTAGACCAATGCCTTTGATGATGATAGCTTTTTCACTTCTTGAAAAGCAACTTCTTGGTTATGCGACCATTTGCAAGGCTGACCCTTTTTCAATAGTAGGTCTAAAGGGTGTCAAGATGGAGACCATGTTACATATGACTTTTCCATAATTATTCGTCAACCCAAGAAAAGATCTAAGCTTCGGTACAGACTTGGGAGCTGGAGCTCCTTTGATCACTCTCATTTTATCTTGCAGTGGGTGTAACCTATTTTTGTCTACTCTAACCCAAGTAGGTCACTTGCAGTGCATGGAACAAACATTTTTCCTCTCTGTGTATGCCTGCCTAGGAGAAATGTTTAAGCATAAAATCAAAGTTCTCCAAATGCTCTCTATTGTTCTTTCCAGTTATTAGCATATCATCCAGATAAATGGCAACTGGGGCAAACCTTGTAAAACGTTCTCCATGGTCCACTGGCTGACAACATACAAGACAGCCACTTGGAGTAAACCCTTATTAGGTGTTAATTGTAGCATAGGTCTGGGGATTTCTCATCCAGTCACAAATGCAGGTAGGCAAGGCTAAGTCCAGCTTTGTAAAGGACATGAGCCATGGCAACTTTGTGTATAAGTCCTCTGTGCAAGGGATTTGTTATTTATCCAACCACAAGAAGCAGTCTACAATTTGCTTCAAATCCCACAATGGCAAACTGAATCATCAGGCTTCGCATTTGCTACATTCCGCAAACTGTACCTGGTTTGATAGTGCCTTTGCTGTTCAGCATCCTGATTTCTGTCTCTACTTTTGCCCACAAGGCAAATGGCACCAGGCAGGCCTCGAAAAAAAAAAATCACAGAACTGCTTCCTGATCAATGTAAAGTGGTTTTGGCCTCTTTGATATTCACAAGTTCTTCTTGGAAAAACTCCTGGGTATTTCACTAGTACTTCACTATGGCAGCCAGTTTCTGATTGAAAAATGTTGAGCCAATCTAGATGAATTTTCCTCAACCAATTCTGCCCCAGTAGGCTTGGGCCGAGCCTCTCACTACAATCCGTGGTAACTCCGCCAACTGCTTCTCATAGGAAATTAGTACTCTTAATTTGCAATGGTTCCCCAGTATACGTTCCCAATCTGGCCGAGGTCATGCGAGAACTTAAGGGTTGGTGACCCAAGCAAATCTGGTTAAAGACAGTTTCTGCAACCACAGATACAGCTGTTCTGGTATTGACCTCCTTGGGAGCTGGGTGACCAGTTAACCAAGCATTAATTTAAATTGGTTGCAATTTGGATGTGACTAAGCAATTTAATTATTCCAATCCACATCAGGTAATTTTCCAAGCTGCGCATTCCCTTGGGTATCAGTCTACAAGTTTCCTTACTCAAGTCAGGCGTTATAGGACTCCTTTGTAATCTCAGGTCCACATCCCGACAGCAATTACAATGGTTTGCCAGCCCAAATTCTGAAGAACATTATAGCGACTGGGCCAAGGCTTGGCTGTGGTATGTGATTCTGCTGTGGAATGGCCTCAGGTCCCTTGGCTCAGGCTATTCCCTGCATGAGGCTCTGCAATTATTTACACTCAAGTGGCGTGCCTCAAGCTCAATTGCCAGGTGAGGGCATCCACTTCCATCAGGATGCTTTATAGTTCCCATACTTCACTTGCCACATTTTCCCATATGACAAGCATTGCTTGCTTGCAGTCCAGTTGGGCTTCGGCGAGTAGGCACTTCTACATGGCTACGTGATCTATCCCACATACCAAAAAAGGTGTTTCAGCATCTCACTCAGGGTTAACCAAAATATACATGCCTCTATCAGTCACCTTAACTTTATCAAAAATCCTGGTTCTCTAACAGCAGAATAAAACCAATAGCATGTTGGTCGGCCCCATGCCCCTTCTGGCTCTCAGTGACAGCCCATCCTGTTTACCCAAACCCCCCCAGGATGACAGTGATCAGGATGGCCTACCCATTTTCCAGCTTCCCTTTCCACCCTTTCGCGCATTCTGGCTACCTCGAGGACGTCCCACCACAGTACCTGCTCGGGATGACAGTGCTGAGGATGGCCTACCTGTCTTCCGGCGTCTACCTGTCTGTCTGCCCCTACGTACCATCTTACTCTCACCCACTCAGACCCACCATCTGGTCTGTGGACTGCCCTGACACACTTTCCGGCCACCTCCAGGACAGCCCATCCCTTTCCCTGGGACGACGGCACAGAGGGCAGCCCACAAGCCTACTGGATCTCAGCCTGACCTTGTGTACCTTCTAGCTTTTGGCCACCCTGACAGTGTTCAGGGATTCTCCCTAAGACCTTACCATTCATTAAGTGTACTCCAAGACATTACCATTAAAGTGTACAAGTCCTGCCCTGATTTACCTTTCCAAAATGCAGCACCTCCACCTGTCACTCCTCAGCCTCTCTGATCAAGGTCCTATTGTACTCAGATAACCTTTGCTGTCCACATCACCACCAATTTTGGTGTCATCTGCAAACTTACGAAACATATCTCCCATATTCACATCTAAATGACAAAAAGCAGGGGACCCAGCACCAATCCTTGTGGCACACCTCTGGTCATAGGCTTCCAGTCTGAGAAGTAACCCTTCATCAACAACCTCTGTCTTCTATTTTCAAGCAAGTACTGTATCAAATGGCTCGTTGTTTTTATATTCCATATGATCAACCTTGCTAACCAATCTACCATGTGCAACCTAGTTGTATGCCTTAAGTCTCAATAGATCACATCCACCTCTCTGCCTTCAGTCTTCCAAAAACTAAATACATTCCAAATACATGCAAGTCCTGTCTCTCAGGATCCCCTCCAACACTGGTGATGCCAGACTCACCAGTCTGTCATTTGCAGATGACACCAAGTAGTGGCACTATTTCAGAATATATTCAAGATGGACATTGAGATTTTGAAGACATCAAGGGATAGGAGGGAAAAAAGCAGGTACATGGCATGGAGATAGAGGATTTGCCATGGTCATACTGAATGACAAAGCAAACGCAAAGGGCCAAATGACCTACTCCAGCTCATTGTTTTTATATAAAAACATGACACAAGGTTATGTACAGACTATTCTGACACCATTGAGAGGAAGCGGAAGCACGGGTGACAGCACAAATGGGAGATAGCGTGTATAAGAGGGAGAGAGTGAGCACAGGGGAAAAAGTGAAGGAAAGAGGACATGGGTGGAGTTGCTGGAGGTGGCACTGAGATAGCATTGAGTACAAGAGAAGGTAATTACATGCCATTGGATATTGTTTGCATGTAAGTTAGAAATAGGTGTAAGCCACAGATAGGTCCATGATTAACACCGGAGGCAATGGTATTCAGTCCCAAATATGACCTTTTTTGTTTCTTGTTTCTAAAGGATGTCCACAAGTATAAATCAATGGATGTCACTAAGATTGAGAGGGAATAAGGGAAACCACTACAGTAGTTCTCTATTTGCAATCAGCTAGATACGAATGGAACCAAAGAAAGAAGGTACACCCAGTTGGAAGACAGAGAAATGGCTTTGTGGAAGATGCAGTGTTCAAAGGCTAGAGGCTGCATGAAACAGACAAGGAACAGCAGTCATGTAAGATGTCATTTGTGACCTTGACAAGAGCTGTTTCAATGCTGGCAGTGGCAGAAGCCTGGTCAAAGGGAGTTAAACTTTGAGCTCAGAATGACTAACAAATTTGGGAGACAACACTTTCAATGACACTGGTTATGGGGCAGTGGTTTGCCAGGACAGTGAAGTTAAATTGCTTTTATTTTTAACGAGACAGTTGATGATAGCAAATGGAAGGAGAGGGAAGATATTTTTACAGGTAGATTGGATTATCGTATTAGCTAATTGGAGTCAGGAAGGGGAGTTAGTTGATCGCTATGAATGGAGAATAAGCTCCATGAGCACAGAAACGATGTGGCAGAAGCTACCGATCAGATTATTTCAGTCTTGGTAATATCCCTCGATTATATTTTATTAAGATGGTCACCCTTAAAAATAAAGAAACAAAGGGTCATATTTAGAGCGAATATGATAGTTATACTGCAATGAATTTCTGAGGCAACATTTCAGATCTTATAGACGTTCCATTTATGGATTTTCAGATGCACTTGGACAAGGTGCCACATAAGGGGCTTACAACAATTAAAAAGGTAATATTTTGAAGTGGGGATATACAGATCTAGAAAATTGAAGCACATGCAGAAAAACAAAAAAAAAGTGATAATTAGGTTTGTATGTAGTTAGTTGATGAAGGAGCGACACTCCGAAAGCTAGTGTGCTTCCAATTAAACCTGTTGGACTATAACCTGGTGTTGTGATTTTTAAACTTTGTACACCCCAGTCCAACACTGGCATCTCCAAATCAGGTTTGTATGTAGGCATTGATAATAATCAGTTCTTCTATAATACAATGGTTTGTTCTTATGCAACCCCATGTTATAGAAAAATTGTGCTTTAGAAACAGCATTTAAAAAGTCTTGGTGCTGTAACTGCATTACAGCCAACAAGTTTTAAAAGTGTGTGCAGTAGAAACAGTATTCCCCAATTGTTAGTTGTGTTCCAACGAATTCACACTAACAAAAACTGCATTATAACACAGCCTCTTACCCAAGTGTATTATAACAAGAACCTCTTATCACCATTCTTCATCCACCCATACAACAGCAAGCAAAGTAACACTGATATTATTATAAAATGAAATTAAAGACAGACAGTCGGGAAAACTTATCAAACATGGGTGATCCCAGATATATTTCATGTACAGCTACATTCCAAGTAAAGGCTACATTCCAACAATGGTCAACAGTAAGGAACCCAGAGCCAGGGCTCCAGGACTGAGAAGAGAAATGCAGAATATGATAAAACAAAAGTAGAGACTGCATATTGCACGTAGGGTGAATTCTTCAAGTGAGAACCATGCTAAATTAATGAAGTTGATAAGGGGAAAAGAAAGGTTGAAGATCCCAGTTAGGGACTTAAAACAAAGGAACCAATTAAACACAAAAACAAAATGCATATTCATCCCTAAAATTTGTTACCAAATATTTAATTAACATAGCTACCAAGTATTTACGGCAGCAAAACATGTAGCTCATCCCAAAGTGGTCATGGTTGCACAAGAACCTCTTCCCACCATCCTTCATCTAATTCCAGACACATGTCCTTTTGTTCTTTTTTTCCTTATGTTTATTCAACTCCTCCTTGTGGTAGCACATTCCATATGTGAACCACTTCCTGGGTGAAGATTTTCCTGAATTTCCTTTTATTAGTAACTGTCTTACATTGACAGCCCCTAGTTTTGAACATCCCCACAAGACGACATTTTTGATCAAATCCTTTTGGAATTTTAAAAGATCTCTATTAAGTCAATCCACTGCCTTCTCAACTACAGCAAAGAACTCCAGACTTTATCTTTCTTGATGGGCAATGCTTCAGATTCTACTTAATTTACTTTACTAATGACTCTATATTATTGTTTATACAGGAATAAATATTCCCTTAAAGTAGCACAACCTGATTAAAGGTGAATATCACAGCAGGAATCAAAGATGAAATTACTGAAGCATCCAGTGAGGCTTTATGGGTGGAGCTAAGAAGTAAGAAGGGGGTGGTGATGTTATTGGGGTTGTACTATAGTCTCCCAAATAGTCAAGAATTAGATGAACAAATACACAGGGAGATTGGGAAGACTTGCAGTAGCAATGGGATTGTCATAGAAGGAGATTTTAAATTTTCCAAACAGACTGGGACTACCGGACCATTAAAGGCTTAGATGGGGTGGAATTTGTTAAGTGCATTCAGAAAAGTTTCCTCAAGCAGTATATATAGAGTCCTACTTGGGAAGGGGCAAAACTCAACCTACTTAGGAAATCGGGTAGGACAGGTGATGGAGGAGACTGTGGAGCACTTTGAGACCAGTGACTATAGATTTATTAACTTTATAATAGTTATGGAGAGGGACAAAACTGGTCCATAGGTTCAAGCTGGACTGGGGCAAGATAAATTTCGATAGAATTAGACCAGGGCTTGCAGGGGTTGATTGGAGTAGTTAGTTTGCAGGCAAAGGGACCTCGAACCCAGGAGGCCGTTAAAAATGAGAAAGCAAGAGATCAAGGTCTATGTTCCTATGAGGGTGAAAGGTAAGATTATCAGGAATAAGGAACCCTGGATGACTAGAGACGTTGAGGCTTTGACCAGAGGGAAATAAAAAGGGAGGTATGGCTCAGGTGCAAACAGCTGTGATCAAGGGAATTCCTGGAGATATTTACAGGATACAGAAGTTTAATGAAGGAGGAAATCAGGAGCGCAAAAAGGGGGCCATGGCTAAGACAACAACAGTGAATCCAAAGAGGTTTTGTTTTTTTAAGTACATTAAAAGGAGAAAAAAAAAACTAGAGAGAGAATTACGACCCCTCAAGGACAAAAAAGTGGACATGTATGTGGAGAACTGCAGGAGATGGGCGAGGTCCTCAACAAATGTTTCTCCTCAATGTTTACTGTGGAGAAAGACAAAATGACTTGGGAACTTGGGGAAGTTAGTGGTGATATCTTAGGGACAGTCCATATCACAGCAGAGGTGGTGTCGAATGTATTAGAATATATGAAGATGGAAGAGTCTCCTAGTCCGAGCCAGACATATCCAAGAACACTGCAAGAGGCTAGAGAAGAAATTGTGGGGGCCCTGGCTGATATTGTTAGCCACAGGTGATGTCCCAGAAGACTGGATGGTAGCGAATGTTGTGCCCTTATTCAAGAAAACCTGGCAAGTACAGACCAGTAAGCCTAACAATCTGTGGTAGCTAACTTACTTGAAAAGATTCTGAGGGATAAGATATCATGCATTTGGAAAGACAGGATTTGATCAGGATTATTCAGCATAGCTGTGTCTGTTGGAGATCATGGCTCTCAGATTTGTTAGAGTTCTTTGATGAAATGACCAGGAAGGTTGGTGACAGCAGGGTGGTAAACATAGGTGATATGGATTTCAGTAAGGCCTTTGATAAGGTTCCACATAGTGTGCTGCTCTGGAATGTTAGATCACATGTAATCTGGGAGAGCTGGCAAATTGGATACAAAATTGGCTGGAGAGTAGGAAGCAGAATATAATAATGGAAGGATACTTGTCAGACTGGAGGCCAGTGACTAGTGAAGTGCCTCAGGGATAGGTGCTGGGCCCATTGCTATTTGTTAATGTTACATTAGGTAAACCCTTCTGCTAATTTAAACCAGACCCTAGAAAAGCTAATTTCACCTCGCAACCTGTTAAAGTATGAGTGACCAAGAACTATAAAAACCCCTCTATGTAACAAAAAAAAATTATTCTTTAACTCCAAAGAACACAAGAACATTAAGCAACTATCTACACAATAATCCTCCTTTCTCTGATCAATTTATCCACCTCCCACTCTAGAACAATACATCAATGCAATAATCAGTGGCAGGGTGTGTTTAAGTTTAACAAAAAAAAAATCAAATTTCAAACCCAGCCAGTTGTCGCTTTTCCCTTGGTGTCTTAGTCTGTACTTTCTTAGGTAGTTAAGAGTCATAGAGATGTACAGCACGGAAACAGAGCCTTCAGTCCAACCCGTCATTGCCAACCAGATATCCCAACCCAATCTAGTCCCACTTGCCAGCACCTGGGCCATATCCCGCCAAACCCTTCCTATTCATATATCCCTCCAGATGCCTTTTAAATGTTGCAGTCGTACTAGCTTCCACCACTTCCTCTGGCAGCTCATTCCCCACACATACCACCTTCTGCATGAAAATGTTGCCCCTTAGGTCTCTTTTATATCTTTCCCCTCACCTTAAACTTATGCCCTCTAGTTCTGGACTTACCCACCCCAGGGAAGAGACTTTGTCTATTTATCCTATCATGTTCTCCTGATTTTATAAACCTCTATTAGGTCACCCCTCAGCCTCCGATGCGCCAGGGAAAACAGCCCCAGTCTATTCAACCTTTCCCTACAGGTCAAATCTTCGGTCTTCTGCTTCACAAAATTCACATGAAAAAGGTACCTTTTAGAGAGGCTCTGCAGTCCATATTCTTGTTGATGCCATTTGAGGTTTTGTGGTATATAAAATTTGGGTATTTTGAACAGTTAGCCAGAGCAGCAGACTGTCCCATTGGTTTGATGTTATCAAAACATTAAAATTCAAATTGGATTGCATTTTGGTATCTTGTGATAGAATTTAAATTGATTGGTCAAATTTGAATTTGTTGTGTATCATGGTAATGCAGCTCCAGCTATTTGTTTCACAAACAAATCTTACATTCTTTAATTTTTCAGCACACTGCACCTATCTAGGTCCATGTAGATAGGCACACGGACTCTCTCAAAAGTACAGTACACACCTATACCTTCATAACATTATCTATATCAATGATTTGGATGAGAACGTACAAGGCATGATTAATAAGTTTACTGATGACACAAAAATAGGTAGCATCGTGGACAGCAAGGAAGGTTATCAGAAATTGCAGCAGGACATTGATCAGCTGGGAAAGTGGGCCAAGAAATGGCAAATGGAATTTAATATAGATAAATGAGAGGTCTTACATTTTGGAAAGTCAAATCAAGGTAAGAGTTTCAAGGAGTGTAATGGAACAGAAGTACTTTGATATTCAGGTGCATGATTCTCTCAAAGTGGAGTCACAGGTAAACAGGGCAGTGAAGGAGGCTTTTGGCATACTGGCCTTCATCAGTCAGGGCACAGAGTACAGAAGTAGGGAAGTTATGTTACAGTTGTACAGGACATTGATGAGGCCACACTTGGAATATTGTGTTTAGTTTTGGTCACCGTGCTATAGGAAAGTTATTACTAAATTGGAAAGAGTGCAGCAAAAAATTTACAAAAGGATGCTGCCAGGGCTCAATGGTCTGAGTTATAGGGAAAGGTTGGACATACAAGACTGTTCTGTTGAGAGTGCAGGAAACTGAGCAGAGATATTATATAAGTACATAAGATCATGAGGGGCATGGATAGGGTGAACGCACTCTGTTTTCTTCCCCCAAGGTTTGGGAATCAAGGACTAGATGGCATCAGTTTAAGGTTTGAGGGGAAAGAATAAAAGGGAACCCAAGGGGCAATTTTGTTTACACAGAGTGGTACATGTGGAATGAGCTGCCAGCAGTAGTGATTGAGGTGGGTACATCAACATTTAAAAAGGTATTTGGATAAATACATGGATAGGAAAGGTTTAGTGCAGGGAAATAAGGTTAGTGTTGATAGACATTTTGGTTGGCATGAATCAGCTTGGGCCAAAGGGCCTGTCTCCGTGCTGTAGGACTCGATGACTCTCTAATTGCATTAAAACCCAGAAGCCCCCCACACAAGCCCCTTGAAGTTACTGCCTGTGTATGACCACAAAAAATTTCTAAATAGCATTGACATGAATAAACCATGCACAAAAGCGATGGACAACAGTGCTTTTCACAACAGTCCAAGGAGTTATATAGCCAAGGTTTCCTACAAGTTGAACTCTTCCTGTTGAATTCTATCCCTCTGAAAATGAATCCCAGTGCATTGTTGGCATTTTTATAGTTTTATTACCCTCTGTCCCTAATTTCTACTTTTGCTCATTATTTTCTTTGAAGTTCAAACAAGCCTGCAGTTACTCGATCCCACCCAAAGAACACAAGAGGAAACCTAGTATGATATATTTTACTTTATATTGTTCTTAAACACAAATGGTATTGGTATTGACGTACAATGTAAATTCACATGCGGAGTATAAGCAACACAAAATGAGCGATCACTTTCAATTCTTTCATTGAAAAGGACTGAAATATAAACATTGTTATATTTATATTGCACCTTGTGTAGTTGCAACATTCAAAGCACTTCATGTGAATTGCTTTGAAGTACAACAGGTGTTATTCTGGTAAAGCTTGAACTGTAAATTAGCACAATTCAAAACACCAACATTTTCTGGATTAACATTTCAAAACAAAAAGAAAACAAACTGAGGCTCTTGTCCATGTTAGAGGTAAATTTTCACCTGAAGAGTAAGTACTCAAACAGATTCTATATTGAAGGCTTCTATAAATGGAGATGATTGTTGGGCACAGAGGGAACAGGTATTCCATACCCCAGCAAAAAAAATCTTACTCAGGATTCCCTTTCAAATCTATTATTGCATTAAGAGTGGTAAGTACATTTCTGAAACACCTCAGGTGGCTGTAATCAAACAAAATTTTACATTAAGTCACTCAAGGGCATTAAGTCAGGAGACCAAAAGTTTAAGAGTTGTTTTAACGAACATCTTTAAAAGAAGGAGGAAGAGAGACTTAAGAGACGTATTCCAGAGTTTACATCCCAGAAGCTGAGGACATGGTAGTGGAGTGATGAAAATTGAGGATGCACAAGAGGCTGGAATTTCCATGCTGTACAACTCTAATACAGTAATAGAGATGTACAGCACAGAAACAGACCCTTCAGTCCAACTCGTCCATTCTGACCAGATATCCTAACTCGATCTAGCCCCATTTACCAGCAGTTGGTCCATATCCCTCTAAACCCTTCCTATTCACATACCCATCCAGATGCCTTTAAAATGTTGCAATTGTACCAGCCTCCAGTGGCAGTTCATTTCATACACACGCCACCCTGTGTGAAAAAGTTGCCGTAGATCCCTTTCTTCCTATCATGGGACAGACAGCAGTGAGATGCCCCTCCAGCTACAGATCCTGGCTATCTCATTCTTGCTGCCTCATCTCCTTCAGTGATAAGTTCCCTGGTGTCTTATGGTTGCTGCTCAAAATAGAATCTAGGATTGGAGAACCTATAAGTGTTTGTCAGTTCTCACATTTTAAACAAAATTATCAAGGGCAAAGGACTTTTTTGAAATTATTCCCAATATGTTACTTTGTGCCACATAGTCACTGTTTCTGAAATGAAACTAATAATAAACTTAGTTTTGTTAAATTATAAATATCTTGTTTATAGATATACTTTATTTGTTTTTTTATATATAGTATTTGTTATTTGTGTAATCTTTAATGAAGTAATACCGGTTTTTTTTAGAAAAAACATCTAAAGGAGTTGGAGAGAATGCTAAAGGCGGCCCTATAAACCAAAAGTCACTTTTTGGATAATCAAGGTGAAGCATCAAAAAAGATTGATCTCCGGAACGGACTATAAAAGTAGGGAAGTGTTGCGATATCTATAAGGGACCCTTGGTGAGACTGCGTCAGAAGTGCTGTGTACAGTTTTGGTTTCCTTCAGAGATGTTTGTAGAGTACTGTAGATCAGATGAGGATTACTTGGCTGGTTTAATGGGATTAGAGGGTTGCCTTAGGGAAGACTGAATAGGTTGGACTAATGCCTACACAAAGAGTAAGAGGTTATTGTATTGAAGTATTCAAGATTCTGAGGAGACTTGACAAGGTGGGTCCTCAAAGGATCGATCTTGTGGGGGGGTGTTGAACTAGAGGGTGCGGTTTATAATGAGAGGCTTCCAATTTAAATGGGAGATATGAAGGAGTTCTTTGAGTATTGTTTGACTCTAAAATTCTTTTCAGAGTATAGCGGAGCCAGAGTTAGATATTTAATGACCAAGTTGCTTGTTGAACAATGAGCCGGACTCTAGGACGGTCAGCGCTTGATCCATACTCCACACACTACTGTTTCCTTGGACCCTACTGGGATCTCTGAATTTTCAAAAGAACGAAGTTTGCATGTGGCCAATGAATCATCATCTAGACTTCAGAACTGCAATGTTTGGGTTTTCCATTACATGAAGCTCAAATTAGGCTGTATACTGATATTTCCTTTTCAAATCTGAGCAAAGATTTTCATTTCTGTTTGGTAAAATATGTGAAAAGATTTTATTGACTAAGTTTTGTGGCTTAGACTGAAGTACTTTATATTTTCTCACTTAGGCACAAAAAACTTCTGAGCCTTTTAATCTGCAATAATTCAGAACTTTAGTCTGAAGTTGAAACATATTCGCCCCAACACTATGAATTTTTATCATCTGCAGTAATTTCTTATGTGACTCTTTATCAAATCCAAATATGCTATATCTACTGTCTGCCCTCTACCTATTCTGCTTGCTTCCCGTGAAGGCCCCAGCTTCATCTAAAAGCACAGTTCTCAATTTAGCAATCTTTTTCACATATTTGTAGAAACAACTCTTCATATTTCTAGCTAACTTTCTCTCAAACTCTAATTTCTCTCAATTTATTAACCATTCTTTGTTGCTCAATAAAACTTGCTCATCAACAGCTGCCACTAATCTTCGCCATATTATATACGTTTCCTTTCAATTTGATACGATCTTTAACTTCCTTAGTTTGCTGCTGTCGTGTCGCTTTCTCTCAGGCTTATTCTTTAAACTCTTGCCACTGTTATTCAAGTCTAGGCAATGCACAGAAGTATCAAAAAGCTGACCCCAGTATGAAAGGTTTGAGTTTTAAGGAATAATTGGGCTTTTTCAACTACGTTTTGGTCAGTGTTGAAGAAATTATCCTTTAGAAGTACCTAATATGGCTAGCAGACATATCTGATATTTACATTTTAAATATTTAAATTGCAGAGATAATACAAGAGGTTACAGTTTCAAAATAATGAAATCTGTGCTAATTCCAAATTTTGTGCAAAGTAAACATCACAGAGGAGGAAGGGAACAGATTCGTAAGATATTCTATTTCCTTCCAGAGCTTTTCTCTCTATTTTTGCTTACCTCTCTCAAACGATTACATGGCCATTGGATAGTACAAAAGCACCTAGGTCAGGGTGTCTTTAATATTGGAAAAATGGAGCAAGCTTGAATGTAGCTTGTATTTCCCAATTGCAATTTCCGTACATTTGAATACAAAATTAACTGGTGATGTACACAATTCCAAAATAAAATGCCATAGTCAATTGTCAGCTGTTGGGACAATACATGGTAGTGTGGATGTGCAGAGGGATCTTGGAGTCCATGTACATAGATCCCTGGAAGTTGCCACCCAGGTTGATAATGCTGTTAAGGCGGCATATAGTGTGTTAGGTTTTAATTGGTAGAGGGATTGAGTTCCAGAGCCGCAATATCATACTGCAACTGTACAAAATGCTAGTGTGGCTGCACTTGGAATATTGTGTACAGTTCTGGTCGCTATATTTCGGGAAAAATATGGAAGCATTGGAAGACTTAGAGGAGATTTACCAGGATGTTGCCTGGTCTGGAGGGAAGGTCTTATGAAGAAAGTCTGAGACACTTGGGTCTGTTCTCATTGGAAAGAAGGTGGCCAAGAGGGGATTTGATAGAGACATGCAGGATGATCAAAGGATTAGATAGGATAGACAGTGAAAGTCTTTTTCCTAGGATGATGACATCAGCTTGTACGAGGGGGCATAACTACAAATTGAGGAGTGATAAATTTGACAGATGTCAGAGGTCTTTACTCAGTAGTAAGGGCGTGGAATGCCCTACATCCCAATGTATTTAACTCAGCCACATTCGGGAGATTAAAACAATCCTTGGACAAGCACATGGATGATTGGATAGTGTAGGGAAGGAGCCGAGAATATTTCACAGGTCAGTGCAACTTCGAGGGCTGAGGGACCTATTCTACACTGTATTGTTCTATGTTCTATATTGTGGATTGATAATGTTGCATGGATAGTCTGATCAATCTATCATAATTAAAGAGAAGAAGTTTTCATCGAAAATCATTGATAATTTTATACTGGTCGAGAACAAACGTAAACTGTCACTATACGCTTACATTCAGATTTTAGATGGGGTTTTATTAGGATCTTATATTTGTGTAATGTGCAGCAGTGAAACATCTCAGGTTTTTCTGGAGGAGCCACTAAACAAACTAGGTTCTTGAATATGAAAGTGCAACACACCATGGTTCATTTTTCTATTTAAGCAGACTGTTTATTTGATGGTACATCTCAGAATTGTTCTTCTCTCGATTTTAAAAAAAAGAGACCATTTGAAAAGTATGAAAACACAATGAACTCTGTAAACTAGTTCTCTTTGTATGTTATGCACCGCTTTATATCAGTGCAACAATTCAGTTGAATTCAACCCACAATTTTCATAAAACTTCACTTTGGTTTAAAGGAAGAATGTTCTGGCAATTCAATCTGGAGGAGATTACAGCAGAGAAGAAATGTGAACTTTAAAGAAAAATCTCTTCAGTCATACACATTGTTACTTCAATTCACAATTCCAGTGGTCATGGACATTTAGAATATCTGAGGAACCTTTCATTTTCTTTATTCTGCAATTACTTGGATCTCTATACGGCAAACATCAGTCCTGCATTCAAACACTGACCGCAACTTCACAGAAGTTGTTCCTACCACACAATTCAACCATTTAGGTTATGTTTTCAACGCATTGGTATACATTAAATCATTACAATACATAAATGTAGTTATAGGGCAAATGTACCTGTGTTAAGTTTTTTGATTGGTTGATGAGCATCATGACATGCACACCACTGTGTAAGGGGCAGAACAGTGACAAAATTTTTCTTGTAATTTAAAAAAAGTTTAACTCTTTTCCTAGCATTATCTTCCACGCAAACCTTTAAGATATCACTCTCTTCACTTGAAAATTTTACTAAACGGACAAGGTCAGAAGCGTTTACTTTCATTGCATTTCTGCATATTCAGCAGACGCGATTGCCCCAATTACTGTTTCTTTCTGACACACACTTGCAGCTAATCATTAACTTTTCTTCACTTTGAGTATTTTGAGGCTGGTAAAATAGAGTCATAGAGATGTACAGTATGGAAACAGACCCTTCGGTCCAACCCGTCCATGCCAACCAGATATCCCAACCCAATCTAGTCCCACCTGCCAGCACCCAGCCCATATCCCTCCAAACCCTTCCTATTCAAATACCCATTCAAATGCTTCTTCAATGTTGCAATTGTACCAGCCTTCACCACATCCTCTGGCAGCTCATTCCATACATGTACCACCCTCTGTATGAAAAAGTTGCCCCTTAGGTCTCTTTTATATCTTTCCCCTCTCACCCTAACCCTATACCCCTCTAGTTCTGGAATCTCCCACCCCAGGGAGAAGATTTTGTCTATTTATCCTATCCATGCCCCTCATGATTTTGTAAACCTGTATAATGTCACCCCTCAGCCCCCGACGCTCCAGGGAAAACAGCCCCAGCCTGTTCAACCTCTCCATAGAGCTCAACTCCTCCAACCCTGGCAACATTCTTGTAAATCTTTTCTGAACCCTTTCAAATTTCACAATAACTTTTCGACAGGAAGGAGACCAGAATTACATGCAATGTTCCAACTGTGGCGTAACTAATGACCTGTACAACCACAACATGACCGCCCAACTCCTCTACTCAATATTCTGACCAATAAAGGAAAGCATACCAAACGCCTTCTTCACTATCCTATCTACCTGCGACTCCACTTTCATGGAGCTATGAACCTGCACTCCAAAGGTCTCTTTGTTCAGCAACACCCCCTAGGACCTTAAGTGTATAAGTCCCGCTCAGATTTGCTTTCCCAAAATGCAGCACCTCGCATTTATCTAAATTAAACTCCACCTGCCACTTCTCAGCCCATAGGCCTACCTGATCAAGATCCTGTTGTAATCGGAGGTAACCTCCTTCACTGTCCACCACACCTCCAATTTTGGTGTCATCTGCAAACTTACTAACCATACCTCTTATACTCACTTCCAAATCTACTTAAGACTACATTTTCCCAGACAAAATATTCTAAATTTTCATCACAAATCCAGTACTTCCATAGGTGCTGTCTATCAGACGATATGTTAAGTCAAGTTCCAGACTGCCCAAATAAGTAAAGATGGAGGTATTTCCATCTTAATTTTTGAAGGGAATTCTTGCCAGAGTCCTGGTCAGTATTTACCTCGATCAATTCCACAAACAGATTATCTAGCCATTATCTCCTTGTTATTCACAAGCATTTGTGATGCATGCTTGGTAATGTAAGAGCAGCAAAAAGACAATGGTGACTTCATTTCAAAGTGCTTAACAGTGCTCTCAGGATATAAAAAGGAACTGTATAAAAAATGTATGTCTTTCTTTTACACTCTTTCCCCAAGTTTTACACTAAATATTAAGTGCTAAACATTTCTAATCAAGTTCTGTCCCCGTACCATTGTGCAATGATTTAATGAAGACTCACACCACTTAAGGCAAAATTAAGAAACATAGGTTCATTCCCAGAAAGGGTTGAATTTTAAAAAGGTAGCCAAATGCTAAACTATGTACCACCACAGTCCAGATTTCACTACATCAGGCTGATTCCAGTACATGATCATCTTTGATTAGATGCTTCAAAAGCTCTCTGAAACATTATTTTAGCAAAGTTCATCATTATACTCCATTTATGACAGCACAGAATCCTGAAAAGATACATGTAAATCCTGACCAGTTTATCTAAAATTAGAAAGCAGTATGGAACAAACAAATATAATTCTATTAAACAAGCTCTAAGAATTCAAAGTTTGAGAAGATTTGTAGCTCGGGTTCCAGTTGTCGTTGGTTCTGTTCGCCGAGCTGGGAATTTGTGATGCAGACATTTCATCCCCTGTCTAGGTGACATCCTCCGTGCTTAGGAGCCTCCTGTGAAGCGCTTCTGTGTTGTTTCCTCCAGCATTTATAGCGGTTTGTCTCTGCCGCTTCCGGTTGTCAGTTCTAGCTGTCCACTGCAGTGGCCGATATATTGGGTCCAGGTCGATGTGTTTGTTGATAGAACCTGTGGATGAGTGCCATGCCTCTAGGAATTCCCTGGCTGTTCTCTGTTTGGCTTGTCCTATAATAGTAGTGTTGTCCCAGTCGAACTCATGTTGCTTGTCATCTGCGTGTGTGGCTACTAAGGATAGCTGCTCATGTCGTTTCATGGCTAGTTGGTGTGCATGGATGTAGATCATTAGCGGTCTTCCTGTTTGTCCTATGTAGTGTTTTGTGCAGTCCTTGCACAAAACCCTAGCCAGAGAAACAATAGCCAACCTGCTGGACATACAGAACATACAACAAGACGGGGAACCTATCAACAAAGACTGCATACTCAAGCTACTGGACCTGTGCGTCACAACACACTTCACATTCAACAACCAAATATATGAACAAATCAACAGCACACCCATGGGCTCACCCATCTCTGGAGTCAGAGCAGAAGCGGCAATGCAAAAGGTTAGAACAAACAGTCTTACCGCAAATTCAACCCAAACTCTGGGTCAGATATGTAGATGATACCTTTGTAATCATTAAAAACACAGAAATAGAAAACGCACACCGGATCATCAACACCACATTCACAGGAATCCGATTCATGAGAGAGGAAGAAAAGGACAACCAACTCCCATACCTAGACGTGATGGTACAGAGAAGACCGAACAGAAAATTCACCACAAAAGGTGTACAGGAAAGCCACACACACAGACCAAGTCCTGAACTACGAAAGCAACCACTCCTACACAAAAGAAGTTGCATCGAGACACTGTTCAAAAAGGGCCACAACACAGTGCAGCACACCTGAACTAAAAAAAAGGAAGAACACCTCTACAATGTATTCACCAAAAACGGATATCCCCGCAAGTTCATCAACAGATGCCAAGGGAAAGACAACGGAATGAGGACAGGCCACAACCCAAAGGACTAGCCACACTACCATACATCAAAAAACATTTCTGAACTGACAGCCAGACTACTACGACCACTAGGACATAGTTACGCCAGATAACAGAGGTAGCTGGGCAACAGTTAGAGGTGGGAACGGGAGGAAGCAGGCAGTGCAGGGATCCCCTGTGGTCCCTCAACATTAAGTATACCACTTTGGGGGGTGGGGGGACAACGGCCTAGCAGGGGTAAGCTGCAGTGACCGGGTTTCTGGCACAAGGTACAGCTCTGAGGCTCAGAAGGGAAAGGGGGAAGAGGAGGAGAGCGCTAGTTATTGGAGACTCTATAGTTAGAGGGACAGACAGGCGATTGTATGGACATGGGCGAGACTCTGTTGGTTTGTTGCCTCCCGGGTGCCAGGGTCCGAGACGTCTCGGACCATGTCTTCAGAATCCTTAAGGGGGAGAGGGTGTGCAGCCAGAAATCGTGGTGCACATTGGCACAAACATGGATAGGACGAGGGGTGGGGAGGTCATTCATGAGCTCAGGGAGTTAGGCTGGAAGCTAAAAGCTAGGACGGACAGGGTCGTCATCTCTGGGTTGTTGCCAGTGCCATGTGACAATGAGGCAAGTAATAGGGAGAGTGCGCAGTTGAACACCTGGCTGCAAGGATGGTGTAGGAGGGAGGGCTTCAGGTATTTGGACAATTGGACTGCATTCTGGGGAAGGTGGGACCTGTACAAGCAGGACGGGTTGTACCTGAACCAGATGGGCACCAATATCCTGGGAGGTAGGTTTGCTAGCACTCTTTGGGGGGGGGGGGGGGGGGGGGGGGGGGGTTTGAAACTAATTTGGCAGGGGGATGGGATCCGGACTTGTAGTCCAGCAAGTAGGTTAGCTGTTTTTCAGGATGTCCAAGAACGTAGGAGGCTGTGGAGAAGGTAGCACTGACAGGGAATACTTGCGGACACAGAGATGGGCTCAAGTGTGTACACTTCAACCCAAGGAGTATCAGAAATAAGGTGGGTGAACTTAAGGCGTGGATCGGTACTTGGGACTACGATGTTGTGGCCATCACGGAAACGTGGATAGAAGAGGGACAGGAATGGTTGTTGGAGTTCCTGGTTACAGATATTTCAGTAAGATTAGGGAGAGTGGTTAAAAAAAAAAAGATGTGGCATTGCTAATTAGAAATGGTATAATGGCTGCAGAAAGGCAGTTCGAGGGGGATCTGCCTTTGGAGGTAGTATGGGCTGAAGTCAGAAATAGGAAAGGTGCAGTCACCTTGTTGGGTATTTACTATAGACCCCCCAATAGCAGCAGAGATGTGGAGAAATAGATTGGGAAACAGATTTTGGAAAGGTGCAGAAGCCACAGGGTAGTAGTCATGAGTGATTTCAACTTCCCAAATATTGATTGGAAGCTCTTTAGATCAAGTAGATTGGACGGGGCAGTGTTTGTGCGTCCAGGAAGCTTTTCTAATTCAGTATGTACATTGTCCAACCAGAGGGGAGGCCATATTGGATTTGGTACTTGGTAACGAACCGGGACAAGTGATGGGCTTGTTAGTGGGTGAGCATTTTGGTGATGGTGACCACAATTCTGTGACTTTCACCTTGGTTATGGAGAGAGATAGGAGTGTGCAACAGGGTAGGTTTTACAATTGGGGGAAGGGTAAATATGATGCTGCAGGACAGGATCTGAGGAGCATAGGTTGGGAGCATAGGCTGTCAGGGAAGGAGGTCATTGAAATGTGGAACTTTTTCAAAGAACAGATACAACATGTCCTTGATGTGTGTGTACCTGTCAGGCAGGAAAGAAATGGTAGCGTGAGGGAACCTTGTTTGACGAGGGAGGTTGAATTGTCTAGTAAAGAGGAAGAAGGAGGCTTCCATAAGGTTGAGGAAACGAGGTTCAGACAGAGCATTGGAGGGATACAGGATAGCCAGGAGGGAGCTGAAGAAAGGGATTAGGAGAGCTAAGAGAGAGCATGAAAAATCTTTGGCGGGTAGGATCAAGGATAACCCCAAGGCCTTTATGCGTATGTGAGAAACATGAAAATGACGAGAACAAGGGTAGGTCCGATCAAGGACAGTAGTGGGAGACTGTGTATTGAGTCGGAAGAGACAGGAGAGGTCTTGAATGAGTACTTTTCTTCTGTATTTAAAAACGAGAGGGACCCGTATTGTTGAAGAGGAGAGTATGAAATGGACTGGTAAGCTAGAGGAGATACTTGTTAGGAAGGAAGATATGTTGGGCATTTTGACTTCGACTGATTAGCCAGTTCTCTATGAGGATAGACAAGTCCCCCCGGACTGACGGGATAGATCCTAGGATTATGTGGGAAGCAAGAGAGGAAATTGCAGAACCGTTGGCAATGATCTTTTCATCCTCACTGTCAACAGGGGTGGTACCTGGAGAGTGGCGAATATTGTGCCCCTGTTCAAAAAAAGGGATAGGGATAACCCCGGGAATTACAGGCCGGTTAGTCTTACTTCGGTGGTAGGCAAAGTAATGGAAAGGGATAGGATTTGAGTGTATCTGGAAAGACACTGCTTGATTAGGGACAGCCAGCACGGATTTGAGAGGGGTAGGTCTTGCCTTACAAGTCTTATTGAATTCTTTGAGGTGACCAAGCAGGAGGATGAGGGTAGAGCAGTGGATGTACAGGACTTTGGTTAGGCCACATTTGGAGTACTGTGTGCAGTTCTGGTCGCCTCACTTTAGGAAAGATGTGGAAGCTTTGGAGAGGGTGCAGAGAAGATTTACCAGGATGTTGCCTGGAATGGAGAGTAGGTCGTACGAGGATAGGTTGAGAGTTCTCGGCCTTTTCTCGTTGGAACGGCGAAGGATGAGGGGTGACTTGATAGAGGTTTATAAGATGATCAGAGGAATAGATAGAGTAGACAGTCAGAAACTTTTTCCCCGGGTACAACAGAGTGTTACAAGGGGACATAAATTTAAGGTGAAGGGTGGAAGGTATAGGGGAGATGTCAGGGGTGGGTTCTTCACCCAGAGAGTGGTGGGGGCATGGAATGCGCTGCCCGTGGGAGTGGTAGAGTCAGATTCATTGGCGACCTTTAAGCGGCATTTGGATAGGTACATGGATGGGTGCTTAATCTAGGATAGAAGTTCGGCACAACATCGTGGGCCGAAGGGCCTGTTCTGTGCTGCTGTATTGTTCTATGTTCTATGTTCTATGTTCTGTTCTATGTTCTATGTAGTGTACATGGATTTTAGTAAGGCATTTGATAAAGTTCCCCATGGTAGGCTTATGCGGAAAGTCAGGAGGCATGGGATAGTAGGAAATTTGGCCAGTTGGATAGAAAACTGGCTAATCAGTCGAAGTCAGAGTGTGGTGGTAGATGGTAAATATTCAGCCTGGAGCCCAGTTACAAGTGGAGTTCCGCAAGGATCAGTTCTGCTGTTTGTAATTTTTATTAATGACTTGGAAGAGGGAGTTGAAGGGTCTGTCAGTAAATTTGCAGACGATACGAAGATTGGTGGAGTTGTGGATGAGGAGGGCTGTTGTCGGCTGCAAAGGAACTTAGATATGATGCAGAGCTGGGCTGAGGAGTGGCAGATGGAGTTCAACCCTGTCAAGTGTGTGGTTGTCCATTTTGGAAGGACAAATAAGAATGCAGAATACAGCGTTAACGGTAGGGTTCTTAGTAAGGTGGAGGAGCAGAGGGATCTTGGGGTCTATGTTCATAGCTCTTTGAAAGTTGCCACTCAGGTGGATAGAGCTTGTAAGGAGGCCTATGGTGTATTAGCATTCATTAGCAGAGGGATTGAATTCAAGAGTTGTGAGGTGATGTTGCAGCTGTACAGGACCTTGGTAAGGCCACATTTGGAGTACCGTGTGCAGTTCTGGTCGCCTCACTTTAGGAAAGATGTGGAAGCTTTGGAGGGTGCAGAGGAGATTTACCAGGATGTTGCCTGGAATGGAGAATAGGACACACGAGGATAGGTTGAGTGTGCTAGGCCTTTTCTCATTGGAACTGCGAAGGATGAGGGGTGGCTTGATAGAGGTTTACGATGATCTGGGGAATAGAAACAGCAGACAGTCAGAGACTTTTCCTCCCGGGTACAACAGTGTGTTACAAGGGGACATAAATTTAAGGTGAAGGGTGGAAGGTATGGGGGGGGGGGGGGGGGGGGGGGGGAAAGAGATGTTAGGGGTAGATTCTTTACCCAGAGAGAGAGTGTGGTGGGGGCATGGAATGCGCTACCTGTGGGAGCAGCAGAGTCAGCATCATTGGTGACCTTTAAGCGGCAATTGGATAGGTACATGGATAGGTGCTTAAGCTAGGACAAGTGTTCGGCACAACATTGTGGGCCAAAGGACCTGTTCTGTGCTGTATTGTTCTATGTTCTATGTAGGACTCAACAGCACACAAACCAACAGCCACTCTCAGACAACAACTCACCAGGACAAAGGACCCGATACCCAGCATGAGCAAAACCAATGTTGTGTACAAAATCCCATGCAAGGACTACACAAAACACTACATAGGACAAACAGGAAGACAGTTAACGATCCGTATCCATGAACACCAACTAGCCACGAAACGACACGACCAGCTATCCTTAGTAGCCACGCAGCGGATGACAAGCAACATGAATTTGACTGGGACAACACTACTATTATAGGACAAGCCAAACAGAGAACAGCCTAGAGGCATGGCACTCATCCACAGATTCAAATCAATAAGCACATTGACCTGGACCCAATATACCAGCCACTGGAGCGGACAGCTGGAACTGACAACCGGAAGCGACAGAGACAAACCGCTATAAATGCCGGAGGAAACAACACAGAGGCGCTTCACAGGAGGCTCCCAAGCACTGAGGATGTCACCGAGACAGAGGAAGAAACATCTGCAACACAAATTCCCAGCTGGGCAAACAGAACCACAACAAGCTCTAAGAGTTTCACAATAAATTCCAGGCAGTTCACTTGCTGCTCCATTGAACCCAAACATCAAAAGTTTGAAAGTAAAATATTCCAAACACAAATAAGAATCTTAAACTTAAAGCCAATGACATGTTTTTAAGCAGAGAACTACAGTTGATTGGGAAAAAGATGAATAGATATGCCAACAAATTAACATGGGGAAACATTTCAAGAAGCAATTCAAAACTGCAAACAAAAATACACTGCATTATGAAACAAAAACTTAAAAGCAACCCACCTATGTTTCAGTTTGAAATTTGAGCATAGAGTCAGATTCTAATGTTGCAAAGGATAGTAGTAAGTCCAATCATAGCTGATCTGATTCTAACCTTAAATCTACATTCCCATCTATCCTGGATATCTTCTGACACCATTGCTTACTAAAATAATCTATATAAAAATTGCCTTAAAAATATTCAGGCTTTGCTTTCACCATTTTTTCAGGAAGGGAAGTTCCAAAGATTCATGCCCCTCAGAAAAAAAAACCTCATCGCCATTTTAAATGGATAACCAAGTATTTTTAGTGATTCTTAGTTCTTGATTCTTCCATAAGAAACACCACCTCCATATCCATCAGATCAAGGCATAGCAGAATCTTGTTTCAATTAAGTTGCTTCTTCTTAAACTGCTAAACTCCTGAAGATACATGCTTATTCTTGCTAAGCTTTCACAGAACATAGAAAAGTAAAGTACAGCACAGAACAGGCCCTTTGGCCCATGATGTGCTGAGGTTTAACCCTAATGTAAAATATAGTAACCCAACCTACGTACCGCTCAACTCACTGCTATCCATGTGCATGTACAGCAGTTTTTTTTTAATGAACTTTTTTTAATGAACTACTCGCAACTCAAGCACATTCCTCTTCAACAAGTTACCAATGCTCCATTCCAGATATCATCTTTCTGTAAAGCTGAAGCATAACCTTCCTATTACTTTATTCAATTCCACATGCAATAAATAACATTCTAATAACTTTCCTGATTTCTTGCCATACTCTTATAGTCATTCATCAGTATCAGCAAAATCACAAATTGAGAATTCACCTGTCCGCACCAAAAATTAAGTGACCAATCATTCAAAATCGCCATCAAAACTCAATTAACTGCAATCACTTTTCACTTGTGACAATCTTGCTCTCACTTTCAGTCCTGTTCTCGTATGCAGCTCCTCCCTTCAACCCTACACAAGAAAGGGCATAGGTGCTCAGGAGGATGAACAGGTCTAAGACATCTGCCAGGTTGGGAGAGTGCACCAGAGAGATTGGCTGGGTCCAAGGCACATTTGCACTGTTCCCTCCCTCCCACATCCAGTAACCACCCATAATCTTCCCCAACAATGCCTGGCCCTGGTACACAGAACTGCTTCTTTAATCATAACCTTTATTACAAATGTTTTAGTATTTATTATTTTAACCCAAAAAGAAATAATCTTAGGCAGTCTGGGACGCCATCCATTTTTACAATGAGGTATTAAACTTCACACTTGCAAATTCATAATTTGCTAGATTTTCAGGAACGAAACCCTTGCGCAGAGGCATGACTGTACTAATATTCTGAAATTCATGCAATGGAAAAGCAAAATCCTGCCACATCTCAGAGATCTACAATCTTTCACCATTTACATGATGCTTCCTTTTTGTTCTTCTGCTAAAATGGATAATTTCATATTTTAACATTTACACTTTGCCAAACCTTGATCACCTACATAATCTATCTAGATCCCTTTATAGCCTCCTTATGGCCTCTTCACAACTTCATTTCTTCCCTATCCTTGTCTCATTAGCAAATTTCACAAGCTTATTGTCTATCACTTCAAAATCCACTCATGTACATTGTAAACACTGAGGACCCAGCACTGATTCCACGGTCCATATTTTGTTACATCCTATCTCCCTGAAAAAAAGATCTACTTCTGCCTATTCTGTGGCTGGTTTACAGAAAACCACCTCCTGCCAATGTCAGTACACTACCATTTACCATGAGCTTTTTCTCCTCATTTGCAACTCCTTGCGTTGCGCCAATTTTAAAAGAAACCTGTATTTTCGATGGGAAATTCTGAATTTCCAAGCAATTGAAATTTTCTGATTTTCCACTGGTTTGAGATGATATACTGGAGAAGTACTCAAGAATCTCCTGAAGAAAGCATACCAAGCATCGTGAACAATGATACTGCTGTGCACATATCAAGTAAATCTAAATAATTCTAACCAGTAAGCCAATGAGGTTTTAGCTTGCCTGTGTATATGCAGTGGCAGATGAGCCAGAGGTGCTTGGTCTTTCTGACCTTTGCTAATGGCACCATATAACCTACTGAAATAGAGTCATACAGCATAGTCATATCCTTCAGTCCAGCTAGTCCGTGCTGACCATGTGCCCAAACTTAACTAGTCCCATTTGCCTGTGTTTAGCCCATATCCTTCCAAACATTTTGTATTCATGTACTTATCCAATATCTTTTTAAATGTTATAACATTATCTGCATCCAACACTTCCTCTGGCATTGTTCTGGATACAAGTTAAATCAAACAATTTTTCCTGCACTGCTTTCATTTTGAAAATCAAAATAAAATAAATGCAGTGCCACGACAAACACTGCTAATATATAAATAGCAGAGAACATAGATGTCATAGTATACCACAAATAAGGTGACACTGCACTCTGAAGCTGCTAAAAATGTAATATTTGTAAAAAAAACAACAATTGTATTACTTTTGCTTAATGTAAACTATCAACATTAACAAATTAGTTCCAGTCTTTTGAATACTTCAGCAGCTGTGGAATGCAGCACTCCTTTCACTATCCACATTACAATTACATATTTCTTTTCAGCTACACTACAAGAATTCCAAAGACTCTACCCAACTTAGCGTGTAAACACAGGTCATGATCAGATGACCTTTATACTTTCTTTCAAATCTAGTATACTTAAATTGTTAACCTTTTGCATAGTGGAAGTGTCCAAGAAAGTTGACATTCCCCAAAAGTCAGGTCAAGACTTGCACAGTTACTTTATGACTTCATCAGATCATGGAAACAGTTTTACGACTACCTTAAACTGCGTTTTACATAACAAATTAGCATTCGTGCTACAGACATGGCTCATACATATCAATCCAGGATTATCATTACAAACAGTCAATTGTACAAGAAATTTTCCTAATAAAACACTCATTCTGGTTTCAAAATAAAAACATGAGTACCATCTGCAAATACAACTTCTGTTCATTAATGGATAGCAGATAAACTGGTAATTTAACTGACGATTTATTTGTGGTCTGTGGCACATGAATAACTAAAACATCAAGTTTACAGTAAGAGAAGATTGACAAAATTTCAGCATTTTGGGAGAAAGGGGCATTTGAAAGGATGGTGATTATGATGGAAGATGCAAAAGGTCGTTCAGGTCATCATGGTGTTAAGAATTAAGTGTTCCACCTTTAGCAAAGTCACCTGAATATGATAATTGGAAAAACAATGCAAAGAAGTGAATATTCAAATGAATAAATAACATTTTATACTTACTTTGGACAGCACCTATAGGTCTGAGTTTTTGTTCATGCCTGGGTCAAGTGGAGGTCACATTCACCATCAGTCAGGGGCATTTTTGGCTGTTGATTGCCAAATGAGTTCACTGGGATCAAGGGACTTAGCTACTCGGTTAATAATTCCCATGCCAAACAATTGATGAGCACTTCAAAAAGGGCAGACATTTTCACAATACTACATTTTTGAAGCCTACTTGACTGACTGGTTATAACATGCACTAATTCAGGGTAGCTCAAATAACTTCAAACACAGACCACTCCAATGGCTAGACTCTAACAAGACCTAATGCCAACTTTTTATACAAAGGTTAAAGTAGAAAAAAGCACTTCCAGAGAATGGGTCAAACAATAAATTTCACATGATGAAAAAATCCAAAACAGAATAGATATACTTGCTTAAAATTTAAACAAATCTCAACCCCCACCTCCCAAAATAATAGTCAGGAGAAACAGACAATAAATATCCTTACCACCCACAAGTTTGCATTTAAGCAAACCAATTCGAGAAACCTAATATAAAGCTCAAGGCAGACTTTCCTTTCAATTTTGACCCAATAGACTTTTAAAGTATCTGCATTGCAGAAATGCTGCTGAGATAACCAATGCTACAGAAGGAACTACACACCATGGACCTACATTGTTGCAACTCAGTGGCATTGCATGTTGTAATAACAAGGGCATCAAAACAGATCACACAACAATTTACACCTTCAAATCAAAAGTCAAGGATGGGAGAAAGGGAAGAAACGTATCTTGAGACACACATTTTATATATTCTTTGAATATTCCTTTCAGAAGGAGTTATGACATTGCAAAGAATCAAACCAAATTCCATATCCATGGCTGCATCACAGTGGTAGCATAGTCCCAATGCTGTTTGACGAAGTGCAGAGGCTAGCTCTGGAGTCACAATTTCAAATCTCACTACGCTAGCTAATGAAATTTTAATTCAATTAAATAAATCTTGTATTTAATTGAATGCAGCTGCAGAAAACATGTATGTATTTTTAAAAACCTCTCTGGTTAACTAATATCCTTTAGGAAAGGAAAGCATACATATGCTACTTTTGGACTAACCCAGAAGGAAATATTTTTCAGACAACTATCTTGTCAAGACCATTCAGGATCATCTACACTTGGTCAAACCACACTCACTTTTCTAAATTTCAGTCGAAACAAGCCCAACCTATCTTCATAAGAAGATGCATTCATTCCAGGCATCAATCTAAGGAACTGCTTCTAATGCTTTTATATTCTTCCTTAATATCCATAATGATGCACAGTTTGGGCCGGGTGCCGGCAGGTGGGTCTGGATTGGGTTGGGATATCTGGTTGGCATGGACAGGTTGGACCGAATGGTCTGTTTCCATGCTGTACATCTCTGACTCTAGGCACAACTGTATCTTTACTGCATTCTGAAAGGTCTAGCAAGCTATACAATGTCACTAAGGAAAAGCGAAGTAGAATAGAATCAGACAGGCCACCTGTCACTGAAATACACAGTAACAACAGCGCAACTCTACCCAATCAATCCTAAAAATTTCCTTAAAATCTGGGGATCCATACCAAAACCTGGTGAGTAATCTCATTGACTAGTGGCTTGACTATAAGACCATAAGACATAGGAGCAAAAATTAGGCCATTCAGTCCATCGAGTCTGCTCCACCATTTAAATCACGGCTGACAGGTTCTCGAGGATCAACAGTTACAGGGAGAAAGTGGGAGAATGGGGTTGAGAAACCTATCTATCTCAGTCATAAATATACTCAATGACCTGACCTCTACAGCCTTCTGTGGCAGTGAATTCCATAGATTCATCGCTCTCTGGCTGAAGAATTTTCTCGTTATCTCTGTTCTAAAAGGTTACTCTAAGGCTATGCCCTCAGGTCCTAGTCTCTCCTGTCAATGGAAACATCTTCTCCACAGCCACTCTATCCAGGCCGTTCAGTATTCTGTAAGTTTCAATTAGGTCCACCATCATCCTTCTAAATTTCATTGAGCATAGACTCAAAGTCAAATGTTCTTCATATGTTAAGCTTTTCATTCCTGGGACCATTCTCGTGAACCTTCTCTGAACCCACTCCAGGGCCTGTACATCCTTCCTGAGATATGGCGCCCAAAACTGTGCACAATATCCCAAATGTGGTCTGACTACAGCTTCAGAAGTACATCCCTACTTTTCTATTCAAATCCACTCAAAAAAATGCCAACATTGCATTTGCCTTCCTAGCTACTGACTCAACATGCAAGTTAACATTGAGAGAATCCTGGACTAGAACTCCCAAGTCTCTTTGCACTTCAGACTTCGAACTTTCTCCCCATTCGGGGAAACGCCCATGCCTGTATTCTGCCTATCAAAGTGCATGACCTCACATTTTCCCACGTTTTACTCTGCCACTTCTTTGCCCACTCTCCTAACGTGCCTCCTCAGTACTACCTGTCCCTCCACCTATCTTTGTATCATCTGCAAACTTAGCCAGAATGTCCTCAGTTCCTTCATCTTAATATCTTTGAAAGGAAATCGGAGGAGATAAACAATCTTCCCAAGGTATGCACCGCTAAGATTCAGAGATGTGCTAGTTTTTTAAAACCAGGCCAGCTATTCATTAATAAATGAGGCAGTGACAACTCAAACTTCCAATCTTAGGTGTTACAATATAGCAATTAATCTGGAAGTCAGTATTTCACTTCAAATGTGCCAACTTATTCCTTTCAAGCTTCAACTCCCAAACCATCCCTATTGAAGTCAAACTGATAATTTATTTCCAAGCCACTATTGATGCTGCTCTATAACCTATAGCAGCACTACACATATGTCAAGTACGCACTCTCCTTTTTAGCAATTGTCTCTATACAATATCACAGCCAAAATAAATAATTAATTGCACTAGAGGAATTTATAAGGAAATTACAAGCACATCTGCATGATAGGAGAAAGTGAGGATTGCAGATGCTGGAGAGCAGAATCAAGAAAAAAAAAGTGTGGTACTGGAAAAGTGCAGACAGCCAGGCAGCATCGGAGCAGCAGGACAGTCGACATTTCGAGCATAAGCTCTTATCAGGAACGTGGAGGGAGCGAGAGAGAGACAGCGCACGCGAGAGAGCAGACACATACAGAGTACAGAAGCCAGTGGAAAGATTAACCCTTCATGGTCTGATTTGAGCGAATACTGGCTTGTCATGGATTGAACGTGTGTTGCTCCCTGGAATGTTATGAATTTAAGTTGCATTTTAGGAATCTAAAGTGATTTTACAAGAAAAAGCCATTTCGTAGGACAAGGATACTGAACATGTTAGCTGAGCAAGGTTACCTCAAGACCTTTTCATTATGATGTACTAACCAAAACAATTGACCATTTGGGGCCTGCCTGGATCAAGGTTTCCTACTTTGAAATGCATGTAGCTTAATTAGTCAAGTGTACACTGACCGGTCAATGAGTTTCTCTTCCTCTGCAAACTTTTGCCATTTTATTGCAGCTTATCTGATTAAGGACATTTGGCGTTCTTGTAATTTTAAACCAAATTCTGTACAAAGACAGCTTGTTTGCAGCAATAAGAGAGTAGCCTGAGAACGCTCTTAAGGGTAAGAGTTGGAATCGCAACTCTGCTAAACATTTTTAAAACCTTAGCTCAAGCCTGGCTTTAAAAAGGTATTTAGGTTATGGTGTAACATTGATGCCATTAGTAAATAAGGGTAACTCAAACCTGTCTGTAATATTCCAGACCATCACAGAGTACCATCAAGGACAAACCAAGAGAGGCTACAGGTCAAGTCCATCAGGGATCCCAGAGCTGTCTCTAATAGGTTATTTAACAATATGTACCACTGAATTACTTGTTCAGTGCCATTACTACTAAACAGCTGCACTGTAACTTCATGCAAATAACATCCTTTTTTCTGACAAGCATAAGGATAGCTAATTAGCATTTCTACCTTAGTACAATGCTAATGGGTTTGACATTTCAATGGGGTGGGGGGTGGTGGTCGGGGGAGAGAAAAGTAGCTAATATTCAGATCAGGTTATAGGTTTCTCTATAAACAAAGTATGTTTTACTTAGCATAGCTGCCTGGTGTCCCTGAAATGAACTGCAAAACCAATAACCCAGAGGAGCACTTGGAAAGCTCTTAATGGGTCACCCACTGCCCCACTTCAAGCAAAAAAGTGACGTACCACACATCAAGGGAAGCAGTCAGTGGCACAACAAAAGGAGTAAATGAGATGTTAGACAAGGTTACAAAGGCAGCACCGATCAAGGGATAAGCAGCAACAATGGCCCAGTAATTCCAGTTCCAACCTTTGATTCCAGTACGTCATAGGCACAGTGACATCCACGGCACTGACTTCCTGCTCAAGTGCATTGGCAGGATACTTGAAATTAAAATAGTCTTCATATTACCAAGAAAGCCATTTATTATCTGTTACAGTAAGTCTTACAAGCATAAAAGCTAATCAGATCATTCTTTTAACCAATAACTGGACATTACATTTGAAGGTTATTAGACTCTACAGAGATCACCAAGACAATATAAATTTTTCGTTTCATTTGCCTTACTTCAATCTTTTAACATGTAGATCAATCCTAGATCATAACAGACTGCCAAATTAATGTTACAATCTGGCTTGAGACAGAGTGCACTATAGAATATTTAAACAGATATAAAACACAAGATTCAGGAGGCTCAACAGTTTTGAAAGAATAAATTTGACTGTACACTATGAAAATAGTAATGCCATCTACATTAGATGTGTAACTTATATGCTAACACCTGGAATTAACATGGTAAATACAAGATAATAGACAGTGATCAGACAGCAATTGAACACACCCAGCATCAAATGGCAAAATGTAATCAAGACAGATCCTCCTGATGTTAAAGACATCGCGGGTCGTCAAATCTCACTAAACTATACAAGCAGCTACAGTTCTTCACACTGGCCAATCTACTTCAATGACTACTCCCATTTTGGTAACTTCCTTTCTGGGTCTATGTTCCCTGAACTGTATAAACTGCACTCTAGTACTGCTCCACCAACTCTTCACCACTCACCACCCTCCACCACCTCCCCTCCCCCCCCCCCCCTCCCATACCCACAAAAACACTGGTTGTGTGCTTTTGAACTCCTACCTCAGCTATAAACAGCATACACCTCATTTCTGAATCCCTGTAGCTTCAGGGCCTTTCCAAACCCTGACTTCAACACTTTCAGCTATTTAACAGCTCTTGGGACTTCTCACTGAGAATACTACACAGGCCCACGTAGTTTAGTTGCCTTCTCAGCGGTACTAGATAACACGGAGTTGACCTCTCTCACGCTCTCACATACATACCCGTTAAATAGCTATCTTCCTGCTTGACTGTTTGAACTCATGTTCAGTGACCTTTATTCCAAGTGGCCTGAAAAATACTGCAACTAATCTTGCCCTATTTCAGCCCAAATTGCACACAACTAATACGTTGGAACAGCTGAATGCAACAACCCATTGGAAAGGAAACGGCACTGAATGTTATTTTCCCTCACTGGTAACTTCTGCAGTACAAATGATGCTTCAGGAAAGATTTATCACAAGATGTGCATAAGATCCATAAAGTAAGCCCTTGTATAAATATGTTTATATACTGTTAATAACAAAAACGTATGCTGGACGTATGCTGGCTTTAAATGAATATTCACAACTCGATCCCCAGTGGGAGCCAAATATTGGGTCAAGACCACAACACATGTTGTATGCAGGTTAAAGTTTCAAATTCCATAGTGCTAACAAAAACTAAGATTCAGTTAACACAAAACTGTCCACTAATGGAACACAAACCGTTATCAGCAATCATCACATGGAAAGCGACAGTTTAATCATTCTATTCTTTCTACTGAAGGATAATGCTCAACAGCATTTGAGAAAAAAAACTGGAAAGCATGTGTTCAAGTAATAGTGCTGTTTCCAACAGGTAAGGCAAGTTTAATTCAATCTGTTTGCTATACAGCAATCCATACTGTTCATATTATGAAGAAAGTTTGAGGAAATTTGAACAAAGAAGCTCTTCCGTTTATCTGTCAACCTATCTGAGAAAATAATACAGAATACTGTCACATATAACAAAAACCAAAAACACCTGAAGGACAAAATTGGCTTAAAGCTGCACTGTTCATTTTCCAAAATAATAAAAATGAAAAATGCCCCAGTCCTTCTCGTACATTCACTATATAACTTCACTATTTCACGAGGGGATTTATCAAATTTTTTGAGTATTTTCAATTTAAACAAGACCACTTATTGCAAATGCCTATACCTACTTATGCAAGACAATCAATTTGACTGCAAGAGACAGCAATTTGAGAGATCCAGCTCAAGCATCGTATTAGGGTCTCTGTATTTGTTTGAATCCTAGCAGCTGCTAAATCAAAGGAAAAGAACCTCCCTTATATTTCCAATAAGGCTTCATAGACAATCAATTACATTTGGAATGAAGTCATCCTTCCGTGAAGCATCACAGCTGATTTGTGTACAGTAAAATCCAACAAGAACAAGATAAAAGACCAGTGTCGGAATACTCACTGATTTTTCAATTTTTTTTATTTGGAACCATGAAGTAGGAGCTGAGAACTGAAAGATTGTGCTAAAAAAAGGAGAACACACAAGCTACTATTTGCTGAGGAGGCCAGATCTGAAAGTTAATTGCAGGTTGTTTCTTGTTTCAAAGTGCTATGGAATTGAAGCATCTATAGAGAGGCCTTACGTTTAATCAGATAGCAGATTTTGGACATTAACAAGGGCAGGTACCAGTTGCCAAGTACTGAAAGTCTGGGAGAGAAGATGATGATCAAAGAGGTCCATAGGTCTGAACTATTTTGAACTGGGTGGAGGTTCCGGAAAGGAGAAGCTTGACGGATGATGCTACAGTACGAAGATTTGAAAGCACAATGTCTAATATCAGCTGCTACTGGAAGCTCAGGAGAATAGAAACAAAGTTTAAGTATTCCTGAACTGTTAAGTTAGCAGTGACCAACAACTTCAGAAAATCAACAGACAAATCTATGCATCTGTGAAACAACACTGAAAACTGTTTCAGTAACCTGGCCAGTTTTGTTACTTCCGTTTCTTTCTATTCAAATTATCACTTGGGCGACACGGTGGCCCAGTGGTTAGCACTGCTGCCTCAGCACTAGGGACCAGTGTTCAATTCCTACCTCAGGCAACTGTCTGTGTGGAGTTTGCACATTCTCCCAGGGTCTGTGTGGGTTTCCTCCCACAGTCCAAAAGATGTGCAGGTTGGGTGAAGTGGCCATGCTAAATTGCCGTAGTGCGTCAGGTGCATTAGTCAGAGGGAAATGGGTCTGGGTGGGTTACTCTTCAGAGGGTTGGTGTGGATTTGTTAGGCCGAAGGGCCTGTTTCCACACTGCAGAGAATCTAATCTAATCTTAGGCCAGAAGACATATCAGCAGAATGAAGCTAATCGGCCCATCAAGTCTGTTCCACCATTCAATTATAGCTGATGTATTTCTTCCTGAAACTCTTGATCCCCATACAAATCAAAGAACTCCTCTCTCTCTGTCTTCATTACACTCAATGATTTGGCCTTCACAATCCTCTGCAGCAATGAACTCCACAGGTTAACCATCCTCTGGCCTTCACTCGGAGGCTGTGCCCTCAGGTCCTAGTCTCTCCGATTAGTGGAAACATCTTCTCCACATCCACTCTATCCATGCCTCAGAGTATTCAGTCTTTTGACCAGATCCCCCTTCATCTTTCTAAACTCCACTGAGTACAGACCAAGAGTCCTCAACTGTTCCTCATACAACAAGCAATTCATCCTTGTAAAACCTACTATGGACCCCTACAGGCCAGCACAACCTTCCTTAGATACAGGGCCCATAACTGCTCACAATATTACAAATGCAGTCTGACCAAAGCCCTATACCGCCTCACCAGTGTATTTCTGCTCTTGTATTCTAGTCTTTTGAAATGAATTCTCACATTGCATTTGCCTTCCAAACTGCCAACTGAACCTGTGTATTAACCTTTTGAGAATCCTGAACTAGGACTCCCAAGTCCCTTTATGCTTCAAATTTCCAAAGCCCTTCCCCATTTAGAAAGCAATCTATGCCTCCATTCTTCCAACCAAAGTGCATAACCTCACACTCATCCACATTATACACCATCTAGCACTTTATTGCCCACTTGCCTATCCTAAATCCTTCCTCAACAGTCTTGTCCCTACATCTATCTTTATATAATCTACAAACTTAGCAAGAATGCCCTCAGTTCCTTTAGCCCAATTGTTAATGTATAACATAAATAGCTGTCATCATCCCAACACAGCAGAACTCTACTAGTCACTAGCTGACTCTTATTCCCAGTCTCTGCCTTCTACCAGTCAGCCAATCCTCTGACCATGCCAGTACCTTGTCCCTAACACTATGAGCTCATCTTATTTAGCAACATCCTGTGGGATACCTTGCCAAAGACCTTCTGGAAATCCAAAATAGATTAGACTGACTGTCTCACCTTTTGTCTAACTTGCTCGTTATCTCATTAAAGAATTTAACACATTAGTCAGGCAAGCCTCACACCCACCGCTGCCCCCCACTTAAAGCAGTGCTGACTTAGCCCTATTCCACACACTTCCAAATACTCCACAATCTCATCCTTGATAATGGATTCCAAAAACTTATCAATGACTGAGGTCAGGCTAACTGGCCTACCTCTTGCTGTCTTCTGCCTCCCTCCCCTCTTAAACAAGGTGTCGCATTAGCTATTTTCTATTCTGGCACCATCTGACTCCAACGATTCATGAAAGATCATCGCCAATGCCTTCACAATCTCCTCAGCTACCTCCTTCAGAATTCTGAGGTGTTGTCCATCCAGTCTGAGTGTCCAGGTACTACAGAACTTTCAGTTTCCCCAGCATCTTCTGCTCACTTCACAACACCACACAACCCCCCACCTCCAGCCCAAAACACTTTTAAGATACCCCAAAAAATCTAGCAATTTTCTATATTACTAGCAAGCTTACATATAACATAGAACAATATAGCACAGTACAGACCCTTCAGCCCTCGATGTTGTGCCAACCTTTTATCCTACTCAGATCAAACTAACCTACATACCCTTCATTTTACTATCATCCATGTGCCTATCGAAAAGTCACTTACATGTCACTAATGTATCTGACTCGACTACCACTGCTGGCAGTGCATTCCATGCACCCACCAGTGTGAAGAACCAAATCTCTGACGTCTCCCCTAAACCTTCCTCCAATTACCTTAAAATTATGCCCCCTGATGATCGTCATTTCCATCATGGGAAAGAGTTTCTGCCTATCCATTCTACCTATGGCTCCCATCACCTTGGTACATTCCATCAAGTCACCTCTCGTCCTTCTTTGCTCCAATGAAAAAGCCCTGGCTCCCTCAACTTTTCTTCATAAGGCTGCTTCCACATCCTTCCTATAATGAGGCAATCAGAAATGAACACAATATTCCAAGTGCGTTCTAACCAGGGCTCTATAGAGCTGCAGCATAACCTCATGGCTCAAACTCAATCCACCTGCTAATGAAAGCCAACACACCATACGGCTTCTTAACAACCCTATCAACTTTGAGAGATCAATGGATGCGGACCCGAAGATCCCGCTGTTCCTCCACACTGCCAAGAATCCTGCCCTTAACCCTGTAACCTGCATTCAAATTCGACCTTCCAAAGTGAATCACTTTACACTTTTCTAGGTTGAACTCCACCTGCTATTCCTCAACCCAGTTCTGCATCCTCTCAATGTCCCATTGCAACCTACAACAGCTCTTCACACTATCCACCTACTGCCCGTTTCCGTATCAGTCGAAGCAAATGCTCAGAGACACATTATGGCTCTACCTTCTTCATCTTTATTCTAAGCTCTGGAGAGACAGTGATCGTCCATGTACACAAAAGATTAACAGCAGATTCTTAAAAGGAATTATATAGTCATTTACAGGGAGCAGCATCCAAATAAGGCAACATCTATTTTGATTGGGTGACTGTTACAATCAGCGAGCATCAACAGTAAAGATTAAGCCATCTGGCATTATACAATAGATGTCCTTCACTTCGTTAAACCACTATCCTTGCCTCCAGCATCTCATTGTTTACTGCAAGTTCTTATCTGATCAAAGTCATGCTAGCTGAACCTTTGACAAACAACCTAAAAATTTAACTCTTTCCCCACCTGCTCATACCTTACACACTTTCTCACACCAACTCCACCAACCTTCATGTCTCGGCAAACTTACTAACCCACCTTTCCACTTCCTCATCCAGGTCATTTATAAAAATCAAAAAAAAAGGTCCCAGAACAGATCCCTACAGAAAACTACTAGTCATCAAGCTCCAGGTTGAAATCTTTCCATCTACTATCATTGTGTCTTCTATGGGCTATCTAATTCTGTATCCAGACAGCCGAATTTCCCTGTATCCCATGCCTCCTTACTTTCTGAATGAGCCTACCATGGGGAGCCTTATCAAGCATCATGCTAAAATCCACATACACAACATCCACTGCTCTATCTTCAAATGTGTTTTGGCACATCCTCAAAGAATTCAATAAGGCTTGTGAGGCATGACCTGGCCCTCTCAAATCCATGCTGGTTACCTCTAATCAAGTTATGCTTTTCCAAATAGTCATAAATCCTGTCTCTCAGAATCCTGTCCAATAATTTGCCCACCACTAATATAAGACAGACTAGTCTGCAATTCCCAGGGTTACATCTATTCCCTTTCATGAACAAAGGAATTACATTTACTACTCTCCAATCATCTGGTATGCTTCAGTTGACAGCAAGGATACAAAGATTATCGCCAAATACACAGCAATCTCTTCCGTCGCTTCCGTAGTAAACCTGGGTATATCTCATCCAGCTCAAGAGACTTGTCTATCATCACGTTTTTCAAAATTTCCAGAACATTCTCCTTCTTAACAATCAACCTGTTCAAGCATATTAGCTTGTTCACCTCACAAATGTCAAAGTCCCTCACACAAGTGAACACTGAGGCAAAGTATTCACTAAAGGACCTCCCCAACCTCCGGCACAAGTTCTCTTCACTATCCCTGATTGGACCTACCCTCACTCTGACCATCTTAATGTCCCTCAAAAGTGTAGAACACTTTGGGGTGTCCCTTAATCCTACCCACCAAAAGGTTTTTCCAGGCCCCCTTCTCACTCTCAAGACCATTCTTCAGTTCCTTCCTGGCTACACTGTAACCGGTTTGATCCTTGCTTCCTCAACTTTAAGTTTTCTTCTTCCTCTTTAAGAGGTGTTCCACATCCCGCCATCCAAGGTTCCTTCACCCCACCATCCCTTCCTTGCCTCAGTGGGAGAAACCTATCCAGCATTCTCAGCAAGTGCTGCCTAAACAACCTGCACATTTCTGTCAAGCATTTCCCGGAGAATATCTGCTCCCAATTTAAGGTCCACAGTTCCTGCCTAATAGCATTGTAGTTCCACCTCTCCCAGTTAAATACTTTCCCATAATGTCTGCTCCTATCCATGACTAATGTATTTTACATATATTCCCATCTCGTTACTTTTCAATTATTTTCTGCTGGCTTCTAAAGGCCACCCAATCCTGTCATCCCACTAATCTCATATGCTTTCTCTGCTACATTTATGCGGTCCCTGACTTCCCTCGTCAGCCATTGTTTTCTCATTCTCCCTTTAGTATGTTTCTTATTCCTGGAGATGAATTTCCACTGTGTCTCCCAAATTACCCTCAAACTCTTGTCATTGCTGCTCGACCATCTTCCTTGCTCAGCTCTCCTTCCAATAGAATCTCACCAGCTCCTCCCTCATGTCATTTGTTCAACTATAAATATCATTACATCTGATTCCAGCCTCTACCTCTTCAACTGCTGGGTGAATTCAATCACATTATGGTTACTGCCCCCAAGGGTTTTGTCTTAAATTCCCTAACCAAATCAGCCTCTTTACATTTGACCAAATCCAGATTTGCCTGTTTCCTCATGGGCTTGACCACAAGTAGTGAATTACCATTGCTTAGACATCCCACAAATTCCTTTTAAGAACCACTATCAACCTGACTTGGAGTCCACCTGCGAATTGAAGTCCCAATGATTAATGTAACAGTGCGTTTTCTCTCTCCTGATTTGCTTCCCCACATCCTGAATACTGCTAGGAAGCCTGTGCACAACTGCCATCATGGTCTTTTATCATTTACAGTTCCTCAACGCGAATCACAAATTCTGTGCTTTCCAACTCTACTTCACTTCTTGCTTTATTGATTTAATTTCATTTCCTACTGACAAGACAACCCTGTCGCCTCTGCTGCCCTTTTGAAAAGGCATGTATCATAGAGTCATAGGGGTGTATAGCATGGAGGCAGACCCTTCGGACTAACACGTCCATGCCGATCAGATATCCTAAATTAATCTAGTTTCATTTGCAAGCAATTGGCCCATATCCCTCCAACCTTTCTATTCGTATACCCAGCCAGATGCCTTTTAAAAATGTTGCAATTGGACCAGTCTCTACCACCGCCTCTGACAGCTTATTCCATACATGCACCAATCTCTGAAAAAGTTGCCTTTAGGTCCCTTTTAAATCTTTCCCATCTCATCTTAAACCCATGTCCTCTAGTCTTGGACTCACCTACCTTGGGGAAAAGATGATGACTGTTCATCTTATCTATGATCTTATAAACCTCTATAACGTCACCCCATAGCCTCTGATGCTCCAAGGATAATTGCACCAATCTATCCAGCCTCTCCCTATAGCTCAAACCCTCGAACTCTGGCAATACCCTTGTAAATCTTTTCTGATCGCTTTCAAGTTTCACAACACTCTTCCAATAGAAGGGAGAGCAGAATTGCATGCAGTATTCCAAAAGTGGCCTAACCAATATCCTGTACAGCAAGCAACATGACACTCTCTCCTCCCCGCCCCTACCAACTACTACACTAAATGCACTGACCAATAATGACAAGCATACCAAACACTTTCTTCACTATCCTGTCTACCCACAACTCCACTTTCAAGGAACTGTGACCCTGCACACCACGGTCTGTTTGGCAACACTCCCCAAGTACTTACCTTTAAGTGTTTAAGTCATGCCTTGATTTGCTGATCCAAAATGCAGCACCTCACACTGATCTAAATTAAACTCCATCTGCGACTCATCTCAACTGATCAATGCCCCATTCCTTGGATACTCAATTCCTATTTCTGATCCTATCACATGTCTCTGTGCTTCACACATCATACCTGCCAATTTCAATCTGCACAACAAGCTCATTTAGCTTGTTTTGTATGGTGCATGCATTTTAAGTACAACATACTCAGTCCTCAGTGGTCTCCTGACCCGAAGTTAGGTTCCAGAGCCTTTCCATACTCTGTTGTACTACTTAGAGTCAGAGGAGATGTACAGCATGGAAACAGACCCTTCGGTCCAACCCGTCCATGCCAACCAGATATCCCAACCCAATCTACTCCCACCTGCCAGCACCCAGTCCATATCCCACCAAACCCTTCCTACTCATATACCCATCCCAATGCTTCTTCAATGTTGCAATTGTACCAGCTTCCACCACTTCCCCTGGCAGCTCATTCCATACATGCACCACCCTCTGCATGAAAAAGTTGCCCCTTAGGTCGCTTTTATATATCTTTCCCCTCTCACCCTAAACCTATGCCCTCTAGTTCTGGACTCCTCGACCCCAGAGAAAAGACTTAATATTCTCTACTGAACTCCACCAGCGCGCCTACCACTCACTCCCCACTCCACAAACATCTTAAAAGCTTTTCCCTAATTTTCCATGCAATTCAGCCCACCTCCCCATCATTTATTATAGACCTAATTATACTGGTCCCAGCATGATTCAGGAGAAGCCCATTCCAATGGAACGGCTCCTTCATTCCCCAGTACTGGTGGCAATGTCCCATGAATTCAAACATTTCTCCCACCAATCTTTAACACACAATTTTACCTCTCACCTTGGTGACCCTGTGCCAATTTGTTAGTGGCTCAGATAGCAATCCAGAGATTACTCCTTTTTGATTCTGCTTTTTAAAATTTAGCCCTTAGCTGCTAACACTACTTTGGCAGAACTACTTTCTTCTTTCTACCTATATTATTGGCACCTATGAAGACCATGACAACCAGTTTCACTCCCTCTAAAACCTGCTGCAGCCCAGATGTGATATTCTGAATCCAGGCACCAGGCAGGCAACACAGCCTTCAGGACTCTTGATCCCAGCCACAGAGAACAATGTCTATTCCCTTAATTATACTATCTGCAATTACAACTTCAATTCTCTTTTCGGCGCCTTGTGAATAGCCCCCTGTTCCACAGTGCTATGATCAGTTTGCTCATCCTCCCTACAGCTCTCATTCTCATCCACATGGAGCAAGAACCTCAAACCTGTTAGACAATCTCCAAGATGCACACTCCTTCAGGACCACCTCCTGGATTCCTCTACCCACCTCATTCACAGTCACACCTTTCTGTCCCTGACCAGAGCAAATTCAAGGCAGCTAATCGAAGGGGTATGACTGCTCCCTAAAACACTGCGTCCCAAACTGGTGTTTGTCTGCATTTTGTGTGAAAGGGGCTTAAAATAAAAGCTTTGGATTTAAATCTTCGACATTTATTGAATTACTTTATTGTTTCACTTTGCTCAGTTTAAACGGGCGGCATGGTGGCACAGTGGTTCGCACTACTGCCTCACAGCGCCAGAGACCCGGGTTCAATTCCCACCTCAGGCAACTGTCTGTGTGGAGTTTGCACATTCTCTTAACGTCTGTGTGGGTGTGCTCCGGTTTCCACCCACAGTCCAAAAATGTGCAGGTTAGGTGAATTGGCCATGCTAAATTGCCCGTAGTGTTAGGTGAAGGGGTAAATGTAGGGGAATGGGTCTGGGTGGGTTGCTCTTTGGATGGTCAGTGTGGACTTGTTGGGTTGAAGGGCCTGTTTACACACACTAAGTAATCTAAACTACTCTTATTCATAAATTGTTACACCCGTCGTCTAAGTTATAAACCTAGCATTTAGTATCCAATTATTTATGAAGTCTGGTTGGCAGCCATTGGGGGAAGTGAGGACTGCAGATGCTGGAGATCAGAGTCAAAAAAAGTGTGGTGCTGGAAAAGCACAGCCAGTCAGGTAGCATCCAAGGAGCACGAGAGTCAATGTTTTGAGCAGAAGCTCTTGATCAAGAATGTAGGTCAAATTTTGTTGGGAATACAGAGATAGGAAAGCTGATTTGATTCAGCTATTTCTGTGTTATAACAAGAGAATCAATTATTGATGGTACAAGACGAACAAATGCTGGTAAGAACACAAGGAGAATTTCCTTATCTGACTAATAATGTTAGGAGGAGAGATCTTTTATATCCTGCTGTGCACTTTCAACATCCATTGCTATGTCTTCAGTTGCCCAGGTCCTCACTAAACCTCACCACCTCTCTCTCTTCCCCTTGCTTAAAACTCAGTTCTTCAATCAGGTAGTCGGAGTAATCTATCCACCCCCAAGTGGCTCAGTGGATTGGCAATGCTAAATTGCCCCACAGTGTCAAGGGATGTATAGGTTAAGTGGACTCACCATGGTAAATGTAGGGTTGATAGGGTTAGGGGTTGGATCTGGGTGAGATGCTGTTGAAGGGCCAGTGCAGAAATGATTGGCGATGTGGCTTCTTCCTGCGCTGTAGGGATTCTATAATTCTATACTAAAGGCATATTGTTATTCGACAACTTTAATTCCAAATTTGATAAAATGTGCATCTACAAAATATCTCCCAGTATTCATAACACAGAAACAAGTAATTTGGCCCAATTAGACCAAGCCAATGTAGTGCACTACACAAGCATCCTCCTGTATCTAACCTTCATCTAACCCCCATCAACTTATCCTTCTACTTCTCCCTTGTGCGTTTATCTAGCTTTCCTTTGAGCGTCCCAAATTCCACATTTTGATCTTTCTATAGGTATTGAAGTTGTAATCGTTGTGTTACTCAATAACCAGCTACTAAACATAGATGAAAATGACATTTCAGTTGATATTACTTTCAGTTTTCCTCAGAATTATCTCGCCTTTCCTGGATTTGTAATTTATCATCAGTCAAACCTTAGGTAGGAGCAAGCATTTCACCACAATCACTACGGAGTCAAAATTTGTCAGAGGCCAACAAATCATTTGATGACCAGTTTCCCGTCGTTCATTTCTACTTAATAGAAGCATCAATTGTTTTCAATTAAAGACAAACAGTTGAATGCAACAACTTCTGAGCAGTGCACAGAAGCAAAGTTAAACAAATTTTCACCTTGTTCTCTTAAAACAGAAAAGTAGATGTTACAATATATGACAAGATTAATCTTGATTTAAAATCCTGCTAATCAAAGTGGTCAGCAGATACTACAATATTTTCAGTGGTGACTGGGGATGCATCAGCCTACAGATTGGGACTTGATGTTGTGAAACTTGAAAGGGTTCAGAAAAGATTTACAAGGATGTTGCCAGAATTGGAGAATTTCAGCTACAGGGAGAGGCTGAACAAGCTGGGGCTGTTTTCCCTGGAGCATCGGAGGCTGAGGTTACAGAGGTTTACAAAATTATGAGGGGCATGGATAGGGTAAATAGGCAAAGTCTTTTCCCTGGGGTCGGAGAGTCCAGAGCTAGAAGGCATAGGTTTAGGGTGAGAGGGGAAAGGTATAAAAGAGACCTAAGGGGCAACTTTTTCACGCAGAAGGTGGTGCATGTATGGAATGAGCTGCCAGAGGATGTGGTGGAGGCTGGTACAATTGCAACATTTAAAAAGGCATCTAGATGGGTATATGAATAGAAAGGGTTTGGAGGGATACAGGCCGGGTGCTGGCAGGTGGGACTAGATTGGGTTGGGATATCTGAGCGGCATGGACAAGTTGGACAGAAGGGTCTGTTTCCATGCTGTACATCTCTGACTCTATGACTCTATGACCTAATTTGCACAGGAAAATACTACTACTTAAGCAGAGGTGTGAAATGGCAGGTTCCCCGAATTCAAAACAGAAAGAAAAATATAAAAGTGGCTTTTGACTTCAGGTAAGCAGCAGATTTTAGAAGAGCGAAAAAAAATTAAATGCTTTGCAAAGTACCAGTTAGCATTTTACATTATTTTCCAAATGCCCAATTAGTCATGGAGGGTGAAGTATATTACAAAGGGTGAATGCTAGACAAATGGGGAGCAGCACCTTATTTGAACTGTAAATACCACCTATATCAAAACAGATTTGAATCACAATTGTTCAAGCCAGGTATACTTCTCATACCTTGCGTTAACGAATAGAACTATTAGATCCGAAACAGGCATTTCTTTTCAACTGAACTGCTGACAGAAACATAAACAAAGTGGCATAAACAAACAGAAACAGAAACATTAAGTGGCACAACGTGTGATTGGAGCTGTTAAAAGATGGAAGGGAGGTGAATTGGCTAGAATTTCAAAAGGCAAAACAAAAATATAGGGTTTGTTGTTATATAACCAGACACATTATTATCTGTGCATAATTGCTGCTCTATACTCCAGAAAATTGTATCTTCAAATGGTCTGTACCTTCATCTTATCCCACTCCTGAGATTTCACAATTTAAATGGTGCTGTTATGGTAAAGAAACACAGAATTATTTTTGCTTGACAAGGAACTTCACCAAATAAATGCAGGTCACCCATTACTAGTAGATTAATGTAATTAGTAACAGACGCTATCTCTGATTTGCCTGTATATGACCATCCAGTGCTGTCACAGCCTATTCTTGTTACCCCAGTTATAATCCAATGAGAAAATCAGCTTGTCTCATTGATTATTTCTGCCCTACTAGTCCTTCCCTTCCCAATGATATCAAAGCTATATACTGAATGCCAGACGTATTAACTCGTAGAAAACTGTCCCATCTTACAAACATTGCTAGAAAAGGTGAGCGGGTCTGGTAGCATCTGTGGAGAAGTGTGTGTTTCAGGTCATTCTGAACAGGTGTTCTGAAGAAGGGTCACTGGACCCGAACTTTATTTTCTCTCCACAGATACTGCCAGAGCCATTGGAGTTTTTCCAGCAACATTTTTGTTTCAGTTTTACAACATCCACAATTCTTTTGGTTTTTTTTGCATAAACATTTGGCTGAACTCCCAACTGTGCATTCAGCAACTAATTTTGATTATAATTCAAAAACTGCTGGTAAAACGTCGCATCAATAGTCACCTCAACTCAATGGATTTCAGAAGTAAACAAGAGTCAGGTCAAAAGTTTGGGAGAAGGTTTGTAGCTCGGGTGATCGTTGTTGTGGTTCTGTTCGCCAAACTGGGAATTAGTGTTGCAGACATTTTGTCCCCTGTCTAGGTGACATCCTCAGTGCTTGGGAGCCTCCTGTGAAGCGCTTCTGTGATATTTCCTCTGGCAGTTGTAGTGGTTTCTCTGCCGCTTCCGGTTGTCAGTTCCAGCTGTCCGTTGCAGTGGTCGGTACATTGGGTCCAGGTCGATGTGCTTATTAATTGAATCTGTGGATGAGTGCCATGCCTCTAGGAATTCCCTGGCTGTTCTGTTTGGTTTGTCCTATAATGGTAGTGTTGTCCCAGTCGAATTCATGTTGCTTGTCATCTGCGTGTGTCGCTACTAAGGCTAACTGATCATGTCGTTTCATGGCTAGTTGGTGTTCATGGATACGGATCGTTAGCTGTCTTCCTGTTTGTCCTGTGTAGTGTTTTGTGCAGTCCTTGCATGGGATTTTGTACACTACGTTGGTTTTGCTCATGCTGGGTATCGGGTCCTTTGTCCTAGTGAGTTGTTGTCGGAGAGTGGCTGTTGGTTTGTGTGCTGTTAGGAGTCCTAGTGGTCGCAGTAGTCTGGCTGTCAGTTCAGAAATATTTTTGATGTATGGTAGTGTGGCTAGTCCTTTGGGTTGTGGCATGTCCTCATTCCGTTGTCTTTCCCTTAGGCATCTGTTGATAAAATTGCAGGGGTATCAGTTTTTGGCGAATACCTTGTATAGGTGTTCTTCTTCCTCTTTTTGCAGTTCTGGTGTACTGCAATATGTTGTGGCCCTTTTGAACAGTGTCTTGATGCCACTTCTTTGTGTGTATTGGGGTGGTTGCTTTCGTAGTTTAGATTAGATTAGATTAGATTAGATTACTTACAGTGTGGAAACAGGCCCCTCGGCCCAACAAGTCCACACCGCCCCGCCTAAGCGCAACCCAACCATACCCCTACATCTACCCCTTACCTAACACTACGGGCAATTTAGCATGGCCAATTCACCTGACCTGCACATCTTTGGACTGTGGGAGGAAACCGGAGCACCCGGAGGAAACCCACGCAGACACGGGGAGAATGTGCAAACTCCACACAGTCAGTCCCCTGAGGCGGGAATTGAACCTGGGTCTCTGGCGCTGTGAGGCAGCAGTGCTAACCACTGTGCCACCGTGCTGCCCATAAAGTTTAGGACTTGGTCTGTGTGGTTTTCCTGTATACCTTTGAGGTGAAATCCCCGTTCGGTCTTCTCTGTACCATCACGTCTAGGAATGGGAGTTGGTTGTCCTTTTCTTCCTCTCTCATGAATCGGATTCCTGTGAATGTGGTGTTGATGATCCGGTGTGCGTTCTCTATTTCTGTGTTTTTAATGATTACAAAAGGTATCATCTACATATCTGACCCAGAGTTTGGGTTGAATTTGCAGTAAGACTGTTTGTTCTAACCTTTGCATTACCGCTTCTGCTCTGAGTCCAGAGATGGGTGAGCCCATGGGTGTGCTGTTGATTTGTTCATATATTTGGTTGTTGAATGTGAAGTGTGTTGTGACGCACAGGTCCAGTAGCTTGAGTATGCAGTCTTTGTTGATAGGTTCCCCGTCTTGTTGTCTGTTCTATATGCCCAGCAGGTTGGCTATTGTTTCTCTGGCTAGGGTTTTGTCGATAGAGGTGAACAGTGCCATTATATCGAATGAGACCATAGTTTCTTCCTTGTCTGTGTATATTTCTGATTATGTCCAAGAATTCCTGTGTTGACTATAATAGAGTGTCTGGATCCGCTGATCAGGTGTTTCCATTTCTGCTGTAGTTCTTTAGCCAGTTTGTGTGATGGTGTCCCTGGTAGTGATACTATGGGTCTGAGTGAGATGTTTGGTTTGTGCACTTTAGGTAGTCCATAGAATCTGGGGGTGTTGCTGCTTTCAGGTTTCATTCTTTGTAGGTCAAACCTGGTTATCTGTCCATTTTTTTTGTAGGTTCCTCAGTGTGTTGTTTATCCTATTGGCGAGCTGTGGGGTGGGGTCAAACTCCCTCTTTTGGTAGGTGTTGGTATTGAAGCACTAAAAGTGCTAAGAAACGATAAGAACATAATTATACTACCGGCAGACAAAGGCAGAATGACAGTCATCCTGGACAAAGCAGAGTACATCCAAAAAGCACAACAACTACTTGCAGATTATTAGTGCTTTTAGTGCTTCAATACCAACACCTACCAAAAGAGAGAGTTTGACCCCATCCCACAGCTCACCAATAGGATAAACCACACACTGAGGAACCAACAAAAAAAAATGGACAGATAATCAGGTTTGACCTACAGAGAATGAAACCTGAAAGCGACAACACCCCCAGATGCTATGGACTACCTAAAGTGCACAAACCAGACATCCCACTCAGACCAATAGTATCACTACCAGGGACACCATCACACAAACTGCCTAAAGAACTACAGCAGAAACTGAAACACCTGATCAGCGGATCCAGACACTCTATATAGTCAACACAAGAATTCTTGGACATCATCAGAAATATACACAGACAAGGAAGAAACTATGGTCTCATTCGATGTATTGGCACTGTTCACCTCTATCGACAAAACCCTAGCCAGAGAAACAATCGCCAACCTGCTGGACATACAGAACAGACAACAGGACAGTGAACCTATCAACAAAGACTGCATACTCAAGCTACTGTACCTGTGCCTCACAACACACTTCACATTCAACAACCAAATATATGAACAAATCAACAGCACACCCATGGGCTCACCCATCTCTGGAGTCAGAGCAGAAGCGGCAATGCAAAAGGTTAGAACAAACAGTCTTACCGCAAATTCAACCCAAACTCTGGGTCAGATATGTAGATGATACCTTTGTAAATCATTAAAAACACAGCAATATAGAACACACCAGATCATCAGCGTCACACTCGCAGGAATCCGATTCACCAGAGAGAGGAAGAAAAAGGACAACCAACTCCCATTCCTAGACGTGATGGTACAGAGAACACTGAACGGAGAATTCACCACAAAAGGTATACAGGAAAGCCACACACACAGACCAAGTCTTAAACTACGAAAGCAACTACCCCAACACACACAAAAGAAGTGGCATCAAGACACTGTTTAAAAGGGCCACAACACACTGCAGTACACCAGAACTGCAAAGAGGAAGAAGAACACCTATACAATGTATTCGCCAAAAACGGATACCCCCCCGCAATTTCATCAACAGATGCCCAAGGAAAAGACAACGGAATGAGGACATACCACAACCCAAAGGACTAGCCACACTACCATACATCAAAAACTTTTCTGAACTGACAGCCAGACTACTGCGACCACTAGGACTCATAACAGCACACAAACCAACAGCCACTCTCAGACAACAACTCACCAAAACGAGGGACCCGATACCCAGCATGAGGAAAACAGTGTACAAAATCCCATTCAAGGGCTGCACAAACACTACATAGGACAAACAGGAAGACAGCTAACGGTCCGCATCCATGAACACCAACTAGCCACGAAACGACAGGATCTGTTATCCTTAGTAGCCACACACGCAGATGACAAGCAACATGAGTTCGACTGGGACAACACTACTATTATAGGACAAGCCAAACAGAGAACAGCCAGGGAATTCCTAGAGGCATGGCACTCATCCACAGGTTCTATCAACAAACACATCGACCTGGACCCAATATACCGGCCACTGTAGTGGACAGCTAGAACTGACAACCGGAAGCGGCAGAGACAAACCGCTATAAATGCTGGAGGAAACAACACAGAAGCGCTTCACAGGAGACTCTCAAGCACCGAGGATGTCACCCTGACAGGGGACGAAACGTCTGCAACACAAATTCCCAGCTCGGCGAACAGAACCACAACAACAAGAGTCAGGTCATCAGGAAAACCTCCTCAAAAAAAAAAGCTAGAAAACATTTCGCCGCCAAAAGTTCCAAGACCAAAAGTTCTTTAATGATTCAAATGGAAACTAGTCAGAAAATGCACATGGTAAACAATGTACCAATGACTACTTGACTGACTTCATTGCAATTTAATGAAATGCATGGTATGCATTTCCTTCTCTTTTCAATACAGAGTTTTCAGAAATGTTAATAGAAGGCACTTAATGCTTCTACTATTCTAAGAACAGAACCTTTTTTCTTCAGAAGCTTACAATGAATATAAGTGATCTGATTTATTTCAAATATGACCCACATTGTGTTTAATTGCTGCTGGCAGCTTTCTTGCATTACCAACTAGTATGAAGCAGACCACAGATCTATCTCATCGACCACAGCTTTTCCCAGACAGACAGTTGTTCCGATTAATCTCAAGCATACAAAAATGTCTTTCATCTCATCTTTGATCAACTAAAAAGATCCTGATCATGTCTCTTGCAAATACATTCAAGAGACTGGTTCATGGTTGCAAGTATATTTTCCAATATTTATGTAAATCTTTATTTTAAGTGACAAAATCATTATCTTTGAAGACTACAATGATTTCCATACATGGATTGACTCATGTTAAAGAAACTTCATGTTCTTTTTACCCCATCTTCCACTTCCCAAATCCCTCAAGGCAGCAAACAGCTAACCCCAGCCTCACTAATACAGCAACTATCACCAAATATCAGTGGCAGTTTTACACAAATATCTTCACCCTATAGGCATGTGGAGGTGACCTTTAGTCTCCCTCTTTTTGGATTGAATAGAAGTTAGAATCTTATGTTACTGAAATTGGTCTTTGTGTTACAGACACTTCGCTGTATAGTATAGGGATGGTGTTATGTTATGAACAGTACATTTTGCCAAGAAATAGGTTCATTTTAAACAGTTGTCCTTTTAAATGCATGCAATGTTAAATCCAACGATAACACCTAGACTAAACATTAAAGCATTCAGCAGTGATCCTGAAAGTGATTGAGTTGTAGTCTCACTTTCAAAGGTTTTTTTTACACTGAAGAGATAAGCAGAGCACAGTATAAAAAAGTTTAAATAAAATCACTAAATAGATTTAAAACTGCTCTTTAGTGCGATTTTATTTTAATGTCATCCAAACTATGAAACTTTCCATGTAAATCTTCCAAATTATTACGGAGACAAAATGCAGACACTGTTATAACAGTGCTACACTGACACCCACACAATAATTAAGTGGATCTGGCATTTTGAATTCTGAACCAAAATATTTCTTGGCAACAATTCGAATTCCAACAATGGAGTTTTGAAGAGGACGACCAATTTTGTTCACTTGAATAAAAATATTGATTCAAACCTGAAGATGTTCTACTAAGCTCATATAATTTATGTTTGGTAAAGTGTCTTACCATATTAATTGCGCTTCAGATAACAACTTATCTTTTAAGATTGCCTGAGCTCATGACCATTTGTGAAAACATAATGGTTGCCAATTTGTAAAGAAGAAAAAACACCTCCAGTTTCATAGCAGTAGGAGATGGCGACTCACTTCAATACCTTATTCAAAAGATAGTATTTCCAAAAATGCAATAGTGAACTCAATGCCAGATTGTGTTCAATCTTGTGTTGGGGCATGAACCAAGAGAACTCTAAATGAAGCCAAAATATCACTGAAAGCAAAAAAGATAAAAAATGTACAAAAGCCTCCTCAATGATAACAGAAAAGGAGTAAACACTTATATTTCTGTGCAATTCCAACACCTACCAATTGAGTGACTTTGATAGCAACCACATTTAACAAAGTTACTGCAGATTTCACACAATGTAACATTAATGCAAATGATGGCTTAGGATTGAAATTCAACAATGTCTTGAACTATGACGGAGGTGTGAAACTAAAGGATTTCTACTTAGATTTTAAAACTGGTTGTAATTATTTTATTGATAAATAAGACAGAGCACTAAAACATTTCCCAGGGCTCCTCCACTCTACGTCTTTGTAACTTTACTCCACCCCCTGAAATAAGAAAGCGGGAGGAAAACAAGACTACATAAAACAAAAATGAACTGCCTTCCATAAACAATTAAGTAAATATCCATTATTAAAATTAGGCCGCTCACCTGCAACCCTGAAAAGCAAATATACAACTTACCAAAGGTACTTTATTTTGAAAGCTCTATTACATTAAATGGAGTATGGTTATTGTAAAAGATTAAAACTAGATATAGATGAAGTTATGGCTGGCTGGTCAAAGCTTCTGTCATGACTTTCAGTAATGGACGTTCATATATAAACCACTCTGCAGGATGGATTGGCGCCACTGAAAGAAAAGTTCAATGTCAACAACACTCTCATTATTAGAACTCACTCACACGTTAAGCGAATGTCTCCATTTAATTTTTAGGATTTTTCTTCAAACTGATGCTCACATAGCTAATTTGACAGGATAACAAAAGTATGTATATTAAGCAGTTGACAGTTGATCTTCTCATTCTCTTCTCCTGCATAATACAATTAAGCATTGTGTTCCATTAAATTTCCTGCATTTATTCGATCAGGGACTTAATAGTATTAAAAATTTATACTAACAACTGTTATTGTGTTGCAAGGAACCAGAGACGACTATTAATTCTCATTACTAGGAGCTCATGAAATGGACTACCACAACAACATAAAACTAGATTGCTAGAATAATCAATCCAGAGACCCTGGTAATGTTCTGAGAACCTAGGCACAAATCCCACCATGGCGGATGTGAATTCAATAAAAAAAGTCTGAAAATACAGAGTCTAATATCAAATGACTATGAAACCATCAGGAATGATCAGAAATTAAAGCCTATCTGGTTCACTAATGGTTGTAAAAAGGAAAGTACTATCCTTGGTGTTCTATTTGACATGTGATTCCAGGGAGAAAAAGTGAGGACTGCAGATGCTGGAGATCAGAGCTGAAAATGTGTTGCTGGAAAAGCGCAGCAGGTCAGGGAGCATCCATGGAGCAGGAGAATCATTTTAAAAAGACGTTTCAGGCATGAGCCCTTCTTCAGGAATGAGGAAAGTGTGTCCAGCAGGCTAAGATAAAAGGTAGGGAGGAGGGACTTGGGGGACAGGCGTTGGAAGTGCGATAGGTGGAAGAATAAATTTTAAAAAGACATTTTGGGCATGAGCCCTGGACATGTGACTCCAGCCCACAAAAGTTTGTATTGACTCTTAATTGTCCTTGGAGTAACTAAGGGTGAGTAGTAAATGCTGATCTAGCCAGTGACTCTCATTTCATGAATAACTGATTTTTTTAAAAAATGAATTAATTAAATATAGAAACCAAAGACCCTGAAAAATGGTGTGCATATTGCTCTCGGGTGGCCTTGTGGATAAAAATACCGATATAACTAATATCAGGTCACACGATCCATAAGATGGTGAATTCAATTTATATGTGACCTCCTGTAGCTATGTAGCTCATCTAAGTCAGAATGGGAGGTGAAAAAGAAATGAAAACAGGTGTTCTGTTCATCATTACCAAAAAATATCTGCACTACTTTATCTAGTTATAACAAGTCCAGCTAATAGCTGCAACAAATGCAAAAACTGCAATAACACTCCCTTAGTGCAATGCAAATAAACTAGGATACAGGTCGTTCTGTAATGCGTATTTTGTCAACACAAATTCACTGTAAAACGATTGATAAATTGGGGCGTTGTTTCTAAATAGCCAACTTTTAAAATGGGTGTTGGCTGTAACGCAATTACATTGCCAACACTAAGCACTGTTCAAAAGCGCATTTTTTTAATATAATGCAGAGCTGCACAAGAATGCAGTCATCGCGTTATAGAAGAATTGACTGCATGGTGTTAAAATTATTGAAGCAACAATGCTCAGTGTGGTCCGATATATAGCTTAAAATCACTTTTACAAAAAGGAAACAAGTTCAAACAAAAAACTCTATACATAAACATTACTTATTATAGTGTGCATAGCTTTGAAATGGATACTCAGTCGGACTGGGAGTTCATTCACACAGACTCTTCGAAAACAAAAAAAAAGTTTATTGCTGTCAGCTTTATTGAACGTACAACTTGATGTGTGCTTGCACTCAATTTCCTTCAACGACAACGGTGGTTTCCAAATTAGCAGGTTTGCTGCATTGTTTATAAAGCTTAACATATACCATGTCTCAAGTGCAGTTTTAAAAATAGGGAAACACAATTACTGATTGCATCTTAAGTAGCTGGAATGTAATCAAGTCTAACAAAATCATCACCGTACATGATTTATTTTAGATCCAGAGGGGGTTTTCAGGTAGGTGGAGAGAAAATACTAATGTGCTAAATACCAGTGAAACAGTTCAGAAAAGAAACTAAGTTGATCAATTGAGTGAAGGGATAATCTTACAAGAAATATTTGAACAAACTGGGCTTGGGTTCATGAGAGTATAGAGAAATAAGCGAACTTTTTGATATGCAAGATTCTGAGGGGGCCTGACAGGAAAGGTACTGAGGGCATGGTCCCTCTCATGGGGCAAAATCAAGATTAAAGAGCACAGTTTAAAAATAAGAAGTCTCTCATATATGATAAAAAGTCTTAGAAATTTGTCCCTCATGGGTTATTAGACTTGAGAATTCTCTTCACCATACAGCAGTTGAGACTGGGTCAATGAACATATATTCAAGGTTAAAGGTAAAATAATTTTTGATTTCCAAGAGCACAACATTGAAATCGCTTTTAAAAAGTTTAAGGCACTGGTTTTAGATTCACATTTCTCACATTCAAACAGCATCAATATTTAACAAATTTATATCCTCACTTTCCTCATTCCTGAAGAAGGGCTCATGCCCGAAACGTCGATTCTCCTGCTCCTTGGATGCTGCCTGACCTGCTGCACTTTTCCAGCAACACATTTTCAGCTCTGATCTACAGCATCTGCAGTCCTCACTTTCTCCTCAAATTTATATCCTGCCCTGATCATTCTTGCTTAAAGGATTCTTTAGTACAAGATCCTTTGTTACACATTACAGAGTCTAGAATTGCCAGTTCTAATGATTTCTGAACGTATTGTTCTAAGAAATTAGAAGTAGTACATTTTATGAACTCATCCTTAACTTGCTAATTTGGTTTGTTCAATTCATTGAAAGATTAAAAATCATCTGTGATCAAAATACATTTTTTACAAGCCTCATTATTTGAGAAAGTTATGCAAGTCTAATTGTCAGAGTCCATAAAATGTATCAAGTGGGATCCCCTTCTGAACAGATTCTATACCTTGATATGCCAAGCCTAGAACATTTCTCACTGATCACATGCTTATACTAACTAAATATTTGAGGTATGTGACATTTTCACACAAGACGTTTTAACTTTTTGTGTGAAAATGTCACATACCTCAAATATTTAGTTCCTAATCTTGGTTAACTAATAACCATGTCTCTGTAACAGACTTCAAAAAAATACCCATTTACTTCAACTATATTATCAATTTATCCATCTTGATACCGGAGTGCATGATAAATTCAAGATTAGAATTATCCATTTTTACCATTTTTCCCTACTGACTATCTGCTGGTGTACTCTTATGTTTGTATATTCAGTTCCTTCCTGTCAGTCTGATTACCATGAGCCATATCACTCCTTACATGACGGATTTGCCCTTTCTTATTAATTTTCTCATGATCCCTTCATGTAACTCCAACTACCACCCCCAAACATTAGTTTAAAATCCTCTCTACGGTCCCACATATACAACTCAGCAAGATAGTTCTCCCAGCAGGAGCTCAAGTGAACAGGGGGAAAAAAAAAAGTACCTCTTTGCCAGTACTATTCTGTGAACCCTTTTTATCGCCCCACCGTCCCCAACGAATCTGAGCCACACATTTGACTCGCTGACATTAATAACCTCATGCTAATGTACTTGTGGTCAGGTAATGATCCAAAACATAATGCAGAGATAAATGCATTTCAACATTTTACTTTAGTTATTTGTTCATCACACTCTTAACAGAATCTTCCTTAGTCATACCTAAGGAATTGTTACTTATACAGATCACGACTTTAGAATTTTTCCCTTGCCTTCTTGAGACCCAAGGGGACACCACAAACACTGGTGGCAGGCAGACAATTCAACTTTTGGAGATTACGCTCAGCTTCAGAGAGCAATGTCTATCTATTTTTTTAAAATTTTTTTTTACCCCTACCAACCATACACCTCTGCTGCATCCTCACACTGTGGACAGTTTGCTCAACGTCCCTTTTTCGGCATCAAGTGCTGCAACTCCTTCAGTGCTACATTCAAGACTCCCATTCATGCCATACTCAGTCACAATTTGCTGTGCCCGATCATAGGCCAAATCTGAAGTACAAAACAAATAATGCAAATGCCTCCTGTCCAGGTAATCTTCTCCCGCACCCATGAAACATCAGAAGCTCTAACTTCAAACCAAAGTTCCTTGAGCTACAGATGCTTATTGAAAATGTGGATCAACTGTATGCTGCATCTGCATCATGTGCAAATTGCTGGACACACCACCTGTCCTTCCACCTCAAATGCATTTTGTATTAACTACTTAGGGTTTTAAATGCAGGAATTTCACTTGGTTATTTGAAGCTATGTCAAACAGTTTAAGTAGCTAAACTCCAAGGTCAGAGCACCTGTATTTTATAAAACATAAAACAGTGAGCTTAATCTTGCTTATGGACAGACACCAAGCACAAGAATTTCCCACCCACACTAGCTGTCTAGGGTATGCACAGACCTGAATAAACTCAGTTCAGTGTTTCACTCTTTGCTTTTGAAGTGCATCAGAAAATCCCAATCTCAGGACCGGTGTGGAAAAGGTAAGCCATTTCACTGGGTGTTGGTCAGTAAGGATAGGGGGGGTGTGGAGGAGAAGAGAAATGGGTATTGGGAGGCTCCACACCAGAAAATTTCAGCAGGTTTCAGGTATTTAGGGCTCATAGGAGCTCAGGAAATAAAAAGGCTCAAGATCCATTAATAACATAACTCAGCAGAAAGTGGGATTGAAGGATGCTCATGAATACTATTTGCTTGGTGTAGCTGGGAAATATTAGAGCCCAAAAGAAATCCCAAGGATTGTTTAAAACTTAGTGAAACGAGCTGCCCGCAAAAAGAGCTAGAATTGTGCCTGTTAATAGATGCTGGACTGCAGTCTGCATTCCACTAGATTCAGACTTGGAACATTAACAATTGTTGAGGCAATCTTCAATGCTGAAACCCTTAGGAGGTTTCCAAAGGTAGATCTTCAAAAGAGATCCTTGTGAAAGGAGACAAAATTTTACTAAGATTTATATTGCGATTGTATAGACCACCTAATAGTCAGAGGGAAATTGAGAAACAAACTTTGAGATCTCAGCTATCTGTATGAATAATAGGGTAGTTATGGTAGGGGATTTTACCTTTCCAAATATTGACTGGGACTGCCAGTGTTAAAGATTTAGATTTCTTAAGTGTGTACAAGACAATTTTCTGATTCAGTATGTGGATGTATCTACTAGAGAAGGTACAAAACTCAACCTACTCTTGGGAAATAAGGAGGGCAGGTGACTGAGGTGTCAGTGGGGGAGCAATTTGGGGCCAGCAACCATAATTCCATTCGTTTTAAAATAGTGATGGGAAAGGATAGACCAGATCTAAAAGTTGAAGTTCTAAACTGGAGAAAGGCCAATTTTGACAGTATTAGGCAAGAACTTTCAAAAAGCTGATTGGAGGCAGATCTTTGCAGGTAAAGGGACAGCTGAAAACTGGGAAGCTTTCAGAAATGAGATAACGAGAATCCAGAGAAAGTATATTCCTGTCAGGGTGAAAGGAAAGGCTGGTAGGTATAGGGAATGCTGGATGACTAAAGAAATTGAGGGTTTGGTGAAGAAAAAGAAGGAAGCATATGTCAGGTACAGACAGGATAGAGAGAGTGAATCCTTAAAAGAGTATAAGGCTGTAGGAGTATACTTAAGAGGGAATTCAGGAGGCCAAAAAGGGGTCATGAGATAGCTTTGGCAAATGGAATTAAGGAGAATCCAAAGGGTTTTTTTACAAATACATTAAGGACAAAAAAGGGTAAATGGGGAGAGAATAGGGCCCCTCAAAAGATCACCGACGGCCTTTGTGTGGAGCCACAGAAAATGGGGGAGATACTAAATGAATATTTTGCATCAGTATTTACTGTGGAAAAGGATATGGAGATATACATTGTAGGGAAATAGATGGTGACATCTTGCAAAATGTCCAGATTACAGAGGAGGAAGTGCTGGATGTAGTGAAACGGTTAAAAGGTGGATAAATCCCCTGGACCTGATCAGGTGCACCCGAGAACTCTTTGGGAGCCAGAGAAGTGGTTGCTGGGCCTCTTGCTGAGATATTTGTATCATCAATAGTCACAGGTGAGGTGCCAGGAGACTGGAGGTTAGCAAACGTTGTGCCATTGTTTAAGAAGGGCAGTAAAGACAAGCCAGGGAACTATAGACTGGTGAGCCTAACCTCAAGTGGGCAAGTTGTTGGAGGGAACAGGATGTACATGTATTTGGAAAGGCACAGACTGATTAGGGATTGTCAACATGGCTTTGTGCGTGGGAAATCATGTCTCACAAATTCGATTGAGCTTTTTGAAGAAGTAACAAAGAAGATTAATGAGGGCAGAGCAAGAGATGTGATCTATATGGACTTCAGTAAGACGTTCGACAAGGTTTCCCATGGGAGACTGGTTAGCAAGGTTAGATCTCACGGAATTAAGGGAGAACCAGCCATTTGGATACAGATCTGGCTCAAAGGTAGAAGACAGAGGGTAGTGGTGGAGGGTTGTTTTTCAGCCTGCAGGCCTGTGACCAGTGGAGTGCCACAAGGATCGGTGCTGGGTCCTCTACTTTTTGTCATTTACATAAATGATTTGGATGCGAGCATAAGAGGTACAGTTAGTAAGTTTGCAGATGACACCAAAATTGGACGTGTAGTGGACAGCGAAGAGGGTTACCTCAGATTACAACAGGATCTGGACCAGATGGACCAATGGGCTGAGCAGTGGCAGATGGAGTTTAATTCAGATAAATGCGAGGTGCTGCATTTTGGGAAAGCAAATCAGAGCAGGACTTATACACTTAATGGTAAGGTCCTAGGGAGTGTTGCTGAACAAAGATAGTGTAGTGCAGGTTCATAGCTCCTTGAAAGTGGAGTCGCAGGTAGATAGGATAGTGAAGGTGTCGTTTGGTATGCTTTCCTTTATAGGTCAGAGTATGGAGTACAGGAGTTAGGAGGTCATGTTGCGGCTGTACAGGACATTGATTAGGCCACTTTTGTAATATTGCGTGCAATTCTGGTCTCCTTCCTATCGGAAAGATGTTGTGAAACTTGAAAGGGTTCAGAAAGGATTTACATGTTGCCAGGGTTGAGGATTTGAGCTACAGGGGGAGGCTGAACAGGCTGGAGCTATTTTCCCTGGAGCATCGGAGGCTGAGAAGTGACCTTATAGAGATTTTCAAAATTATGAGGGGCATGGATAGGATAAATAGACAAAGTCTTTTCCCTGGGGTTGGGGAGTCCAGAACTAGACAGCATAGGTTTAGGGCGAGAGGGGAAAGATATAAAAGAGACCCAAGGGGCAACTTTTTCCACACAGAGGGTGTTCAGTGTATGGAATGCGCTGCCAGAGAAAGTGGTGGAGGCTGGTACAATTGCAACATTTAAGAGGCATTTGGATGGGTATATGAATAAGAAGGGATTGGAGGGATATGGGCCAGGTACTGGCAGGTGGGACTAGATTGGGTTGGGATATCTGGTCGGCATGGACGGGTTGGACCGAAGGGTCTGTTTCTGTGCTGTACATCTGTCTCTCTGACTCTATATGGAGGATCATGGAAAATCAATGGGCTGTGTTGCAAAAACATGACCTACTCTTGGGAAATAAGTCAGGGCAGGTGACGAGGTGTCAGTGGGGGAGCAATTTGGGGCCAGCAACCATAATTCTATTTGTTTTAAAATATGGAACAAGATAGGCCTGATCTAAAAGTTGAAGTTCTAAATTGGATAAAAGCCAATTTTGATGGTATGAGGATAGACCTTTCAAAAGCTGACTGGGGGCAGATGTTCACAGGTAACAGGACAGCTGGAAAATAGGAAGCCTTCAGAAATGAGATAACATGTGCAGAGACAGTATATTCCTGTTAGGGTGAAAGGACAGATTTGGTGGGAATGGAGAATACTGGATGACTAAAGAAATTGTGGGCTTGTTAAGAAAAAGAGGGAAGCATAAAGAGGATAATCAAGTGAATCGTTAGAGTATAAAAGCAGTAGGAGTATACTTGAGAGAAATCAGGAGGACATAAAGGGAACATGAGATAGCTGTGGCAAATATAGAGTTAAGGAGAATCCAAAGGGTTTTTCCAAATACATTAAGGACAGAAGGGTAACTAGGGAGAGAATAGGGTCCCTCAAAAGATCAGCAAGGCGGCCTTTGTTTGGAGCTGCAGAAATCCTAAACAAGTATTTTGCATCAGTATTTACTGTGGAAAAGGACATGAAAGATATAGAATGCAGGGAAACAGATGGTGACATCTTGAAAAATGTCCATATTACAGAGAAGGAAGTGCTGGATGTCTTGAAAAACGCAATAAAGCGGATATATACCCAGGACCTAACCAGGTGGATACTCGAATTCTGTGGGAAGCTAGAGAAGCGACTGCTGGGCTCCTTGCTGAGATATTTGTATCGTCGATAAATCACAGGTGAGGTGCCATAAGACTGAGTTGGCTAACGTGGTGCCACTCTTTAAGGGTGGTAAGGACAAGCCAGGGAATTATACACCAGTGAGCCTGACATCGGTGGTGGGCAAGTTGTTGGAAAGAATCCTGCAGGACAGGATGTACATGTATTTGGAAAGGCAAGGACTGATTAGGGACAGTCAACATGGCTTTGTGCGTGGGAAATCATGTCTCACAAACTTGATTGTTACATCCTCAAAAAAACTCTACTCAAAGAGGATTGAGGAGGGCAGACAGACTTCAGTAAGGCGTTCGACAAGTTTACTTGTGGGAGACTAGTTCGCAAAGTTAGATCCCATGGAATACAGGAAGAACTAGCCATTTGAACACAGAACTGGCTCAAAAAGGTAGAAGACCGAAGGTAGTGGTGGCAGAGAGATGGTTTTCAGATTGGAGGCTGGAGACCAGTGGAGTGCCACAACGATTAGTACTCGGTCCACTACATTTCGTCATTTATACAAATGATTTGGATGCAAGCACAAGAGGTATAGTTCGTAGGTTTACAGATGACACTAAAATTGGGGATGTAGTGGACAGCAAAGGAGGGCACCTCTGATTACAATGGGATCTTGATCAGATGAATAAATTAATTAGTGGAGTGGCAGATGAAAGTTTAATTCAGATAAATACGAGGTGCTGCATTTTGGGAAAGCAAATCTTAGCAGGACTTCTACACTTAATGGCAAGGTCCTAGGGAGTGTTACTGAACAAAGACCTCGGAGTGCAGGTTCATAGCTCCTTGAAAGTGGAGTCACAGGTAGATAGGATAGTGAAGGCTGCGTTTGGTATGCTTTCCTTTATTGGTCAGAGTATTGAGTACAGAAGTTGGGAGGTCATGTTGCAGCTGTACAGGACATTGGTCAGGCCACTGTTGGACTATTGTGTGCAATTCTGGTCTCCTTCCTATCGGAAGGATGTTGTGAAACTTGAAAGGGTTCAGAAAAGATTTACAAGGATGTCGCCAGGGTTGGAGGATTTGAGCTGTTGGGAGGGGCTGAATAGGCTGGGGCTATTTTCCCTGGAGTGTCAGGGACTGAGGGGAGACCTTCTGGAGGTTTATAAAATCATGAGGGGCATTGATAGGGGAAATTGACACTCCAGGGGAAAGATTTTGTCTGAGTCCAGAACTGGAGAGGGTGAGAAGATAAAGATATAAGAGATACCTAAGGGGCAACATTTTCACGCAGAGAGTGGTGTGTATGTGAAATGGGCTGCCAGAAGTAGTGGTGGAGGCTGGTACAATATTTAAAAGGCATTTGGATGGATATATAAATAGGAAGGGTTTGAAAGGATATGGTCATATAGTCTGGGTGCTGGCAGGTGGGACTAGATTTGACTGGGATATCTGGTCGCCATGGAAATGTTGGACCGAAGGGTCTGTTTCTGTGCTGTACATCTTTATGATTCTGTGTTGACCACATCTGCTACTTGATGTACCAGAGTTTTCCACATTTACCGCATGTTAGTTCTGAATGTTTTAAAGCATAGGTTGCATATTTACTTTTTTTCATATTGCTATAACTTAGTCGTGTAAACTTTATTTTGTTATGGAGAGGCCATTCAATCTTGTGGCTTTATTAAATCTGAAGAATAGTCTAATTTTAACACCACAGTTACTGGTCCCCTGGCCAGACTAGGTCTAGCATATGAAGGGCTTTTGCCCGAAACATCAATTTTCCTGCTCCTCGGATGCTGCCTGACCTGCTTTTCCAGCACTCTAATCTAGACTCTGGTTTCTAGCATCTGCAATCCTTACTTTTGCCCATGTCTAGGATACAGCAGATGCTGAATATCTGAAATCCAAATAGAAAATGCTGGAAAAACTGAGGTCTGGCAGCATCTATGGGGACAGAAATGGATTTAACACTTCAAATTCAATACAACTATTCTTTGGAACTGAAGGCAGCTCCAAAATTATGGTTGAAATGCTATTGACAAAAGGGAGAAAAATTAGGTCATGGAACAAAGGAAATGATAAAAGGTATATTAATGGTAGTAGGGAAGATATGAATGGGTACAGAATACAAGTTAATGACAGGCATGAATTGTAGGGAAGAGATCAGCTTTGCTGAGAGAAAAAAACAAAACATGGGCACGTTAAATGGCTGTCCTCAAAACGGCGTCAAGTGTGGAGATCAGAGTCGAGAGAGTGGTACTGGATAAGTACAAAAAAAAAATCAGGCAGCATCTGAGGATGAGAATCAACATTTCAGGCATAAGCCCTTCATCAGGAAAAGTCTCCTGCTCCTCGGATGCTGCCTGACTTGCTGTGCTTGTCCAGTACCACTCTCTCTACTCTGATCTCCAGCAACTGCAGTCTTCACTTTCTCCTAATACTCAAAACAGAGGACAGTGTTCATGGTCTTAAATTGTTAAACTTAATGTTGAATCCTGTAGACAGTAAATTGCCTACATTGATAATTAATATTATTCCCTCAGCTTGTGTCAAACTACAACAGAGCTGTTGACAAAGGCAAGGAGTGTGTGGAAGAGATGGTGAGGGTGTCCAGAACAAAAACAGTTAACACTTACCATTAACACCCATTCGTTATCTATATCCTATCTCAACTTTAGCACTCCTTTTGTCTTTTGCTCTAATTGACACCTTTAACATCTGTTCCAGTTACTCCTCCTCACTTGGTGTCAAAAATCACAGAACACCAGGTTATAGTCCAACAGGTTTATTTGGAGCACTAGCTTTCAAAGCGCTGCTCCTTCATCAGACAGCTACCTGAAGGAGTCTATGCTCAGAAAGCTAGTGCTTCCAAATAAACCTGATGGACTATAGACTAGTGTTGCGATTTTTAAACTTTGTCCACCCCAGTGCAACATCACTGTCAGCAGCATAAATAAAAGTTCCAACCACTTCAGTTTTCAAAAAAAGTTATACATTAACTCTTTCTTTCTCCACATGCTGCCGCACCTATTGAGTTCATCCCGTACTTATGTTACGAAACACAAAACATTTGGCAGTCTTGTCAAGAATGGTAATCTCCTCCAAGAAAGGTGGCAACTTTAAAAGAAAATCAGTGGAACAAGGACAGGCCAAGCTAAAGGAAGCACAAGTGTTAAAAAAAAAATGATCTTCTATCCGCAAAAATCAGTTTTAAAATTGCAATTCAATGTATCGGATTTTTCTTTTCTCAGGGTGCCTTTTTTTAAATTCACTATTTTAATGGGTGGGAGGGAGGTGATAACTTAGCAAGAAATAATTCACCTTACAACAATAAAAACTCAATTGCATTATTTTGTGGAGTTTATTGCTATGGAAAAAAAACAAAAAACTGCATGAATAAGTGCAACTAAATCTCAAATGGTTGCTCCCCCCAGCTTTACAAGTAAAGGAGTTTTAAAATCATTTGGATGTTTTAAATGATTTTCGGAAGTTGTGAAGAGAAAGCAAAAATACTCCAATAAGTACACAAAAGCAGTGAACTGCAGAATACTTTGGACAATCCAAACTACAGATTATATCACATTAATATTACATTTTAGGATAAAAGGACTGACAGTTCATTATAATGAATGGAAAATAGCATGGCTAAGAGTCAGACATTGTGTTGAAAAATCCAAGTGCTCTATGTAGAAACTTGCATCAGCACATGAGGAAGTCACAGGGCTCTTTGTACAAAGTGACCCTGCCCTGACCCATGAAATTTCATTACAAAGTCACAGAAAACTTTACCAGATTACTTTGAAGTTATCCATTTAAATCAAGATGGAGTCCAGGTTTGTTTAAATTAAATCAGACACTGAGATCTAAATCTTATTCAGCAAGTAACAAAGTAAAAATTACACCCCTTCTGAAATGTCAAATGGAAGTAACCACATCTCAACAGCTCGAAATATCATGAATATAATTAGAGTGAAAATTTAGTTAAAAATACTCTCAAAAATAAATTGTACAATTACAATAAAAGTATCAATAAATGCAATGGAACATAGGAATGAAACCTAGTACAATCATACAACGTAGCAAACCCTAGAAGCAACAGGACAAAAGCCAAGCTTTGATTATTGAACCAGAAGGAACAAACTCATTGATATTGCTGCAGTACAGCCTTCAGAACATTGTGAAGCATTTCCCCACATGTTTTTCTTAAAGAAAATGATGGTTACCAGTGCTGACTGTATTGCAACAGTAGGTTCCCCACGTTTTCCAATTATTTGTGTGTTAATCATATTATTCTCACTAATTATCCATCAAGAATTGACCACAAATAATTTGCCATAAACATACAAACTGAAGACACTGCAGAAAAATACTGCGGAACAAGACCCCTTGGTACTGCCTCACCCTCAGTAGTAACAGAAACCTGTGATTAAAACTTTATTAGAAGCTGGATATTGCCAAATCAAACTTTATATGAATTCTTGATGGTAAGCCAGACTTTCCCTCAAAACAAGTTACATTAAACCAATTTCTAATTTAATATACAGTATTTTTTAAAAGAATGAGCAATGCCTAAATTAAGTACGCAATGGATAAACACTGCTTTGATGCTAGACTACATAATCCAATAAATCCCCAACCAAATCTAGTCTGTTAGACTAATGTAAACTAATCAGTGAAAAGAGCATACATGTTTACAGGCTCAACATTAAACAAAGGGGCTGCCAGGAAGGTGAATTATTGATTTTAAAACTTAGCTCATGCGTTGGGGCCCTCCATTTTTGTTTAACAGAAGGAAGAGTGGAAATGATGAGCAGAGGGTTGCAAGGAAGGTAAATCACTGCTTTAAGAACTTACTCGTGAATAGGCAGAGCACACGCTAAGCAGGAGCGGACATGGTACTGCTGAGTAAGTGAAGTAATATATTTGGGTGGATTTGTTATCCGAAACACTACTTAGGTACTAAGGAAACGAGAGTTCTGTGCGCCATATTGGTAAAGTAATAGTTTTTTTTTTAATTCTTTATTTTTCAATAGCCTCTTTGGAATTTAGAATAGTGGGAAAGGAGGTTGAATGTTCCTCCTGCAGAATGTGGGAGGTAAGGGTTACCACAAGAGTCCCTACTGACTTCTTCCGAAGAAGTGCACCCAACACCAGCTGCTTGAAAATGTTAGGGAACTGGAGCTGGATGAACCTCGGATCATTCGGGAGGCAGAGGGGGGTATTGAGAGGAGTTACAGGGAGGTAGTCATACCTCAGGTACAAGAAAAGGAAGACGGATTACAATCAGGCGGCACGGTGGCACAGTGGTTAGCACTGCTGCCTCACAGCGCCAGAGACCTGGGTTCAATTCCCGGCTCAGGCGACTGACTGTGTGGAGTTTGCACATTCTCCCCGTGTTTCCTCCGGGTGCTCTGGTTTCCTCCGACAGTCCAAAGATGTGCAGGTCAGGTGAATTGGGCATGCAAAATTGCCCATAGTGTTAGGTAAGGGGTAAACGTACGGGAATGGGTGGGTTACGATTCGGCGGGTCAGTGTGGACTTGTTGGGCCGAAGGGCCTGTTTCCACACTAAGTAATCTAAACAGGCGACGGAAAGGGAACCAGCAGACGGTGCAGTGATCTGCTGTGCCCATTCCCCTCAATAACAAGTGTACCATTTTAGATACTGTTGGTGGGGGTGGGGGACACTACTTACTGGGGGGCGTTCATGGGTTACAGGTCTCTGCCACGGAGTCTGTCCCTGTCGCTCTGAATGGAAGGGGCAAGAGGAGTATAGCATTATTCTTTGGGGACTCCATAGTTAGATAGGAGGTTCTGTGGGGACAGGAGAGACTCACGGTTGGTGTATTGCCTCCCAGGTGCCAGGGTGTGAGATGTTTCGGATCGTGTTTTTAGGATACTGAAGGCGGAGGGGGAGTGGCCCCAAGTCGTGGTCCACACAGGCACTAACAACACAAGTCGGAAAAAGGATGGGAATTTAAGACAAAAATTCAGGGAGCTAGGGAGAAAGCTTAGAGCAAGAACAGCGTTATCATCTCTGGTTTATTGCCTGTGCCACCTGCAAGCAACGCAAGGAGTAGGAACAGAGAGGAGTTGAACACGTGGCTACAGGGATGGTGCAGGGTTCCAGATACCTGGATAATTGAGGCTCATTCTGGGGTAGGTGGGATCTCTACAAATCAGGATAGACTACACCTGAACCAGAAGGACAACAATATCCTGGGTGGGAAGATTTGCTAATGCTCTTTGGGAGTGTTCAAACTAATTCAACAGAGGGATGGGAACCAGTGTCCAGGAGGTTGAGAGTAGTGAGGTCAGAAATAAAGGTTTCAATGTCACAAGAGTGCACCTGCAAGCAGGAAGGTGGTTTGAAGTGTGTCTACTTCAACTCCAGGAACATCCGGAATAAGGTGGGTGAACCTCCAGCATGGATGGGTACCTGAGACTGAGACTGAGGTTGTAGCCATTTCAGACACATGGATAGAGCAGGGTCAGGATTGTTGTTGCAGGTTCCGGGTTTTAGATGTTTCAAGAAGAATAAAGAAGATGTTAAAAGAGGGAGAAGTGTGGCATTGTTAGTCAAGGACCGTATTATGATGGCAGAAAGGACATTTGAGACCTAGTCTATTGAGGTAGTATGGGCTGAGGTTAGAAACAGGAAAGGAGAAGTCACCCTGTTGGGAGTTTTCTATTGGCCTCAGAATACTTCCAGAGATATAGTGGAAAGGATAGCAAAGACGATTCTCAATAGTAGCGAGTGGCAGGGTAGCTGTTATGGGAGATTTGAACTTTACAAATATTGACAGGGAGTACTGTAGTTCAAGTACTTTAGGTGGGTCAGTTTTTGTCCAATATATGCAGGAAGGTTTCCAGACACAGTATGTAGACAGGCCAACAAGGGACGAGACCACGCTGGATTTGGTACTGGGTAATGGACCCGGCCAGGCATTAGATTTGGAGGTAGGTGAGCACTTTGGTGATAGCGACCACAATTCGGTTTTGTTTACTTTAGCAACAGAAAGGGATAGGTATATATGGCAGGGTAAGAGAAAGAGCTGGGGGAAAGGCAATTACAATGCGATTAGGCAAGATTTAGGATGCATAGGATGGGGAAGACAACTACAGAGGATGAGCACAATTGAAATGTGGAACTTATTCAAGGAACAGCTACTGCGTGATCTTGATAAGTATGGAGCTGTCAGACAGTGAGGAAGTGGTCGAGCAAGGGAGCCATGTTTATTAAAGAAGTTGAAGCTCATGTCAAAAGGAAGGAGGAGACGCTAATGAGAGGGTGAGATGTGAAGACTCAGTTAGGATGCTTGAGAGTTAGAAGTTAGCAAGGAAAGACCAAAAGAGAAAGCTAAGAAGAGCCAGGAGGGGACATGAAAAGCCATTGACATCAAAGGAAACCCTAAAGCTTTCTATAGGTATATCAGGAATAAAAGAATGACTAGATTAGGGCCAAGGATAGTAGTGAGAAGTTGTGCACGGGGCTCGTGGAGATTAAGGAAGCACTAAATGAATATTTTTCATCAGTATTCACACTGGAAAAAGGCAGTGTTGTCGAGGAGAATACTGACATACAGGCTACTAGACTAGATGGGATTGAGGTTCACAAGGTGGTGGTATTAGCAATTCTGGAAAAGTGTGGAAAGTGTAGATAAGTCCCTTGGGCCGGATGGGATTTATCTTCGGATTCTCTGGGGAGCCAGGGAGGAGATTGCAGAGCCTTTGGCTTTGATCTTTAGGACATCATAGTCTACAGGAAGAGTGCCGGAAACCTGGAGGATAGCAAATATTGTCCCCTTGTTCAAGAAGGGGAGTAGAGACAACCCTGGAAATTATAGACCAGTAAGCCTTACTTCGGTTGTGGGTAAAGTGTTGGAAAAGGTTAGAAGAGATAGGATTTATAAATCACCTAGAAAGAAATAGGTTGATTAGGAATAGTCAATACGGTTTTGAAGGGTAAGTTGTGCCTCACAAACCTGGAGTTCTTTGAGAAGGTGACCAAACAGGCGGATGAGGGTAAAGTGATTGACGTGGTGTATATGGATTTCAGTAAGGCGTTTGATAAGGTTCCCCAATGTAGGCTAATGTACAAAATACGGAGGCAAGGGGGATTTAGCTATCTGAAATCAGAAATTGGCTAGCTGAAAGATGACAGAGGGTGGCGGTTGATGGGAAATGTTCATCCTGGAGTTCAGTTATGAGTGGTATGCTGTAGGATCTGTTTTGGGGCCAATGCGGTTTGTTATTTTTATAAGTGACCTGGATGTGGGCATAGAAGGATGGGTTAGTAAATTTGCAGATGACATGAAGGTTGGTGGAGTTGTGGACAGTACCAAAGGATGCTGCAGGTTACAGAGGGACATAGATAAGCTGCAGAGCTGGGCTGAGAGGTGGCAAGTGGAGTTTAATGCGGAAAAGTGAGGTGATTCACTTTGGAAGGAGCAACAGGAATGCAGCATACTGGGCTAATGGTAAAAATCTTGGTAGTGTAGATGAGCAGAGAGATTTTGGTGTTCATGTACATGGATCCCTTGAAAGTTAACAACCCTATCTACTGGGTGGCAAGAAAGCATACAGTGTGTTAGCTTTTATTGGTAAAGGGATGGAGTTTCAGAGCTGAGATCGCGTTGCAGCTGTACAAAACTCTGGCATAGCCACACTGAGTATTGCATACAGTTCTGGTCACTGCATTACATGAAGGATGTGGAAGCTTTTGAAAGGGTTCAGAGGAGATTGACTTGGATGTTGCCTGGTGTGGAGGGAAAGTCTTTTGAGGAAAGGCTGAGAGACTTGAGGCTGTTTTTGTTAGAGAAAGTTGTGAGGTGACTTAATTGAGTCATAAAGATAATCAGAGGGTTAGGTAGGGTAGACAGTGAGCTTTTTTCCTCAGATGGTGATGGCAAGCATAAGTAGACAATAGTTTTAAATTGAGGGGTGATCGATCTAGGACAGATGTCATAGGTAGATTCTTTACTCAGTAGTATGGGCGTGGAACGGCCTGCCTACGACAGTAGTAGACTCGTCAACTTTAAGGGCATTTAAATGGTCATTGGATAGACATATGGATGAAAATGGAATAGTGTAGGTTAGATGGGCTTCAGATTGGTTTCACTGGTCGGTGCAACATCAAGGACCAAAAAGGACCTGTCTTGCGTTGTAAACGTTCTATTTTTTAATGATCTATAATATTAGGCAATACATGCTGGGTCATCTTCCATCAACCACTTGACTCTAAGTAGCTAAAAGAATAAAAAGAACAAGAATAGGCCATTCAACCCATCACGTTTGTTCCACTGTTCAATCAAATCATATTTGATTTTGTAGCCCTGAATGCCCTTCTTGAACAAAAGCTGAAAAGCTTAAGCTTCAAAGTTTCAATTGATCTAGTCTCAACAACTTTTCTGTGTAAGTGTTCCAGATTTCCAGTTAAAAAGTTACCCTTTTCACGAAGAGCAGCTTCCTGACATTACCCAAACAGCTCTATTCTAAATTTAACGTTATACTCCATGTTTACCCATTACATACTTCAATCAGTTTAAAAACAGTTCAGATTTCCCTTAGTTCCATAGCAAATATGGAAAAGTTAAAGCCAAGCTGTAAATAAAGCAAACTTAAAATCAAAAAAAGAGTTTTGGAAATTTTTGCTCATGGCACATTTGTCAAGGTTTACGAAATCTTTGCAACAGCACTATTACTGACATCCAATGGCCTACATTTTGGTGGCCAGCCTAAACCGTGCATATAATCAAAGTTTCTGCAAGGGTTTTTTTTCACACGCTACTAAACAAGTAAGAGACACCACAGTCAAGTGATCTCTTCTGCAAATTCAGTTTTGAAAGATAAACCATTGCATGGATCCAGAAGTGAACACGTGAAATTGTGTGCACTGAGTGTTTTAGGGGTGTCAACTACTGTAAGAAATAATCACATTTGCAATCTGCAACTTTGAGCTAATATCTACGTCGTGGTTTTGAATTAGAAAGTCTTTTCACGAAGATGATGAAAGGGAAGGAGACAGACTTGGAAATCTTTCCAGTCTCTGACAAGATCAGAAACAAATACAAAAACTGTTGGTGAAACTCAGCAGATCTGGCAGCATCTGTGTGGGGACAAAGAGTTAAAGTTTTGAGTCCAGTAACTCTTCATCAGGACTGCTTTTTTCTCAGATGCTGCCAGGCCCACGGAGTTTCACTAGCAATTTTTTTTTAAATGCTTTCAGATCTCCAACATGCACAGTTCTTCACTTTTATCTGGATGTCAAGATTATGACTTAGCTATCAAGGTTAACAGGAAAAACTTAGAATAGCAACTCTTATTAGAATTCCTACTGTGTGGAAAGATACCCTTCAGCCCAGCCAGTCCACACCGATCCTCCGAAGAGTAACCCACTCAGACCCATTCCCCTTTTACTCTACATTTCCTCCGGACTAATGTACCTAACCCATACTGCCCTGAACACTACAGGCAATTTAGCATGGCCAACTCACCTAACCTGACATCTTTGGATTGTGGGAGGAAACCTGAGCACCCAGAGGAAACCCACGCAGACACGGGGAGAACGTGCAAACTCCACAGTCACCAGAGGGTAGAATTGAACCTGGGTGCCTGGTGCTGAGAGGCAGCAGTGCTAACCACTAAGCCACCGTGCCACCCCATTATCTATGCTTGGGAGTCAGTGCTACCAGATGCATTGCATCCTAGACCTTCTAAAAGGGCAGAAAAACAAACCAGACTGGAGTAACACTGAAGGCTTTGAAGACCCATTTTGAGCTCTCTAAAGTAAAATTTATGAATGACATACTCAACGTCAGAGGCCAGAAAGAAAGTTGTAGAAAGATCAAAGGCAGAGCACTGGATGGAAACACTGAAGGACACCACATAAAATAAAAAAAGGAAGCATGTTCAGTAGTGGGGAATAAAATGCTTTAATTGCAACATGTTTAGCTGGGAAGAAATGCAAGCAGATAAGGGATGATTCTACCAAAATTTCACCACAACATACAGCAAGTTGGTAACTTAACACCTCAAAGTGAAAAATGATTTGACAGTTTGCCATCACCAGTACAGTGGTGCTATCGCATAGCACCAGGGACTCAAGTTAAGAGTCCAGTCTTGGGTGAATATCTGTGTGGAGTTTGCATATTCGCCCAGTGTCTGCGTGGATTTCCACCAAGTGCTCAAATTTCCACCCACAATCCAAAGATGTACAGGTTAGGTGGATTGGCTAATAAATCAGAGCTTTGCATACCTGTGTATAGTTCAAGACAGCCCACAAAACGTGAAGTAAAATTCTGCCTGTATGATGGAAAGGATAAGTAAAGCAAAGAACCTAATGGAAAAACAAATTCAGATCTATAATTCCAGACTGTAGACAACTGAATTGGCCTAGCAAGCTACTCAGTTCACGGACAACAAATGCTGGCCTTGCCAACGATGCCCACATCCGAAGGAATAAAGAAAAATTTGCAAGGATGCAAATGTGTATGCTGTATTACCAAAGGTTTTCAATTAAACTTTGAAGAGATCTCACTATCTCATGCTGACCTTTGAAGAAACTTTGTCATATTGTGACGAAGATCTTTACTAAACGAGATGCAAAGTTACATACTGGCGAATTAAACTGGATAACAAGCAGCTGTTCCGTGACTATGTACTAGACACCACTTCACAATATCTTTCTTAAACCACATCTATATGAACAAGGGACAAAAGTATGCCAGTCAGTTCCGCCATCATATGCCACCATTTAATAAAACCAGATTAATCAATTCAGGTTGACATTCTTGCCTACCAATGATCACAGTTCAACTCATTTGCTTACCAATAATGTAATCATCTCTGCTAGGACGAGGGGTCCATTAGCACTCAGACACTGGTCAGCTTGCTACTTCAACAATCTGTTTAGTTCTCTCATGATTGTGATTTTGTAGACTAGCTCCCTCCCTTCCATGCCCAGATTTAGAGCTGCTGGCTTACATCACCTATACTTTATTAAAACTAAAATACCTGTACAACTAATCTGTCATCTTGCTAGTTATCATTTTCAATTCTCAACTTCTATAAAAGGCCAATACTCAGTTAATTCTTTAATTTTTCATAGTTACTCTTATTATTCAACTTTATATGTCTTTTTCCTCATTGTTTTTTTTTTGCATTCTGCCCAATCTCTGGTCTGTCACTTGCCTTGCATAAATATATGCTTTTCTTTTAAATGTCATACTGTCATTAATGTATCTAGTTAATCATTGGGGGTGGGACTGAAATGGAATTCTTATCTATTCTATGTATTCTGAAAAATCTCATTAAAATGTCTGCCTTTGCATTTCGACTGATTTTACCTTTAACAATCTGACAATTGACTTTAACCAGCCCTGCTTTACATTGAATTACATTTTTTAAAAATCTCAGTGTAAAATTGAATGATATTCTGGGCTTTGCTACTTAGGGGCACATTCACTGCGATGTCATTAATTAATCTCATCTTGTTTAACAATATATTATATAGACTCACCTAAGCTACCTTTGCACATTAAATACATGGAGCTGCAGGACAAAAACCTTAAACTTCCATCCAAAAATCATGAACAAAATGACAACATTTTTCCCCCCCCATCTTAAACTAGCTTTGCACAGCTGACTAATCCAATCTATTCAGATTAAAATCCTCCCAGATTGTCACAAAAGCCTTCTGACAAACCCCCATTATTTCTTCATAGTTCATGCTGTCACGTGCTACTGTTAGGATGCCTGCGCAAGTTACTTTTACCCATATGGAACCTACATCCCGGTTTCATGAACTTGGGTCATCTCTATTTTAGACAGATCATTAGTTAACAAAGCCAACCCATGACATTTTCCTTCCTTGGTCTTCCCAAATTTCCTGAACTGGATTAACCATATAAATACTGCAGGTCAGAGACTAGGAATCCTGCACTTCATACAACATTCAAGATACTTACACCACCCAAGTCATAGCAGCTCACTTGATTAGCATCACATCAACAAATATTCACTCCCTTTATCACTGATATGCAGTAACAGAAAAGTGTGTATCATGCAGAAGATGCACTGTAGCAATTCAATAAGGCCCCTCAGGCAGCACTTTCCAAATCCATTACCACTACCAACTAGAAAGACAAGAGCATCAATTGCATGGGAACACCACTACCTGCAAGTTCCCCTCCAAGTCATTCACCATCCTGACATGGAAATATATCACTGTTCCTTCAGTGTTCTTGGGTTGAAATCCTAGGGTTCCCTATAAGCATTATGGGTCTACCTACAGCACAAGAACTGCAGTAGTTCCAGAAGGCAGCTCACCATACCCTCTCAAGGACAACTAGGGATGAACAACCGACTGACACCCACATCCACTGAATGATTACTTACTTTTTGTTAAACCTAATGTGGAAACAGGCCCTTCTGCCCAAGTCCACACCGACCCAAAGCGCAACCCACCCATGAATGAATTAAAAAAACAACTCCGTCATCAACTGAGCTCAGATGTTAAATTTAACAGACAAGTGTCTTGCTCAGATCAAGCAAGCTTCGCAAGGGGTTGCAGCTATCTAGACTTCTGTAGAAAGAAGGGATGAATGATTTTTATGCCTTTGGTAACAATTGTAAGAGCTGCGAATGCTGGAAATCAGAAATCAAACTAAATTGCTGGAAAAACTCAGATCTGGCAGCATCTGAGCAGAGAAAGCAAAGTTAACATTTCAGGTCCAGTGATCATTCTGATTCCAGGATCACTGGACCCAAAACATTAACTCTGCTTTTTTAGCAAGTTCTGTTTTTGTAACCAAAGCCATGTATGTTGATATTAAGGGAGATATTGCATATTCAGAGATGTGATAGCCTGAATCGAAACTATGGTCATTATCCTTGAGATGAATATTCATTTATATTTTAAATATTCATTTGTGGGACATGGACGTCACTGGCTGGCCAGCATTTATTGTCAGTCCCTAGTTGCCCTCGAGATGATGGTGAAGTGAGCTGCCTTCTTGAACCACTGCCGTCCATATGCTGTAGGTTGACCTACAATGCCATTAAAGGAGAGAATTCCAGGATTTTGACCCAGTCACAGTGGAGGAATGTAAATATATTTCAAGTCAGGAAAGTAAGTGGCTTGGACAGAAACTTAGAGATTGTGATGTTCCCAAACAGCTGGAAAGATATGATGTCGCCAACTGCACAGTACAGAATGATCATCAGTCTTAGGGGTTCCCCATTCCTCAACATCAATGCATCAATAACAGTTACCAAGTAGTAACATCTGGTACAGGGAAGAAATTTCCTCAGAGAAGGAACATAACCTGAGGAATAAGCCAGATCGTATGCCAGATGAACAACCATCAAATGACACACGTGTTTGCTGTTCAAAGACTGGAATGCTTTGAAGTTTGTGTGTGCAATGTGTGCACAGACAGAAGTAAATAAAGTGTAGCAGACTAGAATGAACAGTTTTTGCTTGAGTAAGTATTTTCTTTACTGATCATGAACATGGATTAACATTATGTTTAATATTGGTTCTGATACCTTCAAGTTTCTCAAGTGTTGGACATGAACTGATCTAGGGAAGAGGGAGGATACCAGCCCACTCCTAACTTGTGCCTTGGAGGTGGTGGAATGCTTTGACAGTCTGGACGTGAGTTACTCACTGTAGGATTTCTAGTTTCTGACCTGCTCTTTAAGCCACTTCATATGGCTAGTCCAGTTCAGGATGTTTGGAAAGAACAGGAAGGTAGAAAAACGTGGACGGTCAGCTTTGTTAGCTAATAACTGTCAGCAAAAGAAGAGATATAGAGGTAACTATATATCTGTGAGACAGTGTTCTCCAAAAGAATGATTATCAAGTCCTTAAAAAAAATTAGATTATCTACCTCTCAGATACCCATTTGATGGACTGTATGCGATTAGTCACTTCAAACGCAACCCAGACTTCAAGGCACTGGCAGATAACGTCCAATCAAACGTCATACTGTGGTTTGATGCGCAGACGACAAATGAATAATTATACATATTTAGTTTTAGATTTATAAAGCACTAAAAATAAACTATTTGTTCTGTGCTTTCTTCTGGATAAAACTAGGTAAAATTCCAAAAAAAAGTGATTTACTGCTTAAAAACTCCACAACCCCAAACTTCTCATTTCTAATAAATGAATACCCAAATACCTCAATTTTTCTAATGTTTTTTGAAGAGAAATTCCATTTACATGCATAGCCAACCAAAAACACTGACTTTTTAGGATTAGGAACAAAGGTTACGACAATTAGGTCAAATTCAAAACTGAAGCGTGACAGGGTGGAGTGCATTTTAATGGGAAAATTGCATCTAAAAAGCAGCCTTTCTGGATCACATTAAAACTGCTCCCTATAGATTGCTAACAAGGAAATATTATGCCCTAAATGAACTAATCACACAAAAATCCTTCGTCTAGGTGTTCACTCCCACTTATTACATTTTAATTCATTCTCAACAGCTCTTTAAAAAGGCTGATTTTAAAGAAAACGGAGTTTAGCAGCCACCAAGACGACAGGAACTTAAACAATGGAACCAAAACAGCAACACTGATATGGTAAGCAAAAGTACAACTATTTCCACTCAGGACATTTCTTTATGGCTTTGAATGTTCCAATAACTCTTACATTAGTCTGTGAATGACTTTAACAAGTACACTCAGGCAAACACCTTCCTGTTAAAGTAGTGGAAAATGGGAATCTTGTGGTGCAGCAGTAATGTCCTTAGCTTTAAACCAGGAGACCTGGGTTCAAGTCCCACCTGGTCCAGGTGGGTAGGCAGATTAGAAAATATCAAAGTGGATAGCGGAATTCCAAAATACAAAATAAACTTCTCATTTCCTGAAGATAAGTTCATTTTACTGTCTTTAATTTCTAAAACAGTTGATTTTAATGCAAAATTAGCCTAGTTTTTTCCAGTCTACTAATGACTAAACTCACCAGTGCGTTTTGCAAGGAGTACTATTTGCACAATTCAGCTGCTCAGAAGTTCCCACGTGGATGAAAGTCTCAAGTTTTCTGATCATAGTTATGCAACAATGGATTACAGAAAATTTAAAAACTCTTAAGCCATTTATAGATGAAGGAAAAACATGCAGTTGGGTTAGAAAGAAGTGCAATTTTCACATCAAGAAACCCTATCTTCACTATAACAAGAGCAAACACAATAAGATTCTGTTCGCCGAGCTGGGAATTTGCGTTGCAGACGTTTCGTCCCGTGTCTCGGTGACATCCTCAGTGCTTGGGAGCCTCCTGTGAAGCGCTTCTGTGATATTTCCTCCGGCATTTATAGTGACTTGTACCTGCCGCTTCTGGTTGCCAGTTCCAGCTATCCGCTGCAGTGGCCAGTATATTGGATCCAGGTCGATGTGTTTGTTGATTGAATCTGTGGATGAGTGCCATGCCTCTAGGAATTCACTGGCTATTCTCTGTTTGGCTTGTCCTATAATAGTAGTGTTGTCCCAGTCGAACTCATGTTGCTTGTCATCTGAGTGTGTGGCTACTAAGGATAGCTGGTCCTGTCGTTTCATAGCTAGTTGGTGTTCATGGATATGGACCGTTAGCTGACTTCCTGTTTGTCCTATGTAGTGTTTTGTGCAGCCCTTGAATGGGATTTTGTACATAACAGCACAGAAACCAACTCACCAGGACAAAGGACCAGATACCCAGCATGAAGCAAAACCAACGTAGTGTACAAAATCCCATGCAAGGACTGCACAAAACACTACACAGGACAAACAGGAAGACAGCTAACAATCCGTATCCATGAACACCAACTAGCCATAAAACGACACGACCAGCTATCCTTAGTAGCCACACACGCAGATGACAAGCAACATGAGTTCGACTGGGACAACACTACTATTATAGGACAAGCCAAACAGAGAACAGCCAGGGAATTCCTAGAGGCATAGCACTCATCCACAGATTCAAACACATCAACCTGGACACAATATACCGGCCACTGCAGCAGACAGCTGGATCCGACAACCGGAAGCAGCAGAGAAACCACTATAAATGCCGGAGGAAACATCACAGAAGCACTTCACAGGAGGCTCCCAAGCACTGAGGATGTCACCTAGACAGGGGATGAAACGTCTGCAAGACAAATTCCCAGCTCTGCGAACAGAACCACAACAACGAGCACCCGAGCTACAAATCTTCTCACAAACTTTAAACGCAAGAGACAGGTTATTAAATGCTCAGTTGGTAATGTGCACACAATGTGCTGTGATGAAGCTGAGATTTAAATGTATTTCAATATAGTTTACTGAAAGTTTGGATTCTTGAAGAAGATAAGCTAAACATAGAGAAACCTCTATGTTTGGAGTTAATTACCTTTTAAAAGCCACACCATGAACACATCCAAATGAGAGGTCCCATGGAATTATCCAGAGGCTTTGGGGGATAACTTTCCAGTTTGTAGCTTTCATTTTTAATCTGTGCGGAAAAGTCACCAGAGATAGAAGCACGTATCAACATCCAAGTGCTGAGAAGTCTGCTGATGGAGTCATATGTACTATGTGGCATTCCCCAAGCAAAGGAGTTTAAAGTAACAAAGTCATCTTAGAATAATTTATTATTAGATTAGATTAGATTCCCAACAGTGTAGAAACAGGCCCTTCTGTCCAACAAGTCCACACTGACCCTCTGAAGAGTAACCCACCCAGACTCATTTTCCTACATTTACCCCTGATTAACGCACCTAACATTAATTTAAGGCCAAAGTGCTTGGACACAGTCGGTGGAAAAGAAGAATTTTATTAAAACAGGAACTGAAGCTTTATGTCAGGAACAGCATTAAACGGAAAGAAGTCAGAGTCAAGATTAGAGTGGTGCTGAAAAACCACAGCAGGTCAGGCAGCATCCAAGGAGCAGGAAAATCATCAGGAATGAGCCAAGTCAGAAGAATAATAATACTTAGATATCCACAATTAAATTAATATTTAATTAGCTCAAGTCGTTCAATGTATTAAAAAAAGCCTCTTTCTTGGAAACAAGCTGAACTGGGTCTGAAGAGGTACAGCACGAGATGTACCAAGGTGTACTAATCTGGATATGATCTTGTATCTGTTCAATCAATAAAGAATGTTTCAGTTATTTCCATTGTGTTCAAAAATTTTTAATTCTGGGTCATAGAGTGAACGAGTGGATTTTCTCCATTATGTTCATTCCGTTTGTTAATTCATTTTTGTTTTGTTGACTGGTACATTGCGCGCTCATGTTTTGCAAAAAGATCAGTTTGATTAAAAACTGAATTTATGATAAATACAGACTGGTTCTGATGGAAGTCTGACTTGTCCAGTACTAACATCAACTGGGCATTTCCCCTCAACACTCGGGACCAATCATAAGCAGAAAGTAGATCTTTAGTCTCATCACTTACAGAAAACTATTTTCATACAAAACATTAACAGCATACATATTGCTTGGTTCTGTTCCATGAAATTAAAACATAAAATGTCAAAAAGAAACAATATCCTGAAAAAGCAAGATAGATAGAACCTACAGCATTATGCCAAGAATAATGTGAGGACAGTGGAAAAAAGGAATCTAAAAAAAGAGAGAAGACAATGGTACAACAAAGCAATTTCAGAAGCACAAGTGTTCAAGCACTAACCTTCCAGTACCTGAAGGTTTCTAAAACTCTAATTGGATGACTCAAATGTCTGCAGAACAACTTCATGAACAACATGCGTATCGCTTTCATTTGTTTTGAAAATATATGTAGACATGCTCATTGCGAAAATGAATGAAATTTTGAAATATTTTGCTATAACCATGAAGTACCAAACCAGTTCTGAAGCAATCATATTTGATTTGAAACATTAACTTAGTTTCTCTCCGCACCACGCAGCCATACCTGCTGAGTGTCCTCAGAGTCTTAGAATCACAGGATGGAAACAGACCTCTTGACTAAAATAGTCCCACTTCCCTGCGTTGGCCCATATTACTGCAAAGCTTTCCTATTCATGTACCTATCCAAATGTTTTTTAAAACATTGCAACTGTACCAGCATCCACTATTTCCTCAGGCAGTTCATTCCACACACAAGCCACTAATAAAACATTGGAGAAAAAGTGAGGACTACAGATATTGGAGATCAGAGTCAGAGTCAAAAAGTGAATCGATGTTTCAAGCATAACCTAACCTATTCATCAGGTTTCATCAAGATTCCTGATATACTCGAAACATCGACTCTCCCACTCCCAGGATAATGCCTAACTGTCTGTGCTTTTCCAGCACTCCACTTTTTGACTCTAAAAAGGACATAAGGGGCAACGTTTTTAAGTTTTTGCTCTCACATTAAAATATGCCCCCTAGTTCTGAACTCCCCCACCTTAGGAAAAAGACCTTTGCTATTCACCTTATCTGCGCACCTCATTACTTTATAAACCTCTATAAAGGTCACCCTTCAATCCCCTATGCTTCCTGTTTATATTTTGTGATTTAAGTGCCATTTTTCAGGCACTGGGGTGGCGATTGTATATCACTGCCATTTTTGGTGTAACCAAATATTTGGCCCATTCTCTAGGTACATGTGATCTGGTTTAATAACTCATCATGCCTTACCATTCAGAACACAGTTACATATTGCCAATTTAGTACCAAGACAGCCACACACAGCGAATCATTTAGCACAATTTGCTAAGAAAATTAAGTAGTATACATTGTGGCATTATGATAGCCAATCACATATTCTGACAATGAATTAGAGGTAAAGCTCCAAGGGAGTAACATCTGCATTCCATAAAACATGGACAAGAAGGTTTGTATACATGTCTGTCATTGTATTCTCAAAGTGGCAAAGCAACTTTGAAGAGAAATCAAGTGAAATGAGGAGAGGACAAGCACAAAGTCAAAATGATAAGCAAAAGAGAAAATGCTGGAAAATTTGCTTTTATCAACATAAGAACTGTTTTGTTGCCCATAAAAGAAATGGATACAAAATTACCAATGTTAGTTGCCTGCCCAATAGGATTACTCTTAAGCACATTATTAGTTTTCAGTAATGGAAGGGAAGAACCAACAAAATCAGCAGGAATCCATTCACCTACCCAACAGTCACACAATCACAAAGTGAAATTTTCTTTCAACTGCATCCCAAATAAGTTTTCTTCAAAAGTAATCATAGTCAGAGTCAAACAGTATAGAAACAGGCTCTTTAGTCCATTATGTCTATGCTGACCAACAAAAACCAAATCTAGCACTGCCCATCTTGAGCAGGACTATCTAGATACTGGCACAAAAAAAATTCCACACTATCTGTTCCTTTCATGCTATGGTGATCGCAGTTATGGTAGGAAAGCTGAAGTCTGCTACAGCTATAGAAAACAAATCCTGGAGATCACAGCGGGTCAGGCATCATTCATGGAAAGACAGCAAGCAAGCATTGAGTTTACAACTATTACAAATTTTCCTCACAACTTCCTTAGAATAGCTAATATATCTGCTCCTTTATCTCCCTCCAACTGTTGGGAGACCCGCAGTATAATCCCAACAAGGTAATCATCCCTTTATTATTTCTAAGTTTAACTAGTTGGTCTCATTTGAAGACTCTTATGACATCCTCCCTTACTGCAGTCATGGCTTCTTTGACCAATAATGCCCCATCTTTCTTACTTCACTCCTCTATCCTGACTGAAAAAGGTCTATACCATTGGATTTAAATTTCACTTTTAACTCGGCCAGGACATTACAAAATAACTTCAGTCAATGAACTTCTTTTTGAAAAAATACAGCTGTGATCCAGAAAGGAGAGAGAAGAGAGAACAGTTATGGGTTTTAAGTCTATTTTCAGTTGATGAAGGGGGTGGTAGGATAGCAATATTCCAGAGGTTAATCTGAAAATGCACATCACGTCTCTTTTAATTACAAGTTAAACTGATTTTGCCATCTACAACTGATTAACATCCACTTCCTTTCCTTTCACCATATAATTCACCAAAAGCTTCCAAACATCAAAACACAAAAGAACTTTCAAAAGTTGATTGGGGGACTGATGTTCACAAGAAAAGGGATGGGTGGAAAATGGGAAACCTTCAAAACTGAGATAACAAGAGTCCAAAGACAGTGTGTTCCTGTCAGGATGAAAAGCAAGGTTGGTGTGTGTAGGGAATGCTGGATGACTAGAAAAATTGAGGTTTTGGTTAAGATAAAAGGAGAAGCATATATCACTTGAGTATAATCGAGATCAAGTGAATCCTTAGAAGAGCATAAAGGCAGAAGAAGAATACTTAAGAGGGAAATCAGGATGGCAAAAAAAAAAGGGACATGAATTAGCTTTGGCAAATACAGATAATTATAAATGCCTTTAGATTTGCCTTAGGGACAAAAGGGTAACTAGGAAGAGAACACGACCCCTCAAAAGATCAGCAAGGTAGACTATATATGGAACTGCGAGAGATGGGGCAAGATACTAATTGAGTATTTTACATCTGTATTTACTGTGGAGAAGAACATGGAATGTACAGAATGTGGGGAAACAGATGGTGACATCTTGAAAAATGTCCATGTAGCAGAGGTGGTGGTGCTGGTGGATGTCTTAAAATGTATGAAAATGGTTAAATCTCCAGGACCTGATCAGGTGTACCTTAGAACTCTATGGGAAGCTAGAGAAGCGATTGCTGGGCCTCTGCTTGAGATACCTAGGTCTTAAAAGTCACAGGTGAGATGCCGGAAGATGGGAGGTTGGCTAACGTGGTGCCATTAAGAAAGGTAGTTAGGAAAAGCCAGGGAACTACAGACCGGTGAGGCTAAAATCAGTGGTGGCAAGTCATTGGCAGGAATCCTGAGGGACAAGATTTACATCTATTTAGAAAGGCAAGGACTGATTAGGGATGGTCAACATGACTGTGCCTGGGAAATCATGCCTCACGAACTTGATTTGAGTTTTTTAAAGTAATAAGGAGGACTGATTAGGACAGAGCAGTGGACTTTATCTACATGGACTTCAGTAAGGTGTTTGACAAGGTTCCTCACTGTAGACTAGTTAGCAAAATTAGATCACATGGAATACAGGCAGAACTAGTCATTTGGACACAGAACTTGCTCGAACATAGAAGGATGGTCATGGTGAAGGGTTGCTTTTCATACTGAAGACGTGTGACCAGGAGTGTGCCACAAAGATCGATGCTGGGTCCACTGCTTTTCTCCATTTATACGAATGATTTGAATGTGAACACAGGAGGTATGATTCGTATGCTTGCAGATGACACCAAAATTGGAGGTGTAGTGGACAGCAAAGAAGGTTACCACAGCGCACAACAGGATCTTGATCAGATGGGCCAAAGAATGGCAGATGGGAGTTTAATTTAGATAAAATGTTAGATGCTGCATTTTGGAAAGGCAAATCAGGTCAGGACTAATACACTAAATGGTAAGGTCACGGGGAGTGTTGCTGAACAAAGAGCTTGGAGTATTGCTTGAAAGTAGAGTCGCAGGTAGATAGGATAGTGAAAGCGGCATTTTAGTATGCTTTCCTTTATTCGTCAGAGCATGAGTACAGGAGTTGGGAGCTCAAGTTGCAGCTGTACAGGACATGTGTAAGGCCACGTTTGGAATGGGTATCTGGTATTGAGACTGGCTAAAATGCAATGAGGGATACATCCAGGTTCCAAACATTTGATTGTGTTAAGGAACTCTCTAGTCCAAGGTATAGACAGACATTTCTGTGGCCATCAGCAAAAGTGTTCCTTCAGAATTGTGTTCCTTCCCTCGTGCCAGGATCAAGGATGTCTCCAAGAGGGTGCAGAATGTTCTTGAGGTGAGGGGCCAGCAGGAGGTCATTGTATACATTGGAACCAACAACATAGGAAGGGAAAAGGTCGAGATTCTGAAGGGAGATTACAGAGAGTTAGGCAGGAATTTTTAAAAAAGGACTGTCCTCGAGAATAGTAATATCTGGATTACTCCCAGTGCTATGAGCTAGTGAGGGCCGGGGGGCCGGAATAGGAGGAGGATACAGTAGCTGAATGCATGGCTGAGGAGCTGGTGTATGGGAGAAGGATTCATATTTTTGGATCATTGGAATCTCTTTTGGGGTAGAAGTCACCTGTACAAGGAGGACGGATTGCATCTAAATTGGAAGGGGACTAATATACTGGCAGGGAGATTTGCTAGAACTGCTTGGGAGGATTTAAACTGTTAAGGTTGGGGGTGGGGGGGTGGTGACGAAGTGGGCAGGGAGATAGTGAGGAAAGAAATCAACCTGAGATTGGTACAGTAAAGAACAGAAGTGAGTCAAATAAAAGTCAGAGCAGGCATGGACAAAGCAGAGAACAAGGTAGGACAGGTAAATTAAAACTGCATTTATTTCGATGCAAGAGGCCTAACAGGCAAGGCAGATGAACTCAGGGCATGGTTAGGAATATGGGACTGGGATATCATAGCAATGACATAAACATGGGTTAAGGACTGGCAGTTTAAATGTTCCAGGATACAAATGCTACAGAAAAGGACAGAAAGGGAGTCAAGAGAGGAGGGGGAGTGGCATTCTTGATAAGGGATAGCATTACAGCTGTACTGAAGGAGGATATTCTGAGACAAAAGAAAGAGACAAGAGAGAAACAATACAAGTACAAATCTGTCAACTTGACACCAATAGTGGGGAAACTAACGAAGGCATAATACAAGACAAGGTAAAAGTACACTTAGTGGAAAATAAGTTAATATCAGACAATCGACATGTCTTTGTCAAGGGCAGTTTATGTCTGACAAATTTGATTGTGTTCTTTAACATGGTGACACAGACATTGAATAAGAGTAATGTAATGGATATTGCATATATGGACTTTCAGAAAACATCTGATACTTTTCCACATGGCAGGTTGGTTATCAAGTTAGAAATGTTTGGGATTGAAGGATCCTCAACAGCACAAATGAGAAGTTGGCTAAAAGATAAGTTACAGACTGGAGACAAGTTTAAAGCAGTTTTCTCACAGATTGGTATTGGGGCCCTTGCTTTATCAATTTATATAAATGATTTGATTTGGAAATAGGCATAGAGAGAGCAAAATCTCAATTCTCTCCATCTTACTATCATGTGCAAATTTAGAAATGAGACTGAGTGAATTGAAAGGAATATTGGCAAACTGGCCAAATGGACAGACACCTGGCAGATGAATTTCAATGTTAGAAAGTGTGGCACTGGAAAAGCACAGCAGGTCAGGCAGCATCCAAGAAGCTTCTGCCCAAAACATTGACTCTCCTGCTCTGATGCTGCTTGACCTGCTGTGCTTTTTCAGCACCATACTTTTCGACTCTACTGTCCAGTATTTGCAGTGCTCACTCTCTCTCTGATGAATTTCAAATGCAGAGAAATGAGAAATAAAGCATTTTGGTGAAAGAAACATGAAGACATTACACAGGCTCAGTGGCAGAATATTGAATGGAGTACAGGAACAGTGGAACCTTAGGATTCCAATGCATAGTTCTCTGAAGGTGGCCAGGGAAGTTTAAACAGTTGTTAAGGAGGCCTTATAGGATCCTTGGGTTTATAAAGAGAGGCACATAGTATGAAAGCAAGAACAAAAATGAGGTGACAAACCACTGGTCAGACCAGAGTGTTGTGTTCACTCTGTACACCTTATTTAAGGAAGTTTGTTAAAACCCTGGAGTGTGTGCAAAGGAGATTTACTAGAACGATAATCAGGAATGAGGGACTGTAGATGCAAGGAAAGAAATATTAGAAATAGTGAGTTTATTCTCCTTGCAACAAAGATTAAGCTGTGACCTTATTGAGGTGTTTAAAGTTATGAGCAATTTTGACATGGTATAGAAGGGCATTCTGTTTCCACTAGACGGTATGTCAGGAACTAGGAGTCACAATTTCAAGATAGTCAGCAAGTGAGCCAGGAGTGAGGCGAGGAGAAACTTCTTTACCTCAGTTATTAGGATTTGGAATGCGCTGCCTGGGAGAGTGGTTGAGACAGATTCCATAGGTTTCAAAAGAGAGCTAGATATATATTTGACAGTGAATTAAGAGGGTTATGGAGATAAAATTAGACTTGTGTAGATCATTTTGGGAGCCAGTACAGACAACAGGTCAAACAGCCTCCTGTACTATAAGATTTCATGATTCTAAAGTAGAAAAGGATAGAGGAGACTGGATATCTAAATTTCTAGATGTTCTTTCAATTTTTAGGAAAGTGTTTTAAACATATTCAAAATATAGAAGATTATAGCAGAGAAGGATCCCATTAAAACATTCAATGTTTTACAACAGCAATTTAAAACTAATCTCACTACCTTGTGTTCGCTCCATTATCTTGCATCATTGTTTTGTAAATGTTTATACCTTAAAGATGCATATGTCTCTGTTTCAACCAGTGCTTCAGCAAAGTATTCCATATTCATCTGGCTGAAATTTACCAAAGGCAAACAAAGTGGCTATTTTTATAAAATTTTCTGCTTGTGCTCAAACCTTGCGTGTGTCAATATAAGTCTCTAATTTAAGCTCCTCTCCAAATTATGTCCAGTGGGATGTTTGTAGCCAATGAATGTGTAGATATCTTAATTATCACCTTCCTATCCCTCATTTCCACCCAACTTCAGATTTCTTTCCAGTCTGCTCTTGATCTTTGGCTCTTAAAATCCAACTAGTGCATTATCCACTCCTTGGCTCTTAAATGCTTTCATGTTAGCAGCAGAGCTTTCAGTTGTCTTTGTTTCATATTCTGCAATTCCCTAACTATACTCCCATAGTCTAATTTATATTTATGAAGATTTCATGTTTAATAATTTTATGGACTTAATTTTAAAGAATTGTGGATACCTGGATCTTTTTTCTAAAAAAGGTGATACAAACGACATAAACAAACCATTAGACATGTTTTTAAACAAAGGTGTTACTTGGTCACTTGTGATAGCCACTTGTTACTGCATACCAATTGCCGAGTGCACTCGTTCAGCCTTTATACACTACTGCTACATTTTTATTTTTAAAGAAGGAGTTTAAAACTTTTTTTTATTTCCATCTTTCATCATTTCTTCTAATTTTGCAAATATGCTTGCATTTTGATTTTCTCCTCTGCAAATACCTTATCCTCCTTCTATGAGGTGGTCACTTGGAAGAGAACCCGAAAACAGCGTTGTTCCCATGTGTCTGCCGCTCTTGTCCTTCTAGGTGTTCAAGATTGTGCATTTGAAAGGAACTGATGAAGGAAGCTTGGCAAATTGCTGAAGTGTAACATGCTATTGTACGCCAATAGTGAAAGAAACAAAAAGTTTACATGAGTTGACTGATGTCGATCAAGCAGACTGCTTTATTGTGGTGTTGAGCCTCTAGTGTTCTTGCAGCTGCATTCATCTTGACAAGTGGGTCATACTCCTTCACAAACCTAACATGCATCTTGAAGGCAGTAGATACACGTTCAAGTAGTTGCTATAGTTGCTCCCAAGGCTCATTTGTAGGAATCCTACACAAGGAATTTCCAAAATGAACCTTTTAAAATGTAATGTAATTACTTGATATTATCTTTCACATGACAGTTTACATCCAGTACATGAGCAGATCCATAAATTAAATGTACCAAAATAATCCTCTCCCTATTTGTAGTGCAGACAAGAGTGCAAGTTACATGAAATTATATAGCATCAAACCACTGACTGACTTACTGTTGCTGTGGTGAAAAGGCCAACTCGTTATTGCAAGTAATTACAGCCATAAATTCCCAGCCACAAGTTTACAAGTGCAATCCCCAGGGTGACAGTCAACAGGACAATATATCAAATTATGCAAAGAGGAGAGATTTTTTAAGCCAGCAAACAGCTAGTCCTGTCTTACTTAAATCTTCAGCTGCATTAAAACAATAGCACCAATTATGTGGATCACATGGTAACTTTTCATCTGCAAAGAAAAAGTGACAAATCTACAACAGTAACTTTAAAAAACCTGAAGGGTGGTTTTCAAAAGATTATAGACCAATGTTACAACTATATTACAGGCCCAAAACAGATCATGCACTCTATGCTAAAATACATCTTTCCTTCCAATTAAAAAGACTTTTCTTTTTATTCCTAAGAGTTTACTATTGAGGAGCAGAACCTCAACAGCTGCTATAACACTTGATCGAGACTCCATTGTGGGCCACAGTCAGCCTAGTTCTTGCCCTATGCTGGCAGACCAGTACACAAATATCCTTCAGCTGGTCACAGGACTATTAATGGAAACATATTACAGCTGCTCCTTTCATCATTGTAGTCAATTAAAATTGACAAAATACCACAGTTCTAAAGCTTATGAACACAAATCTTTAATATTAATAACAAATGTTTATGATCAAAGTAGCCATTTACTGAACTCACAAAGCAGGTCAAAATTACAGAAGAATGTAATCTCTCATCACTTCGCTAATAATGGCTGATACAAAATGTTAATTAAATTAGCTTGAAGTCACTCTTCATTGAATCCATTTGTAATTGTTTGACATTATTTCATTCAGTTTTCCTTTGCACTCGTTTTCATAGAACTGCCCTGCTGCTGCTAAAGAACAGCAGCTCATTGATGGGAATCAGATGTTAGCCATTCTGAGCCAGGATCAACAATTGGACAACAGATCTAAAATAATTGGCATTCATAAAAGTAGTGTGATTCTTGCATTATGTGTGACAGTCTTTCAGGACCAAATAGATGAACCAACCTGTACTTTTTTGCAGAATTAAAAACAATTTTCCAGAGGCAAAGAGGAGCAAAACTTAAATAGCAGCTTCCACTGAATGAGGCAAAAGACATTGCAAAGAAAAATGATACTGGATTTCAGGTATGATTTTGATGTTCAATGCGTCAAAACATTTTAGTTCTTCACTCTGGGTCACTCAGCTATTTTAATTATTCATGTGATGCAAGCATCACTGGCAATGAGAAAATTTGTTGCCCAAACCCAATTGTTCTGGAGAATGGAGAGCCATGTCCTTGAACTGCCACAATCTACATGATATAGGTATATACAATTACTGTTATGGAGGAGGCTCCAGGTTTTTAAACAGTGACTGTACACTAACAGCATTCTTAATTCCAAGTCAGGATGGTATGTAACTTGGAAAGAGAACCCAAAAACAGTATTGTTCCCCTGTGTCTGCTGCCCTTGTCCTTCTAGGTGTTCAAGGTTGTGCATTTGAAAAGAACTAAATGAAGGAAGATTGCCAAATTGCTGAAATGTAATGCTATTGTATGCCAATAGTGAAAGAAGCAAAAGTTTACATGAGTTGACTGATGTCGATCAAGCAGGCGGCTTTGTTGTGGTGTTGAGCTTCTTGAGTGTTCTTGCCTCTGCACTCATTCAGACAAGTAGGTTGTATTCCTTCACAAACCTAACATGCATCTTGTAGATGACACAGACACTGGGGAAACCAGAAGGCATGTTGCACTCCACAGAATTCTCAGTTTGAACTGCTCAAATAACCACAGTACATGGTTACCTGACCCATTTAAGCTTCTACTTACTGCAAGTTGGGTATTCTTTATCCACCTGTCTGAAAAGATCGAAATGCCAAAGGTTGTATCAAAAATAACACACTAAACAGGCAGAATAAGACACACTCAAATGGAGCCAAAAGATTGAAAATTCAATGTTCAGAAATGTTTTTTAAAAAGGAGGAAACTTGGAGACAAACTATAATATTACATGGGCTTAGGAAAGTTGTCAGTGCAAGACAGTATACCAGCAGGAGTCAATGCCTTCAGCAGCAGCAGGTAATAAAAGTTAGTTGAAACTAGGAGTAATCAATAGTAGGCTATATCTGAAAACCAAAATTATCCGATTTCCGGGAAGCAACTGATTCCAACGTTTCCAAATAAAAAGGATCCCCAACCTGTAATATGTTGATGGTGAACAGTTCAATGACGATAAATCAGTGTTCCCACTAATTCTTTTTCCTTCTGAATGAGCCTGACGCAGGACCACAAACTTAGAGGCATCGTTGATGATAAAATGAATGTCAATGGTTAAATTCTGTCCTCAGAAATGGTCATTATCTGGGGACTTGTGTAGCACAAATATTCTTTGTCATTATCAGCCCAAATTCAATCTTATACAGGGTCTTGCTGCAGTGAGGTCAAGGATTGTTAGTAGAGTTGTAGTCTGAGGATGTCAATGTCAGGGTCACTCAAGGGTCAGGTTCTGGATTAGTGGTGCTGGAAGAGCACAGCAGTTCAGGCAGCATCCGAGGAGCAGTAAAATCGATGTTTCGGGCAAAAGCCCTTCATCAGGAATACAGGCAGAGAGAGTCTGTAGCGTGGAGAGATAAGTGAGAGAAGGGTGGGGGTGGAGAGAAAGTAGCATAGAGTAAATAGGTGAGTGGGGGAGGGGATGGAGGTGATAGGTCGGGGGGGGGGGGGGGAAGAAAGAGGGTGGAGTGGATAGGTGGAAATGAAGATAGGCAGGTAGGACAAGTCATGGGGACAGTGCTGAGCTGGAAGTTGGGAACTGCAGTGAGTGGGGGGGGGGGGGGGAAAAGAAGATAAAGGGGAAGTGGGGAAACTGTTGAAGTTCACATTGATGTGCTGGGGTTGAAGTGTTCCGAGGCGGAAGATGAGGCGTTCTTCCTCCAGGCATCTGGTGGTGAGGGAGCGGCGGTGAAGGAGGCCCAGGACCTCCAGGTCCTCGGCAGAGTGGGAGGGGGAGTTGAAATGTTGGGCCACGGGGCGGTGTGGTTGATTGGTGCGGGTGTGCCGGAGATGTTCCCTAAAGCGCTCTGCTAGGAGGCGTCCAGTCTCCCCAGTGTAGAGGAGACCGCATCGGGAGCAACGGATACAATAAATGAAATTGGTGGATGTGCAAGTAAAACATTGATGGATGTGGAAGGCTCCTTTAGGGCCTTGGATGGAGGTGAGGGAGGAGGTGTGGGTGCAGGTTTTGCAATTCCTGAGGTGGCAGGGGAAGGTGCCAGGATGGGAGGGTGGGTTGAAAGGGGGTGTGGACCTGACCAGGTAGTCATGGAGGGAATGGTCTTTGCAGAAGACGGAAAGGGGTGGGGAGTGAAATCTATACCTGGTGGTGGGGTCTGTTTGGAGGTGGCGGAAAGGTCAGCAGATGATTTGGTTTACAGGAAGGTTGGTAGGGTGGAAGGTGAGCACCAGGGGCGTTCTATCCTTGTTACGGTTGGAGGGGTGGGGCCTGAGGGCAGAGGTGCGGGATGTGGACAAGATGCGGCACGATGGCACAGTGGTTAGCACTGTTGCCTCACAGCACCAGAGACCCGGGTTCATTTCCTGCCTCAGGCGACTGACTGTGTGGAGTTTGCACATTCTCCCTGTGTCTGCGTGGGTTTCCTCTGGTTTCCTCGCACAATCCAAAAATGTGCAGGTCAGGTTAATTGGCCATGCTAAATTGCCCATAGTGTTAGGTGCAGGGGTAAATGTAGGGGAATGGGTCTGGGTGGGTTGCGCTTCGCCGAGTCGGTGTGGACTTGTTGGGCCGAAGGGCCTGTTTCCACACTAAGTAATCTTAAAAAAAATGCGTTGGAGGGCATCTTTAACCACGTGGGAAGGGAAATTGTGGTCTCTAAAGAAGGAGGCCATCTGGTGTGTTCTGTGGTGGAACTGGTCCTCCTCGGAGCAGATCCGGCAGAGGCAGAGGAATTGGGAATACGGGATGGCATTTTTGCAGGAGGTGGGGTGTGGGAGTCAGCGGGTTTGTAAAAAAATGTCGGTATCAAGTCGGTCGTCGTTAATAGAGATGGAGGGGTCTAGGAAGGGGACTGAGATGTCAGAGATGGTCCAGGTAAATTTAAGGTCAGGGTAGGATGTGTTGGTGAAGTTGATTAATTGCTCAACCTCCTCACGAGAGCATGAGGTGGCACCAATGCAGTCATCAATGTAGCAGAGGAAGAGGTGGGGAGTGGTGCCTGTGTAATTACACAAGATCAACTGTTCTACATAGCCAACAAAGAGACAGGCATAGCTGGGGCCCATACAGGTGCCCATGGTTACCCCTTTGATCTGGAGGAAGTGGGAGGATTCGAAGGAGAAATTGTTAAGGGCAAGGACCAGTTCGGCCAAATGAATGAGTGTGTCAGTGGAAGGGTACTGTTGGGGACGTTGGGAGATGAAGAAACGGAGGGCTTGGAGGCCCTGGTCATGGTGGATGGAGGTGTAGAGGGATTAGATATCCATGGTGAAGATGAGGCATTGGGAGCCAGGGAAACGGAAGTCTTGGAGAAGGTGGAGGGCGTGGGTGGTGTCTCGAACGTATGTGGGGAGTTCCTGGACTAGGGGGGGATAGGACAATGACGAGGGAGGTAGAGATGAGTTCAGTGGGGCAGGAGCATGCTGAGACAATGGGCCGGCCAGGGTGGTCAGGCTTGTGGATCTTGGGAAGGAGGTAGAACCGGGCAGTGCGGGGTTCCCGGACTATGAGGTTGGAAGCTGTGGGTGGGAGATCTCCTTAGCTGATGAGGTTCTGTATGGTCTGGGAAACGATGGTTTGGTGATTGGGGGGGGGGGGGGGTCACGGTCAAAGGAGCGGTAGGAAGAGGTGTCCTCAAGTTAGCATTTGGCTTCAGGTGGTGGAGAGGTCAGTGTGCCAGACTACCACTGCGCTTGATAATGAGGTCAGGATTGGAGGGCTGCATGTTGTGAGGGTGAGAGGTTGGAGTGGGGGAGGGGAGTAGACAGGTTGAGGCAGTTAACATCCCGGAAGCAGTTGGAAATGAAGAGGTCGGGGGTGGGTAATAGGCCAGCGCGGGGTGTCCAGGTGGATGCAGTGTGTGGTTTTGCAAGGAAGGGGACATTATCCAAAAGGGAAGGATTTGCTAACAGGAGGCTAAGGAAGAGAAGAAGTCGACTGGTACACAATTTAGTGGAATTCAGTGATGGGAATAGAAAATAGAATGGAGGGACAAGTACGAAGGAGGGCTGAAGTATTCAACTTTTCTAATATCAACTGGGACAACCTTAGCGTGAAAGGATCAGACAGGGTGAAGTTTTTAAAGTGCATCCAGGAGAGCTTTTTGTGCCAGTATGTAGATAGTCCTACTATCGATGGAGTAGTGCTAGACTTGATGTTTATTGGTCAGCATAGGCATGGTGGGCTGAGGGCCTGTTTCTAAGCTTTGACTCTAACTATAACTCCAAGTAGAGAATCAAATCTCATAGCAGACTGGTTTGCAAGGTTAGATCTCTCAGAATATAGAGAGAACTTGCTATTTAGATACAGAAGAAGTGGCTTGAAGTTAGAAGTCACAGGATTGCTTTTCAAATTGGAGGCCTGTAACGAGCGACGTGCCACAAGGGTCAGTTCTGGGTCCACTGCTTTTCGTCATTTATATAAATGATTTGGGTATGAACATAGGAGGTATAAGTAGTAAGTTTGCAGATGACATCAAAATTGGAGGCATATTGGACAGTGAAGGAGGTAACCTCAGAGGACAACAGGATCTTGATCGGGTGGGCCAATGGGCTGAGAAGTGGCAGGTGGAGTTTAAATTTAGATAAATGCAAGGTGCTGCATTTTGGAAAGGCAAATCAGAGCATGTATGGAATAAGCTGCCAGAGGAAGTAAGAGAGGCTGGTACAATTACAACATTTAAAAGGCATCTGGGAGTACATAAATGATAAGGGTTTGGAGGGATATGGGCCAAATGCTGGCAAATTAGATTAGATTAATTACAGATATCTGGTGAGCAAGGACAAGTTGGACCAAAAAGGTCTGATTTCATGCTGTATAATTCTAACTCTTTTAAAAAAAAGCTTAAATAAGATAAATAAAAGGAATAAAGTGGAAAGAAAGTGAACATCTGGGAGCCAAATGGTCTTTATGCACCTTAATAGCTCTAAGACCTGTTCTCATCCTAGTCTACGGTCATCTGTTAATTCATTCTGAAGCCAGATGCGGAATTAGGCAACCAGATGCCAATCTTTTCTGCAATACTAAATTTAGAGAAAGCATAATAAATGTTTGTCTCTTCCCTAGTCAACTACAAGTGTCCAAAAGTCTGTCTTTATATCTAGTCAACGTGTCTAATGAATCAATGCCCTCTACCTGCCTATCCTCAACCCAAATAACATAATTGACATAAATCCACGTTCAAGTATCTTTTGCCTAGTTGGAAAAAACAACCACTACCCTTCCAAAACATCTAGTTACTCTCATTTAATCAAAAACTAACTAACAATAGATTATTTTACTGTTGCATAGTAAGAGAGCATAACTACTCCAAGGGATAGAAAATAGCAAAAAACTGCATTCTAGACATATCTCAGTCAGACAGTGTCCAAAAAAGTAGACAACTCAGAGTCCTACACCACAGAGACAGGTCCTTTGGCTCAAACTGACCAAAATGCCCATCCACGCTAATCCCATTTCCCTGCACTTCACCCATACCCTTATCAACTTCTCCTATCCACGTATTAGTCCAAATGCCTTTTAAATGTTATTAGGTACCCACTTTAACTACATCCACTGGTGTACCACTGTGCAAAAAATGTTGCCCCTCAGGTTCCCTTTTAACCTTTCCCCTCCAACTTGCTGAGCAATTATCCAAAATCACATGCTCAACCAATACTTATATAGACAAGATATGGTCTAAAAGTTGAGGATGCTTAAGGGACCTTTTATTATTTTAAAAGGTTCTTTGAACAAGCAAGATTGTCCTGGAACATATGCTTGAGAAAGCCAAATGTCCAAGTCATTGAGAAAACTAATAGGAATATCTATTTGTAGACATTGCTCATCTACCTTTCTCACACACCATATAGTGCAGACTGTCGGTTTTCCAGGTCTCAATTCCATGGTATTTGTTACCTACAGATAATGAATAATACGTCAAGACAGAATTCTATATCACAGAAGCAAACCAATATTAACTGGATCCTGCTACGTAGCATTGGACTTCAGTATGCGTGAGCACGTGCATACAGAGACAGAATACCAAAAGTGTGAACTTTATTGTTTTGTACAATCACACTTGCTAACTAATTTCAAAACTTGCCCTCGTTGGAATAGAAAACAAAAGATACCTCCAAGATTTTTTAAAGAATTATACAATCTGGTAAAATCCTCCACATTCAGACATTTCCTGCAAATGGCTTCATGCAGAGAGGAACAACAATCCAAGTCAACATTCTTCCTTTAGCTAAAACAAATAGAAATCAACAGGGACCAAAGAAGCAGGCAGTAAATAAAACTGTTGAGGCAAATATATTCAGTAACTCTCACACAGCTGGAATAGGTTTGAAAGCAGAAATTAAATTGAAGACTTTTTACACTGCTCCTCTCAAAACAGCAGGATCCAATGACTGCAATGAATAGTTTAGATGTTCTGCTTATATGGCAAGAAGTAGAAATAGCTCTAGACAACTCTGGCCTGTCAGAGCAACTTTAAATCAGGCTTGGCTTTTCTGGTATGCTGCATGTACAGTCTTTTACAGGAGTCGTTTGTCATGACATATTCTTAGTAAATAGTGCTCTATGAGGTGAGCTATCAAAATAAACTGTTAGATTCAACAGTCTTCTCTTCTCATAAGAAAGATGGATTTAATTTGTAATGACCTGTATGACTTTGTGCATAACTTGCACCAATTGTGAACTCAGCTGTTTACTAAGTCATAGCACAAGCTGTTGCTTCAGATGACTGAATTTCCTGAAGAGGTCTCCAGTTCAACTGCTTTTCCCAAAACTGGCATGCCCTGACCATGCAAGCACCTTATCAATAGAAATGTATCAGAGGTCTGCTGTTCACAAAAGCAGGTCTTCAGTGTCACCCTGAAACATATTTGCTCTTTCGCAAGAAAGAATCAAAAGGATCAACAACTTTTACTGATACTTTGTTGAGCTTTCCAAAGTAGTCATGACATTTATTCAAATCCATTCACCCAGAAAAATCTATTTTATTCTTTCACATTTTAAATTATGCCATGGGTTAGATTGAGCTCTTTAAACTACTCCATTGTTACCATAAAAGGACAAACAAATTTTTTAAAAAGTGTTTATTCTACCATTCTCCAGCTCATAGTATAGCCTATACACAACTGGAATTTCGAAAGTCAACATTCACCAGTTTCCTCATTTCCCCTTCCCCCAGCTCCAACCTGCCAGCTTAGCACCATCCTCATGACCTGTCCCACCTGCTAATCTTCCTTCCCACCTATCTGCTCCACCCTCCTCTCCGACCTGTCACCTTCATCCCCACCTCCACCCACCGATTGCATTCTTAGCTACCTTTGCCCCCGCCCCATCCCCCACCCCCCTCCCATTTATCTCTCCACCCCAGAGGCTCCCTGCCTCATTCCTGATGAAGGGCTCTTGCCCGAAACGTTGATTTTCCTGCTAACTCTGATGCTGTCTGCTCTTTTGTGCTTTTCCAGCACCACTCTAATCTAAAATCATTCACCTAGTAATACAATTAAAGTAAACAGATTGAAAATTTCAGGTATTAATCCTGAAATTAGTTAATAGTTAGTTTGAAAAATGAGCTAATTTAGCCATATTTCATTTTCTGTGCGCATCTGTTCTTCCTGTAAATTGTTTGCATGGGAGGAGCAGCAGCATGCAATACTTCTACTGGGATTGTGGTGATATTTTGACCAACACTCGGAAAGCAACATCACTATACCTATAATAGAAAGGCTAAAGAATGGCAATTTCAAAACTGCAACCCACCACATTTACCAATATCAATTCCACACAGTGGCCAGAAAGGTCTTGTGAAAAACCCATCTTCCTTCTGTTATGGAAGCTGGTAGTATAATTGCAGTTAATTTATCTCACTATAACAAACAGTAAAAAGTGTGGATTATGAACCTTAACCCTCAGGAAACCATTCCTAATGGCATTCTGTCTCTACCTTCCAGGTTGAAATGAGAATTCCACTACTGCGAATCATAAAACAGAATAGGGCCTGATAATCTGCATCCCAGGCACTAAAAGTGGTGGAAATAGAAATGTTGGGTGTTCGTCATCTTCCAAAATCCTATAGATTCTGGGAAAATACTTGGCAGATTAAAGAATGACAAATGTAACTCGATTATTTAAAAAAGGAAGGAGAAAACAGTCAATTACAGGTCAGTTAGCCAAACATCAGTCATAAGGAAAACCTTGAAGATTATAATAAAGGATGCAGTTAACAGGGCACTTAGAAAATACCAATGGGATTTCACAAAATCAACATGGATTTATGAAAGGAAAATCAGATGAAGAAAACCACTTTATGCAGTTGTTTTGAATTTTTAGAAAGCTTATGATAGAGATCCAAAAGAGGCAAGTGTGCAAAATCGAAGCATGCAGGATTGATGGTAATTTGCCATCATAGATTGAAAATTGGTTAGCAAACAGGAAACAAAGTAGGAATAAATGGCTCTTTTTTGGAGTGGAAAGCAGGACAAGTGGAGTATCGCAGTGAGCGCATTTAGGCCCCAGCTATTCAGTGTTTATCAATGAATGAAATATTACATTTGTTTTCATCCAAAGTCTTCACATAACAAAACTAGGTGAAATTGAGAGCTAACAATGATTTAAAGAAGCTTCAACCCATTTAGATATGATGAGTGAATTGCCAAATTCATGTTATAGTGCACCTGGCATAAACGTAAATGCAAATTATAATCAACTGACACATTGTGAAAACTGATCTCTGGTCTGGATCTATAATTTACAATCTACACAGGTTAAAATGGTTTTGACTTTTCTAACTGGAAAAAAAAGACTCAAAAAAGGAGTTAAAAATTCAAGAGTGGTGTTATTGTCACAAACTTTATCTTAGTACAGTTTTCAATAATTTTTAAACAGCAATAGAGTAATTCTCTCTCACTAGGAGCCTATTCTGGAGACCTGGTCAGCTGACATTTCTTTGACCTTCTCCTAAAATCTTAAATCAAAACTATTTTTCCTTTTCTTTTCTCTTGTTAGAATGCAATAAAAACTAAAAGCATCTTATACAGAGTCTAAATGCATCATAAGACGCATCATTCTACTCAATTTTAAAGCCGCAAAAGCTGAAACCTATCAAAACAGAAAATACATAAAATAGCAAATCATCATTTCCATAATGAAGAGAAACAGTTAATGTTTGAAAGGTCAGAGGGTTGAAATGATAGTCCCATTTTTTTCCACAACTGCTATCATAATCTGTTGAGTGTTTGCAGCATTTTCATTTTTTAATGTTTGGTTTCTAGCATCAATTGTATTCTGGAATGTGACCACTTATAAAAAGATAATTACTTGATTACAAACAAACAGAAATTGCTGAAGAAACTCCACAGATCTGGCTGCATCCCTGGAGAGAAAGCAGAGTCAACAACAGGTCCAGTGATCCTTCTTCAGAAAGTTAGTGTTCTGCTTTCAATGTGTTTCAGGTCCAGTGACCCTTGACCAGAATACTAAACCTTCTAGAGGAGGATCACTGGACCCGAAACATTGACTCTGCTTTATCTCCTTAATGCTGCCAAACCTGCTGAGTTTCTCCAGCTATTTCCATTTTTGTTTCAAATTTTTAGCATCCACTGTTTTTTTTCCACTCAAACATTATCAGCTGTACTCAAATTCTTCTCAGTGGGTGTGTACTCAAATCTTTTACACTCCTGTAAAGGTTTTAGAACTTTAGGAGAAAGGTGGTAATGCTGGTGAGTGATTTCTAAATTTGGCAATAAGGAAAAAAAATGCATGAAAAAGGGTAGCTTTGGAAATAATCCAACTAACAATCCAACATTGCCCACTTGCCTAACTGATTATAGTGTAGAGATTCAATAAGGCAGTGGCACAGCAGCAGATATGTTGCCAAGCTGATCTTGTTGTACTACCTAGCAGTAAACTAATGTTACCGCACACTCCCCTTAGAACCTATTAATTAATATTAAATCTACAGTACAATAGTTTGACAGGTTTAAAGCAACTCAAAGTGCTCCAGGAAGCAGAACTCTCCCAAATACAAATTTTTATAACATTACATCTAAGTTAGACTTGTATAAGAAACTGCATCTTAATAATCCAACACAAGTTCAACCATATGGAAGAATATCAAAAAAAGTAAAAAAAGATTTTATTTGTGCTAGTTTATATGGAGACCTAAGATCCAGTCTCAACTAAATAGTGGAAATCACGACTTCCTGTCAATGCAACAGGAAGTCAGTACTGTTGACAGCAATGTACCACACTGGAACCAGATACTTCTGCTGTAGACCAGAGGCTGCAAAAACAGCTCAAATTTAATAAAGTACTCCAAACGCACCGAGCAAATTCTGCCAAAATGCTTCCTCTCAGTCAGTTCAACTATAACTTATGTGCTTTAAACTATAATTGGCTTTAAACGCAATTGAAGAATTCAGACCATTATTCACAAGGAAAGTTTGTGTTTACCTATATTGAGTATAACGCTATTCCAGGAGAAAGTGAGGACTGCAGATGCTGGAGATCAGAGCTGAAAATTTAAAGCGCAGGTCAGGCAGCATCCAAGGAGCAGGAGAATCGACATTTTGGGCATAAGCCCTTCTTCAGGAATGGCTCATGCCCGAAACGTCGATTCTCCTGCTCCTTGGATGCTGCTTGACCTGCTGCGCTTTTCCAGCAACACATTTTCAGCTATAACGCTATTGCAGCCCTATTAGTTTAAATGACGTGGCAATTACATGATTTTCTTATAATACGGGATCATATGAGAACAGATCTATCACATTATATCAGAACTGACTATACTTCGTCTCATGTGCAACTACCCCCCATTCACATTACTATTGTCGGCCTTACTGTCAGGTGTTTAGGTTCCACATTGTGAACTTTTCTTCAAACACCTCTTTAAAACCTTGTCACCCTTAATATGTTGTCCTTTAGAAAAGAAATACATCTACCCTACCACTTCTCTCAACATCTAAGCTCAACAATATGCATCTTAAATGACACTAATTCAAATCCAAGTTGTTAGGCACCTTCTGAATGCAACTTTGAAAGCTTAAAATTTTGCACATTTGTAAAACAAGCACTAGTGTAGCAAGACAACTGTGCAAGTGTCAAAAATCTTGTAGGATAATACTGCTAACAGTGTACATCCAACTATTCAACGAGAAAGCAATGGGAAAGAAATGAAGAATAGGACATGGATGCACGTTAAACTAGAATATCACATTACAGAAAATCCACCAAATTGGGAGCATACCAGACAAGTTGGAAGGAATAAAAGTTTTGATACCATTGAATATACTGGTTCAAAATTACCCTTATCTCCAGTTTTCTACATGAAGGTGAGCCAAAGTTTTACTATGTATTCCAGTCTGCAAGAACAAAAGTAATTATCTTTAAGTTAAATATTCTAAATCTGACCCTTTACACAAGATAAGCCAGTTAAACACCATGCACATGCCTGGGTTTTAACATATCTATTCTGACGCAATATTCAATAACAACCACGCAATTCCGGACAAAAAACAAAGTTAGAGAGATTAAATTTCAGTGGCCAAGCTACAATAACAACTCTGCACTATGGCCACACGCTCTTTTCAATCCCAAGGAATGCAAAAAGTCAATGTTTCAAAACCTTAAGTAGCAATAATGCACATTTTTGTTAATTTTCAAACGAATAAAGGAAAATATCTTTAAGATCAGCAGAGTGCAAGCAAAACAAATTCATGACTGCAAGTTCCACACTAGTGATTTAATGTTGCGCTAACACACCTGGAATAACTAAATAGTTAAGAGGTCCAAATTCTCAAGTGACATATACATTCCCAACCTTACATGGTCATGTCAATAAAAGCTGCAAAATTGTTCAATACAGAACAATCAAAATTTGCAAATGATTTCTGCAATCAAATAAGACCCATTGTTTAAAATTTGCTTCAGTTCCCTGCTCAGTTGTCCTAAAAGTGAAGTTACAGCAGGTGCTATTTCCCAGAAGGCAGCACATGACAGTTAAAAGTTTGTTTATTCACTCTGCAGCTGGTTGGAGCCAGGAAACAAGTAAAGAGATAGTATTGGAGCATCAAAGTTTTAGGCAAGATGTAGACGAGAGGCCTGATGAAAATCTGTGCAAGATGAAAGCAGTTATGTCAACTTTTGCCTTACAGTGCTTTCTTCCAAAAAGCATAAAACAGTTTAGCTCACAGCTTTGTTATGTCTGGACTGGTGAATGGAGAGCATTGCTTCAGCAGTCTTTAAAGTCGCGCAATCTTATCTGATACAAGCTTAAAACCAGGACAGGCTTCTTTTCCACTCTACCACAAGGCCATCTAAGAGGTTATGCAATGTAGTTATCTAAAATTCCCAACTAGTGAATTCTGATCTTGTGAAACCATATAATATTGCAGAAAAACATGAACATTTCATTATAGACATTAAAAATAGAGAGAAAAAAAACTGCAGATGGTGGAATCCAACGTAGACAGGCAGGAGGCTAGAAGAACACAACAAGCCAGGCAATACCAGGAGGTGGAGAAGTAGACATTTCTGATGTAACCCTTCTTCAGGGCTGGGGGTTGATGCAGGGGAAGCTGCAAAAAAAAAGGGCGTGGCGAGGGCAAGGTGGCGAAATGGGGAATAGAAGACAGGTAGAGGGCATGACCTGGTTGGTCAATGGGAGGAATGAATGCAGTAGGTGGCTGGGAGGAGCGGAAGGAAGAGGGAGAGGGAGGGGCTGGGAAGTGAGAAGTGGGATGGGAAGGGAGTTTATTTGAAATTGGAGAACTCAATTTGTGGTTTGATTTGTGGTGGCAATGATGGGAATTAGAGGAACATTTCATCTTTTGCCTGGGCAGCCTACAGCCCAGAGGGCTCAACACAGTTCTCCAAATTTTAAATAACCTCCGTTCCCATCACCTAACTCCCCACCAGATTCATTCCTCCCAATCAGGTCGTACCCTCTACCATTTTAATTCCCCTTCCTAATCCCTTTGACAAGTCCATCCTTAGCCTCCTCCATTGCCACAACGAATCAGACAGCAAACTGAAGGAACACCACCTCATTTTCAGCCTGGACAGCCTACAGACCAGATGACTCAACATGGAGTTCTCCAATCTTAAAAAAACCTTTCCTTCCCATCGCCTAACTCCCCACTGGATTCATTCCTCCCAATCAGGTCATACCCTCTATGTTCACCTATCCCCACTTCACCACCCAGCACCCCCATCCCTTTACCTGCAATTCCCTTACACTCACCCCCACTCCTGAAAAAGGGATTACACCAAAATGTTGACTTTTCCACTTCCTGATGCTGCCTGGCTTGCTGTGTTTGTCCAGCCTCTTGCTGGTCTACCTTTGAAATTGGAGGCGTGTGACCAGCAATTTCCCATAAGGATCGGTGCGGAGTTCACTACTTTTGGTCATTTATATCAATGATTTGCAAGAGATCATTGGAGGTATGTTTATTAAGTTTGTGGTGTAGTGGTGGTGTAGAAGGCAGCGAAGGAGGTTACCTCAGATTACAACAGGATCTTGATTAGATGAGCCAGTGGGCTGAGGAGTGGCAGATGGAGTTTAATTCAGATAAATATGAGGTGCTGCATTTTGGAAAGGCAAATCAGGGCAGGATGTATATACCAAAATGGTAAGGTCCTGGGGAGTATCCCTCAATTAAAAACCTTAGATTCATAGTTTCTTAAAAGCAGAGTTCACATAGATAGGCTAGTGAAGGTGGCATTTGATATGCTTGCCTTTATTAGTCAGTGCATTGCATACAGGATTGGGAGGTCATGTTGCCACTATGGAGAACATAGGTTAGGCCACTTTTAGAATAGTGCATGAAATTCCAGTCTCCCTGCTATAGGAAGGATGTTGTGAAACTTGAAAAGGGTTCAGAAAAGATTTACAAGGATTTTGCCAGGATGGGAGGATTTGAGCTAAAGGGAGAGGCTGCACAGGCTGGGGTATTTTTCCTGGAGCATCACAGGCTGAGGGGTGACCTAAAGGAGGTCTATAAAATCATCAGAGGCATAGACAAGGTCTTCCCCCCCCCCCCCCCCCCCCCAAGGTGGGAGGTGCCCAAATTAGAGGGCATAGGTTTAAGGGGAGAGAGGGGCAAGGTATAAAAAGGGACCTAAGGGGCAACGTTTTCACACAGAGGGTGGTAAGTGTATGGAACGAGTTGCCAGAGGAAGTGGTGGAGGCTGGTAAAAGGCATCTTCATGGGTATATGAATAGCAAGGGTTTAGAGGAATCTGCAAGTAGTACTGGCAAATGGGACTAGATTAATTTAGGATATCTAGTTGACACGGACAAGTTGGACCAAAGGGTCTGTATCTAATACCTCCGTAGATTGAAGTCACTGCAACTTCAGATTTTAGAATGAAACTGCAGTTTATTGTTTTCTGGATTTGTCTCACACCTGCTTAAATGAATTCAGCCTTCAGTAACATCTTCAGTGTTTTATCACAACACTTCTAGTCTGGGATTAACACAAACTTCTCATTCTAAAGTAACTTAGCTCACTATGAATCTTTCTCAACTGCAGTTTTCTATGCAGTTCCACTCAAAGTCAAAACGATAAAATAAATGTATTTCACTTTCAGCTATGGGCATTTCATTTAAAGTTTAAAAAAAAAACAAATTTCATGACGCTTAGTATACCATGAAACGCCATTGTTTGCCTTGCTGGGTCACAAAACAATTCAGATAAACCAAAATCCCTTAGCAGTGAACAAAACCCATTCAATCTAAAGCTGGTCCTCAAAACTACCTTTCTTTTTAAAAATTACCATATCTATAGAAACACTTAGAAGTGGATTAAATTCAGAATCACAAAACCCACCAGTTATTAATTCAACACCAGAAACACAAAATCACAAATGACATTGAAAGAGAGGTTCCTCTTTATACAATTTATCAGAATATCAATTATCCAAAATTTCAGATTATCTGAAGATCTCAACGCCCTGATAGAAACATTACATCAAAAGAGGTGTTTCAACACTGATCGCATCTTTTGTTTACAATGATTAAAAATGAACTCAGCTTACTGAGATGCTGCCAAGAACAGTCTGGACATAGATGGGAGCCCAGGCACCATCTCCAGATGACAGACCGCCTGCCTCCTCTCTCTCCCCACACTTTCCTTGGAGTTCTACTCAGGCGTGCACCCTAACCATCCCCCTTTCCCCAGATAATCTCTCCAACATTGGCCTGTACAGGCCAAAGGTCGAACCTGTCAAAACATTGTAAAAAGTTGTGTGTGTGCATTATTTTGAGTCTGGCTGCCCATGGGCAGACGGGGCTGGGGGGTGGTGTCGGTATGCTGCTGCCTAATCTCCTGAACAGGGAGTGGACTTACCAAATGCTCGTTGTATCGAGAGAGAGGCGGCCTCAGCAATTCTTCAGGTCCCTTACATACAAATGTCTGTCAGCTCAGAAACAAACCCTGAGAGAGAGAGAGAGAGATAGGGAGCATGCCAGGCAGAGCGAGGTAAGAGGAAAATTCAGAAAACTCCAAGCTCCAGAGGACAGGCATTAAAATCAATTAACTGGATAATCAATTATCCGAACAAAATAGTGCCTGCCTCTCTCGTTCGGGTAATCAAGGTTCCTCTGTATATAAAATCCAGAGTTTACATTACATATTAAGATATTACCTGATGGTCTTAAATCAGTTGCTACAGTCACCGGTGTATTCAGGATTATTCAGCAAGTACTACCCAATCACATCTAACAATTAAAATTAGTTTTGGCATTTGCAAGTATAGCTGGTAATGCACAGTCTGTATGCTGTCCACTAACAGTTTATTTCTGTTTTTTGTAAACTTGTTCAAATGTTGCTTTTCTAGCTAATTTGAGGCAGACTAGGTACTTTAAGGGCAAATGGTGGCTGCCTTTGTCCCATGTGAGAGTTTGCGCAATATGCAACGAACAACAATCTGATCAAAAATGCAACTATCCTGCAGGTTACGTATGTTGCACTTGTGTGTGTTGGGCTTGTAGGTTGAGTAAATGGTAAGGGCCTTACTAACATAGTTGCTGACAAGACCAAACACTTCACCAGGTGAACATCAAACTAGTTGTAATGCAGATACTTCCCACACAAAAGCAAAAGTACTACAGATGTTGCTATTAATAACCAAATATTACGCAAGGCAAGCAGTATTTTTGGATCGGTTTATGGCCTTTTGTCAGAACTTCTATTATCAACTTTTATGGGCAGCACGGTGGCACAGTGGTTAGCACTGCTGCCTCACAGCACCAGAGACCTGGGTTCAATTCCCGCCTCAGGCGACTGACTGTGTTGAGTTTGCACATTCTCCCAGTGTCTGCGTGGGTTTCCTCCAGGTGCTCAGATTTCCTCTCAGTCCAAAAAATGTGCAGGTTAGATGAACTGGCCATGCTAAATTGCCCATAGTGTTAGGGGAAGGGGTAAATGTAGGGGAGTGGGTATGGGTGGGTTGCGCTTCGACGGGTCGGTCTGGACTTGTTGGGCCGAGGCGCCTGTTTCCACACTAAGCAATCAAATCAAACCAAAAAAACTTTTCATTCACATTTCTGCATATTTTGTAGGAGGTTACGATAGCTTTGTGATTAATGTGTATGCACTCCTTAAACCCCTTTAAAACTAAAATGTTCCTGTTTAACCACTTAAACCAAAATTTGGATCTATCCAATTTTGGAAGAAAAAAAATGCATTTAAATGTTCCTGATAAAACACTTTGTAGAGAGAAAAGAAAAAGGTGATCTAATAAAAAGAGAGAGTTCAATGGACTCAAATGAACTTCGAGTTACTCAGGTTTTGCTGTTTAGCATCATTTCAAACTGAAAGTACTTGCAGCATTATTATGACTGAAGTACAAAATTGGACTGCATTTCCTCCAGACAGTTACAGTATTTTTCCAAAAGTACTCTTGGAATGGGTGTTCACTTGTCAAGACAAGACTTGTATATTTCAGAATGAAACTAACATGCTGAGCTGCAGACAGCCATTATTGAACTAACTTTATATACATTTCAACAGATAGGGCAGCACAAAGGACAAATAACAAAATCCTTAGTTGACTCAATGGACCTGAATATAACTATGTAAGGAATAATCTTTCAAACCAATTGAACTTCCTCCAAATTGACCTTGGAAGTTTCTAAAGTGTCAAAATGTTCTTCAATCCTAAATTTCTCAAAAGAAGTGCAAAAAAAAATTCAGATCTTTATAATCTGCCTGTTGTGTATTGCACTAAGCAAGACCTACACATGCTTAACTGCAGCAACTATTAAGCTAACTTTTATTTACACTTCCTCAATAAAGAGAACAGATATTACAAAACACTTATCATAGATGCACAGACATTAGACGGAAAATGGCTGCAAGGAAAGTATTAGGTCTCCAGCATATCAACTGTATGATCATATAGGATTGAAACATGCAGAAAGTTGTTTAATCAAAATGGTCTTATAAGAAGTTTATTTAATTGTTGCTTTGCAAGAGCAACCCAATACTGTAGCTATACTACAAATTTACGCTGGATTTTTCAATCAGCTAAACTCTGACTCTAATTATCCACATGTATCAAAATTCATTGCCGAGCTGAAGTTAGTTTTTTTTGTTTAAAAAAAAAGCCTTCAAACTCTGTTTTCTGCACAATCAATTGATGCTCCCATAATAAGGAAGCAGACAAACCAGTTTTAAAACTGTGCTGACCTGTTGAGACAAATGCTGATATATAAATTGACCGATTAGTAATTTCATAATCGCCAAAAGGTGTTTTAAGTAAAAAAGAAAAGAATAGTAGAGAAAAAAAAATGGAGCAATGAAGCTATGATACCAAAAGATAATGATAACAATGCAAGGTATCCAGAAAAAAAAGTTTGAAAGTTTGAACTGTTCACACCAAATTAATCACAGCTTCCCTGACTACATTTCACTTTAAAACATGACATTGAACAAAAGTGATACACTTTTTCAATATAATGTGAAAATAACTATTATATTAAATCGCTGTAAGGACAAATGGTCTCGCAACTTTCTTTTGTAATCATATTCCAAAGGAATGTCCAATTATAAAATGCCGAGAGAGATTCCTAAAAATGCTGGATTGTTGCCAGAGGCATGTTCTGTCACAGGAGTTTGCACAGACATGTGCAATTCCTTGAGAAAGGGCAAGAAGCAAACCTGGTGACAGATATGGTAACAAATTTACATTGTTTAATGATCTTCATTGGGAAGTGAACTCTGTCCAAAGTGTTTGTCTGGCTGACTTGCAGAAGACCAACAGGAAGTGGTGGCCAAAGGGTGCCATTAGCAGGTAAATAACAGAGATCATTCTCAATGAATGGTTGCTCAAGCTGGAAAATTTCAAAAACTGTCTTTTAACTAAGGCAGCAATCCCATTGGTATCCCAGCTTTTGGGCGCTGATGTATAATACACTGACTGCAATAGTTTAAGGAAGAACGTAAAAAGGATCCCAAACTTTTAGCCAGTATTCAAATATTTTATCCATTCTCAGCAAACATTAAGTAGAATTTTTTCTAAACTACATTTCTGTACCTTTAAAAGCAAAATGTTAAACATTCAGAATGTTTTGGTCTTAAAATTCAAAATACACAAACAAGCCTAAGCCTACAGTGAGACTTCCAAAATGGAACCCTAACAATTTACATAACATTTTACATCTGGTATTTTAAAAGTGGGCACCTCCGTCAACATACATTAGCCCGAGTAGCCAATTAATAATGAGCTACATAAAGACCACTTTATTCCACCTTCACCTTTCAGGTACAAAAAAGCAAAATTAGATAGTTGGACAAGAACAAGTCTGACAGACTACTGTAACCATTAATATTTACTATCTGCTACTGGAAACAAATGTATAGGTATTTGATAACAGCAGGATTTCTGTGATACCCAGTCAGTATTAGGAAGTTACTTGTGAAGAGACCACTTAAGTAAAGACTGCCAAGGTACAAGTTCTACAGTAAAGGGTCAATAGCTTCAAATGAAATGATGGCAAAAAAGGGCAGTGGGGAAAACCAGAAGGAAAACCTTTTTTGCCAGTCACCCTTCATTTGCAGACTGATGAGAAGATAAACTGTCAGCCAAGTTTAGCTATTTAATATGTTTCTGGGGGGTGGAGGGAGATGATGGCAAAAAAGAGAGAGAAGGGGAGGGGAAAAGAAAATCAACCAATGAAGTCTGAAATGAAATGACTGGTAAGCAACCAGCAAAGAGTGAATAGATGCGGAAGCAGCAGGAGTTTTTATTTAAAACTGCGAATCAAACTTTGAAGTTATGACCAAAATAAAATGTAATAACCTGACAATAACCGGATAACTGCAGTTAGCACCACTGTGAAATAACAGCTTTTAAAGTCCAAACTTTATCAGACCATATTAAGTATGTCTCATGCAATTTGCAACAGCTGGAAAGCAGCAAGGTGTCACAAGTGGCTTCTTTGAAGTATGGTTGGAAAAGGTTGCACCTAACAACTGCCCTTAACACTATCACACAGAAAATGTCTGGTAATTACCACATTAGTGATGTGATATACAGTAAAAGTTCCCACACTCTTGCATCAACTGAGGACAGACAGTAGACATTGTCTGCGAGCTTCCCAAACATGTTAAAAGCTCTCAAATATTTTCAAGCCATATATACACTTTCCAAGTTAGTAATGCAAGAGCTGAAAGTCCCAGTGGTTTTAACAGATTTAAAATAACTAAATTTTTAAACCTAATTTGTAGGTTATGCTTTAGAACGTTTGAATATCAATCATAAACAGATGGAGTTGCATCAGTGGCAGGAAGGAACATCAGTATGCAAATGCCAAATTTTTAACATTAAGTGAATTTTGCACACAAGCATATTTAAGAGGATGACATTATAATTTTGAACATTAGCCAATAATTAGCAAAACATTTATCTACATCACAAACTGGAAATTAATTTTGTGCTCTACCCTTTCAAAAAGACGCAAATTAAAAAAAGCAAACAATCTATAAGTTTACCTGATTATGAAAGCAGAGGACTTCAAATGTTTTTAAATGGATTTTTTTTTTTAAGAAGTACCTTTAGAAGCCCACAAACCTGCAGAGTTTAAATAATTTATGTATGCTGACAAAAAAAAGAGACATATCAAAGCTTTTCATCAGGACATATGCAAGAATGCCAAAATTCAAAGGAAGGAGGAATCAAAACATTTGAGACACTTCATAATATAAATACAAGAAACTATCAACTTTGGATAAAATAAACTAGCTAGCAGGTCATTAAAACAATCAATTAACAAAATACCAGGAAATGATTTAGGTAAATGTGATGAATGGAAGACTGAAAGGATTGGAGTGTATATAAACTATTATACAATTGACACTGTGGGGTCATGAATATGGGTAGTTTATATGTAGAAGGAAGTTCATGGAGCATTATGGCAGAATTAAATTTGATTCTGTTTGATGCCTCTTCCCAAATTGAATAGATACTCATTGTCTATATTAGCATATCAAAGAATAGTTATTTCCACCAGGTCATACTTATCCATTGTTATCCTTCGTGGAATACAGTTCCAGCATAAGCTAGGGCCTTTAGAAGGAAAACAAAAGAAAAATGCATAAAGGGAACAAGTCTGTTGAATGCTTTAACTGAAGGGCTGGATAGAGAAAGTGATTTTTTTCTAAACTATGATGCATTTATTACATTAAATGTTATAGCTTAAAAAGATGAGTTCTGATAAGACAATTTTACCAAGATAAAATGAATAGTTTCCCCCTCCCCATTCCTCCATCCAACTTCCCAACCCATTGACTAAAATCTCAAGTTTGTAACAGGATCAGAAAAGATAACTGAAGAATTTCATAATTCTAGTTTTAAAAACTTCAGCACTAAAGAAAGAAAAGTTTACTGGACAGGGTAGTGCATTTTCCCCAAATACAATACAGTTAACATAAAGTAAGTAAGTGAGCTGCAGTCATATATACCCCCAAATTGCAAATCAAAAATTTAGTTCAAAAATCTTCTTCCCTCCCCACCCAAGCTCAAAATTCTTCTGATGTTGCAGTTCTGAAACTAGAACTCCTGGGGATCACACCCTACACTGAAATTAGCTGAGCACAACCTGCTGCTAAAGTTCTTTGAATTGTCCAATAGAACAGGATAATCATACAACAGCTACCACACAGTAAGTATTCAGAAATAGGTCAAATTAGGATTTATTTTCTTGTCCTGCTTCCTACTGGATACTGACACAATTAAGCCTGTTGTGCAAAAGGGTTGCCTAAAGGCATGCATTCAAAAGCATGCTACAGCAAACTGTCCTTTGTAGAAAACATGAACCATTCCCAGAATATTTCTGATGATGCACTACCAGACTGAAAATATTAACTCTGCTTCCAACTCTGCAGATGCTAACAGACTTGATGAGTTTTTCCAGCACTTTGCTTATATCCCAGATGATTTTTAGAAATAGTATAATGAAGTACAATTTCATCCTGAATTACAAGCACTTCTCTTTATTTGGCTTGCTTTATTATTGTCATATGTACAAGAGACAGTGGAAAGTATTTTATTGCATGCTAACCAAACAAATCATACCTTACATAAAGCACATCAGGGTACAAGAACAGATTATAATGTCATAGCGACAAAGATGGTGCAGAGGAAGATCAACTCTAATTATTAAAGAGGTCTGTTCCTAAGTGTGATAACAGCAGAGAAGCTGTTCTTAAAACTCAAATAGAATTCAGCATATACCTCTCTATTTTGCAGTACTGTCATATAAAGCCTTTTGTATATATTTGGATCAAGTATAGAATTTCAACCACTTGACTTTAGCTATGGCAAAGTATTTTCAGCATAAAGGATTTTTTTGGCTCTCAGGCTACAGTCCACATGTGCACAACGTACTTAGCACAATTCTGTATAACTGAAGAAATAAAACCTCCTTTCAAGGACAATGAAGTGCTCAGGAATTCAATTCATCAACTAAAACACCTTATTTAGCATTCGGAGGCATGCAAGATAAGACCTACTTTGGACATTTCTTTAAAAGCTATGTCTGCTCAACAAAACATGATTTTTCGACAAAAAGAAATTGTAAAAGAATAGAAATACCACACAGAGGAAGAACAACTAACTATGCAAAGTTTACTCATACTAGAAAGAAAATCACCTCAAAAGAGAGGAACATTATTCGGAGAGGATAAAAAAGCTTGCACATACTTTAGTTAAAAATGTCAGAATTTTCACTCAAACAACTAAAAGTAGTCCTGGATGTAAGGATACTGCATTTTCATTCATTCTGATCCTTCTTTTTAAAATTATAATTGTCAGTACAATAGCCTGGATTTATGGTCTAGAAACTATTCCAGAAATAGGTACAATTGTCTCGCAATAAAGAAGTTAGAGAAAATATCTTCAAGCAACAAATCCTAGCTGGACTGTATCCACAAGTAAATAGAGCTTACCCCACCTGTTAATCAAACAAACAGTCTTATCAATTATAGAATTTTGAGTCATACACCAGGTTTATGCCGACCAACAAGTACTAAACTACACTAATCCCATTTACCTGCACTTGGACCACAGCCCACTATACTCATGTATTTTAAAAAGCATCTGGATGAGTACTTAAATGTTGTTAAGTATCTTCCTCAACCACCCTCTCAGGCAATAACACTTCGTCTGAATACCACCCTCTGGGTCAAAAAAAACTCACTCACTCTTATATCTCCTCTAAACAGTTTGCTTCTCACCTTAAACTTATGCCCTCTGTTCTTAGACATATCTGCCAAGGGGAAAATAGATCTTCACTGTCTACTCTATCAATACTTTGTTATTTTCTACACATCAAATTAGATCCTCTTCAGCCTTTTCTGCTCGAAGGAAAATGAACCCAACTGATCCAGTCTTTCCCAGATTTTCCTGCCCAGGCAACATTCTAGTAAATCTCCTTTGCACCCTCTACAAAATTCGCGTATGTGGCAACCAGAATTGCACACATAGTATTCCACTGTAGCCTAACCAATGTTTTATAAAGTTATATCAAGACTTCCTCACTCCTATATTCTATGCTACAGATAATGAAAGCAAGCTTCCCATATGCCTTCTTCACTACTGTATACTCGAGCTGACACCTTCAGGGTTCTACAGATTTGTACGTCAAGGCTGCTTTGTTTCCTAGTATTGTGTTTATCCTTCCCTCATTTAGTTATAGAATCCCCACAGACTGGAAACATGCCATTCAGCCCAACATTCACACCAACCCTCCGAACAATGGCTAATTCATCTATCCTACACATCCCTGAACACTACGGGTAATTTAGTATGGCAAATCAACCTAACCTGCACATCTTTGGACTGTGGGAGGAAACCGGAACACTGGTAAAAACCCACAAACTCCACACGGGCAGTTGCCAAAGTTGGAATTGACCTTGGGTCCCTGGCACTGCTAGCAGTGCTAACCACTGAGCCACCATGGCACCCTGCCAAAATGTATCACCTCACACTTATCGGGATTAAACTCTGCAATTGCTCTGCCCATTTTACCAGCTGATCAATCAGACTGCAGTCTTAGACCATCCTCCTTAGTAGCAACACCAATTTTCACATCATCTGCAAACTTACCAATTTTACCTTCTACATTCACATGCAAGTCATTGATGTAAACAAATAGCAAGGGTCCCAGCACAGATCTGTTACATGTCTGGTCACAGACTTCCAATTACAAAAGCATTCATCCACCATCACCTTTTGGCTCTTTATTGCAAGCAAACTTTGTTTTGAATCCCATGGGCTCTTACCTCTGGACCATCTTTCCATGTGAGACCTTGTCAAAGGTCAGCACGGTGGCTCAGTGGTTGGCACTGCGATTCCAGGTTCGATTCCAGCCTCAGGCGACTATCTGTGTGGAGTTTGCACATTCTCCCAGTGTCGGCACAAGTTTCCTCTGGGCACTCCGGTTTCCTCCCACAGTCCAAAGGAGGTGCAGGTCAGGTGAATTGGCCATGCTAAATTGCCCCTAGCATTAGTCAGAGGGAAATGGGTCTGGGTGGGTTGCTCTTCGGAAAGTTGGCGTGGACTTGTTGGGCCGAAGGGCCTGTTTCCACGCTGTAGGGAATCTAAAGTCCACATAAACCACATCAACTACACCATCTTCAATACAGTCACTGCTTCAAAAAAAAGTAATTAAATTTGTCAGAAGGATCTCCATCTAACAAACAAATGCTGACTACCCCAGGATCAATCCCGGTCTTTCCTCATGTTGATTAATCCGGTCTTTCAGAATTTGTTCCAATAACGTCCTTACCACTGATGCCAAACCAACTGGGTCTGTAATTACCTGGCCTACAGCAATCCTCCAGTCATCTGGCACATCACCTGTGACTGCAAAGTATTACAAACATCCACCACATCACTTCTGAGTTAGGAGTTTAATTGATTTGCCACCTACAACAGATTACCATCCACTTCCTTTTTCTTTCACCCTATAATTCACCAAACCGTCCAAACCTTATAGAGTACAACATATTCGGGGGGGAAAGCAAACAATTTATTTTAAGAAAACAAAATTTACAGCATAAATACACAATATACAATATTCCCAAACAGAGTTAAATTAACTTCACATCCCCAAAGTCATTGAAACATTTGTAGGCAGTTCTTTGTGGGAAACAATCTCAGTTGTTTTCTCTCCCCCCAAGCAACTGCTCGTCTCCAACCTTCTGTCCACTCTAAACCTGAATTTCCAACTTTGCAGTTTCACAACCCATCCTCAAATGCCCTCCTATATGTTCCCAACAGTGTTTCTGTACTTAAAAGTAATTCGCAAACTTAAAGTTGCTGTGGTCTTCAATTTATTTCTGGATTTCTCTTTCCTCAGCCACTCAAATCATTTCCTATTGGTGAAAATGATCAATGATTCCTTCTTATCTGGTTTCTTTTTCCTTCCCAACTTTAAAAGCATTACTATGTTCCCAAAAAACCCTCAATCCATTTTCTCTCTTCAATCTCCCTTCCTTTTCCAAGACAGTTGCTGCCCAACTCAGTATCCACCTCTTCCAGAAAGTCCTTTACAATCCATCCAATATGGCATTCACTTGTATGACTGCACTAGAATATCTCGCAAAATTGCAAATGTCCTTTGACAACAACAGTGCTGTTTATTCACCCTTCATTTCCCTGCAGCGTTGGACACAGTTAACTATACATCCACTATTTCTCCCTTACTATGCAGCTTTATAGCACTACTTTGACTGTAAATCTGAATACAAAAGAGCATCTTAAGCCATGGCTTTTCTTCTTTCTCCTCCTGACACCATACACAGTTCTTCCAGAGAACGCCGCCTTCCCCCCTCCAAAGTGTGGCTGTTGATAGATTATAATCTAAATCCGAAAAAGTTAAGAACCCAAATAGAGGGTCAAAGCTGTGGAGATTGACCATATTGTAGGAGAAAGAATAAGGGAGTGTGCATGGACGGATTTGAAAGCAAGGATGATAATCTTAAAATCTTAAGACCTGCACTCAACTTCTCATCAAAAAAAAAAACCCTCCTTTTCATCATAGCACGATCACTATTATAAATCCTATTCCAGAAATGAAGAGAAACTGGCTCAATTCCATGTTAGGCCATGGCACAGCCAGAAGACCAAGTGTAGTGTCTTACAGCGTAAAGGAAAAGTTGCAATAGTCTTACTAGACCATAAGGCTGTGCTCTCATTAGACAGAGACAACTGATGATGATTGAACAAGAGGGTCATCACACCTCAGGCACAGGGAGAGGATGAGAAAAGATGTTCTTCAGTTGATGCAGGAACTGAACCCACACTGTGGTGTTACTCTGCATCACCATCAGCTGCCCAAGCGACTGACTACATAATGTTAGGAAAGAAGTGTGTGTGTTTTTTTTTAATCTTTATTCACAAAGCAAAGAGATATGTGCTCAGTTTTCCCCAAAAAACTGTGCTTAGCACAAAGTCAAAATGATTGTGAATTCAAATCTTCTCTATTAAATGGAAAGCAAATATTAAATGTAAGATTTATTCATGATATATGAATTACATCAGGAACAAATCATTGAACATTTCCTGAAAAAGTCTTCCTGTCTTTCGGAAGTGCTGTGGTATGCTGATAAAAATCCTAAAACAATGTGACATTAATCCAGAAAACATGACATCATACTCAACCCCTAGAATGCAAATCTTTCCTACCATTCACAGCATTTAGATGTCACACAGACATCCTGTACTTCCACAACACAAAATTTCCGGTGTTAATAAGCAGAAAAATGTTTCTGGCTGGGAAACAACCAAACATATTCTCAACAGAGAAAACTAGAGTAATAGTCTAAAGTTACTCAGCAAAGAATGATTAAAGCAAAACTGTGTCAATGTAAATTATTTCTTTTTGCTTTTTTTGGAAACAAAAAAGTGGGCTGGAAGAGAACTGGGTCTCCCAATTCCCCAAGTAAATTCAGAGAATCAAAATCAACAGTTAAAACATTTGTCTTTGAATACTGAAAGAATTAACTGATAATTATTTACATAATTCATAACGATTACTTTTTTGTGACTCATCACTTTGAGTTAACCCTGTTTGTTACATAGTTTGTTTCTGCAATAAAGAGTGTAAATGAAGAATCTATACTGTTATTCTGACTCCATCCAGCACTTTCCCATTGCAATGATAAGAGTGAACAGTCAAAGGGGAACTTCAAACCAGCATCTACAGGAAACTACACAGGACCAAATACTGAACTACAGAAACAACCATCCCAATACCCACAAACTAAGCTGCATTAAAATATTATTTCAACGAACCACCACACACTGCAGCACTGAGGAACTACGAAGCACAGAAGAAAACCACCCATACAGCATATTCAAAAAGAACCCAATGAATACAGTCTGCCGATTTCTCAGCAACAAACCCAAACAAGCAGACAAAAATGTGCTCAGAAACCCTAGCCACTCTGCCCTACAGCAAAGACATCTCAGAAATGACTGCCAGACTACTCAGACCTCTTGGAGAAAGTGAGGACTGCAGATGCTGGAGATCAGAGCTGAAAATATGAGCCCTTCTTCAGGATTCCTGAAGGGCTCATTCCTGAAACGTCAATTCTCCTGCTCTTTGAATGCTGCCTGACCTGCTGCACTTTTCCAGCAACACATTTTCTACTCAGACCTCTTAGCATCATGGTAGCCCACAAACCCATCAACACATTAAAACAGCAGCTAGTGAACTTAAAAGATCCTATACAGACAACAAGCAAAACAAACGTCATTTACAAAATACCTTGCAAAAACTGTAGCAAACAGGCAGAAAACTAGCCACCAAGATACATGAACATCAACTAGCCACAAAACTAGCCACATCACTATCCTCACTACAGACAAGGAAGGACACCAGGGACAACCTTAAAAAATTTGGGAAAAGAATGTCAAAATGGTGATGGCACATAACTCTGTCTTCACTCCACGCCTAAAAAGGAATGAAAGGTGAAAATTCTCTACAGCAATGGGCATATTTTCATCATTACACATCTTAATTTAAACCAAGTCTTTTTGAGGAGAAGTCCAAACTGCATAACCCTTGCTTTATAAGATGATTATAAATGTTACGTGCACTTAGGACTTGATTTATGGCAACCAAATAAGAATTTTCAAACTTGTTCAAGTATTGACTGTTTCAGTTTTTAATTGGCTTATAGGAAACATTGACTTAGTCAGTGGAAAAATTATTAAACTAATCTTAAAAGATCTCTATGTATCAAAGTAAGGAATGGAATATATAATCTTGCAACCTCCTACACTAATTTATGCTATCCCTGGTCATTAGGTTGGTGAAACAGATCACTCCCGTTGGAACTTCAAATTTCTAAACCAAAGCTTTAGTCTATGCTTTACGTTATATATACACACCACTACTCAGTTAATTTACATTCTTACCTTATCCCCTATCGTTGCAGTATCTGCAAATTGGGTCTAAACATAAATATGTCAGAGGAGAAACATTGCTGCCCCACTTCCAGAAATGTTTAAGTAAATTAGCAGCAATTCAACTGGAGACAAAAAAAAAAGTGCCCCAGCTCTCAAATTCACAACTTGTTTTTACCACTTAGGATTTAGTTTCAATGGATTCCTCCCAACTCAAATCACCACTCGCTCACAATACCAGAGCAAATTACTGCAAATGCTGGAATCCGTATCGAAAACAAATGCTGGGTCAATGTTTCTCAAACAGCATCCATGGAGAGAGAGCAACCTAACGTCAAGTTACGATGACTCTTCTTACAAAACCATGGTTTCCCACCCACTGTGGTTGGCAAGGCCCTCAACTGCATCCAACCTATCATCTGTGCTTCTGTCCTTGTTCCTTCCCATCACTCAACAGCGTGACTAGGTCCCCCTTGTCCTCACTTTTCATCCCACCAGCCTCCACATTCAAAAGGTTCAATCTCTGACATTTCAGACAATCCAAACAGAATGCCACCAAACATCCCCTCACTCCCAGTCTACATAAATCTCTCCAGGACACCCTAGTCCATTCTATGACCACTAACACCATTCCCTTTCGCACGTAACCACAGAAGATGCAACAGCTGCCCCTTCATCTCTTCTGTGCTCATCAAAGGGCCTAAACAGTCTTTCTAGGTGAAGCAGCATTTCACCTGCACCCCCTCCAATCCTGTGAATTATATTCACGGCACCCAATGTGGCCAACTCTACAGTGGAGAAACCAAATGTAGACAGGGTGACAGCTCTGTGCAAGCATGACCCTGACCCTCTCGTAGCTGGTCAATTTGAACACAGCATCCTGCTAGCATGCCCACTGATCTGTGCTCTGCATGTTGCAGTGCTTTAATGAATCACTGCCCAAACTGGAAGAACATCCCATCTTTCAGACTAGGCACTTTACAGCCTTCTGAACTTATATTGAGTGCAACTACTTGAAATTGTGAACTAACTCCTGTTTTTTTTCCCTTTCATTTAGCTTTATTTGTTACATTCTCTGTCACCATGCCCAGTTTCCCTTCCTCCCACCCCAGTGGGACTGCATTCTCTTTCAAGTCTGGCAGTTAGACACACCATCATTCTGCCATTCCTACATTCTGACCACTTAATTTGAACTATCAACATCTTTTCTCCATTAGCAACCTAAACCAACCCCCCATCAACTCCACCAGTCCAAAAGCTGCAGCATAAGTGCTGTTTCCTCCACACTTCACTTCTGATGAAGAATCAAGGACTCAAAATGCTAGCTTTCTCACTCTCCATGTCTGACCCACTGATCTCCAGCATTTGTTGTTTTCACTTACATTACTTATTTGCTCTGGAAACAAAGAGGAAAAAAAATTGATGTGAACTCATGACTGCAGACGCAAAAGGGGAAAAAAAACTGGAGACTTTGCAAGCTTAGTCAAAAATATGGAGTTGTGAAATAAAAATAATTAGGAAGTACAATGCCAACCTGTTAAACTTAAAAATCTAATACTTCTTGTTAAACATGTCTTTCTCCCTTCAATCGAACATCTTGAAGGAAGAATAGTTTGCATTGTTATAAAGCAACTTGCTATGTACACTTAAATTTATTGAAGTTACTGCAATAATGTGAGAGGACTGGAGCACAAATGAGGGATTATTGGCCTTTCAAAAAGTTGTCTTCAACAAGATATTAAACCAAGGCCCTTCTGCTGGAATACCTGCTGTACTACAACAATGACAAGTAGGAAGTTATCCCAGAGGTTATGGCCAACATTTATCCCTCAATCAAATTTCACACTTACTCCGTTGTTGCTTATGGGAACTCAATTAGCATATATGAACTATGTTTCCTGTTTTACAATAACTACACTTGCAAAAATATGTAAACTACTGTAAAGTGCATTGAGACATCTGGTGGTCACAAAACGCAGTGTAAAAATGGAAATTTGTCTTTTTATAGCTTGGAATTTTTTAGATTAGATTTGTTACAGTAGGGAAACCGGTCCTTCGGCCCAACAAGTCCACACCGATCCTCCAAAAAGCAAACTATCCAGACCTATCCCCCTACATTTACCCATGACTAATATACCTAACACTATGGGCAATTCAGCATGGCCAATTCACCTTACCTGCACATCTTTGTATTGTGGGAGGAAACTGGAGCACCCGGAGAAAACCCACGCAGACACTGGGAGAATGTGCAAACTCCACAGAGGTGGCAATTGAACCCAGGTCCCTGGCGCTGTAGGGCAGCAGTGCTAACCACTGAGCCACCGTGCCGCCCATAGAACAATCACAGATGACAGTAAAACTCTGAATTCAGGATTTAAAATGTTTCCTCATCCACTGATTTAAAAATATATAGTTCCAAAATGCTTTCTCATTCTGGAGATGTGGTGTAAAGTTTCTTACTTACCCTTTGGCTTCTTTGACTGGTCATTGGAGCTTGGAAATAGGAGACACTCAACATCTTGAACATACTATGCTATTCAACTGGATCACAGCTATCTTCTACCTCAAAGTCATTTTGCTCTATTACCATTCTGTTTGACGCATTTAATATCCATAAAAAAAACGATCAATCTCTGTCTTGACCATACTCAATAACAGCCTCCACAGCCTCTGGGGTAGAGAGTTCCAAGGATTCACCACTTAACGAGTAAAGAAATTCTAAATAGCCTACACTTATTTTAAAATTATGTCCGTTATAACCCCCAACCAGGGGGGAAACCCTTGCCTGCATCTGACTAGTACACCTCAACAAAAATCACCCATTCTAAATTATAGAGAATACGGATCCAGTTTAATCATAGGACAATCACACTATCCCAGGGACCAGTTCTGGTGAACACCCAACGCGCACTCGCTATGCCAAGGATGTCAATCCTTAAGTAAGATGACCAAACTGTGCACAACTCTCAACTGCCAGTCTCAGCAAGGTATTATACAAATGATTTTCTAATTGTCACTCTTATATTCAAGATTTATAAAGTCACCACCCCCTTATTTTCATCCTCCCATTAACTAACTTACCCTACTCTCTACAATTGAATCACATGCTCTATCAGCCACTGAAATCTGGCATTTTTCTCCCTTTTCAATGCAATTACTTTTCTTCATGACAACCCTAGCTCAATGCCAATCTCCAAGTCAAGCTGAAGCTCTCCCTTATTGCATCCTAAAAAAAGCACTTCAACTTCATTTTGTATCATTCTACTGTTACGAAGCTTAATATTTGATATTGCTTGAAGTACCAGTGTTTTGTACAGCAGTGCAAAGAAATTTATTTCAAAGTTTTATAGAATAGCTTCAACTAAGTCATTGAAAATTCACTGTAGATACTGGCCAACTGATCACTCCAATTTTACAGTTCAGGATAAAACATATTTGTTCTTTTCAAAAAGGGTGTGAGTGAAAGAACATTTCAATATTTTATCCATAATGCTTCAGAAACGACCATGACCAAACACACCAGAATATCAAAGCAGATTTTGGAATAAACTATGATTCTTTTGCCTTGAAGAATAACCTATATGCTCGTTTTTTTTTCAGATAGCCAATCTCAGCACCCCCCCCGCCACCCCAACCCCCAATATATAAAAAAAAAGAGGTGGGGGGGGGGGTTGGAGAAAAGAGACAGAACATGCGCACACATGTGTTTTGGAGATATATGAAGGAATAACATTACTGACTGGGCACATAAGCCAATTATTGCATCATTATTGATCAAGCTTTGTTTTGAATACAAACTCACTAGTGTTTAAGAAACCTGTTAAGTAGATTACAGGCCAAGATAGATAATTAATTGGTCATCTTGCTACTGAATTTAAAAAAGTCTAGAATGACAGATAACTCTTCCAACCTCTGTTGTAACACCTAAGCCGGAGTGGTTGAAGTTATCAAAGTTTGCAGTTGAAGAAATGCTGGAAGTAGATTTTCCCCTGTAAGCTTCCAAACCCAGACATCATGCTCAAGATAGAGGTCAAAACCTGCACTCATCCGGGAAACTGTTACAACATGGTTTACCCCGAAGTAAACAATTAAATGACCAGAGGAAAAGTTCTGTTATGGATAGCAAGCTCAATCTCAAAGCGTGAATGATTTTGGAAGGACCTCTAGAGTTCAAAACAAGAGATAGTAGATGCTTTTTCCTCAGACAATAGCCTCCAAAAACTCAATGACAAGGGTGAAACATTGAAGGATCTCATTTATTTTGATTTGAAGCAGCAGTGGGTGCAGAAGATGGAATCAAAGTGGAACTGTTCCTACTTGCACAGATTCTGTCTCAAAAAAAAAAACCCCAAAAGAACTGCAGATGTTGGAAATCAGAAACAACAGCAGAATTTGCTGGAAACAGAAACTTGCAGGTCAGGCAGTTCTCAAGAAGGGTCACTGAACCTAAAACGTTAACTGATTTCTCTCCACAGTTGCTGCCATACCAGAGAGTTTTTCCAACAGACCCGGTCACTCCTATTACTTATCCATCTTCCAAAATCACAAGTCCCCTCTGCCCCACATTTCTTTTTAAGATGGTCTGAGCATTTAATCTTGTAGAGGGATGTCCAGTTTTCTTGGCAACAACACAACCCACATTACATTCTGAACAGTTACGTGAACTCATCACCATTACAGATAAGGGACTCTAGTGGGTGTGGTGCAAGTGATCTTCCTGCCTGAGGTGGCAACGCAGGCCAGCTCCAGAACCTTAAAAATTAGTCAAGGCTTTCAGCTTCAAGAGTATTAGCATAGAAACCTTCAGACATTGCACAGAAGCCAGGAGTATGTTACCAAGAGTATTTGGGAGTCCAGCTATGTAGGAATGAGTCTTGGCTTTGGCTTTGGCTTGCGCAGGTGCCAACCACTGGGGCGGCTGCCTGCCAGGAGGAACTTGCTGAGATGTTTGTATCATTGACAGGCACAGGTAGCAGAAAAATGGAGGTTGGCAAACTATACACCAGTGAGACTGCTGTCAGTGATAGGTAAGCTGTTTTTAGGTGGGCGGGGGGGGTGGGGGGGTGAAAAACAAGACTTATAATGCATTTGGAAAGGCAAAGACTTTGGAAAGGGAGTGTTGCCGAGCAGAGATCTAGGGGTGCAGGTGTGTAGTTCCTTGAAAGGAGTCACAGGTTGACAGAATAGCGAAAAAGACATTTGCCTTCATTGGTCAGTGCATTGAGTAAAGGCATTGGGAGGTCATGTTGTGGCTATACAGGACATTGGTTCGGTGACTCTTGAAATACTGCATTCAATTCTGGTCTCCTGACTAAAAATAATTCGAGTAAGTTTTAGAAGTGGAGCCAAAACAAAAACCCAAGTCATATTGCTTTTTGTCCAAGAACAGTCTTATCTGTGCTCCCCTAATTCTGATAGCAAGCATCTTCAATTATTGATGTGTGTGTTCAAGTGCTCCGGGATCCCATTTTTGTATATTCCTCTCTTTACTAGTGTCTCTCTCGGTCTCTGACTAAGACAATCCATTAAGTATCGCTCTTTGATGGGAGACGGTGGTTCAATGCACCAAGATGTCATGTGGCTCTGTACATTGTTTTACATTGGCCAGTTATATGCTTTAGATAGATGAGTTTTTGTTCAGTGTGCAGGAGGGTTTCCTGACAGTATGTAGACAGGCTAACTAGGCCACATTAGATTTGGTACTGGGTAATGAACCCTGACAGGCATTAGATTTGAAGGTAGGTGAGCACTTTGGTGATAATGACCACAATTCGATTATGTTTACTTCAGTGATTGCAAGAGATAGGTATTTATACTGACTGGCAAAATTTATAGCTGGGGTTAGGCAATTAATGTTATTAGGCAAGACTTAGGACGCACAGGATAGGGAAGGAAACTACTGAAATGTGGAGCTTATTCAAGGACCAGCTACTGCGGGTCCTTGATAGGTACATACCAGTCAGCGCAGGAGCCGTGGTTTATTAAAGAAGTTGAATCTCTTGTCAAGAGGAAGATTGCAGCTTGTTAGCTTCAGACATGATGGTTCAGTCAAGGCACTTGAGAGTTACAAATTAGCCAGGAAAGACCTAAAGAAAGAGCTAAGAAGAACCAGGAGGAGTCATGAGAAGTCGTTGGCGGATAGGATCAAGGAAAACCCCAGGGTTTCTAATAGTTATATCACGAATAAAAGAATGACTAGAATAAGATTAGGGCCAATCAATCATAGTAGTGGGAAATTGTGCATGGAGTCCATGGAGATAGGGGAAAAAGCTAAATGAGTACTTTTCATATGTATTCACACTAGAAAAAGACAAAGACAATGTGGTCAAATGGAATACAGAGTTACAGACTACTGGACTAGATGGGATTAAGGTACATAAGGAGGTGGTGTTAGCAATTCTGGGAGCGTGAAAATAAATAAATTCCCTGAGATGGATAGGATTTATCCTAGAATTCTGTGCGAAGCCAGGGAAGAGATCACCAAGTCTTTGGCTTTGATCTTTACGTCGCCATTGTCTACAGGAACAGTGCCAGAAGACTGGAGGATAGCAAATATTGGTTCCTTGTTCAAGAAGGGGAGTAGAGACAACCCTGGAAATTTTAAACCTGTGAGCCTTACTTCAGTTGTGGGTAAAAAGTATTGGAAAGGGTTAGAAGAGATAGTATTTATCATCTAGAGAGGAATAAATTGATCAGGAATAGTTAACACAGTGGTGAAGAGTAGGTCGTGCCTCACAAACCTTGAATTCTTTGAGAAGGTGACCAAACAGGTGAATGAGGGTAAAGCAGTTGATGAAATTGGCTAGCTGAAAGACAGAGGGTGGTGGTTGATGGGAAGTATTCATCCTGGAGTTGATATAGAGGGGTACCGCAAGGATCTGTTTTGGGTCCATTTGTTTGTCATTTATATAAATGACCTGGAGGAGGGTATAGAAGGATGGGTTGGTAAATTTGTGGATGACACTAAGGTCGATAGAGTTGTGGATAATGAAGGAGAGTGTTGTAGGTTACAGAGAGATATAGGTAAGCTGCAGAGCTGGGCTGAGAGTTGGCAAACGAAGACTAATGTGGGAAAATGTGAGGTGATTCACTTTGGAAGGAGTAACAGAAATGCAGAGTACTGGGCTAATGCACTAAAGATGCTTGAAAGTTACCACCCAAGTTGATAAGGTGTTTAAGACGACATAAGGTTTGTTAGCTTTTATTAGTAGAGGAATTGAGTTGAGTTTCGGAACCACGAGACCATGCTGCAGCTGTACAAAACTCTGGTGTGGCCACATTTGGAGAATTGCACACAGTTCTGGTCACCACATTATAAGAAGGGTTCAGAGGAGATTTACTTGGATGTTTCCTGGTACAGAGGGAAGGACATACGAGGAAAGGCTGAGGGACTTGAGGCTATTTTCATTAGAGAGAAGAAGGAGAGATGCAAATTAATTGAGACATAAGATAATCAGAGGGTTAGATAGGATGGACAGTGAGAGTCTTTTTGCTCAGATGGTGATGGCTAGCAAGAGGGAACATTGCTTTAAATTGAGGGATGATAGATATAGGACAGATGTCAGAGGCAGTTTCTTTACTTAGTTGGGGCGTGGAATGCACTGCCTGCCACATTAGTAGACTCGCCAAAGGGCATTTTAATGGTCATTGGATAAGCATATGGACGTGAGTAGAATAGTGTAGGTTAGACAGGCTTCAGATAGATTCCACAGGTTAGCACAACATTGAGGGCCAAAGGGTCTGTACTGCACTGTAATGCATCTGCAAAGTGAATTTTATTGTTAATAGGCACTACATAAAAACCTAGACCAAAAATGTGACATTGCTCCAATCAAAGAAAAAACAGCCTATGAAACTAATATATCAAACTGGAATTAAACTCAAACTTTTCTATTCCAGCTCTAGTTCAATAGAATTAGTACAATGATCTGGGCAAAATACTGTCTATTGACTCAGTAGCAATTAGTTAACCAATTCCCACAAACAATAACCCAACAGCCTGCCAAAAGGGCAGCAACACTAACATACTTGTATGTTAGGAGAAATTATTACTTTAAAATCCCTATGTAAAACAGGGATTCATCTAGGTTGTATCTACTTAATAGGCGATGAGTCGAAGATGAAGGGTCTTTGGTTGTCCTCAGTATTCACAATATGTTACAACACTGAATGCAATCTGCTGAAGAATATAAGGAATAACAGCATGCCTTTCCTTCTCTCCCCTAATGCAACTGTTGCCAAAGTAGAGCCAACTTGTTTACCATGCATAACTGACTCCATGAAGGAAGATTCTGTTTTTCCTGTTAATTTTCTTATCAGCGAGTTGAGATTATGAATACATGAATAGGAAGCTACTACTGAAAGGCAATCAAGCAATATTTTGGCTCAAAATTAAATCAGTTGGAGATATATGGATTAAAGAATGCCAAAGACTTAAGTTAGCTAAACACAATTGGCCCTCAAGTTCTTTTTAAAAAAAAAGAGTAACCAAGAGGGTTACTGAGAGACAAGAGACTGATGTGGTGTAAATGGAGTTTCAAAAGGCATTTGATAAAGTATCACATAACAAATGTATCAGCAAAGCTGAGCCCCACAGAATGGGTAGGTTAAAGCTTGATTAGGAAGTTAGCCCTGCGAACAGCAAGCAGCAGTGAATGAGCGTTTTTCAGATTGATAGCAACAGTTTCTTATGAGTTGATACTAGAACTATTGGTTTTCTTGATCAATATTGTTGACCTAGACTTGTTTATGTAGGGCACAATTTCAAAACTTGCATATCATCACAAAACTTGGAAGTATTGTAAATAATGTTGAGGATTGTCATAGACTTCAAGGGGATGCAGTCAGTCTGGTGAAATGACAGTTGAAATTTAATGCAGAGAAGTTTCATGCAATCAGTTTGATCAGAAGAGGCAACATAAAATAGGGCGGGGGGGGTGAAATTACATTAGCAATTCTCCAGTTCTCTGGGATCCTCCCTAACTCCAATGATACCCAAATGATCACTACTAACGTCTTCATTATCTCTTCAGCTACCTCCTTCAGAATTTTAGGCTGTCGCCCATCTGATCCAGGTCATTTATCCACTTTCAGATCTTTCAGTTTTTCCTCACACCTGCTGGTGATGGCAACCATACTCATCTGTGGCCCCCAACTCTTTAAATTTTTGGGAGGTTACTCATGTCTTCCATTGGTGAAGACAGATACAAATGTACTTATTCAGTTCCTTAGCCATTTCTTTGTCCACCATTACTACTTCCCCAGCATCATTTCCAGCAGCCCAGTAGCCACTTCTGCCCTTTATAAATTTAAAGAAACTCCTGCAATTTTTCCTAATATTGCTGGTAAGCTTACCCCCACATTTACTTTTCTCCCTCCTTATTTCTTTCTTTGTTGTCCTCTATTGGTCTTTGTAGTCCTCCAAATCCTCTGGCTTCCCACAGCCCTTTGCCACATTATATGCTTTCTCTTTTGCTCTTATCCTGTTCTCCAATCCTCATGAGTTAACTTGGACACTGCATTGGTCCTTGGACGTTAAGATGGGCTTCAATCCTCAAGAATTGGGACATTATCCTGGCAATGATGGCGGCTAGAATATGGGTGGAAATGAGATTGCAGAGGCAGCATTCCAAGCCCAGACCGCCATGGTAGGGACTGCTTCAGTGTGCTGTTGTGGCCTGAGGGACAGCTTTGGTGGCTGTGGAATAAGGTGACGCCCCATAGCCACTTATGAAATCAAGAAGCCATGATTGGAACAAAAAGTGTATTTTCCTAAATATATGTAACAATAAAGTACTAAGTGACTCTGGAATGCAGTACCTGTTAGTGTGATATAGGAGTCGATACAATTGTGACTATCAAAAAGAAATTGCACAACTATCTGAAGAGTAATGATTTGCATATGTACATAGAAAAAGTAGGCATTGAACTAGCTGGGCTGTTCTCAGAGATAATAAGCCAAATGGTCTCTTTCAGTGCTGTAACCATTCCATGATCCATAGCTCTTTGCCTTTAAGCCAACCCTTAAAGCCTATATCTTTGACTAAGTTTTTGGTCATCTGATCAAATCTTTCAAAGTGTCATTTACTTTATAACACTCACATAAAAAGGACCTTAATATGTCAAATTTTTCTTCTTGGGCAGTCCATTGGAATTGAAGATGAATTTATTCCATTCCAGTTTAAATCGGTTCCAAGATGGCTAGCATGTCCAATGAGTCACCTGCAGATCATCCCACATGTGAATTTGAAGCAGCATTAAAAAGCTTTAGTAGGTGAGTTGTATGGGGAAAATGTACGCTCTCATGTCTTCGAACCTCTGTACATTTCCCACATGCCTCTCTATGCTTCCTCTATTTTTTTTCAGGGAGTCCCATGAGTTAGTGGGATCTTTAAGGATATTCCTGAAGCATTTCCACTGTCCATATCATATTTTTTACTTTGATGGCTTTTAAATAGGTTGTTGTTACTTCACAAATTGTACTGGATAATCATACTTTCAGCAAGAAAACTTTAACTAGGACTCAATAGTAGAGTACACTTGTAATTTTCAGTATACTGCTTGTACTGAATGAACTGAGATTAGATTCCCTACAATGTGGAAACAGGCCCTTCAACCCAACAAGTCCACAATGACCCTCCGCAGAGTAACCCACCCAGGCTCAATTCTCAATGTCTACCCCTGACTAATGCACCTAACATTATGGGCAATTTAGCTTGACCTATTCACCTGACCTGCACATCATTTGGAACGTAGGAGGAAACCAGAGCACTCGAAGGAAACTCATGCAGACACGGGGAGAAAATGCAAACTCCACAGAGACAGTTGCCCAAGGCTGGAATTGAACCCAGGTCCCTGGCACTGTGGCAGCAGTGCTAACCACTGAGCCATTGTGCCACCCTACAGGGACATTAAAAATCTGTCTATCTCAAATTTTCTCAATTAGTGATGAGTTGTAGGGTTATGGAGAGTAGACTGGAAAGTGGAGGCAGAGGTGAGATCAGCCATGATGCACTGAATGGCAGAGTAGGCTCCAGGGGCTTAAATCAATTCCTAGTCTTATGTTCTAAAACAGCAATCCACCATTTTCAGTTATTATTGTCCTAGCCAGTACAAATATGTTGCATATAAATTGGTTGCCATGTTCAAAGTTTGGTAGAAGATTTGTAGCTCGGGTGCTCGTTGTTGTGGTTCTGTTCGCCGAGCTGGGAATTTGTCTTGCAGATGTTTCGTCCCCTGTCTAGGTGACATCCTCAGTGCTTGGAGCCTCCTGTGAAGCGCTTCTGTGCTGTTTTCTCCGGTATTTATAGCGGCCTGTCTCTGCCGCTTCCGGTTGTCAGTTCGAGCTGTCCACTGTAGTGGCCGGTATATTGGGTCCAGGTCGATGTGTTTATTGATAGAGTCTGTGGATGAGTGCCATGCCTCTAGGAATTCCCTGGCTGTTCTCTGTTTGGCTTGCCCTATAATGGTAGTGTTGTCCCAGTCGAATTCATGTTGCTTGTCGTCGGTGTGTGTGGCTACTAAGGATAGCTGGTCATGTCGTTTCGTGGCTAGTTGGTGTTCGTGTATACAGATCGTTAACTGTCTTCCTGTTTGTCCGATGTAGTGTTTTCTGCAGTCCTTGCATGGGATTTTGTACACTACATTAGTTTTGCTCATGTTGGGTATTGGGTCCTTTGTTCTGGTGAGTTGTCGTCTGAGCGTGGCTGTTGGTTTGTGTGCTGTTATGAGTCCAAGTGGTCGCAGTAGTCTGGCTGTCAGTTCAGAAATGCTCCCGCTGTATGTAGTGTGGCTAGTTCTTTGGGTTGCCATGTTTCCAGCATTACAACAGTGACTTCAAAAGTACTTAACTTGTTTTGATTTTCATTAAAAAAAAGTTACACAATTGTTAATCTCTTTCTTACTTTTAACTGTATTCCTATAAATCCAGCTTTTTGTGCATCCCCAATTTTAATTTGCTCCAACATTGATGATCACATGTTCAGATGTCTATTTAACCTAGTTAAAAAAAAGTCCTTTATATAGAAAGAAAACAAAGTTATTTGCCAATTTCTAGAGGTGTTCTCTGTGCTTCCAGCAATGAAGATGTCTATTTTTTGTTTAAGAGTAAATGCTTACAAATGAAATTCCATTTTTTTAAAACCAAACAATTACTTCTGATCATAACCATAATAAGTGCATAAATTTAAATCAAATGCTACAGAACCACATCAAGGAATAAATCAACTTTCAAATAGTCATGAATTTGACTAAACAACCCAGATTCCTACCAGAACTGCAAACAAAAAAGATCCACACACAGTCAGACAACACAGGAACAGACTCTTCGGTCCAACTTGTCCATGCTGAACATAATAATGTAATGGTGCATAATATGCTGTCCAAAATGGCTTGAATTAAAAGACAGTGACTTCTTAGTACTGTATTTCCCTAATATAAACTTCTGCTAAACATTATTATACCTACAGATAAACACAGCACTTAAAATTCACCAACTGCAACATCTGAAATGCTTCAAAAAGAATCCTGACTTGTGCAGTCACTGCTGGAATAAAACAAAACTGAATAAAGCACATTTATGGAACCTGAAAGAGTTTTTGAATTTCCATGACCTGTTTTGTCTGACTGTACCTTTAGTAACTTGTACTACAACAGATATATTTTATACACATAGCTCATTTGTCAAACAAACATCAGTCACCCAGTAAATCTGTTGTTACTTAACTAACCAGAAAATAGTTTAGAAATTTTAGAATCACTGCTATCTACCAACTGCAGAGCTAAGTTTGGCAGAGTGTGTGGGAGGAGGAATCAAGAAAGATTTGGCAGGAAGGGTACTGAGCTGATAACTGGGGAATGCTGACTTTCCCAAGAGCTGCAATATTTGCAAGTCCAATATGGAGGCAAAGAACTTGAGAGAATCTAGCAAATGAAATGAAGATGGTCCTCCAAAACTACAGTAACTGACCTCAAAGTAATTTAGCATCAAGGCCATTCATTTCTTGCTTACAACAGAGCAAACTAGTCAAAACATTGCAAGTAGTCAATACAGCCAATATAAATATCTAAGTTAAAGTTAAACCCCATAATCAGGCTTAATTTTCAACTGTTCATGTATAATTTTCACATTTATTAAAGCTAGTTTTTAAGCAAGAGGGTTTCTTAAGCCTCAATACTAATCATTTTTCTTAGCAAGTTTTACTCCCATCTGAATCTTAACATTATTTTCCTGCATGTTAAAAATCAGAGAGATGCCCAATTGATTCTATTCCCAATTCTCTTCAAGAATTAGGGTGGCATAGTGGCTCAGTGGTTATCACCATTGCCTCACAGCACCAGGGTCCCAGGTTCAATTCCAGCCTTGGACAACTGTGTGTGGAGTTTGCACATTCTCTTCATGTCTGCGTGGGTTTCCTCCGGAAGCTCTGGTTTTCTTCCACATTCCAAAAGATGTGCAGGTCAGGTGATTTGGCCATGCTAAATTGCCTGTAGTGTTAGGTGCATTAGTCAAAGGGAAATGGGTCTGGGTGGGTTACTCTTCAAAGGGTCAGTGTGGACTAGTTATTTCCGCACTGTAGGAAATCTTATTGAATCATGCTCTTGGGTACCCTAGCCATTACTCTTACTGTACAGTTTGCCTCACACATACCAAATTATTTCCTTCATTCCAGGTATTCATTGTCTATTTCTATATAATAAGAATCACCGTTTGCTTTCAAAGAAAACGCCAGACAAAAGATTGGAGTGGCAAATTTTTAAAATCCAGAAGCTGAAGGTACATGAAACAGGGTGGTGTGATACATGAAGCAAATCAGTCCACTTTTTAAAAAATGTGCACTAGTCACAGTATGATTACAAAGGTCAAAGTGAAATGCAACGTCTGCTTAGCAGAGCTTAATTACACAATTTTGTAATTAGTGAATTAGCTGAATTACACGATCCCTATCACCACCCCCATCAATATAGTGTATATTTAATTCTCCTAAAACATTGCACGATTGCTCATTTATCCACTATTGAACATCTTAAATTTATCCCATTTGTTTAAAGTGTTAGTTGTTTCACCACAGGAATTAAAAGTTAATTGCAAACGGTACAATAAAACCACTGCCTGAATGCAGACAGCTTCCTGTGAGCCCACTCACTGTGTTCTTAACAAGTAATTATCTCCTTTAACACATCCCACCTACTCCAGTCAGGTTAGACTGCAAACAGAACATTTTCCATTTCTCCATTTTTAAATTGCGAAATGTAAAATTATATGTTTCCGTAACAGATGTCTGCACATAAACTCAATTTAGTCCTTGTTGTAAAACTGCGAGGAAAGCGAGAAAACAAATTCACAGCTTGCGCATTTCGCAGAAATCAAATCCATGCAAAAGGAACAATCTGTCAAATCGAACTTAAGTTTGGAGTAAAGGGAGACGACTCCTGGGAAAGTGCACGACCACCAGCAAGAGGCTGGAAACTTAGCGACTGTGCTCATCTCCTGTTCAACCATACCAAGTCAAACTTCAGATATTGCGGTGCTCGCATTTACCCAAATGCAAATGCATCGCTCACTCTTCTCGGAAGGTAAAATCCCCCTCCCCTCTCGTTGCAACTTCCTCTGATCAATGCCATTCTCATTAAAATGCAAAGCGCAATCAATTGGCACTCCCATGAATAAAATGCCAGCGACCTCTCCCGTGTGTCCTGTCCCGGCTCGTCCTATCGGACGGGCTTGTGCTCCCTTCTTCCCATCCACATCCGACTACGGCTAAAACTCGCTGCCTAATGGAGTTCACGAAACTGCGCCATCTTGGAGCAGTAAAGGAATAAAAAAAACCACACAGAACCAGCATTTTTTTTCCTTGGCCACCTCATGTAGGTGTTAACCAACCCCCAAGCCACTTCTTTGCAACTGAAGACGACTGAAATTGCGAGGTTGATTAAAATGTATCCTGGGGGCACTAACTCCACTTGCTCAACTGGTCGGGAAGATAGCTCGGCCCATCGCACAGAATTGTCATTTACGGGATCTGGGAAAACGGTGTCAGCCTCAAATCACTTCGGACGTTCCAAACTAAACGTATTATACATTAATTCCTTCCGATCTTCTCATTCACTTCCAACTTCAACCCCGATCAATTAGCCACTTCACGCTACAACATTTTTTCCAAGAAAAAGCAAAAACAATATCTTAGCTTCTTTTAAAAAAGAAAACCAAAACTGGTCTAAAACGTAACGTTTAAATACCACTTCCTTGCCATTACAACGCGAAATGGACTTAAGACTTGGACGGGTGGGGAATCCAAACGTTGCCAATGATCGTTGTCGTCTGTATAGAAACTACGCTATACAGTATATTTACCGAACATTTTTAAGGTATCATCCAATCGACTGCTTAAAAAATGTAATCGACAGCTTTAAAGGAAACTGCTACAAGTTTTGTAACAAAAAAAAAATCAGCTCCAGGAGTTTAATTCACCTTTCGCCTAAGATGCAATGGAACTAAAAACTGTTGGCTACGTGAAAGATTAGGGGAAACTTTGAAGACTCACTCACCCAAGTGCAAAGTCAGGCTGATAGAATTAGGGTACTGGATCCCAGAAAGCATCGTCTGACTTTGCCACCAAGTGGTATCGGCTTGGTTATTGTAATCGGTCAGATAAACGGCGTCGTGGTGCAGCCGAGGGTCACTAGAGTCGCAAATGTGGCAAGATTTGGTGACCCCTGTCACCCCGGTTTGAACGCAGTATTCTTCTGGGGGTGAGCCACAAGTGTTGCTGGCCACCACGGTCACGTTGAAAGCGGCATTGACGAACTCGGGCATGCAGCGCTGAGCCCGTGAAGTTTCATCGTAGCATTCGTCCATGGCTGCCCGGCATTGCAGGAGCAGGCAAATAAGCAAAGCGAGCCGCAAGCTCCAGCGCATGGTGCCCGGACACGGGAAACGCTTCGATTCACTCGGCACACCTTTCTTCCGAGTTCCAGAATCTCCCAGCGCCATCAGAACTCACACATACAACACACACACAAAAAGCAAAGGGTCCACACCCTCGCAGTGCAATCTGGGACCAAGGAGTGGATCTGTAAAACCACACTCACTAAATGTGACCACTTCCGCCAATAGAGGGGGAGACTGATAGGAGCACGGGAGTTTGGAATGATACGAAACTGTCAGTAAACTGACCAAAGCTATCCCGAAAAACTTCCTGTCTCCGCTTCAACCATCCCCGCCACAGATATACACATACATATATATTCCACTGATTTATAACTTTCCTGCCTTAAATCAAGCGACTGTGCCCATCTCCTGTAAACCTATCAAGTCAAACTTCAGATATTACACTTGTGCGTTGATTTGTTCTTTTAAGATGCGCAAGCTACTTCTAAAAAAGATGTTCTATTCGTTTTATAAAAGTGTCGGGTTTTGATTAATCCTATCTGTTTGTCGTTTGGGTTATTGCAATTACTTCTTTTAGCAATTGAAGGATCGGCGTTGATGTGTTTTGCAGGAGAGTTTATAGTTAGATGCCCTATCGTCCTGTTTAATGTTACCCAACTATGAAATCAATCTGCAAGATCTTTCAGCTCCACCTACCCTGAATTTGTCTCGGTTTACAGACGGATTGTAAATTGAATAATCGCCAGCAATAAATAACTGAAAGTATGAAATTATGTTTTAGTGAGATTGAATTTTTTTAACTGCTTTTCGGAGGCCACCAACGACAATATGCAGGCGTAAAGTGCCTGGATTGGAGAAACACCCCCAGGCAATTCGCACATAAACGTCATTGGACAAACAAGATACTGGTCGAGTTGATCGAAAGCTTGAGCATATATTTAGGGAACGCCTTTAATGAAAAGAAGTGAGTGGAGGGATCGAAAGCTTGAGCACATATTTAGGGAACGCCTTAAATGAAGTGAGTGGAGGGAATTCAGGAGCGAAATCAGAATTTAAGAACACAGCCGCTAGTGTTGGAACAAAAAGAAATGGGCAAAATTGGAAGTAAAGATGATTTTGGGAGGGGTTGAAGATTTCGAGACTCCAAAAATAGGGTGTGGTCTTGAGTCTTGGACAAGAGGAGCTCAAAGAATCCATGAGGTGTGATAAGGAACTAAAAAATGACCTAATTGCATTGGAGGAAGGAGGGACTTGACAGGAATTTTGGCTGGGTGGGCAAAGGTAAGTGAGAGATGTGGCAGAGGCAATTAATTGGATGGTCTCAATGTCAAAAAATCCAGGAACTCCTCACATTAGTTGCTGAGAAGTGAAATTGGAAATTAACTGCATCAATTAACTTTAGTTCTTAACAGATTGTGTGTATAAAGCATTATATAACAGGTCAATGTGGTGTCTAGAAGACAGTTTGGTGCCAAAAGGGAATGCACTGAGTAACTAGAGCCTGGCCTTAATAGGATCAGCTGTGTGTTTGCTAGTTTTAAAATGATACCATGATGTATATGATAGTAATGTCTATTGGAAATAATATCATATTTTATGTAAATAAACTGATTTGCATGAAACAAATGGAAATTGTTGACCAGAATTAATGCTGGATTCTGGATCCAGATCAGCAATAACATCTCTACTACTTTTCTACAAGGAGATCTTGCAGCAGAAGCTTTCCAAACATTTTGGTTAAGTGTATAATTGAATCATGCTAATTATTGTACCTGACACAAAGATCTTGGAGCTCTCAGTGCATGTCAACAGCAGGGTAATGAGCGAGCGAGTGAGTGAGTGAGCGAGAAGTGACTGATGATGGTTTAACCGGAGGATCACTGCATCTCAGACCAACGGGACAAGGGGAGAGTCTTTCATGGTAATCTCAGCTGGTACAGCAATTGAACCCATGTTGTTAGTATCACTCTGCATTACTAACCAGCTGTCCAGCCAATTAAGGTAATGTACTTAAGTCAGCAATCAAAACTAAAGAAACAGTATAAATATAGATCTGGAACATTAGGCCCATTTCTGACCTAGCCAATGTGACCATCAATTGTTCCAGGCAGCATGCTGTGATTGTAACATCTGATTGTCTGCTTCTCTTCCATGGTTACGTCTGTACTCAGGTGTTCATAGAGAGAACAAAGAGTTCACTGGCACAGTACAGATCTTTAGTAATCAGTTCGCAGACGCTGGAGTGTATCACCACCCCTGCGAAATTACTTTTTAGGTACCATAGGCTTTTGTTGTCATCAGTAAGTTTCTTTTAATATTTTGGTTTCTTTTTATGGTGCCCCACTTGGGGCTGTCTAAATCATTATTTTTCAATTTAAAAGAGCTTACAGTATCTGGAATGGCAACTCCTAGTGGCCAGTTCAAGAATAGCTCCATATTTGAATTACCACAATTCATATCCTGTCTCAACCCTCTCAGAAAATAAGAAATGACATGCTGTGTGGCTGCAACTTTGTTGCTTGTCCCAAATGGACCACATAAAGCAGTATTAAATGCTGTCCTTACCTGCCAAAATGAGTTAGAATCATCTTGGAATGTAAACATAACCCTGGCACTTTTCAGCAGGTGAGAGCAGCCCCAACCAGCTGGAAGATAGTGGAGAGTCATTGGAGAAGGATGGTGTGGTCAATGTATTAACATAGATCTACCAGATTGTTCATACTTTCTCAATAAAGTGGTATATGTACATTGAAAAATAACAAGTTTACATCATAGGAGACCATTCAGTCCATTGTGGCCATGCTGGCTGATGCAAAGCAATCCAGTCTTATTCTGTTCTCCACTCCTGGTATGTAGCCTTCTTGATTAGGGCACTTCAAGCTCATATCTTTTAAGTGCAAATGGTCTATGATTCCAAAATACTTTCAAGTTGTGATAACGCATACAAGGCCCATGAGGAGTCACTGATTAAACTCCTCACGGAACTTGTTGAGTATGACATCTCTTAGTAACACGCAATGCCAAACTCTAGCTATTCACAATGATGTCTTCATTTATCCACCTCACTTTAATGTAAGAACATAACCATGGGTAATTTGGGGAAAAAGAGAACAAAAACAGAAAAAGGGAAAGAGGAGCCTCTTCTTGTGATAGTGTCCCTACCCCTGGTCTGAGAGGCCTAGGTTCAAGTCCCACCTGCTCCAGAGTTGTGTAGTAACATTTCTCAAAGAAAAAAATTAGACCCAAACTGTCTGCCCTGTGCCCAAATGTCACTAAAGATGGAGCATATAGTGTCCATTAATACCCTCAATGCCTTTACAGAGGGGTGGGCACTGCAGAGATACAGTTCTAAATTCATTTTGATTTAGCGCTTTTTGCTTTCCCGTGACCCCTTCACTTTCGATGGGCTTTGCATGCAGATTTCTAAATTTCTGCATTGGTGATTTGCTGGGGTTAGTGAATCATAGAATTGTACAGTGTGGAAGCAGGCCATTCAACCCATTGAATGGACAATGATCCTCCGAAAAGCATCCCACACAGACCCAACATCCCCACCCTATCCCTGTAATTCTGCATTTCCCATGGCTAATTCATCTAGGCTACACATCCCTGGGCACTATGGGCAATTTAGCATAGCCAATCCACCTAACCTGCACACCTTTGAACAATGGGAGGAAACTTACACGGACATGGGGAGAATGTGTAAACTCCACACACACAGTTGCCAGAGGCTGGAATCAACCTGAGTTCCTGGTGCTAATCACTAGCCACCAAGCCACCCCCTATAGTTAATAGTGACAATTAAAAAGTTATGGTAAAAGGGTGATGGGAAAACCATTGGTTCTGTGTGATAACATTTCTTGGTAGATTAATAAAAAACAAATGCAAAAGAAAAGCAGACGCCAGAGGGGTTCTTATGGTGCAGTGTTATGAGTCCCAACCCTTGCCAGGAGATCCAGGTTAAGTCCTATCTGGTCCAGGGGTGTGTGATAGCTGGACAACTTGTTTAGAAAATAATAAAACACACCCAGTGATAATTAAAACACAAAATAACTAATGCAGATTCAAACTGCCTCTCTTCTGCAGTTACATTCATGCCTAGGTATTATCAGAGAAGGAGCACACAGTGCCCACCAATGCTCTCGAAGCCTTTAGAGAGAGAAAAATAGACATTGTTAGAAAAGCTCAGCAGGTCTGGCAGGATCTGTGGAGAGAAATCAGAGTTAGCATTTCAGGTCACGTGACCCTTCCTCAGAACTGGAGATGCCTTTAGAGAGAGGTGTGTACCATTGGGGATACAGTGTTTTATTTCCCCCTCCAACACCATTTTGTTTTAAGCCCTTCTGCTCTCATTACCAACCCCCCTCCCCCCATTTTTGATGGGTCGCATTGCCCACATTGAGCTTCGCATGTAAACCTCTAATTGGCTGCAAGGATGATTACTGGTGGTGTGTTAATGTTGGAAATGAAAAGCAAATCAGGTGATTTGGTGGTGGGAATGTAATTCAGTTGCATGCAATAACACTTTCAGATATTAAAAAAGCAGACTCGGTTGCATTGCCTTCATTGCGCTTTGCATGTAAACTTCTAATTGGCTGGTTAGTGTGGTGGTTATTAGATTTTAAAAATGTGATAACATTTCTGGATACAGTAAAAAAACAAAAAGGGCACACATTCAAGTTCCACCTGCCTTAACGGTGTGTAATAAAATCTTTGAGCAGGTTGAATATGAAAATATTTAAAGCAGTCCCAAAGGGCTCTTGTAACACAGTGATAATGTCCTACCTCTGGGCCAGAAGGTGGTTTTTCAATTCCAACTTGTTCCAGAAGCGTGTCATACTATCTCTGAACAGTTTTATAAGAAAATATGAAGTATTGAGTCAAAGAGATGTATAGGACAGAAACAGATCCTTCAGTCCAACTCATCCATGCTAACCAGATATCCTAAATTAATCCAGTGGCATTTGCCAGCACTTGGCCCATCTATATTCCTCTAAACCCTTCCTATTCATATAGTCATTCAGATGCCTTTTAAATGTTGTAATTGTTCCAGCTTCCACCATTCCTCTGGCAGCTCATGCCATACACACACCACCCTTTGTATGAAAAAGTTGCTGCTTAGGTCCCTTTTAAATCTTTCCCCTCTCACCTTAAACTTATGCCCTTTAGTTCTGGACTCTCCCAACCCAGGGAAAATACCTTGTCTGTTTACCCTGTCCAATCCTCTCATGATTTTATAAACCTCTATAAGGTCACCCCTCAGCCTCCGACACTCCAGGGAAAACAGCCCCAGCCTATTCAGCCTCTCCCATAGCTCAAACCCTCCAACCCTGGCAACATCCTTTTAATTTTGTTTCTGAACCCTTTCAAGGTTCACAACATCCTTCTATAGGAGGGAGACCAGAATTGCACACAATATTCCAAAAGTGGCCTAGCCAATGTCATGTACAGCGGCAACATGACCTCCCAACTCCTATACCCAATGCACTGTCCAATTAAGGAAAGCATACTAAATACTTTCTTCACTATCCTATCTGCCCGAGACACCATTTTTAATGAACTATGAACATATACTCCAAGGTCTCTTTGTTCAGCAACACTCCACAGGACCGTACCATTAAGTGTATATTTCCTGCCCTGACTGCCTTTTTAAAATGCAGCATCTCACACTTATCTAAATTAAACTCCATCTGCCACTCCTCAGCCCACTGGTCTATCTGATCAAGATCCCATTATCACAGGCCTCCAGTCTGAAAAGCAACCTTCCACCACCACCCTCTGACTTCTACCTTCGAGCCAGTTCTGTATCAAAATGGCTAGTTCTTGTGATCTAACCTTGCTAACCAGTCTACCATGAGGACCTTGTTGAACACCTTACTGAAGTCTATATAGATCATGTCCACCCCTCTGCCCTCATCAATCCTCTTTGTTACTTCTTCAAAAAACTCAATCAAGTTAATGAGACATGATTTCCCATGCATAAAGCCATGTTGACTATCAATAATCAGTACTTACCTACCCAAATACATATAAATCGTGTCCCTCAGGATTCCATCCAACAATTTGTCCACCACCAATATCAGGCTTACCATTCTATAGTTCCCTGGCTTTTTGTGACCATCTTTCATTTCATTTTTATTTAGCCCTTCCTGCTCTCCTTACCCTCCCTCACTTCGATGGTTTGTGTTGCCAGCAATGAGCTTTGCATGTTAAATCAAATTGGCTGCACGAGTGTTTTAGTGGTGGCGGCTGATAGTCAAAAATAGAAAAAAAATGTCATGGTGATTTGGCAGTGGGAAAACTATTCAGTTGTGTGGAAGAGAACTTCTGGATATTAATATTTTAAAAAAGCAGATCCATCCCATTATAATTTAGCCCCTTCCCTCTTTCCCTATACCTCCCTGACCTTGATGGTTTGCATTGCCCATAACGGGCTTTGCATGTAAATTTCTGATTGGCTACACAGGTGATTCACTGGTGGTGGCGAATAGTTGAAAACAAAAAAAAATTAAAAAGCAGACTAATTAAAGGGTCTGATGATGTATCAGTAGTGTCTTTACCTTTCGAGCAAAGGGCTTGGGTTCAAACCCCACATGTCCTGGAGCTATATTGTAACATGTCTCATCAGGTTGTTTAAAATTAATTACAATGATAGTGAAGTGGTAGCTTAACCATAACTCAGACCCATTGTCCACCAATGCTCTCTATCTCTTTAGAGGGTAGTGGGTACCAAAGTGGGGTGTAATGCTTTATTTCTCCCTAAATCCATTTTGATTCAACCCCTTCCCCCTCCCTACTCCTTTCTTACTTTTGATCACTACCATAAAGACAGGCTTTGCATGTAAATATCCAGTTGGCTACACTGGTGATTTATTGATTGTAATTAATAATTAAAAACAAAAATGAGTCACTGTGATTTGGTAATGGGGAGAGAAAAACCCTTTCAATTGTGTGCAATATCACTTTCAGATATAAAATGTAGAACACAGGCCCATAAGGTACTTGTGGTGCAGTGGTAGCATCTCTACTTCTGAGCCTGGAGGCCTGTTTAAATCTCATGTACTCTCTGAACAGGTTGATTAGAAAATATCTAAAGGGGACTCATATTAAAAAAAGAAAGCAGATCCTTTGGTGCCTCAGGGTATGGAATACTCTATTTCTCCTTCCAATTCCATTTTGGTTTAGCCCCTTCCCCTCTCCCTACCTAACTTTGAGCAAAAATAAAGAAATAAAGCACATCCAGGAATGGGTCTGCAGAACTGACTGGCCTGGGACTAACCTTTGTATGCCTATGAATAGTGATTCTATTTTGGTGTTCAACAACAAACAATGTTCCTTTCCAGTCGTGCTCTTGAGATTTACATAAGTGGCGATTTCTAAAACGTTACCATCCCATAGGTAAAAAGAAAATCTGGAATGCTCTCCTAATCTTTCCAGCAATTATTTTAAATCTATGCCTGTAGTAATTGACCCTTCTGCTAACGGAAACTGGTCCTTTCCATCCACTCTCTCCAGGCCTTTCGTAATTCTATGCATCTCAATTAAATCTCCTTTCAGCTTTCGATGCAAAACAGCACTAACCCATCCAATCTTTCCTCTTAGCCAAAATTCTCCAATCCCCGTACCATCCTTCTGAATTTTCTTAGTATCCCCTCTGGTGTGATTCCATCCTGCCGAAAGTGCAGTGGTCTAAACTGTACACAGTAGTCTAGTTGCAGTTAAACTAATTTTTTTTAAACTATTCTGGCAAGCCTAGTTAAATTCTGTGCTTTATATAATAAAGGTATGCATTTTGCATGCCTTCTTAAAACCTTATTTACTTGCCCTGCTTTCTTCAGGGACTTGTGGACTTGTACTCTAGGATCCTTGTGTTTCTGTATACCACTTAGTATCTTATCTCAGACCTGGCCTTGTTTGTTACCCTCCATGAATTCAATACCTCACACTTATCCAGATTGAATTCCATTTGCCATTTTTCTGTCCACCAAACTAGCTCACTGACATGTTCCTACAGTCTCCAGCACTTTTCTTCATTTTTAACCACTTGACCAATTTTTACATTCGCTGCAAACTTCTTAATCATGCCCCTACTTTTAAGCCTGGTTGGCAACCTTTCACCTCTGAGAGATTACGTGAATGTAGCCTCAGAACCTTTTGTGAGTTCAGATCTCTTGATCACTGAATACAATGATTGTGGAAAAGTTGCCTGTTGTGTGGGATGACCTCTGCATATTAAATTTATTTTACCTTGTTTGGAGCATCAGTTTTTGTTTTGGAGCTTGTGAAACCACACCATCGTAATGGCAAACGTCTGCCCACAGTTCATTTTAATGGCTGCCTTTTCAATGCATATGCTGAACACTTCATCAAGGGTCTGGTTTTCTGCCAATGTAGATCCAAGGTAGTAGCATTTTCTAAAGACTTCCAGTAGTGTGTTATTGTGTCTGAATACAGGCATAGGAATATTGCCCAGTCCCATAACTATTGTTTCCTTGACATTGATGGTGAGGGAGAACATGGTATATGCATGGGCCAAACAGTCCAATAGCCTTTGAAGCTGGTCTTGTGCCCGGGCAATTACTGGAGTATGAGCAAAAAAACAGAAGTTTTCTTATTAGAATATATCATACTATTCAAAAAGTGTCATGCTAGAAAAGCACATCCGGTCAGGCAACATCTAAGGAACATCTGATGAAGAGCTTATTCTCGAAACATCACCTCTCCTGCTCTTAGGATGTTGCCTGACCGGCTGTGCTTTGCCAGCACCACACTTTTTGACTCTGATCTCCAGCATCTGCAGTTCTCACTTTCTCCTTAATCACACTATTATCTTGGTTTTCAGTCATGATATATTGAGGAACTTCACATCTGATCATGTTTGGAGGTACACTCCTTCCATGTTGGCAGGGAAAGTATAGGTCTATGGGAAAGATGAAAAGATATCCAGCAGAGGTGTTTCACCATATTCTTGATTTCAGAACTGTCCAAAGGAGATCCATTGAAGTGAATGATGCCATGCATATTATAATAGAAAGGTCATAAAATACTATGAAACTTGGCAAGATGACCAATTTTTCTAGTATACAATACAGGGCTATCCTGCACACAGAGTTAAATGTGAGATCCACAGTATGAAAAATCATCCTAGTGAATAGATTAGATTAGATTACCTACAATGTGGAAACAGGCCATTTGGCCCAACAAGTCCATACTGATCCTCTGAAGAGCAACCCACCCAAACCCATTCACCTATCCTATATTTACCCCTGACTACTGCACCTAACCTATGGGCAATTTAGCATGGCCAATTCACTGAATGTACACATCTTTGGATTGTGAGAGGAAACTGGAGTACCCAGAGGAAACCCATTTAGACACGAGGAGAATGTGCAAATTCCACACAGACAGTCACCCGAGGTGGGAATCAAACCCGGGTCCCTGGAGCTGTGAGGCAACACTGCTAACCACAGAGCCATCGTGCCACCCCTTTTCACTGAGGAATACGACATCTTCATAATTTTTGCAACCATGCTATAATCATCATTGTCATTCGATTAAATAGTAATGTTTTTGTCATGCATATCTTGTGGGATAGAGCCTTCTATCTAGCAGAAGAGGTGAAGGAGGTCGTGAAGGTAAGGCAGCAAGTGGGATTTTCCATACTTGAGAAGTTTGCATGGAATTCTGTCCCTTCTAGCTGCTTTCCTTGTTGCTGGCAAGTCAATAGCCTTTTTGAGCTCAAGTAATGAGGGGTCTGTACCAAGTCTGGCATGAAAGGTAAGCTGCAGAAGATCATCAATGACAGGTACAGATAGCCATCTCACATCAGTATAGTTTCATGTTCTATCCAGTGCATGTTCCCCTCAGCAAATACATTACTATGGATTTCAAAGGAGCAAATTGTCACTCTCAATTGTATTTCTTTGCATCAATTGTTGGCTCAGCACCTTGTCATCTTCTGCACAAATGCCTTGGTGAGTATGGGATTGCCATATGCTTTAAGATTAGAAAATTAGTTATAATCTAGGTGAGCTGTAGTCTTCACTTCAATGAGAAGAGTCACCTCTACAAGATGGGGCTCAAGTTGAATTTTGATCCAGTTTCTTCCTTTGCCAAATGTATTTAACGCAGTTCCACAGATGATTGATTGATTGATTATTCAAATTTTCATGCTTCATCAGCATTATCAGGTGAACCCCTTATGGAGAAAGGACTGTCCAAGAGGTTATGAGAACTTGAGGTTTATCTACTGTTTGTGGACTTGTGTAACTTCAGTAGTTGCATCTTCACCCTGCTAATAATAAGCAAATGATCAGTTTTGCAATCTGCACTGTGATAGTTGCAGATGTGAAGAACGCTGAACATATTAGATCTTCTTGTGGCTATTAAGAAGATTAAGCTAGTATCAAAGGCCAGATTGCAGATGGCATCATGACATTTTCCATTAATGTCTGTAACAGAATCAGGTTTTTGTATAAAAGTCCCAAACTATGCACGAAGTACGAGTAGCCAGTGTCCATTTTATCATTTTGCTAACACCACGGTGACCGAAGCATGTTTGTCATGAAATTCATGCATTAAAATCCCCGGAGGAGAAACAACTTTTCTCTATTAGCAGTCACATTCAGGGTTTCATAAAAATGATCTTTGTCTTCAGTTCTGACATACAATCTTGGTTCAAAAGCAGACTATGGTGACAATTTCTCCATCTGTTGGTAGATAAGAAAGGAAACACATGGAACCATAACAGGCATCTCATGAATTTACATCAATATGTTGGAAAAGTCCACTTCATGTTCATAGTGGTCATATGCACTTTTACCTGACAGTAGAAGATATAATGTGCCTCGCATATTGATCCAATGTCAGCAAGTCTAGTCCCTTGAAGAGTGACATTATTGATGTCGAATTTGTGTAGGTTCCAGTTGATGAATTGTTTATTGACTGCAAATTTTCATGCACGCCAGGACATGTAATCCCAATTAGCAAGTTTTGAGAACATTTGTAGCTCAGGTTGAGGTTCTGTATGTAGGTTTGCTCGCTGAGCTGAAAGGTTCATTTTCAGACCTTTCATCACCATACTAGGCTTTACCCGGAGGCTCACTGAAGATATTACCTAGTATGGTGACAAAGCATTTGAAAGTGAACCTTCCAGCTCAGCGAGCAAACCTATTTCCAATGTAATCCTAATGTTCCAGCTGCTAAGCCCAGACAATCTTCAATTTTAGTCCCTTAGGTAGCCTTTGTCAGGATCAGATCCCTAAGCTTTACGCACCTACACAGAAAGGCAGGTAACAGTGGACAGTCCCTAATTGGCTGAGGAATTTCCAGTTGAGACTGACCAATAGAATGCTGATTCTTCCCACCACTGAAAGCAACTCATGGTGTTCTGCCCTTATACCAATTCAACTGGGCTTATAACATTTCAACTACTACTTCCCATACTAGTTCCTCATGAGCTCCCTCTCTATATGTTATTATTGAGTGAACTTGAGGGGGAGGCAATAGCCCAATGGTATTATCGTGAGATTATTAATCCAAAATGTCAGCTAATTTTCTGGGGACCCATTTAAATTTGACCGCAGCAGATGATCAAATTTGACTTCAAACAAAAATCTCAAAATAAGAATCTACAGATGATGATAAAACTATTGTTGATTGTTAGAAAAATCTATCTGGCTCACTAATGTCCTTCAGGGAAGGAAATGTGCCATCCTCACCTGGTCTGGCCTTCAAGTGACTCCAAAGCCAAAGCAATGTAGTTGACTCTCAACTGCCTAGCAAGCCATTCAGCTGTATCAATCACTATGAAATCTCAACAAGAGGAGGAAACCGGATGGACCATTTGGTATCAACCTAGGAATTGGAAATGATAGAGTCAAAAATAGGCCCTATCAATCCTGCAAAGTCCTCCTAACTAACATCTGGGGGTTAGTACCAAAGTTAGGAGAGCTATCTCATGATCTAGTCAAGCTACAACGTAGCAGTCACACTCATAGACTCACACCTTACAGACAATATTCCACATCACCAACACCTGGATGCATCATGTCCCACTGTCAGACAGAATCAGCAGAGGTGGCAAAACAGTGGTACAGTCGGGAGGAGTTGTCTCAGGAGTCCTCAACACTGATTCAGGAAGTCTCATGGCTTCAGGTTAAACACGGGCAAGGAAACCTCCTGTAGATTACCATATACCATCCTTCCTTAGCTGATCAGTCAGTACTCCATGCTGAACAATACTTAGAGGATGCACTGAGGGTTGCAAGGGTGCAAAATATATTCTGGGTGGGGGCTTTCATGTCCACCACCAAGAGTATCTCAGTAGCTTCTGACTGAGCAGGTAATCTTCTAAAGGACTGCTAGACTGGGTCTGTAGCAGGTGGCAAGGTAACCAATAAGAGGGAAAAACATACTTGACCTCAACCTTATCAAGTTGCCAGTTGCAGATGCATCTGTCTTGGACAGTATCAGTCAGAGTGACCACTGCATTGCATAGTCGTGTGGAGACAAAGTCTCACCTTTACATTGAGAGTCATTGTGTGTTGAGGTACTATCATCAGGTTGAATGTGCCAAATTTTGAACTATTACGAGATGTGTATTTAAGAAGGATTTGTTCTGACATATTTCTTTTGAAAGCAAGTGTTGTAAACTCAGAACCGAGCTGTCTACTCTAAGCCCAGCAATGCTCTCGAGCCTAGCTTTGTTTATTTTAAGAGTTGGAACAATAGAAGCAGTATGAAAGGATGGGATCAAACTTCCACAGAACCAAGGTTTTAGTTTAACTTTCAGTAGTTGCTGGAGTCTTGGAGTTGGATGTGGAAGCTGTTATTCATCTCCCTGCTATAGCAGAACACTTGAGTTCTCTCTCTCTCTTCTCTGAGTTTTGTCTTGATGTTCTTTCCTCCTGGACTGGAGAACTACATGTGAGACAATCTATTTTACTGAATTTGCCTCTGCCAAGTGTGTGGTTATGAGATGTTACAATCTTGGTACAGCTAACCAGTGGCAGCTAACATATATTTTAGCTTATTAAGTATTTTGATTGAGCTACAGTTAAGCTACTTGTTAAAATTCTTATTTTGTCTGTATTTTAACTGGAGTGTGAAAATAAAGTATGTTTTGCTTTGAGCCTGTTAGTTTGACGAATCAAATTGTATACAGAATACAATGCTTTATAAGCCCCTTAAAATGAGAAGAAGTTGGAGTTTAGGCAATCTTCATAATATATTATGAGAGGGTTTGGTCAAATTGATATCAGAACAGCTCTAGCATCTCAAGACTGGGCATGCATGTGGTGATGTGGGTCATCAACAGCAGAACTGTACTCCAACATATACCCTCCACTCAACCATTATCACCAAGCCTGGGAATCAAACCTGGTTCGTGGAGAATGCAGGAGCGTATGTCAGGAGCAGCACCATGTATGCCTAAATATGAGGGGGTCAACCTGATGAAGCTACCAAACAGGACTACTCTTGTGCCAAACAGCATGAGCAGAAAGTGATACTCAGAGCTAAGCAATCCCACAACCATGGATCAGATCTAACCGTGAAGATCTGCCACATCCAATCATGAATGGTGGTGGACAATTCAACAATTCACCAGAGGAGGAGGCTCCGCAAATATTCCCATCCTCAATGTTGGAAGAACCCAACACATTGTTGCAAAATAGAAGGCTGAAGCACATTCAGCAATCTTCAGCCAGAGAAGCTGAATGGATGAACCATCTCGGCCTCCTCCAATGGTCCCCAGGATCACAGATGCCAGTCTTCAGCCAACTCGATTCACTCCACATGATATCAAGAAATGTTTGGAAGCACAGGATATGCAAAATCAATGGGCTCTGACAACATTCTGGCAATAGTATGAAGACCTGTGTTCCAGAACTTGTTGACCACTCGCCAGCTGTTCCAGTACAGTTACAACACTGGTATCTACCTGATAATGTGGAAAATTGCTCACCTATGTGCTGAACACTAAAAAATACAGGGCAAATCCAATATGGCCAATTAGTGTCCCATCAGTCTACTCTTGAGCATCAGTAAAATGGTGGAAGGCATCATCAACACTGCTATCAAGCAGCATGTATTCAGCCAAAACCTGCTCACTGATGCCCAGTTTGGGTTCCAGCAGGGCCATTCAGTCCCTGATCTCATTACAGCCTTGGTTCAAACATGGAAAAAAGAGCTGAATTGCAGGGGTGAGAGTGACAGCCCTTGACATCAAGGATGCATTTGACTGAGTATGGCATCAAGGAGCCTGAGGAAAATTGAACTAATGGGAATCGAGGGCAAAGTCTGTACTGATTGCAGTCACATCTGACACATAGGAAGATGGTTCTGGTTATTGGAGGTCAATCATCTCCGCTCCATGACATATCTGCAGAAGTTCCTCAGTGTACTGTCTGAGGCCCAACCATCTTCAGCTACTTCATCAATTAGCTTCTCTCCATCATAAGGTCAGAAGTGGGGATGTTCACCGATGATTGCACAATGTTCAGCACCATTCACAACTCCTCAGATACTGAAGCAGTCCATGTTTAAATGCAACAAGATCTGGACAATATCTTACTGTCAACATCCTGGGCATTACCATTGACCAGAAATTCAACTGGACTCACCATATAGATACAGTGGCCACAACAGCAACACAGAGGCTAGGCATGGTGTGGCAAGTAACTCACTCCTCACTCCCCAAAGCCTGTCCACCAACTACAATGTAAAAGTCAGGAGTGTTATGGAATATTCCTCAATAGCCTGGATGAGTGCAGCTTCATCAACATTCAAGAAGCTTGACTCAATCCAGGACAAATCCACTTTCATCTAGAAGAATAAGGGCTGCAGATAAATGGAAACATAACCAAGATCCTCATCAAGATACTGTGCATCCTTCACAGGTGCTGGGTCAAAATCCTGAAATTCCCTCCCGAAGGACATTGTGGGTCAACTTATAAAACACAGATTGCAGCAGTTTAAGAAGGTAGCTCGTAACCACCTTCTTAAGGGCAAGTAGAGACTGACAATAAAAATGACTAGCCAGAAATGTTCACATCGCACAACAAAATGTTTAAAAATTGTCTTTTGCATTTGAGTTTTGGCTGCACAGACTATGTCGGATTTGGACACCAAGACTTGCCCAGTATCTGCATCTACTTTTGTGCCTTATACATTAAATCTAGCAAGAGTGCAGGAGCCTCCATATCTGTGGCCTACTCAGTTGCAGAAGTTGCTGGAAGGTATTTGTTCAAAGGGGTTACCAACTATCCAGTGTTTTTGACTTTTCTGAGCTGAACTCAAAAAGCCAGAGTGCTCTATTTGACTGATTGTTACAACCTGGCTGCAGAAATGCCAGAGCATATCATACATCAATGGGCTAAGGCCTGCATATGACATTCCTGGAGGTCAGAGTTTTGCTGGCATTCCAACAGAAATGCTACTATTGTTATAGTCCTGGATGATCCAATTTACTGCTGTTTCTTCTGTTTGTGTACTCTGCACCTTTCTATCCCACTCCAGATACCATTCTCCAAATAACAGTTAACTCCTCTTGCTTTGTTAGACTTAATTTCTCCTGTCTAAAATAGCTCCCAGCCAATTGGTTTAAAGCCTGTCTATCGCCCTAGTTATTCGGTTTGCCAGGAGACTGATCCCAGGCATTGCCCCAGAGGACCATCGTGTTGCTCTCTCAATAGAAAGAGAGACTTGTACCCTGTATTGAGTTCAACCTAAGGGTCAAAATCCTGGAATTCTCTCCCTGAGGATCACATTACCTCATGCGAGGGGCAAGGTTAGTAAGGCAGGACCTACACAATAAACTCAGCCAGTGTGAGGATTGAACCCTCACTGTTGGGGTCTCTTGCACTGCAAACCAGCCATCCAGCCAACTGAGCAGCAGCACAATTTAAGTCAAAACAGCTCCCTTCTCCCTCAGTATAGCAACAACGGCCCATGAACTGAAGCCCATTCCAACCCCATCAAAGTTTGAGCCATGCATTTAACTCCTTGATTTTTCTTACCCTATGCCAGTTTGCCTATGGCTCAGGTAGTAATCCAGAGATTATTACTTTGGAGGCTCTGCTTTCTAATTTAGCTCGTAACTGTTCAAATTATTTCAGCAGAACCTCCTTTCTTGGCTGATCAATGTCATTTGTAACAACATGAATAATGATAATTAGATTCCTCCTGTACCACTCCAAATTCTTCTCCAACCCCAAGGAGATGTCTTTAACCCAGGTACTGAGTAGGCATCAAAGCAGAGAAAAGTATCTATCCCCTAATTATAATGTCCACTACCACTACTGTATTCCCATTTCCTCCTCCCACTTGAATCGCTTCCTGTACTGCCAATGGTCAGTTTGCTGAAGCCCCCTACAGTCCCTATTCTCATCTGCACAGCTTGCTAGAACCTCATAACTGTTGGACAATTGGAGGGACTGTGGCTCTTCAATTTAAACAACCTGGGTCTTTGTACCTGCCTAACGTGCAGTTATACTCACCTGTCCCTGATCATAGTCCAATTTTGTATTACCTAATCTGAGAGGTGTAACAGTTTTTAAAAAATGAAGAATTCCAAAATATTTACTGAAAGAATGTTGATTTCACAGTTTAAAACATTTTTTTTTACCATACAAGAGTCAAACAAAGCAAATAGTAAATACTATCCTAGGTAACCACCCATACTTTAAAATCCAGAATCAACATACGTTAAACATGAATTAACAGGCAAATTGTAGCTAATTATAAACCTTACACTGTGCATGAAATGACATTTTCAACTAAGATAAATCTTAGGAATTTGATCAGCAGTTCTTTCAGCACATATATATCACCTCAGTCATAAAGTCCTCCAGAACACTTTGCTCACAAAGAATTTCAAAATTTTAGAATTTAGCCAGATGAGCAGCAGCACAAAACCAACTTGAGTTCCACAGATATGGTCTTCACCAAGAATGACACATATTTGCAGAATCGCCTCAACTTTGGTTCCAATGATCTGGATAGTGCAGATCCACCGATATTATGTTCAAATAACAAAAACAGCTGTAGCTGAGTTGAGTGATGCTTCTCTGAATTGCTTTTAATGTAATCCTATTTTTTAAAATGAGGAGCTTAAAAGTGTACACAGTACTCCAGATGTGGTGTCAAAAAAGTCTGTAGTAAACTGGAACTGTAGTAAAACTTCCATATTTTTAGATCCCATTCCTGTATCAATAAACAGAAACACGCCATTTCCTTCCTAATCACTTAGCATACCTGAAAATTAACTTTGTGAGTCAGTACTAGGACGATCAGATTACTCTTTTTCAATCAGTTCTGACAAGAAAGAAAATTCTACTGAAATAATTTAAGCAGTTAGGAGCTAAATTAGAAAGCAGAACCTCCAAGGTAATAGTTACTACCTAAGCCACAGGCAAAGTGGCATAGAGTAAATAAAGTCAAGGAGTTAAATGCATGGCTCAAAGTTTGTTGTGGGTGGAATGGGCTTCAGTTCATGGGGCACTGAAGGAACTGTAGAATGGAGCTGCTGTTTTGATGGGACAGGCTTCACTGTGCTGCTCAGTTGGTGGGATGGCTGGTTGTAATACAAGTGTTGTTAACAGCAGGGGTTCAATTCCCACACTGGCTGAGTTTACCATAAAAGTCCTGACTTCCCAACCTCACTCCTCACATGTGGCATCATGATCTTTTGGTTAAACTAAATATCAGTCTCTCTCTCTCTCTCTCTATATACTATGACAGCAGCCATATGGTCATAAGGGAATAAATGGTAAAAGGTGATAGTAATGGTTTTCTACATGAATGCACATAGTATTTGGAACATAATAAATGAATTAACAACACATGCTGGTTGATGGACATTGTCTTACCAATATGGAGACACGGTTGCAAGATCAAAACTGGGAACTAAATATTAAGATGACTTTTCAAAAGGACAGACAGGAAGGAAAGAAGGGTAGGATAGCATTGTTTAATACTGAATGAAATAAATATGATAGCAAGAAATAACTAACTTTACAACCTGGGTCCTTATCTTCTGGTACACGCATAAGTTTGTACTCTCTGTTCCTTCCTGCCACTCTTGATTATCATTGCTCAAATCATTTACTTCTCCATTGCTCATTGCTTTGCTTTAATTTACCACATCTCTCACGTCACTCCTTCCTCCCATCAACTATTATAAAGTCCTCTCTACTGCCATAGCTTTACAATTCTTCAGAGCACTGGTCCCAGTATGCTTTGTGTGTGAACCCTGTTCCAGTGGCATACCTCCAATGTTCCAAATACTGGCAGCAGTGCCCCATGAATTAAAATACATTTCTCCCTCAGTCTTTGAGATAAGCATTCCCACACCTATGTGCTTATGACTCGCAATATTCTAGAGATTATCATCTTTGAGGTTCTGTTTTTTTTTAGTTTGGCCCCTAAATTCCCATACTGCCCAAGAAATACTTGTCTTCCTAATTCTACAGACATTGTTTATGCTCACATGAACCTTGACAGCTATATCTTTCCCTTCCCACTGCAAGATTATCTCAAACCTAGAGCAGGTGTCTTTACTCATGCACATTGCAAACAAAACAGCCTTCTGCCCTCATGCTCCCAGTTGCAGAGAACAATGTTCATCACCCTGACTATCTTGTTCCTCTTAGCCGGTGTAGACATAACGGGCCAAATGGCCTCTTTTTGCAATATAACAAATCTGTAGCTCCCACTATATTCCTAGTAATTTCCCCATTCAAAAGGTGTACTGTGCCAGGGTTAGTTCACTGATTCATCTTGCAGCCTCCTCTCTCAGAGAAACTGCAAGAACCTCAAACTTGTTAAGTAATTGCAACGGTTGAGGTACCTCCACTTGTAACTTCGCAGTCCCCTTACCTACTTTAATCACAGTCATACTCTTCCATCCCTGCCCTAGACCCAAATTAGAAGGGTGTGAATGCCTTCAACAACAAAATATCCAGATAATCTTTCCCTTCTCTGATGCAGCTTCAGTGTGTTCATAAGCAATTTCAACAACAGTCTTTAATTAGGAAAAGAAAATGAACAGCCTTTACCCTCAACAACTACTCACCTATCTGTGCACCCAATTAATGCTTCTAAACTTGAATGCTCATGCCCTGCACTTAAGAGGCCAGTCAATTCTCTAAAATCTCAGAAATGCATTTTCTCCTTCGCTATACTCTATTTCTTTACTCAGCAAATTCCCGAGCTGCACTCAGAAATGAGCAGCACTTTGTGTTTGTTTATTTTGTGCACTTAGCAAGACTCCTATTTTTACCTTGTGAATTTCTACAGATGTGAATGAGTATCTTACTTATTGTATTTAGAAGAATGAGAGGAGTCTTAAGGAAATATGAATAAACTTGAGGGGGCATAATTTGGTGGATGCTTGGGAGGATGCTCCTTCTTGTGAAGAAGACAAGATCTAGTGAACACAATTTAAGAATTAACTGGCTACCTCTTAAGAAAAAGTTGAGGAAAATTTTTGTTTCTTTCAGGGGGTTATTAATAATTGGAATTCTCTTCCCCAGAGAGCAATGGAGGCTGGGTCATTTGGTTTTATTTGAATAAGTTTAGTCAAAAAGAAAAATGAGGCAAATGTAAAGTTTAGGAAATTGAAGACAGAGCCTTTGAAGAATATCTTGGGGAGATGATGGCATAGTAATATTATTGCTGGATTGTTAATCCAGAAACCTAAATAATGTCCTCGAGACCTGGCTTTGAATCTTGCCATGGCAGATGGTGGAATTTGAATTCTTGAAACAACGGGAATTAAGAGTCTAATGATGACCATGAAACCATGGTCAATTGCCAGGAAAATCCCATTTGGTTCACTAAAGTTGTATGGGAAGGAAATTGCCATCCTTATCAGGTCTGGCCTACATGGAACTTCAGAACCACAGCAATGTGGTTGACTCTTAACTGCAACTGGAACTGTCAATCATATCCTGTTGGCTTGTAGCATCCAATACACTGTCATACACGAGGAGAGGTTCTTCATTCCCAATGTCCTCATTTTCCACCTCAAAAGACTCCAGCTCCCCCAGTTCATCAGCAACATTGCCTTGTTGCCTGTTCCAATCCAATCCACAGCATGCCACAATGATAGGCACAGTCTGACCGGACTATACTCTCGTCAAACTGTTCCAAGCAGTGGAACCACATCTTCATCGGTTGTCTCATTTTCTCCACCATGACCTGGTTGAACAAGAGCACCATAGTATCTGGGTGTTGAATCACTTCTGGGGGTTACACAGAGACATTAGTAATTAACCCTGTAAGGCATTAAAGCAAATTGCTGCAGATGCTGGAATTCTGAAATAAAGCGGAAAGTGCTGGAGAAATTCAGCAGCTTTGTCATGATTTATGAAGAGAGAAACAGAGTTCAGTTTGACTCTTCAGAACTGGGATGGACTGGAAAGTGACGTTTTATGCTGTTGACAAAGTGGAATGGGGGATAGTGGAATGAGTGGAACAGTTGGCGAGGGTTCACAGAAAAAAAGACAAATGGCTGATGGTAAAGGAGTTATTGAGACATAAAATAGGTGCAAAAAATAAATGTGGAAAGGAGAAAATGAGTCGACTCTGCTGAGAGCAATGCCAACATGTCACAAACAAGACATAGCTACAGGTTGATACTTGTAATTAAAATGGAAGATACAAGCTCTGAAGTTTTTGATATTAATAACTTTACAGCCTGTAAAATGCCGAAGCATAAAATGAGGTGTTGTTCCTCCAGCTTGCATTCAGTTTCACTGGAACACTGTAGCAGACCCAGGATAAAAATGTTGGCATGGGAGCAAGGTGGTTTATTGAAATGGCAAACAAATGGAAGCTGGGTCAGGCTTACAGATGGAGCATAGGTGTTCTGGAAAGCAATCTACTAGTCTGGAGTTGGACTAGACAATATAAAGGAGGCTAATTGTGATCAGCAAATGGACTAGATTGAAACAAGTACAAGTAGTTTCACCTGGAAGGTGTGGGTGCATTTGGGACCTTAGACAGTGAGAAAGGAAAAGGTGAAATGGCATCTGTTGTGCCTTCTGTGATTGCACGAGAAGGTGCTATGTTGGGGTGAGGGAGTGTTAGGAATAATGGAGGATGTAATATAGTCAATAAATGCTAACATTTTGACAGCCTATTTCCACCCAACTCCCACATGTGGTGACCCCTATATTGAACTGTGCCTCTAACTGTCTTCCCTATCCCCAAACCTTGACATTACACCTTAATGATGCCTCAATATGCTCCCTCTGTGGAGGCCACAATAGTGGTCACTACCAATAACCCATCTTTCCATATTCTACTTTCCAATGCTATTGTGCCTACCCTCCCCTCATACCTTGGATTTCCACATGACTGTCCTTGTCCTCACCTCAAATGACTCTTCTGCTTCTCCCCACACCAGCCTCAAGTGCCCACACCCTTTTGGGTTAGGCTAAGTGTCTTTAGGCTTTGCCTGAAATGCCAATGTGCCAACAGATATGGCAAGGCATTACATGGACACTGCAAGCATGCAAGTGGGTAATTTTAGCTCCAGAAGGATATTTTACTTGGTAAGACAACACAAATGTTACCCCTTATCAGAAATTATTTGTGTATATTATGGTATTGAAGAATCCAACAGATGTTTATTGCAGCTAATTATTATACACAAACATTAGAATGCAATTGAGCAGCAGAGTTTAAGTGATTCCCTTTAAAATGGACGATGAGAATTTATACTATCAGGTCACATACTATAATGCAGGAGTTATGTCATGAATATGATGCTTAAAGGTATACTGACAGACTGACCATGAAACAAAACACAATATTTAAAATTGCTTATTTTCTTTAATTATTTTTAATATACATTGAAGTTGTTTCAGTTTTAAAATGAGAAATCCTGTTGTATAGTTCTGCTGGTTAATTGCTGGCTGTTTGGATTCTTCTTTTAAATATTCGTGGTCTCTAACAGGATTGTAACGCTATCTGTACTCACAACTATCACATGATCTTATCATATAGTGGTCGCACTCATTGCACCCTAACCCTTTTAGCTTTATCACTGTAGGAGTAATATCAAGGTTGCCACCCTCGAAGAGCCTGAAGAAGAGAAAGAGCCATTTCAGCTTCCAGCAGAAGAGAAGAAAACAAGCAAGGAAGATATCAATGGATCAATCACTACCACACTTGCTGAACAAGCACATGGTGGCTCAATGGTTAGCACTGCTGCCTCACAGTACCAGGGTCCCAGGTTCGATTTCAGCCTCAGGTGACTGTCTGTGTGGAGTTTGCACATTCTCCGGGTGCTTTGGTTTCCTCCCACAGTCTAAAGATGTGCAGGTCAGGTGAATTGGCCATGCTAAATTGCCATAGTGTTAGGTGCATTAGTCAGAGGGAAATGGGTCTGGGTGGGTTACTCTTCGGACGGTCGGTGTGGACTGGTTGGGCTGTTTTCACACTGTAGGGAATCTAATCTAATCTAATCATAAACACTAGCATCCATGTAACTGAAGGGGATCCGGATAGGTGGAAAGGATGTATATTAGTTCTGCTGGAAAAGAGTCCACTCAGGATCTGGCCAAGCTTTGTTTCAGATGATTGATGCTTCACATTAGATTGATGCAACTTCTAGATGTAATTCACAGCCTACCTGAAAGCTTAAAGTTCTTGGCTCGGAGAAGCACCACTTTCCACCACGTCACAGAGATTCACATAGAGCCTGATTCTCATCTTGTAAAGTCTGACAAGGATGACCAACCCAAGCTAAAGACTTGAGAGATACAATATCATATGACACCTGATTATTGAGGTCATAGCTTCCATTATACCAAACAGCTTATGTGAAATCATAAATGCAGCAATTGAAGCTCAAGGAACTGCAACTGTTGCTGTGGGTTTCCTCAGATGAAAGGACTTGCAAGTGTCCTCAGGTACAGATGTGAAATGGAGCAGTTTCTCTCCAGCTAACATCATTTTATTGTAGTTGAATATTAGCCAGATGGCCCAGTTTGCTCAAGCAAATACTGTGATGTTGCAATCTATGGTGAAGCCATCTTGACTAACAGCCTCTTCAGAAAAGTAGAACAGGATATCTCAATCTGCTCTCCTGACTCTCATCAGTCTTTCACACTGTTACTACTCAGGATGGATTTCATACAAGCAAACTAGGAAAGAACACTTATAGCATTGCCAGTAACTGGTAAGCACCAAGGTCAATAGTTTAGTATTTTTAAGTTCCGTTGATTGAGTATTTTTTTTTGTTTTTGCTATGATAATTGGGTGGTGGTGGAATTGCTGGACTCTTTTACTGTGTTGTTTATGGAGAAGAGGTAGAAAGAATTTCTTAATGAATGTTATTCATCGAAGATCAGGCATATGATAACAGTTTTTCAAATTATATTAGTGCAGAATGTCTTGGAAAGATGGTCTTCAGCTAGACTGTGGTGAATCCAGGTGCAGGCTATTTATTTAAAAATCTCGTGATCCACCTTCTCAACCTTCACATTTCCATTTCCATCTCTTACATCATTTGAGATTATGATCATATGGCCCCAAACACCTTTCCACCATCATGCTCTGCTTCTTGCTATCAAGGATATGAGACAAATACAAGAAATTGGGATTTGCATACTTTTAGTGGTAGTTATGTAGATGCCAACTTGATCTACCAAAGGGCCGTTTCTATGCTGTATGAATTGAATTGAATTTATTGTCACATGTACTGAGGCACAATGAAAAGCTTTGTCTTGCAAGCATAATAGGCAGGTCACATAGTTAAGAAGCGTAGATAGTAAATAATAGGTAAACAGCAGCAAAAACAAAATATAGGTACAGGCGAATGTTCAGAGTTTGTGAGTCCATTCAGTATTCTAACAACAGTAGGGTAGAAACTGTTTTGAAGCTGGCTGGTGCGTATGTTCAGGCTTCTGTACCTTCTCCCCAATGGTAGAGGTTGTCGAAAAACATTGCCAGGGTGGGATGGATCTTTGAGAATGCTGGCGGCCTTTCCTTGACAGTGGGCCTGGTAGATGGATTCTATAGATGGGAGTTGGCCTTTGTGATTGTACAGGCTGAGTTCACCACTCTCTGTAACCATGTCCATACTAGGTAGTGATACATTCAGCAGAATGCTCTCGATGGCGCACCTATAAAAATTGACAAGGGTATTCATCGTCTTGCCAAATTTCCTCAGCTGCCTGAGGAAGAAGAGACCTTTGTAACCAGTGCATCCACATGAAGAGTCCAAGAAAGCTTGTTGTGGATGACTACTCCCAGGAGCTTGACACTCTCCACTTGTTCCACCTTTGTGCTGTAAATGTACAGGGGGCATGAATAACATCGCCCTGAAAGTCAATAATGGGTTCCTTGGTTTTGCTAGCATTGAGAGCTAGGATGTTCTCAGTGCACCATTTTTCCAGGTCTTCCACCTCCCATCTGTAGTCAGTTTCGTCGCCATCTGAGATTCGACTGACTGTGGTGGTATCATCAGCGAACTTTTAAATGGCATTAGTCTGGTAATTGACGACACAGTCATGGGTATACAGTGAGTACAGAAGGGAGCTGAGTACGCACCCCTGGGGGGCTCCAGTTTTGAATGTTGGTGAGGATGAAATATTGTCCCCAGTCTTCACTGATTGTGGCTTGTGGGTCAGGAAACTGAGGATCTAGTTGCAGAGAGTGGGGCTGAGTCCAAAATCACTAAATTTAGTATTTAGTCTTGAGGTAATAATAGTGTTGAAGATTGAATGAGTAGGATTCCTACGTAGCTGTTCTTAGTGTCAGATGTTCTAGGGAGAAGTGAAGGGCAAGTGATTTGGCATCTGACGAATCTATGAATTAAGCCAATTTGGATCAATTTGCCAAATTCCCCTAGATTCCATAGGTTCTCAGCTTCTTAACCAGTCTGCCATGTAAGACCTTGTCAAAAGCCTTACTGAAATTCATGTAGACTATATCAACCATACTATCCTCAGCTTCACACCTTCCTGGAAAAAAATCAATCAAATTTATTAGACATGATCTCCCCCTTATAAAGCAATACCAACTATCCTTGAATAGACCCTACCTCTCAAATTGGACATTAATTTAGCCCTTCACATTTTTTTCCAGTAGTCTCTCTACCTTTTAGACTAACTGATCTGGCTGATCACATTTTTGGAAGTATAATGTTACTCCCAATACTAAAATCATCACAACGCAGCCCGCAATCTTTTATGTTTATTTCACACAATACCACAATATCCATCAATTTCTTCCACTGCACAAAGATATCAGCTTCAGCACTAGTGTCTAGACAGTGTAATGCACTCAAGCACACAATACAAAAGGCAAAGCTACATAGTTTACACCTTTCCCATGTCAATACTTGTTAGTAAGTTTGAGCGGTAAATGCTTTCTAACAAGTACATCAAGATTGTGTTTATAGTTTTATATTTAATCTACTATATTTACTACAGAACTTAGTAAACATGTTATCAAATGCGCAAGTTTTCCATCAGACATGTTAATTCTTTGCACTATACATGAACAAATAAAGCCACGTATTAATAATATGCTAAAATTTGGTATACACTACTATAAATCAAGAAAAGATACTCTATGGCAGTATGGTATAATAGAACTTAAATGTGCAAAAATCACTAAACACAGAAAATCTTTTTTCTATTTTCTTTCTCATCTCTATCAAAGGTACTGACTCCTGCTGATGCTTGGTTCTTTGGGCATTAGCAGCTCTACTGTATCTTACCCACATGACTGATATTTTGACTGGACAGAAAGCTGACTGGATAATAATGGATAGGAATCTCAGAACCAAGCATTCATCCATAATTTTCAGCAGAAGGCACTAACAGGAATCAGTAGCAGGAATGCTTGATGATTCTTTGTTCCTTCCTAAACCAGAGGACTAAGGCCAATTTCAGCACCATAATGCTATTCTGCAAGGCTTTGGAGAAATACTGGTTTGGAGATATATTAAAAAGAAATAGGTTTCACTCACACAAATCATGGCCTTCAGTTCAGAACAGTTGGTAGCAACATGAAAACTATTGCTCATAGTTTCAGGCGATGTTTCTTCAAATGAAGCCTGTGAGGCACAACAAAATGAAAGTTGAACAAAAGCAAGAAGTATTTGTTGAAGAAACTCACATAGAAATGACTAACTACTTTTTAAATAAATATTTTTATTGAAAAAAACATTTTTGAGATTTTTTACAAAATTACAATATTAGTACAAAATAGTGTATTCCACTTTACAATATAATAACACCCATATAAAATTTAAAAACTAACTACTAATCTATAGACTACCAAAACACCAAAAAAAGAAAAAAGAAAATAAATAAGTAAATAAATAACTAGATACACATTCAAAATAAATTTATATCAAGTCATAACAAAATCCATATTTATATAGGATTCTTTCTCCCGGGAGCCCCCAAACCAGCCAACACCATCTCCACGGCTAAGCGAAGGCCGTAAACAATTTGGCCGATATATCTGCGTCAATGTAGTTCAAAAAGAGCTGCCATGTTCTATAAAATAATTCCGCTTTTTGGTGCACCACATACGTAAGGAAGTCAAGGGGAATATATTCCATAACTATCCTATGCCAATTCGAAAATCCTGGGGGACTCTCGGATACCCAATTTACTAAGATGCTTGTCTAACTACTTTTTAGTAACCAAATGAAATGTTGAATTGATGAAACTGAACAATTCTTGAAGTATTAAGACTAACGTTAGTGTTACATCATACAATTGATAAAGCACCGAAGGAAGACATTCAGCCCATTAAGACCTTGCTGGCTCTCTGGAGGTATATGTATGGTTAATAAGGTCTGTGTTTGCCCAGCAGGGGCACTGAAGAAGGGCCACTGGATCTGATATGTTAATTCTGCTTTTTGTCCACAGTCGCTACCAGACCCGCTGAGGTTTGCCAGCAATTTCTGTTTTTGTTTCTGATTTTCAGCATCTACAGTTCTTTCAGTGTTTTGTTTAATAGTCCTTCACTGTTAAGTAACCTGTTAATATTCAACATCTAGGCTCACACATACCTCAGATACTGAAAGGATGCTGGGATCAATGAAAATAAAGTGAGAAAAGTGATGGAGTGGTGGATTGGGTGCAATACCAGTATGTTTTGCAGCTTGATTTAAATCCATCTCATGAAATGAAAGTTTGTTTTATCTTGATGATTGAGGTTTACATTAATTAAAAATCTCAATTTAGCGCCCAGGAAGCACAAATCTACAGTTCAAAATCACCCATAATTCATGCCAGTTATCACTAATAGGTTTTTGTGAAAGACCAGAAGGAAGAAAAATGTGGAACATGTTACACAGATTGGTGCTGGAGGTATGCTTTGCTGAAGTTGTGCATAAAAGCATGTCATTAGATAGCTTAGTCTGTTTTCCTCCCCTCGAAAGTCTTTCAAATATCTTCCACTTCCACCATGCTGGAATGCCTAGAGTTGGATATGTGTTCCTCAACAACATTCAGCTGTATCCAAAACAATGCTTGAATGCCCAGCTACATTCATGTTATGCTTTTTTTTATCAACTGTTTTTCAAAGGTAATCATTTGTTACTCCAGGCATACAATTTCCACTGGTGCCTTTATCATATGACGAATTTGATATGATCACACTGATCATGCTGTATGTACCACCGTCCACAGTTGTGTTTGAATGAAGTATGGACCGTAAGTGCAGCACTTGGCTTGCTTGCTGACTTCCTGCCAACCATCCCCCATTTCACAGGTGTCAGTGAAACATAAAGTGGACCACTCATTTTTGGGCTCATTGATGCCCTTAAGTGCTGAAATGTCTTATTCTGACCCTGCTGATGGTCCCCATCAAGTGGGTAGCCCAGCAGGTTTGGTGTGTAAACTGGTAGCACACAAAGGATGGGGCCTCCTTTGGGCGAGATTCCCCTGTGTCCATAGTAAACATTCCCCACAAGGTCATATTTCCTTTTAACACTCCATGACTACCTACAAGCCCACCATCCCACCACCTCTCAAACCCAGCTCCCTATCTTCCTCATTCTCCCTTTTGTTGTGGGTGACCAGCCAGGTTCCCCTAATACTTCAAGCTTACCTCCAGTCCAGCATCCATGACTGTGCTACATACAATCATAAAACGAAGGAGGATTAGGCCATCGTACCACACAAATCTGCTCTGCAAACTGTCTTTCAAAGATAGTGCTAATGCAAGATGCAAGGGATTGAGTCTTTCAGTAGATATCCACTGAGAGGTATGTTGTTCTGCAAACGGCACATGATAAAGTAGAGCTAGGATCGGACACGAGTAATGCCATGGGTTAAGGTAAGTAGTTAATGAGGCAAATCTGGTAAAATACAATGAGAAATCTAACTAGGCGTTGTGATGACAATCCCTCCAAAAACTTCAATGCAACTCGTACTTAGCCAAAAAAAGTAAGATTCAGCTTAAAGTTTCTGTTCTTGTTTGTTATCTAATGATCCTCTCTAGGAAATATATATATGCTTATGTCCCATTAAAACAGGATTGAACTCTACTGTAATGCCCATCACAATTAAATAACCTCAGACTACTAACGGAATAAACTTATAAAAGTAAAAATGACATGACAGATTTTGATTTCCCGGGGAGACAGATATCTGTGAGACCCATGCAATGTTTTTCAATGATATCACAGTTATCTGTACCTCATTTTCAAAGGTTATAAATGGACAATTTGGGTGAAATTGTAGTTTGGCCACTACATAAGGAACTACATATCACATGAATCGGCATCTCCAGAAAAGCACAAAAAAGGAGATAATTAAGTCATGACAGAAACTGCAAAAATAGCCTGCCATGAATGCTGTTGTTATTATGTCACCATTGAACGTTCTGTTCAAAATTGCAGAAGTACTAAAACTCGCAAATGACTCAAGTTACTGCATTGTTATCATTGCAGAATGGTCATCCCTTCTCTTTATCAGGCACATATAAATAGAACAGTATTTCTCTTAGGTTTAATTCAAGTTCAGTGTGTGGAGAATATCTAAGGCACTATGTCATGTTTACTATTAATATTGTATCCACTGGATAAATTGCATGAGTTATTTTAAAAACAGGTATTTGCACGGTCCCTAATCCACATAATAGAAATGTTTTTCTTAAACGGGAAATCATATTCAATTGAATTGCCATATAATCCTAAAATTAGAAAGATCTAGATACCTAGACATGTTTTGCATTGCTCATTCATATCCTAAAATTGCTTATTACATTTAACTGGTGAACAATACTTATTTTAACTTTACCTCAGATCATGACAGCAAAACTTCATAGTGTGAGACAGAAAATTTTAACAGCTAGGGCCTCAACTTCAAAGGCTCCATCAGTCTTTCCCCAAGTCCAGTAAGAAGCAGTAGCTGGATGGTGGAGGGAAAAGGATATATTTAATGTTCCTGGGAAAATAAAGAAAGCAGCGCACAGATATAAGTAACTGAAAAGATAGAAGTCCAGAAATGAGATGTGAAACCTGGGCGGGGAAAGCTCACAATACAAGTATAGAAGTTTCACGTTACAACGTAGGAGGGAATATTGATGAATCTCCAGGAACTAAATGGTGCAATGGACTCAATGGGTTAGAGGTGGGACAGGTAGCTCTTTCCACTTCAGAGCATTGGGAATCTGTCCAAAGTTAATGAAATAAAATCATGCAAGTATCTATAGCAAATGGATACAGAGGTTTGAGAAAGCATAAGCAATTATGGTGAGGAATAATTGCTGACCCAACCAGCAAAGCCCACACCCACTGAATGAATTTTTTAAAATGTGGTCTCAACATACACAGAGTCATAGAGATAAACGGCACAGAAACAAACCCTTTGGTCCAACTGCCAACCAGATATCCTAAATTAATCTTCTCCCATTTGCCAGCATTTGGCCCATATCCCTCTAAACCCATACATCCATCCAGATGCCTTTTAAATTTTGTAACTGTGCCAGCCTCCACCACTTCCTCTGGCAGCTCATTTCATACACGCACCACCCTCTGCGTGAATAAGTTGCCCCTCAGATCCCTTTTAAATCTTTCCCCTCTCAGCCTAAATCTCTAGTTTTAGACTGCCCTGTCCCTGGGGAAAAAAAAACTCTTGGCTATTTAGCCTATCCAAGCCCTTCATGATTCTATAAACCTCTGTAAGGTCACCCCGCAGCTTCTGACACTCCATGGAAGAAAGCCTATACAGCCTCTCTCTATAGCTCAAACACTCCAACCCTCGTAACATCCTTGTAAATCTTTTCTGAACCCTTTCAAGTTTCACAACATCTTCCATCACAGAAAGACCACAATTGCACACAGTCTTCTAATAGTGGCCTAACCAATGTCCTGTAAAGTTGCAACATGATCTCCCAACCACTACACTGAATGCACTGACCAGTAAAGGCCAGCATATCAAATGCCTTCATCACGATTGTATCTACATGCGACTTCACTTTCAAGGAACTATGAACCTGCATTCCAAAGTCTCTTTGTTCAGCAACACTCTGCAGGACCTTATCATTAAGTGTGTAAGTCCTGCCCTGATTTGCCTTTCCAAAATGCAGCACCTCTCATTTATCTAAATTAAACTCCATCAGCCACTCCTCGGACTATTTGCCCATTTGATCAAGATCCTGTTGTACTCTGAGGTAACCTTCTTCACTGTCCACTACACATCCAATTTTAGTATCATCTGCAAACTTACTAACCATACCTCCTATGTTCACATCCAGATCATTTATATAAATGATGTAAAGCAGTGGATCCAGCCACTGTTCCTTGTGGCACACCGCTGGTCACAGGCCTCCAATATGAAAAGCAACCCTCCACCACATCCTTCTATCTTCTACTTTTGAGCCACTTCTGTATCCAAATAGCTAGTTCTCCCTTTATTTCATGTGACCTAACCTTGCTAACTAGTCTACCATGATTCTCCACTTGGAGTCATAGTCTTGTCTACCATGAGGAACATTGTCGAACACCATACAGAAGTCCACATAGATCATATCCACTGCTCTGCCCTTATCAATCCTCTTCTTTACTTCTGCAAAAAACTCAATCAAGTTAGTGAAACATGATTTCCCACGCACAAAGTCATGTTGACTAATCAGTCATTGCCTTCCCAAATACATATAAACCCTGTCCCTCATGATCCCCTCCAACAACATGTCCATTACCGATGTCAGGTTCAATGGTCTATTACTCCTTGGCTTTTCCTTACTACCGAATTTTGAGAAGATTTGCTCAGATTGAGGTTACGGATGTAGGTTTGCTCACTGAGCCAGAATATTCGTTTTCAGACATTTCGTCACCATACTAAGTAACATCTTCAGTGAGACTCAGAATGAAGCACTGGTGGTGTAGCAAGCTTTCAATGATATGTTTGAGTTTCCTTGGGTTGGTGATGCAATTTCCTGCGGTGATATCATTTCCTATGGTGATGTCATTTCCTGCTCTTTTTTTCAGGGGGTGGTAAATGGGATCCTTACTACCTTTCTTAAATAGTGGCACCATGGTAGCCAACTTGCAGTCTTCTGGCACTTCTGTAGCTATCATTGATACAAATATCTCAACAAGGGGCTGAACAATCACTTCCCTAGTTCTCCACAGAGTTCTTAGGTACACCTGATCGGGTCCCAGGGTTTTATCCACACTGATGTGTTTTAAGATGTTCAGTACCACCTCCTCTGGAACATGCACATTTTTCAAGATGTTGCTATTTATTCCCCCAAGTTCTTTAGTTTCCATATCCTTCTCCACAGTAAACATTGATGCAAAGTACTCATTTAACATCTCCCCCATCTCCTGCGGTTCTACACCTGGGTGGCCTTGCTGATCTTTCAGGAGCCTTATTCTCTCTTCAGTTACTCTTTTGTCCTTATTCTTAAAAGGTGAAGAACTCTGAAGAAGTCACACCAGATTTGAAATGCTAACTCTTTTTCTCTCCCCAGAGATGTTGCCAGTCCTGCTGAATTTCTTCAGTGTTCTCTGTGGTCGTTTGGTAGTTCTGCAGCTGATCTATTCTATTTTATTTCCCACTAGAATTATCTTCTTCAAAGTCAAAAATTATTTCTTTTCCTCAAATATTCATTGCAGCTTTTAAGATGCATTTTCATCACATGTAGGTGATACTACTCCCCAAACGTATAATTATAGATAATAATTGATGCATTGCTGAGCTAAAGAGGTCACATGGCAGAAGGTTTGATTCCTGGTGTGATGATTTAGCAGGGCTCTGCTCTGGCAATGGGTGGCAAACATTGATTGGCCTCAGTAGCTCTGCGATCAGGAAGAGTGAAAATCAGAATTAAAGCATCCAACAGTTAGTTATTGACTCTGTTAATGATCAATATTCGTTTGGTGGTTGAGGACAGGACCCATGGTGCTCCCGAAAAGCTTGTTAATACCAATGATTAGATTCATGCATGCAAAATGATGAGTTGCATAAGCTATCAAAGGAGTGCTACAAGTCATGAAAGCATTCGTCAGCAATATGTCTATAAGACAGAATTATTGGGAAAAATAAACAATCAAATTGGTCAACTGAAAACAATACTGAAAACGTGCAGACACTTTACTATATTTAGAATAAATCTATCCACTAAATGCCATAGTATGGAAATTCATTACCAGATTAATGTCCTCAGAACAAGTAAAACTTTATTTGAACATATTCCACTGTAACTTCCAATTCTTTCAATTAGAAAAGAAATACTATATGAGCAATTTAATAAAACTTGAACAGGACAATTCCTTAAAATGCCTGTCTGCTATTTGAATGATTTGAATCTGAAGTTTTCAGTGATATTTACTTTTCATCATTTATTAACAGGTTTCACGCAGCAATGCTTTTGTAAGTTAAAACAAACCAGTCTTCAATTTTTATCTGCCAAATTCATAAACAAATTTCAGACTACAGATATAATAGGACACGTCCCATAGCTTTATCCATTATTGCATATGTGAAGAGAACAGTTTTTATCTCAATTTACTCTTAAGTTTTTTAAATAGTTTTTTTATACTGTCATTTTCTTCAAGAAGGTCGTCATTTATTTCAGGTTTCCACTCACAGGCTTATGATAGGATAAATAGGCAGTCATTTCCCTGGGGTCGGGGAGTCCAGAACTAGAGGGCATAAGTTTAAGGGGAGAGGGGACAGATATAAAAGACACCTAAGGGGGCAACCTTTTCACGCAGAGGAAGTGGTGGATGCATGGAATGAGCTGCTAGAGGAAGTGGTGGAGGCTGATACAATTGCAACATTTAAGAGGCATTTGGATGGGTAAATGAATAGGAAGGGGTTGGAGGGAAGTGGGCTGTGTGCTGACAGGTGGGACTAGAATGGGTTGGGATATCTCGTCGGCATGGACGGGTTGCACCGAAGGGTCTGTTTCCGTGCTGTACATCTCTATGACTCTATGACTCATTGCAATAAGCAGCTATTCTGCATGAATGAGCTTGCACAGTGGGCATCGAGATAAAGATAGGACCATACTTATCTGTGAAAAGCCTACCATTGATTAGGTTGTTATATGTATTACACGTATATCGTCCTGGAGGATAATCAGTGAGCAGGGAACCATGCCTCATGTTGGATTTTGTTATCATCCATCTTGTGTGTATGCACCCTGTCAGTAGTCATTGAATAGCAATTAGGCAAAAGTGAGGACTGCAGATGCTGGAAATCAGAGTCTAAATTAGAGTGGTGCTGGAATAGCACAGCAGCTCAGGCAGCATCCGAGGAGCAGGAAAATTGATGTTTTGGGCAAAAGCCCTTCATCAGGACTCACTGAAACATCGATTTTCAAGCTCCTTGGATGCTGCCTGACCTGCTGTGCTTTTCCAGTATGACTCTAATCTAGACATTGAATAGTAATTACCAAGCACTTACAAATAACTGTTCTTTGTGAAAGAAACAAGTTCTATTTTACACATGGCTCACTGTTAAATCTACTGCTATTAGTAACCCTAAGGATCATGAGCCCAAGTGCATCATCCACTGGAACTCCAGTTCTATAGGCCAAACACCAAGAATGCTGGAGAAATTCAGCAGGTCTCGCAGCATCTGCAGAGAGAAATAGAGTTAACATTTCAAGTCCAGTGTGACTCTTCCTCAGAACTGAAGTTCTGCTCCAATGTAGACAACATCATGGTTAATCTCCCAGTGCAATCACATCTTTCCTATCATGTGGCAACTAGAACTGCCCACAGTAGTATAGCTTTGGCCTAACCAAATTTTATATAGCTCCAACGTAACCTCCTGTTTTATAATCTATGTCATGACTGATAAAGCCAAATGTCCTGTATGTCTTCTTAACTACCATATTAGCCTGTCCTGCCACTTCCAGGGCTCTGTGGACTCTCACTTCGTGCTCTGTCTGTTCCTCTGAGCTTCTTAGTGTCCTACCATTCATTCAGCACTCCTTTATATTGTTGCTTCTCCAAAAGTGCATTACTTCACACTTTCCAGGGTTGAATTTCACCTGCCACTGATCTGTCCATCTGTCTGATTTGTTATCCACAAACTTACTTATTATCTCGTTCTGACCCCACATTCTCATCTATATTGTTTCCATATATACCACACACGATAAGGGACTCAATACTGATCCCTGTGGTTTGCCATAGAACACCAACCACCAGTCACACAAACAGACTATTTACTTCTCTACCATTAGGATGACTTTAGATTCATCTTGCTAAGTTATCCTGGATCCCATGTGCTTTCACCTTCTTTACCAGTGGCCAAGTGGGGGCTTTGTTGAAATCTATATAAACCACCTCAAATACACTACCCTCATCTACACATCTGATCACTTCCTCGAAAAATTCAATCACATTTGTTAGGTATGACCTCCCTCTGACAATCCCTGATCAAACTTTGCCTCTACAAGTGGAAATTAATTCTCTCCTTCAGACTTTGTTGGCACATTCAGAATGAATGTATTATTTTTTGCAGGTAAATGACATTGCAGCAGATAAAGCAACGAGTAATTCTCCTGACAGCTTGTAGATCCACAGCTTTTCCAATTATTAGGAGCGGAACTTTTCCTGAGGCACCAAATACTAAAACCTTCCAAATGTTAACAGATTTATTTAAGGAATATTACGACCTAAATTCACCTCTAATTCTGAGATGCTAATGGTTTTACTCAGAAATTTGAGAACCGAGGGAAGTTCTCCAATACCTTTGAGGATGTGAATTTAGAATAATAACGGACGACAAACCCTGGTAGGTCTACTTAAAGAGGTCAAGGCAGTGCTGCTCATAGCTTCAGGACAAATTCAGCGGTCTGCTCCAATACAAAGTGTGGATACTTACAAGTTGGAACATTGATCAAATGGCCAAGTAGCAAATGCTGACGCATTGAGCCAACTCCTGCCGGCAGATACATTACAGACTCTTCCAGTGGTAATGCTATAGGTAATGGTATTAAATTTTGTGGACAGTAACAGCTGACAATATCAGACTTTGGACACAGAAAGACCTCATCCTGGCAAAACTAAAACAGTTGGTGGTGATGGAGGAAAACAAAGAGCCATCGCAACCAGAATTGAAACCTTTTTGGATCCAAAGAGACCAGATCACAGTAGAGGCAGCATATTATTATTGGGGACAACAGCAATTGCTGAGCAAAAGGTAACCACCAGGTGCTGGCTGAACTCTACCAGGGTGATCAAGAGCTATATAAAATTTGGTTAGGCCAAAGCTATACTACTGTGGGCAGTTCTAGTTGCCACATGATAGGAAAGATGTGATTGCACTGGGAGATTAACCATGATGTTGTCTACATTGGAGCAAAACTTCAGTTCTGAGGAAGAGTCACACTGGACTTGAAATGTTAACTCTATTTCTCTCTGCAGATGCTGCGAGACCTGCTGAATTTCTCCAGCATTCTTGGTGTTTGGCCTATAGAACTGGAGTTCCAGTGGATGATGCACTTGGGCTCATGATCCTTAGGGTTACTAATAGCAGTAGATTTAACAGTGAGCCATGTGTAAAATAGAACTTGTTTCTTTCACAAAGAACAGTTATTTGTAAGTGCTTGGTAATTACTATTCAATGTCTAGATTAGAGTCATACTGGAAAAGCACAGCAGGTCAGGCAGCATCCAAGGAGCTTGAAAATCGATGTTTCAGTGAGTCCTGATGAAGGGCTTTTGCCCAAAACATCAATTTTCCTGCTCCTCGGATGCTGCCTGAGCTGCTGTGCTATTCCAGCACCACTCTAATTTAGACTCTGATTTCCAGCATCTGCAGTCCTCACTTTTGCCTAATTGCTATTCAATGACTACTGACAGGGTGCATACACACAAGATGGATGATAACAAAATCCAACATGAGGCATGGTTCCCTGCTCACTGATTATCCTCCAGGACAATATACGTGTAATACATATAACAACCTAGGCTTTTCACAGATAAGTATGGTCCTATCTTTATCTCGATGCCCACTGTGCAAGCTCATTCATGCAGAATAACTGCTTATTGCAATGAGTCATAGAGATGTACAGCATGGAAACAGACCCTTCAGTCCAACCTGTCCATGCCGACCAGATATCCCAACCCAATCTAGTCCCACCTGTCAGCACAAGGCCCACATCCCTCCAACCCCTTCCTATTCATTTACCCATCCAAATGCTTCTTAAATGTTGCAATTGTATCAGCCTCCACCACTTCCTCTGGCAGCTCATTCCATGCATCCACCACTTCCTCTGTGTTAAAAAGTTGCCCCTTAGTGTCTTTTATATCTTTCCCCTCTCCCCCTAAACTTATGCCCTCTAGTTCTGGACTCCCCGACCCCAGGACTCCAGACTTCTGGATTGGCTCACATGTGCAGCTTAGAGGATATATTGCTCACTGCAGAATTGCTAGTTTCTGATCTGCTAAACCTCTTCTCATCTCTATAGTTTTCTGGCTGTTCCAAAGCAACTTCTAAAAGATGTTGAGAGGCTTAGAGGAGAACTTACAGGTAGATGTGTTCCTATGTATCTGCCACTTCTGTCCTTCTAGATGGAAGTGGTCATGAGTTTGGAAGATGCTTTCTAACAGATCTTTGGTAAATTTCTGGATGAAGTTTGTAGACAGTACACACTACTGATGCTGAGTGTTGGCGGTGGAGGCAGAGGATGCTTTGGATATGTGCCAATCAAGTGAGCTACTTGTCTTCAATGGTGTCATGATTCTTGAGAAGTATTTTCATAACTGCCATAAAACAAGGAATTCAATGAAACAATCTGGAGTTATTATATACTATTAAAATTACAAGAAAGCTAATTGAAAATTAAGAAACTGAAACATGGCATATACATCAGAATTTCTGCCAAGTATGCACACCACAATTGTCAGATCCACTTACCACATCAACAGATTTAAAAGCAGATCATCATTAATTAGATGGAAAGGCCAAAATAAATTCAGCAGATTGAGCTCTATTTCCACAAGTAGCTTGCATTGATCAGTGTTGGAGGAGATCCTTTTCCATCACCACAGGGTCATCCATAGGGAAACTTGATGAAGTTCCACTTAATGGTATTATCGAAGGGTCATTTCCCTTTTGGCTGTTTCCTCATCCATTTCCATTAAGGGTCAGCATGATACTCATTGACGTCAATTTTGCTGGACATGCCAAACTTCAGATTGTAAATATCTGCAAATTCTTGAATTTGTTTCACATCTCCAGGTTCCTGCTTACCATACTGGTTGTCGGGGAAAGCCAAAATATGTAAAAATCTTTCAACATACTTGCTATCCAGTTCAGAAAGTTGAGTATGGTTTTTGGAAGTCTTTCCTCATTTGGAGGCTACATTTATAACAATGCAGATAAGTCTCTTTATTCTTCGAAAGAAACGTTTTTGCCACCTCTGCCCTCTTCACTGTAGTGATTGGAACCAGGTGGACCTCGTTGACTCCCGAGTTGGGTTGGGTTGTTAACCTGGGCAAATCAGGAGGTACTGGCTGACCAACATTAGCAGAAGAATTAGAATCTCCTCAGTTCAGGGCACTGACTCCAGGCTGGCTTGCTGGACTCTCAGTCAGTATACTATGCACAAGTAAATAAAGGGTGAATTTGGTGATGGGATAGTGGCCTCTGTGCAATTATTTCTGTGGCATTGTGAGAAATCAGTACATGCCTGAAGAACATTCGCTCGTGACAGTCATCTTGGAGTTGGGGTAAGTATTTCTGGCATTGTGCCTTTGTTTGGAAAGCTTGACTCGATTGGATCTGCCGCTGACGTCTGGGCCCAGTATGTGGAAAGAATGCAATACTTTTTCCAGGCTAATGACATTGAGGCAGATGAAAAACAACAAGTAATCCTTCTGATGTGCAAACCGACAGTATTTTCTGTTATAAGGGGCTTAACTTTCCCAGAGGTACCAGACACTAAAACCTTCCAAAAGAGAACAGTGTTGGTTCAGGAGTATTACAACCCAAAACATCCTCTATTCCTTAGATGCTATTGGTTTTATATGGCTGTTAGAGAACCAGGGAATGCGTGTCGGGATTTTTGATGAGGTTAAGACGACTGATAGAGGTGTGTGATTTTGGGTTAACCATGAATAAGATGCTGAGAGACCATTTGGTACATGGGATTAATAATGTAACTATGGAGAAGCATCTACTATTGTACTGAAGTCCAAATGGACTTCAAACAGGCACTGCAAACGGCTTTGTCATTGGAAAATGCAGCAAGTAGAGCACGGGAACTACAGGGCATCCCAATGGAAGTTGATACCCTCTCCTGCCCAACTCAACTCAACTCACTTCAGAGTAGGTACTCGCAGAGCCTCATGGAGAGCTCACCCTGAGCAGAAAATCCTCTGATAGGCCACAGCAGAACTCCATAACAAAGCTGAGCCTCGGCCAAGTGACGGAAAAGTTCTTCAGGATCTGGGCCAGCAAGCCATTGTAATTGCTGCCAGTATATAGATTCAAGACAGCAAAGGAATCCTACAAGGCCTCACTTGAATAAGAAAATGCACAGGCCAGTACCCAGGAGAATGTTCACCCTGGAAAGTCCTCTGAAATGTGAATTGAAATAATTAAATTGCTTAGCGACCCCCACATCCAAATCGGAGCTGATTAAAATGAATGTTTGAGGAAATGGTGACCCATTTCCAATGGAGGACAATACAAGGGCAGCTGTATCGGTGGTTGAAAAATCTGCATTTAACAAGATTCACTTGTGTCTCTTATGTTCGCAGAAGACCTCAGCCAGGCTGGGAACATATACTGAGGAACCATTGCAAATTAAGGGTACGACTTCATTTCTGGTTTCCTATGAGAAATAGTTGGTGCAGGTTACCACTGATGGTAGTAAGGGGCTGGGGCCTAAGCCTATTACGGCAGAATAGGTTGAAAAAGATTCACTTAGATTGACTCAACATGTTTTGATTAGAAAGTGGCTGCCTCAGTAAAGTCCTAATGAAATACACAGGAGCTTTTCAGGAATGGCTTGTCAATATCAGAGAGGCCAAAGTCACTATTCATGCTGACAAGGAAGCAATTCCATAATTTTGCAAGGCCCACCTGGTGCCACCTGCCTTCTAGACAAAAGTAAAGGTGGAAATCAGAAGGCTGGAGAGTGTAAGAATCATCAAACCAGTGCATTTTGCGGAATGGTCAGCACCAGTTGTACCAATTATGAAGCCTAATAGTTTAGTTCGGCTTTGTAGGGATTTTAAGATAATGGTAAACCACTTCTCATAGCTGGATAGATACCCAATCCCCCACATAGAGGACTTATAGACAAAGTTGGCAGGCAAGCCTTTCTTTACAAAGCTGGAAATGAGCTATCCCTACCTTCAATTGTGACTGGATGAGGTGTCTCAGAAGTACGCCAAAATTAACACCCACAAGAGTCAATACCAATATAGAAGACTGCCATTTGGGGTATCATCAGCCTTTACCCTGCTCCTGCAGACCATGGAGAATATTTTACCTGGTCGCCTTTTACCTGGGTGACATGGTAATAACAGCGGAGAATAATACAGAGCACTTAGAGAAGTTGAACATCGTCCTTAAATGTTTCACCCAAGTGGGCATACACCTTAGAAGAGAAAAATTGTGTGTTCCAGGCACCCCAAGTAACCTACTTGAGTTACAGAGTGGAAGGTAAAGTGATGGCAATCAAAGGAGCCCTTGCTCCCAAGTCTGTACCAGAACTTTGGTCTTTCCTTGGGTTGGTAACTTATTATGGAAAATTCATATGTAATGTGGCCTCCATCTTGACACCTTTAACCTGCTATTGGAAAAGGGTCAGCCTTGGAAATGCTTATAAAGGCAAGAAGTAGCCTTCAGGGAAATGAAAAAGCAGTTATCGTCATCTAAGGTGTTGTCCCACTGTGATTTGAAGGAAGAGGTGGTGTTGACATGTGATACCTCCCTGCACATTATCAAGATAGTGGTGTCTCATCGGTGGCCTAACGATGAGGAATGTCCAGTCGCAAATGCTTCCTGCATTTTGGTTGATGTTGAACGCAAATATGCCCAGATGGAAAAAGAAGGTCTGACAGTTATCTTTAGTGTGAGGAAATTCCAACAGTACCTTTAAGGATGGGCATTTGTCATGATAACAGATCACAAATTCCTGCTCGGGCTACTGAAGGAAGACAAGGCAGTGCCACCTATAGTTTCCATTAGAATTCAATGGTGGGCATTTATTCTCAACATGTACAAGTACAAGCCAGAACACCATCCAGGAAGCCAAGTGGCTAATCCGGATGCCCTGAGACACCTCCTTCTGGCAGAGTCTGTTCTGGTTTTAAACTTCCTGGACATCCTTCCGGTCACCACTGACAATATCCAACTGTGGGCACAAGAAGATCCTGTCCCAGCAAAACTAAAACAGCTGGTGATAAAGGGGGAGACAAAAAGGCTCTAGCAACTAGAACTGACACTTTTCTGGACCTGAGGAGCCAGATCATCATAGAGGACAGCATATTACTTTGGGGAGCACTATTAATTGTCCTGAGAGAAGGCTGCCATTAGATATTGGTCGAATGCCACCAGGGTCATCCAGTGATTTCCAAGATGAAAATGCTAACAAGGAGCTATGTCTGATGGTCAGGGTTGGATCTCAACATAGTCACATTGGTGAGACAGTGTCCAGTGTGCCAACAAGGACAAACATTGCCACCAGTGGCGACCCCACGTTCATGGGAATAGACGGGTAAACCCAGGGTCGGTTACATATTGACTATGCCAGTCCTTTCCTGGGATCATTGTTCCTGGTCATTGTGGGGTGCCCAAAGTGTTGGGCATGCATAAAGTCCGTGCAACAAACTCAGGAATGACAATTGAGAAGGTGTGAGCATCTTTCGCAATATATAGACTCCCGGAAGTACTGGTCACGGACAATGGAACGTCATTTATCTGCAGGGAATTCAATATTTCTGGAAGTCAAATGGCATTTGTCACAAAAGGACAGCTCCATACCATCCATCATCCAATGGGCTGGCGGAAGGAGCGATCCAAATGTTGAAGGCAGGTTTAAAGAAGCAGCCTACAACGTCATTTGATACCAAGCTGTCCCGGTTCCAGTTCGGTTATGGAACCACCTCCAATGCAACAACAGGAATAGCTCCTGTAGAGTTGCTGATGGGGAGAAGATTCTGCTCCAGGATAAAGCTTATATTCCCAGTCCTGGAGGTGGGGGTGTGTGTGTTGCTGGCCGTATCATTCCTCTAAGTGAGGGAGACAATTTAATTCTGGGGTCGAAGATTGGTGCCGGAGCCATGGAAATGGCCTTGTATGGGTATGAAGCACGTTTGATATGAAGTCAGGTCCCATGACTTCCAAAGGTAGATTAGATTAGATTCCCTACAGAGTGGAAACAGGCCCTTTGGCCCAACAAGTCCACACCGACCCTCTGAAGAGTAACCCACCGAGATCCATTTCCTGCTGACTAATGCACCTAACACTATGGACAATTTAGCATGGCCAATTCACTTGGCCTGCCCATCTTTGGATTGTGGGAGGAAACCAGGGCACCCAGAGGAAACCCACGCAGACGCTGGGAGAATGTGCAAACTCCACACAGACAGTCGCCCAAGGCTGGAATCGAACCCAGGTACCTGACGCTATGAGGCAGCAATGCTAACCACTGAGCCACTATGCTGCCCTTGTTTGGGTAAGTGAGGCGGTGGATCACCTGAAAGCTGTCGCTTGGCAAACGGGGCAGAAGCAAAACATATATGACCCCTCAGAAAAGCTAGAAAGCCTGTCAGAAACCGTAGATTCACCCTCTTCATCCAGTGTTGAGAAAACTTTGGAGTCTGAGATGGATGCAGCTTGATACCATTTCTGCCAGAAGAAAAGGAGGTCTTGTACACACAGCGTGTGCCAAACTCCGAATCAGAGGAACCAAATCTGTGTGAAAACATTGCGGGAAAAGCTACAAGAGAATGACTGGGCCTATATCCCTGTTCTTAGGAGGGGGAGGGATGTAGTAATTGGAACCAGGTGTACCCAGAGAGCTGGACCAGTGTCGAGGAAGACGAGGAGGAGAAAGAGGAAGACGAGGAGGACGATGAGGAGGAGGAGGAGGAGAAGGACAACAAGGAGGAAGAGGACGTCGACTAGGAGGAAGAGGACGAGGAAGAGGACGACTCGGAGGAGGACGACGACTAGGAGGAGGAGAACGATGTCCTGGGCCTGCTTTCTGTGCTGCAGCCGGGGCCTTGCCCACAGCTGTCCTGCTGCTGCTGCTGTTGCCTGGGGCCTATCTCCACTGCCGCTGCCAGAGCCTCACTCAGGTCAAGGGAGTGTTGCTGCTGCCTGGGGCCCACTCCCATTGCGGGCCCCTGGGACCTCACCTGGACCGGCCGCTACTGCGACCCGAGGCCTGCCTCCCCAACACCCAGCAGCATAGCATAGCGAGCCCCAAAATAGCAGGCCCCAGCCCCTTAGGCTCAGCTGCTCCAGCCCCAGCTGCAACCCTGACCCCCTTCAGGCACCTGATTAAACGCCTGGGGGTCAAGGCCTACCCCCATCCGAACATGACCATAGAGGCCTGCAGTAAGGCCATGGCTAGTGTGGTCAGCCCACAGGCCATCGTCGCTGCAGCCAGAATGTAGGGGAAGGCTGTATTTTTCCTCAGGCGGTCCATCTGGCCGTGGAGAGGGGGCTCACTGTGGGCAGGACACATCTGCCCATTGACCCTATGGAGGTCACAGCGCAGAGGGTCGTGATTTCCAACTTCATTGCCAGTGAGCTCCTTCTCCCCCACCTTCAAACTCTGGGGGAAATCCAGTCAGGTGTCCAACCGCTCCTGCTCAGTCTGAAGGACCCTGCCCTCCGGCATATATACTCCTTCCGACGCCAGGTGTTCATTTGCCTGGTCCAGGAGGATGTCACAGAGGGCTCATTTACCCTCCTCCACGAGGGTGCAGCCTACTACACCTTCTGGACGGCGTACAATGTCACCTGTGCCACAAGGTGGGGCATATAAAGAATGCCAACGGCAGAGGATGGCGCCACTGGCCACACCCCCTGCCTTCCCCCAGCCAATAGTATCCTGGGAGAAGCTGGGGGGGGGTGGAAAGGAAACTCGGGCTCCATGACCACCGAGGGCGGGGAAGGGAAGGCCCATAAATTCCCCTGTCACCCTGGGGAAGAGGCACTGGCCTTTGGAGGAGAGGGATTTCCTGGTGGCACGCTGGTGGTGCTGTCTCTCCCCAGGGAATGAGCCCACAGCATCTCCTGCCTGTCCTGCACTGTGGTCTAACCTGCCCGAATCCCCAGAGGCTGCAAGCAGGACCTTCTGCTGCCTTCGTTCCACTAGCCCCTGGGGATGACTGTAAAACCCATATGGGCCGCGATGTGGGCTGAAATATTGAAGTGACTACTCAGTTGTTGAGTGGGGGAGGGGAGAAAGGTGTTATCCTCACTCCTGACGGTTTGGCTGGGGGAGTGCGGTGCTTCACTTAGTGAACTTCTACACTCCCCTGGCTGGGCTGAGGCAAGCGACCTTCTACAGAGAAGTGTCTGCTCATCTCGCCTCTATTGATGAGAGCCAGTGCATCCTTAAGACAGGGGCCACAGTGGTGCCTGGACCAGTTAGGCGTCAGGGAGGCAGTTAGGGGATTTGGTCAAGTCCTTCGAGCTGGTGGACGTCTGGCAGAATCTCCATCCTGACTCCATTGCCTTCACCTTCGTGAGGCCTGGAGTCAGTGTCCAGAATCGACCACCTGTACGTTTTGTGGGCATACACCTCCTGTTTTCCGACGGCCTCCATGCGGCAGATGTCGTGCACGGACCATCACCCGGTGTGGGCGGAACTCCTTCCGTTCGGCGCCTGGCTTGGGTCCGCGTACTGGAACAACCTGCTGCTGGAGGACAAGCGGTTCCGGGACTTGTTTTGTTGCTTCTGGGCCGGCTGGTGAAGGAAGCAGGGAAGCTTCCCCTCCCTGAGGCTATGGTGGGACGTGGGCAAGGCTCATGTCTGCATTTTCTTTCAGGAGTACGCGAGGGAGTCGACAAAGAGGTGGAAATCCAGGATCAAGAAGTTGGAGAAGGAGATGCTTGACCTGGAGTCACATCTCGGTCAGCCCGACACGTACCTGGTCCTGCGTGGGGTTTAGATAAAGAACAAGGCCGTGCTCCGGGACCTGCAGCTTGTTGGGTCCCAGGGCGCGTATGTGAAGTCATGGATCCAACTCCTCCAGGACCTGAATCGCGGCTCCTCCTTCTACTCGCTAGAAAAAAGGCGTGGCACCCATCAGCAGCTCCTTGTGCTACTGGCCGACGATGGGTCCCTCATCTCTAATCCGGAGGGTATCAGGGCCCACGTTCGCTGCTACAACACGGCTGTGTTCTCTCTGTATCTGTCCAGAGAGGATGCTCGCAGAGTTCTGTGGGAGGACATGCCGCAGCTCAGCCTGGAGTACACCGGAAGGCTCGACGCTCCCGTCACCTTAGAGGAGCTGACCGGCGCCCTCGACCGGCTCTCGTGGGGCAAGTCCCCGGGACTGGACGGGCTGACTGTGGAGTTTTTCCAGGGCGTTCTGAGGAGCGACTGGGGGAGTGTCTAAATGCTGGAGAGCTGCCCCTTTCTTGGCGCAGGGCGGTCATTGTCCTGCTGCCAAAGAAGGGGACCTTTGTTCTTTAAAGAACTGGCGTCCGGTCTCCCTCCTCAGCACGGACTACAAAATTTTCGCCAGGGTGATGTCTTCTTGCCTGGCTTCTGTGGTGGCCCACATGATTCACCTAGACCAGTTCTACACGGTCCCGGGGCAGAGGATACATGACAACGTCCACCTGGTCCGGGACCTGATACATTTTTGTCATGCTGAGCGACTTCCTGTCTCTAGACCAGGAGAAGGCGTTTGACAGGGTCGATCACTAGTATCTGCTCGGGACTCTGAGGGCATTCGGGTTCGGGACGCAGTTCGTCGCCCAGATCCGACTTTTGTACGCAGTCTCCGAGTGTCTGGTTAAAGTTAACGGGTCCCTGACGGCACACCTTCGCTTTGGGTGAGGGGTACGTCAAAGCTGCCCCCTGTCCAGCCAGCTTTATTCCCTGTGCGTGGAGCCTTTCCTGTGCCTCTTGCGGAGGAGGTTGTCGGGGCTGGTTCTGCGCGGCGTGGGCATAGGGGTGGTCGTCTCGGCTTGCACCGATGTCGTGTTCCTCACTTTCACCGACAAGGCTGACCTGTGGAGGATGCACGAGTGCCAGGTGGTGTACTCAGCAGCGTCTTCTGCCAGGATCAACTGGGCCAAATGTTCTGGACTACTGGTCGGTCCGTGGCGGGCAGACTCTCTGCCGGAGGAGTTACAGGGATTCAGCTGGAGTACCACCCATCTCCTCTACCTGGGGGCCTACCTCTGCCTGGCTGGCGAACTGGCAGGAGCTGGAGACCAAAGTCTCGGCTCGCCTCAGCCGCTGGACAGGACTGCGCCAAGTGCTTACAGGAGTCAAGTGCTCTTCATAAACCAACTGGTAGCCGCCATGCTGTGGTACTGGCTGGTCACTTTGGTCCCTTCTTCTGGTTTTGTCGCTGACATCCAGAGAAAGTTGGTTGACTTCTTCTGGGACAGAAAAATGTACTGGGTCACTGCGCAGATTCTGAGTCTCCCTATTGAGGAGGGCAGTCAGTCGCTGGTGTGCGTTTGCACCCAGGTCGTGATGTTTTGCCTTCAGACCTTGCAGTGATACCTTTACGTTCAGCCTCCTCTTAGGTGATGCACCCTGGCGATGTATTTTTTCCGCCAGGTGCGTAACCTCAACTACGACACGCAGCTCTTGTTCCCCGACCGTGATGGTTTAGAGGTCACCCTCAGGACGCTGCCTGTCTTTTACCAGGACCTGATCACTGTCTGGAACATGGTCGAATCTTGTTGCGCCTACCCTCCTGCAGGAGTAGCGGCTGTCGTCAGGGAGCCGTTGCTCAGGAACCTTCACCTCCGTACTCATGGGTTCGAGTGGCTGTCGGTGGGGAGGGCCATGGCTGTGAGGGTGACCAGGGTCAGGGACGTGCTGGGTGGTGGGGTCGGGGCTGGACCATGTCGTAGGACATAACAAGCCGGGCAGCGGTAGACGTCCAGTACATGGCTGCTTCAAACGATGGTGCTCAGACCCAACGTAGTGCACCAGGTGGAGGATGCTCAGGTGTGCGGTGGAATTCCGCCCATGCCTACTCCTGCCCGGTCAGAATTTCACACTGGCTCCAAGGTGCCGTACTTACCCTGGGAACCTGTGCCCCGTCACCTAAGCCACCTCCGGAATATTAGCTTTGTCCCTTTTAAGGACATAAAAAGGCGGCCCCTGTATCGACTGCTGCTGCACACTGTCCACCTCTTCTCCCTCATCCACCTTGGCGTGCCCATTTGACATTGGGCGGTGGAGATCCCCAGTGGAGGGCTCTCTACGCGGGAGTCCTCCCCCTTTCTCTCAGGGATCTGTGGTGGAGGGTGCTGCACACAGCGGTCCCCTGCAACCGCAGATTGTGGTGGTTCACAGACTCCCAGCCCAACTGCTAGTTCTGTGGTGCTGTGGCGTCTGTAGACCACGTGTATATTGGGTGTGGGTATTTGCACTCCCTTTTTTGCTTTTCTTAAAAACCTCCTTCTCTGTTTTTGGTTGCAATTCAGTCCCACATTCCTGATCTTTGGGCACCCGGTACAGAGGGGGAGGGCAGGTCTGTAGATTTGCTCCTAGAACTGGCGAAACTGGCCATAAACATTTACAGACAACAGCCCATGGAGGGGTTCGTTAGGGCCGACTGTCTGCCCCTCATCCGCGGTTACGGTAGAGCCCGGATGTCTCTGGAAAAGGAGCATACAGTGTCCACCAACGCCCTTGAGATGTTCAGGGAGAGATGGACGCTGCAGGGAGTGGAGTGCATTATTTCCCCCTCCAACTCTATTTTGATTCAATCCCTGCCCTCCCCTTCACTGTTTGATCACACATCGTTGCCCTTTGATGTGAAGGGCACTGCTTGTCCCTGGCCACTTGGGTGTTTCTTTTCTTCCTGGTGGTGGGAATTGAATAAAGATTCATGCACCTGTCTTTCACTGTGTATTCATATTTATGGTAGTGTAATTGATCATTTTCTTAGAAGACCATCAATGTTGACTTTAAAACCGTAAAATCAGAAACACTTTTCAACATTCATCTTCCATGTAAGTTTGAAGAAGCTAAGTTAAAAAATCACACAACATCAGATTATAGTCCGACAGTTTTCTTTTGGAATCACTAGCTTTTGGAGGGCTGCTCTTTCTTCAGGTGACTGTGGAGTAGGACCAAAAGAGACAGAATTTACAGCTGTGTTTTATGGTCCTACCCCACAACCACCTGAAGAAGGAGCAGCACTCCAAAATCTAGTGCTTCCAAATAAACCTGTTGAACTGTAGCCTGGTGCTGTGTGATTTTTAACTTTGTTCACCCCAGTCCAACAGAGGCTCCTCCGCATCATGAAGAAGCAAAGATTGAATCGTGTAGTTTGGCTGTGATGTAAGCAGCGTTATCTAGAGGCAACTGTATGTGCACAATTTATCAGTGTTCCACTTAGAATAAATCGCATCACATTAAGAGAATACACAGCACAGAAATAAGCCACTTTATCCGTGAATACATCCATATTATTTGCCTTAATCACTCAATGGTAGAGTCTTCTATATTCTCAATATTGTTTCTGCCGAATTCCCTGTTTGATTGTCTTAGTGACTTTTCTATCTTATATTGATGGCTTCTACTTTTGGTCTTCTATACTTGATCAAAATCTTTTATAATTTTAAAGATCTCATCATCAGCCTTCTCTTTTAAAGAAACCCCAATCTTCTTCTCCCAGATAAAACCTTGCAATTCTGGTATGATCCTTGGAAAACCATTTGGCATGCCACTGATGACTGTCTGTTGTATAAAATGCTAGCCAGAACTCAAGTGTGGTCAAAGGTTTGATATACCTTTAGCATAAATTATATTGATTTATAAAGCAAAAATAATTTCAAACTCCTATCCAGATTTACATTTTATTTAAATAAAATGACTGTGGCGGGGGGTAAATTAGAATAGATATAAGGTGTTTTGCCATTGTGGTTTGCATTTTGCATAATTCAGTCTGGTTTCCATGCTATAGATTTGAAAAAATATTTCTTTGACACTGGGATATATCCACAATGCAAAACGGTCACATGCTCTCTTCTTAATCCTTGTATCATTTTGTCAGTGGTAATATCAAAAGGTGCTCCAGCTTCCTCCCACAATCCAAAGCTGTGCAGGACAGGTGGACTGGCTATGCTAAATTGCCCAGAGTGTTAGGTGCATTAGTCAGAGGGAAATGGGTCTGGGTGGGTTAGTCTTCGGAGGGTCAGTGTAGACTTGTTGGGCCAAATGGCCTGTTTCTACACTGTAGGGAATCTAATCTAAATTTGCTACAATATCAAGTGTGCTCTGTCATAACTGAATGAGTTGTACCATCACAGAAGAATATTCAATAACAGTTCTGAGGAAGAGTCACTGGACCCAAACATTAACTCTGATTTCTCTCCCCATTTGCTGCCAGACCCGGTGAGCTTTTCCTGCAATGTTTTTGTTTCTGACTTCCAATGTCAATAGACCTTCCAGTTTTTATTCAATAACATAGCTGAAATCTGTTCTTACATATTGTGTGGTTTAGTCTAGTAATAAAGTATAATTAATTGGGCTCTTGTGGTGCACTGGTAGCATTCCTACTCTCTGCAGGATCAAGTCCCACATGCTCCAGTGCTGTGATAACAAGCCTGGATGGGTTGCTTAAAATATATATTTGGACTAGCTTTTGCAATGTCTTTCAAAGGGCCTCTTTTGGCATTGTGGTAGTATCCCAACTCTGGACCAGAAGGCCTAGAATTTAGTCCCAAATGGTCCAGAGTTATGTCGTAACATGAACAGGTTGATTAAAGTATCTATCAAAGCAGCTCTGCTGAAGGTCAATCAGTGTTTGAGTTCTTGTGGTCCACAGCAGTTCAGGCAGCATCCGAGGAGCAGGAAAAGCCCTTCATCAGGAATCTAAACAGACCCTTTGGCCCAACAAGTCCACACTGACCCTTCGAAGAGTAACCCACCCCGACCTATTCCCCTACCCTATATTTACCCCAACTAATACACCTATCACTATGGGTAATTTAGCATAGCCAATTCACCTGACCTGCACATCTTTGGATTGTGGGAGGAAACCCACGCTGACACGGGAAGAATGTGCAAACACCACACAGTCAGTCACCCGAGGAGGGAATCGAACCCGGTTCCTGGTGCTGTGGGACAGCAGTGCTAGCCACTGAGCCGCCCTAAAAAGTCCATCTTATTAAACTGGAATTTGAACATCTGCTGTGGGTAGGATTTGAACCTATGTTCCCAGAACATTAACCTGAGGATCTGGATTACTAGCCCAGTGCTATTACCACTATATCACCATCTCTCCACAAAGCAACGACCAGCCGAGACACAGCACTGCAAATATCACACCCTTGCCAACCACAGCACACTTTGTCAGTGTAGGGACTGAACCCACGATCTTGGCAATATTAGCACCACACCCTAACATTCTGAGCTAACCACTCATCACCTTACTCAGCAGCCTTTCCATGATGCACCTTATCAAAGGCCTTTTGGAAGTCTAGATAGATGACATCCACTGGGTTTCTCTGCTCTAACCTACTTGTTACCTCTTCAAAGAATTCTAACAGATTTGTCAGGCATTATCTCCCCTTACTAAATCCATGCTGATTTATTCTAATCCGACACTGCACTTTCAAGAATTTAGAAATCTCATCCTTAATGATGGAATCTAGAATTTTACCTACAACCAAGGTTAAGCTAATTGGCCTATAATTTTCCATCTTTGTCTTGATCCTTTCTTGAACAAGGGAGTTACAACAGTGATTTTCCAATTGTCTGGAACTTTCCCTGACTCCAGTGATTTTTGAAAGATCACAATCAACGCCTTCGCTATTTCCTCAGCCATCTCTCTCAGAACTCTAGGATATAGTCCACCAGGGCCAGGAGATTTATCGATTTTTAGACCTTTTTAGCTTTTCTAGCACTTTCTCTTTTGTAATGACTACCATACTCAACTCTGTCCCCAACTCTCCTTAATTGTTGGGATATTACTCATGTCTTCCACTGTGAAGACTGACACAAAGTATTTATTAAGCTCTTCAGCTATTTCCTTATCTCTCAGCACTAGCCTTCCAGCATCAGTTTGGAGCAGACCAATGTCTACTTTTGCCTCTTGTTTGTTTCTTATGAATTGAAAGAAACTTTTACTATAATTTCTATTATTACTGGCTAGCTTTACTTTCATATTTGATCCTCTCCTTCTGTATTTCTCTCTTTGTCATCTTCTTTTGTTTTTGTAGTCTTCCCAATCTTCTGATTTCCCAGTGCTCTTGGCCACTTTATACGCTCTCTCTTTTTCTTTGATACATTTCCTGACTTCTTTTGTCAGCCATGGCTGTCTAATCTTTTTTTTTCTTTGGGATGAACCTCTGCACTGTGTCCACAATTACACAGAAACTCCTGTCATTGTTGCTCTACTGTCTTCCCCACTAGGCTCTGCTTCCAGTCAATTTTCATCAGTTCCTCTCTCATGCCCATGTAATTACCTTTATTTAACCATAACACGATTACATCTTGTTTTGCCTTCTCTCTTTCAAACTGCAGACTGAACTCTACCATATTATGATTGCTGTCTCTTAAGAGTTCCCTTACTGTAAGATCTTTTATAAAGTCTGGCTCATCACATTGAACTAAGTCCAGAATAGCCTGTCCCTTCTGAGCTCTAGAAGCTGTTCCAAAAAACCACCCTGTAAGCATTCCATGAATTCTCCTTCTCTGGATCCACTGACAACATTATTCACCCAGTCCACCTGCATGTTGAAGACCCCAAGATCACCGTGACCTTGCTTTTCTAACATGCCCTATCTATTTCTGGTACATCTCGGGTCCCTGGCCCTGACCACTCATGGGGGGGTCTATACATAAGTCCCATTATGGTTTTTTTGCCTTTGTGCTTCCTCAACTCCATCCACACAGACTCCACATCATCTGACCCTATGTCATTCAGTGCCATAGATATAATCTCATTCTTAACTAACAAGGCAACCTTGCTCCCTCTGCCCATCTCCCTGAATTTTCAATAAATTGTAAATCCTTGAATGTTTAACTGCCAGTCCTGAAGCCCCTGCAACCACATCATAATCATTCATGATGATTTATGCTATTAGTTCAGCTGCTTTGTTACGAATCCTATGAGCATTCAGGTAAAGCATCTTAATGCTAATTTTCTTATCCTCACAATTTCCATCATCTCTAGTAATATGTCCTAAGTTATCCTTCCTTTCTGCTTCATTCCTTGCCTGCCTTGAACTTAAACTGTACACACATGCTAACCTGCTGCTTATCTTTCTACTTGACTCCATACCCCCTGTTGGTTTCCCTTTCCCTTCCCCCCAACTCGCAAGTTTAAAGCCCTAGTGACCACCCTATTTATCCTTCTCGCCAGAACACTGGTTCCAGTTTGGTTCAGGTGGAGACCGTCCCATCGGTACAGATCCCTCTGGCTCCAAAACCGATGCCAATGTCCCATGAAATGGAATCCCTCTTTCCCCCATACCAGTCTCTTAGCCACGTAGTTACTTCCCTAATTTCCTTATCCCTATGCCAATTAGCATGTGGCCTGGGCAGTAATCCACAGATTATGACCCTTGAGGACCTGTTCTTCAATTTCCTTCCTAGTGCTTGATAATCCCCAAGCAGGTCCTCCTTCCTAGCCTTGCCTATGTTGTTAGTGCCAACATGGACCACAACAACTGGATCCTCCCCCTCCCTTTCCAATATCCTTTCAAGCCAGTTGGAGATGTCCAGCACCCTGGCACCAGGCAGGCAACACACCATGTGGGACTTCTGATCCGCGCACAAAGGATGCTATCTGTCCGCCTAATTATAGAATCCCCTAGAACAAGTACTTGTCTTTTTGCTTTCCACTCTTGAATGGCTTTGTGCACCATGATGCCATGGTCAGCAGGCTCATCCTGTCCACAACCCTTTTCCTCATTCATACAGGGAGCAAGAATCTCATACCTGTCGGACAAGGTCAAGGGCTGAGGCTCCTCCACTCTTGAACTCAGAATTCCCTGCTATCTGCCTCACTTACAGTCACACCCTGTTGTCCCTGATCATTAACTGAGTTTTAATTACTTTATCTACTGGTGTAACTGCCTCCTGAAACAAAGCATCCAGGTAACTTTCCCCTTCCCAGATATGCCACAATGTTTGAAGCTCAGATTCCAGATCATCAATTCTGATCTGGAGTTCTTCCAGCAACCAACATTTGTTGAAGAAATGGTCACTGCCATTCACAATGTGCCGCTCCCACATCATACAGCTACAGCACATCAATATCAGATTAAAAGCACAGGTGCATGCTACATTTCATCATGAAAGACTGATCAGTCACTCTATATGCTATTCAAAACCATTATACATATTTCCTTTATTAGGCTAAAAGGTCAAATATATCCTTACTTCAAAATTAACTACTCAACATGTTACTATGAAACAGCCCCTTTGCACAACAGATTGCACAGAACTAGAGTTTGAGTATGTATGCAAGGTTGCAGTAGCTATGCCCTCTTCCTGAGCCCTTTAAATGGTTAATAAAAATATAAAAACACAAGATATTGGAGTATAGTTAGGCTATTGAGCCCTTGGCACCTACTCCACCATTTAATGAGATAATGGTTGATCTTCTATGTCAACACCATTTTATTGCCCTACCTAAGTATTTCTTGATATTTTTAAACTGTAAAAATCTATCAATATTGATCATGCTCAACAATTAAGCTTCCCCACACCGTGCACCCTCTTAATTAAGAAACTTGGCCTTCTCTTAGTCCAAAATGAACAACCCCTTATTCTGAGTCTTGTTAGTCTCAGTGGGATCACCTCTAGGACAACACTCCATGGAATAAAAACCCAGTCTAACCCTTTCATCAAAGGCAAACAATCCATTGCACAAAGTAACTTGGTGTACATTTGTTGCACTTTCTCTATGGCAAGTATACACTTTGTTAGATATGTGAAATAACTGCACAGAGGCTGGTATCCTGTCACCAAGGCACCCTTTATTTATATGTGTACTGTACATGGACTGTGGCCAGCCATCTCAAAACCAGTCCCTAGATGGAGGAGGTCTTCTGGATCTCCTGTTTATTTTTTTGTCTTTTAACATGGGGAGAGCCCTTGACACTGACCCAGCTCCGTCAGAGCTAGCTCTCAGAGTGAACAGGATGTTCAACACTCTTGTTTATTTTCTTTTTTTTTCTTCTTTCTTGCTTAATCTCCTGTTTAATTTTTTTTCTTTCTTTTTTTTCTCGTGTTTATATATTTTTTTTCTTTTTTTTTAACCCCACACTACCGCCTAACTGCGGTAGTGCTTATTTTTCCCCAGCACCCATGGTGTGTGTGTGCAGGTGTGAGACACAGTGAGAAACACAAAATGCCCGAATCTTTATTCAATTGCCACCACCAGGAAGATATGAAAAACACCCGAGTGGCCAGTGACAAGCACTGCACTTCACATCAAAGGGCAATGCTGTGTGATCAAAACAGTGAAGGGGAGAGTAGGGACTAAATCAAAATAGAGTTGGAGGGAGAAATGATGCACTCCACTCCCTGCGGCGCCCACCTCTCCCTGAACGACTCCAGGGTGTTGGTGGACACCACGTGCTCCTTCTCCAAGGACACCCAGGCTCTAACGTAACCCCGGAAGAGGGGCAGGCAGTCGGCCCTAACGACCCCCTCCACGGCTCGCTGCCTGGACCTGTTGATGGCCAGTTTGGCCAGGCCCAGGAGCAGACCCACGAGGAGGTCTTCGGACCTGCCCTCCCTCCTCCGTACCGGGTGCCCGAAGATCAGGAGCATGGGAGTGAAGTGCAGCCAAAAGCAGAGGAGAAGGTTTTTGAGAAAATCAAAAAGGGAGTGCAGACGCCCACACCCAATATATACATGGTCCACGGACTCCACAGCGCCACAGAACAAGCAGTTGGGCTGGGAGTCCGTGAACCACCGCAATCTGCGGTTGCAGGGGACTGCTGCGCACAACACCCTCCACCCCAGATCCCTGAGAGAAAGGGGGAGGACTCCCGCGTAGAGAGCCCTCCACTGGGGATCCCCACCGCCTGGTGGCAAATGGGCACGCCAAGGCGTGTCCGGGCGGTGGATGAGGGAGAAGAGGTGGACGGTGTGCAGCAGCAGACTATACAGGGTCTTTCTTTTCACATCTTTGAAGGGAACAAAATTAAAATTTCGGAGGCGGCTCAGGTTGTGGGGCACAGGCTCCCGCAGGAAGTACAGGACCTTGGGGCCAATGTGAAATTCCGTCCGGGCTGGGGTCAGCGTGGACGGGATCCCACCGCACACCTGAGCGTCCTCCAACTGGTGCACTACGTCGGGTCCGAGCACCGCCGTTTTAAGGCGTCGGATGGCGGTGGCCACGTACCGGACGTCTACCGCTGCCCTGCTCGCTATGTCCTGCGGCAGCGTCCATCCCAGGCCCCCGGCACCCAGCACATCCCCGACCCTGGTCACCCTCGCTGCCACGGCCCTCCCCTCCGACAGCCACTCGAACCCACGAATACACAGGTGCGGATTCCTGAGCAATGGCTCCCTGACGACAGTCGCTACTCCTGCCGGAGGGTAGGCGCGACGCGATTCGACCATGTTCCAGACAGTGATCAGGTCCTGGTAAAAGACAGGCAGCATCTTGAGGGTGACCTCCAAACCGTCACGGTCGACGAACAGGAGCTGCGTGTCGTAGTTGAGGTTACGCACCTGGCAGAAAAAATGTCACCAGGGCGCACCATCTAGGAGGAGGCTCAACGTAAAGGTATCGCTGCAAGGTCTGAAGGCGCAATGTCGCAACCTTGGTTCGGACGCACACCAGCGACTGACTGCCCTCCTCAATAGGGAGACACAGAACCTGCGCAGCGACCCAGTGCATCTTTTTGTCCCAGAAGAAGTCAACCAATGTTCTCTGGATGTCAGTGACAAAGCCAGGACGAGGGACCAAAGTGACCAGCCAGTACCACAGCATAGCGGCCACCAGCTGGCTTATGACCAGCGCTCGATTCCTGCAAGATAGCACTCGGAGCAGTCCTGTCCTGCGACCTAGGTGAGCAGAGACTTTGGCCTCCAGCTCCTGCCAGTTTGCCGGCCAGGATTCCTCAGCCAGGCTGAGGTAGACCCCCAGATAGAGGTGATGGGTGATACTCCAGCTGAAACACTAACTCCTCCGGCAGAGAGTCCACCCGCCATGGACCAACCAGTAGTCCAGAACACTCGGCCCAGTTGATCCTGGCAGAAGACACTGACGCGTACACTGCCTGGCACTCGCGCATCCTCCCCAGGTCAGCCAGGTCGGTGATAGTGAAGAGCACGTCGTCGGTGTAGGCCGAGAGGACCACCCCCATGCCCATGCCGCGCAGAACCAGCCCCGACAACCTCCTCCGCAAGATGTGCAGGAAAGGCTCCACGCACAGGGAATACAGCTGGCCGGACAGGGGGCAGCCTTGAGGCACTCCTCTCCCAAAGCGAAGGTGCGCCGTCAGGGACCAGTTAGCTTTAACCAGAAACATTCTGCGGCGGCATACAAAAGTCTAATCCGGGCAACGAACTGCATTCTGAACCCGAATTCCCGCAGAGTCCCGAGCAGATACTTGTGATCGACCCTGTCGAACGCCTTCCCCTGGTCAAGAGACAGGAAAGCGCTCGGTAAACCAGTCAGTCGACAGAAATGGAATAGGTCCCGGACCAGGTGGAACGTTGTCGTGTATCCTCCGGCCCGGGACCGTGTAGGACTGGTCCGGGTGAATCATGTGATTTAGCACGGAAGCCAGGTGAGAAGACAACACCCTGGTAAAGATTTTGTAGTCCGTGCTGAGGAGGGAGACCGAATGCCAGTTCTCCAAAGAACGAAGGTCCCCCTTCTTTGGCAGGAGGATGATGACCGCCCTGTGCCAAGAAAGGGGCAGCTCTCCGGCATTTAGACACTCTCCCAGGACCTGTGCGCAGTCGCTCCCCAGGATGTCCCAGAATGCCCTGAAGAACTCCACAATCAGCCCGCCCAGCCCCGGGGGACTTGTCCCTCGAGAGCCGGTCAAGGGCACAGGTCAGCTCCTCTAAGGTGACGGGAGCTTCGAGCCTTCTGGCGTCCTCTGGGCCGAGCTGCGGCAGGTCCTCCCACAGAACTCTGCGAGCATCCTCACTGGACGGATCCGGAGAGAATAGAGCCGTGTAATAGTTCCGGACGTGGGCCCTGATACCCTCCGGATCCGAGAAGAGGGACCCATCGTCGGCCAGCAGAACAAGGAGCTGCTTACCCTGGAGGAGCTGGATTCGCGACCTCACGTACGCGCCCCGACGAGCTGCAGGTCCCGGAGCGCGGCCTTCTTCTCGACAAATTCCCGAGTTCCTTGAGGGGGATGAGGGGGAGATCGGTGGGGGGCACCTGGGACTCAAAAATGTCTCTGCAGACAGAGTCCGCGTCGTCCCCGGTATCCGCCACCGATCCTGAACCCCCCCTCGGTCACCGACCCCTCCCCCACAGAGAGGATGGGGGCTGGTCCAGCACCGCCAACTGACCTCAAACCCCCGGCGACCCCACCCTCAGGGTCACCGGCGGTGCCTTCCTCGGCGCACCCCTTCTCGGAATGCCCCGGGTTCGGGTCGTTGGGCGGCAGAGGCTCGGGGCCTCTCCCGACACTGGGACGCCTGGCTCCTCAGGGAAAAGGTCCTCCCCCAGTCTGGGAGGGAGGAGCGAGGATAATACCTTCCTCCCCTCCACCGCCCCACGACCCAGCAGAGGGTCCTCCGTCATCGCCCACACCATGGCCTGTGTAGTTAGTTAAAGTCCTCCCCAGGGGCCAGAGGAGTTGAGGCAGCAGGAGGCCTTGCGGTAGCCCCGGGGGTTTGGGTAGGTCGGGCCACGGTGCAGGACAGTCGAGAGGCACCATTGGCTCGTCCCATGGAGAGGGGTCGCGCCGCCAGCACGCTGCTGGAATGTCTCTCCCCTCCAAGGGCTGGCGCCTCTTCCCCAGAGGGGCAGGGGGGAATTAATGGGCCTTCCCCTCCCCGGTTGCCTTGGTGGTCATGGGGCCCGAGGTTCCTCCCACCAGCCTTTCCCGGAATACTATTGGCTGGGGGAAGACAGGGGGTGTGGCGAGGGTCAGCCGTGTCACTTCCTGTCCCACCCCTGGTCTTCATAAGCGCCTTCTGGCCGGCTGGATGATCTCCCCCCTCCCTGCCAGAGGTTAGAGCAATGGAAGCCTCCAGTGCCGGGGCTTGTGGTGTTGACTTCGGGGGAGCGCCACCGCCACCGCCACCGCCACCATCAGCTGTTGGCATGGGCTGGGCAGCCTTCTGGGTGGGGCAGGTTTTTCTTATGTGCCCCACCTCGCGGCACAGGTAGCACTGCACGCCGTCCGCCGTCCAGAAGGCATGGTAGGCTGCGCCCTCATGGAGGAGGGTGAAAGAGCCCTCGGTGACCTCCTCCCCGGCCAGGCAAATGAACACCTGACGTCGGAAGGAGTATATGTGCCAGAGGACAGGGTCCTTAAGACTGAGCAGGAGCAGTTGGACACCTGACCGGATCTTCCCCCAAGGTGTTGAGGTGGGGAAGAAGGAGCTCACTGGCAATGAAGGGTGGGATGTTGGAGGTCACGACCCTCTGGGCCGTAACCTCCAAAGGGTCGACGGGCAGATGTGTCCCATCCACAGTGAGCCCCCTCTCCATGGCCAGGTGGACCGCCTGCTCGGTGTTCAGGAAAAAGATGGCCTACATGTACATCCGGGCCGCAGCGGCGATATCCAGTGGGCCGACCACACTAGCCATGGCCTTACTGTAGGCCTCGATGAACATGTTGGGGTGGGGATAGGCCTTTACCCCCAGGCGTTTAGTCAGGTGCCTGAAGGGGGTTGCGGTTGCAGCCGGGGTTGGGACAGCCGAGCTTAATGCAGCGGCTACCCCGGCGTAGGTGCGGCTAGGCCCTGCGACCTTCGGGCTTGCCATACTCTGCTGCTGAATGTTAGTAGGCCTCAGGCAGCAGCGGCAGAGGTAGGCCTCTGGCAGCAGCAGTGGCGGAAGTCCTGGGGAGGTGCCCAAGGCAAGGTGCCCAAGGCGAGTCCCAGGGCAGCAACGGTGGAGATCAGCCTCAGGCAACAGCAGCGGTGGAAGCAGGCCTCTGGCGAGTCCCAGGTAGGCCCACAGTCGCAGTGGTGGGGGCAGACCTATTGGGGAGGGTCCCCAAGGCAAGTCCCAGGCAGCCCCAAAAATTGAGTCCCAGGCAGCAGCAGTGGAGATGGGCCTCCAGCAGTGGTGGAGGTCCTGGGGAGGGGACAAGGTGAGTCCCAGGCAGTAGCGTTGGAGGCAGGTCTCAGGCAAGTCCTAGGCAGGCCCTTGATTGCAGCGGCAGGGGCAGGCCTGTTGGAGAGGGTCCCCAAGGCAAGTCCCAGGCAGCAGTAGTGGTGGAGGTTGTGGGGAGGGGCCCGAGGCGAGTCTCAGGCAGCGATGGTGGAGACCGGCATCAGGCAACAGCAGCAGTGGAGGCAGGCCTCGAGCGAGTCCCAGGTAGGCCCTTGGTCGCAGCTGTTGGGGGCAGACCTGTGGGGGAGGATCCCCAAGGAGAGTCCCAGGCAGCAGCAGTGGAGGTGGGCCTCTAATAACGGCGGCAGTGGTGGAGGTCCTGGGAGGGACCCCAAAGCAAATCCCAGGCAGCAGCAGTGAGGCAGGCCCCAAGCAGCAACAGCTGAGGCAGGTCACGGTGGGGTCCCAGACAGCAACAGTGGGAGTGGGCCCCAGGTCAGCAGCGACACTTCCTTGACCTGGGTGAGGCCCAGGTTGCAGCTCCAAAAGCAGGCCCAGGATTCAAAGCTCCCACCTCCTTCTGCCTCCTCTTCTTTCTTTCTCCTTCTTTCTTCTGTCTTCTCAGCTCTCTGGATGTGGGGCAGCTGGTCCAGGGACAGTCCCCTCCCCCTCTGACACCTTCAAGGAGGAGAGTCCTTGCATACATGCACACTGATGCAGCTCCCTCAGAGTGAGCAGGATGTTCAACACTCTTTGTTTTTTTTCTTTTTTTCTTCTTACCCCCCCCCCCGCCTAGTTGCAGTAGTGCTTATATTTTTCCCAGCACCCAAATCTCCTGTGAGCCGGGGCTCCCTGATTGACCCATGTTAACAACCCCAATCAAGAATCTCATAGTCAACGTGATCCACCTGGCCATGGTTCCAAGCACCACAGCCTGGGTACCAAAACTGAATACAATAATCCATCTGTACTCACGCTCTATATAATTGCAATCAGACACTTTTACTCAATAGAGGCAAAATACCATTTGTCTTCTTGACTACTTGTTGCATCTGTATGTTAACTTCAGTGATTTCTGAACAAAGGCATTCAAGTTTATTTGAAGCTACACAGTTTGCAGCCCTCTCATCATTTAAATGCTTTATATTTCTGTTCTTCCAACTGAAATGGATCTCACATTTCTCCACATTGTATTCCAAATACTAAATTTCAGCCCACTCATTTATGTAAATAAAACTTGTGTAGGCTACAGGTTTTTATACAACAAGTCAAATCTAAGCTTCTCAGTCTTGCCAAATTCAACTGTGAATATTGGTAAACAGTAAACAATTATCAGGAGGCAGCAGCTCCACAAAGAGCCCTGTCTTCAAAGATAGAAGAGCCTAGTGTATCAGTGTGAAAGCTGTAGCATTTACTGTTTTAAAAGCAGAGGATGTTATTGAGCCAAGGATCAGGATGACACCTCATCAGCAGCAGCACGGTAGTCTAAGGATGCGTACATAAGTTGTTTTGTAACAAGTTATCAGTCTGTCTGTTAAAAAAGCTATTAGACATTTTCAAGTAAATTGAGTCTAAGCTACTTGCCAGTATGCAAGAGTGGTAATTCTGTGTTAAGGAAAACAGCACAAGAATGTGGCATGGTGATTATTTTTAAGAAAAGCAAAGGCAGGGATGCAAACTTGCAATTTACAGGAAAAGGATTCAAACAAGATTTGAAGCATTGTAGAAGTTACACCGTGCCCCCAGAAGAAAGAATTACTGCATAAAAAGTTAGCTGAACAGGAAGTACTTAATTTTTGAACTGGAAATTATTGGCGCTCTGCATGGGTAGCAAGTCAGTTGCAAATTGGGATGTAAAAGCCACAGGGCTGGTGAGACAACCTTCAATGCGAGAAACAAAAACTATTATGTATGCAGTTGACTAGAACCATAAATAAAACATAAGGTTGACAGACAGTAAACTATTGAACAGGGAATACATTATTCTGCATCTTCTCAGCTTCACGGTTACGGTTACTGCCTCTCCTGCCTCCACGATGATCTGATACACACTCTTAAAAGGGCAACACACACCCAGTTGCATACAGTCAGTTCTAATATAATGCTATTGTTCCGTTCTTGGGCAATCTCGCATAAAAAGAAAATTGCATAATGGCCGTGCCATTTAAACTAACGGGACCAGAATAGTGTTACAGCCAATACTGTTTGTGTTCTACAAATAATGGTCTAAATTCTTCAATCGCATTAAAGCCAATTCGCACTGAACATGTTATAGCAGAACTGACTGTACATAACAGTTCTCTCCCTATATTTCAATACTCCCCTAAACAGTACATACACAGCCAACATTTACCAATATTGTACAGTCATTGTAGTTAACATATGTACATTAAGAATATTTACAAAACAAAAATGCAAAAATAAAACAACCTGTCCATAGTCTACACTGACATGATCAGTTTCTCGGGAGGTTGGTAAGTCTTAGAAGAATATCTCTTCACCTCAGGAAACTTTTCTAGTGTACTCTCACCCTTCCAGAAGTTCTGCAGATATGTTCCTCTCTGATTAGCTGTTGTTGCAATGTGGCAGTGCTGTTGTCATCTGATTATGGCTGATGCTGGCTTGAAGGCACATGAGTCTGTTGATCCCACTACCTCCATCTGGACCAGCTCAATATTCTGAAGTACATTCATCTGTTGGTGAGGTACAGTGACTAGCTAGTCCATGTGTCTCCTACAGTCCAGTTCATCCCTAGTCTGCACCGTATATGACAACAGACCAGTTTGTGCCACCACTGCTGTGATCTATAATCCCCAGACATCTAATTCTGGGTCAACATAGTGTCTCCTGTTTGGAATACATTGTAGCTTGAGGCTCCCACCCTTCTGACAGTTTGTCCTTCTTGATTTCACTCTACCATTTCTCTGGTCTCTTCCAGCCACAGTAATCAACAGTAGAGAAAGAGGCCATTTGGCCAATCAAATGTCCATTGATCCTTTGAAAAGCATCCCACCCAGACTCTCACATTTATCATAGCTAATCTGCCTAATCTACACATATATGAACACTATGGGGCAATTCAGCGCGGCCAATCCACCTAATCTGCACATTTTCAGAGTGAGGGAGGAAACCGGTGCATTCGATGGAAACTCATGCATATACAGTGAGAACGTGCAAACTTCACACCGTCAATCACCCAAGGCTGGAATCAAACCTAGGTTCTGGCATTGTGAGGCAGCAGTGCTGACCACTGAGCCATATGGTTCTTAGTTGGTGGCTGTACATTAATGATACCAGAGAGCACCAGGTCATCAAGTGTGACATGTTCCTGTACTTGTTGAGTTGCCTCCCTTTGTGAGGCCTTTAAGGCCTGCTTTGAAGTTTTACAAATGTTTCTGTCTGGACCTCTGTTGCAGGGTGATACAGAGCCATTCTCACATGCCCGAGTCCGTGATTTTCCAGGTACTCCTCAAACTCTTGCACAATAAACTGTGGACCATTGTCATTCAATAGTTGTGCGAGGTGCCCAAACATGGCAAATATTTCTTCCAATTGCTCTATTGTTGCTTTTGCCAATACAGACTTCATGACCACCACCTTAGGCTACTTGGAGTGGACATCCACGATCACTAGCAACATCTGTCTCTTTGCTGGTCCCAATAAAATCAATGTGAATCTATTGTCACGGTGATTGACGCCATTCCCATGGGCGAAGGACTAACAACACTGGTGCCTTCCTTGTAAATGCACAGGATTCGCCTGATCCCACTTTTTCTCCTCAATCTGGGAGTCCACCCTCAGCCACTAAAAGTAGCTCCTGACTACTTCTTTCATTTACACATGTTGGGTGCCCTTCGTACACTTACTCCAGCACCTTTCCCCTTAATGGGGAAGGGATAACAACTTTCACTCCCCGCGTTAAACACCCATCTGATACAGACAACTCCCACCTTCTGGACAGGTAAAGGCATTATTCTGGGTGTTTTTTCTCTCAGGACTAGGTCCACTATTAGGATCAAGACACGGTATCTTGTCTTCATGGGAAACCTACATACTTTTCAGGTTTCAGTTGTGAACACCCTATTTCTCAGTAGTGGTAACATTGACATAGCATTCACACTGTCATGCTTCTTCGATTGTCAGTATCTGATTTCATATGAGAAGGCTGCAAACGTGCCCATCTCTGCAAACGTGCTACCACCATTGATACGTTCCAAGAGTGGAGGTTAGTGATCTATGGCCTGTCAGCAGCACAAGTTGCCTCCTGTAAAAGAAATGGGTGAACTTTTTAACACTGAAAGCAATGCTCAATCTTTCTCTATTCACTTAGGATACTTCTCCTTTTATGTACATTGAAATTGGTCGTATACGTTGACAGTGAAGATTACCTAAGAGTATAAAGGGATCTTGATCAATTGGACTAATAGGCTGAGGAGTGGTAGATGGAGTTTAATTTCTATAAATGGAAGGTATTGTATTTTGGTAAAACAAACAATGGAAGGACTTGTACAGTTAATGGTGGGGCCCTGAGTGGTGTTGTCAAAAAGAGAGTCCTACGGGTTCAGGTAGATAGTTCTTTGAAAGTTGTCTCTCAGGTAGACAGTGGTTAAGAAGGCATTTAGCATGCTTGTCTTTATTGCTTAGACCGCTGAGTCAGGTTGAGGTTGCACAGGACACAGTTCGTGAGGCAAGTTGTTGGAGGGAATTCTGAGGGACAAGATTTACACGTATTTGGGAAGGCAAGGACTGATTAGGGATGAGTTGAAAAATGTGGTGCTGGAAAAACACAGCAGGCCAGGCAGCATCCAAGGAGCAGGAAAATCGATGTTTCGGGCATAAGCCCTTCTTCAGGAATGAGGCTGGTGTGCCAAGCAGGCTGAGATAAAAGGTAGGGGGAAGGGAATACGATAGGTGGAAGGAGGTGAGGGTGAGGGTGAGGGTGATAGGCTGGAGAGGGGGTGGGGGCAGAGAGGTCGGGAAGAAGATTGCAGGTCAAGAGGGCGGTGCTGAATCAGAGGGTTGGGACTGAGATAAGGTGGGGGGAGGGGAAATGAGGAAGCTGGAGAAGTCTACATTCATCCCGTGTGGTTGGAGGGTTCCTAGGCGGAAGATGAGGCCCTCTTCTTCCAGACGTCGTGTGGCCAGGGTCTGGCGATGGAGGAGTCCAAGGACCTGCATGTCATTGGCAGAGTGGGAGAGGGAGCTAAAGTGTTCAGCCACGGGGCGGTTGGGTTGGTTGGTGCGGGTGTCCCAGAAGTATTCCCTGAAATGTTCCGCAAGGCCACCTACTTGCGGAACGTTTCAGGGAACACCTCTGGGACACCTACACCAACCAACGCAACCGCCCCGTGGCTGAACACTTTAGCTCCCTCTCCCACTCTGCCAATGACATGCAGGTCCTTGGACTCCTCCATCGCCAGACCCTGGCCACACGACGTCTGGAGGAAGAGTGCCTCATCTTCCGCCTAGGAACCCTCCAACCACACGGGATGAATGTAGTTTCTCCAGCTTCCTCATTTCCCCTCCCCCTGCCTTATCTCAGTCCCAACCCTCAGATTCAGCACCGCCCTCTTGACCTGCAATCTTTTTCCCGACCTCTCTGCCCCCACCCCGTCTCTGGCCTATCACCCTCACCCTCACCTCCTTCCACCTATCGTATTCCCAGCGCCCCTCCCCCAAATTCCCTCCCCCCCACCTTTTATCTCATCCCGCTTGACACACCAGCCTCATTCTGAAGAAGGGCTTATGCCCGAAACGTAGATTCTCCTGCTCCTTGGATGCTGCCTGGCCTGCTGTGTTTTTCCAGCACACATTTTTCAACTCTGGTACTCCAGCGTCTGCAGTCCTCACTTTCTCCTAACTGATTAGGGATGGTCAACATGGCTTTGTATGCAGGAAATCATATCTCACAAACTTGATTGAGTTTTTGAGTAAGTAACAAAGAGGATTGATGAGGGCAGAGTGGTAGGCGTGTTCTATATGGACTTAAGTAAGGCATTTGACCAGATTCCCCATGGGAGACTGGTTAGCAAGGTTAGATCTCATGGAATACATAAACAACTAGAACTAGCCATTTGAATACAGAACTGGCTCAAAGATAGAAGACAGAGGGTGTTGGTGGAGGTTTACCTTTCAGGCTGGAGGCATGTGACCAATGCAGTGCCACAAGGATTGGTCATTTTTCGTCATTTTATATAAATGATTTGGATGTGAACATAGGAGGTATAGTTAATAAGTTTGCAGATGACACCAGAATTGGAGGTGTAGTGGACAGTGAAGAAGGTTACCTCAGATTACAAAGTGATCTTGATCAGATTGGCCAATGGGTTGAGGAGTGGCAAATGGAGTTTAATTTAGATAAATGCAAGGTGCTGTAACTTGAGAAAGCAAATCTTAACAAGACTTATACACTTAATGGTAAGGTCCTAGGGAGTGTTGCTGAAAAATAAGACCTTGGAGTGCACGTTCATAGCTCCTTGAAAGTAGAGTCGAAGGTAGATAGGATAGTGAAGAAGGTGTTTGGTATGCTTTCCTTTATTGGTCAGAGCATTGAGTGTAGGAATTAGGAGATCATGTTGTGGCTGTACAGGATGTTGGTTAGGCCAAGTTTGGAAATTTGCGGTCTCCTTCCTATCGGAAAGATGTTGTGAAACTTGAAAGGGTTCAGAAAAGATTTACAAGGATGTTGCCAGGGTTGGAGGATTTGAGCTATAGAGACAGGGTGAATAGCTAGGGCTGTTTTCCGTCAAGTGTCAAAGGCTGAGAGGTGACTTTATAGAGGTTTATAATAAAATCATAAAGGCCATGGATAGGATAAATAGACAAAGTCTTTTCCCTGGGGTGGGAGAGTCCAGAACTAGAGGGCATAGGTTTAGGGTGAGAGGGGAAAGATATAAAAGGAACCCAAAGGGCAACATTTACATGCAAAGGGCAGTGCATGTATGGAATGAGCTGCCAGAGGAAGTGGTGGAGGCTGGTACAATTGCAACATTTAAAAGGCATCTGGATGGGTATATGAATAGGAAGGGTTTGGAGGGATATGGTCTGGATGCAGGCAAGTGGGACTAGATTGGGTTGGGATATCTGGTCGGCATGGACGAGTTGGACGAAGGGTCTGTTTCTGTGTTGTACATGTCTATGACTATGACCTGTTCAAAATCTGTTGCAAACTCATTTGAGAGTCTACCAGCCTAATAACCACAGTCCAATTTAATTTTAATTACTATAATCAGGATTATCCAAATAATGCAGGGTAGTCACCTCTCATGATATACAGAGGCAATTTGGCACACTTGTTCCCTAGCTGTATGTTTACCCACACATAGCCCTCCAGTGGCACCACTTTTTCCATGTATGTCTATAGTGTAATTGTGACATGTTTCAATGTTAGTGCCTCTCAACTTTCCCTATATATTGATTTGGGAATCAGAGACCATGCTGCACCTGTATCCACTTCCATCATTACTGTTTTCCTCTATAATTTGCTAAGAACCCACAAAAGATCAGCTTCAACCCGTACCAACAGGATGTTTAACCAAACCTCTAGCTCTGGGCCTTTTGCTTTTCCTGCAGATTCAGCTGACTCCCATTTACTCTCTGGCTGATGACATGTTCCTTATGGGAGAAAGTGAGGACTGCAGATGCTGGAGATCAGAGCTGAAAATGTGTTGCTGGAAAATCGCAGTAGGTCAGGCAGCATTCAAGGACCAGGAGAATCGACGTTTCCTGAAGAAGGAATATTCCTGAAGAAGGGCTCATGCCCTTGGATGCTGCCTGACCTGCTGCACTTTTCCAGCAACACATTTTCAGACATGTTCCTTATGCCTTGTTGTCTAAACTATCTCTTAGATACCCCATCTCTTGCTTGAATTGTACAAGGTAATTTCAGGCAATATGGCCCACTTGCTTTTACCTGTGGCCCTGTGCTTCTCAAGTCCAACATGTTGTCCCCTTGAAACCACTCCTGCCACATCAGCAGTATTCTACAGTTTGAAGGTTCTATCACTTTATGCACCTGGGCATCACCATTCAATCATGTTGCTTTGCTGATGGCCAACTCCAACGAGGTAGCGGTTTTGAAAGCTGCCTTGAAATCAAGGTCTCTTCTTATTAGTAGCCTCCATTCGATGCCTTTGTGTCAGAAGCCACAAACCAAATAATCACGCAAGTTATCTTAGAAGAACCTCTGAACTTGCAATGTTCTCCTAACTTTTTTAAGGCAGCCACAAATTAGGTGATACTCCCTCATTCGTGCTGTACCTATTTATAAAAACGGAAACGTTCCACAATCATCAGTGGCTTTGATGCAAAATAACTTCTGAACACTCTGCATGTTCCTGGTATGTCTTCTTCATGGATTTTTCTGGGTGCAACAGACTCTTTAGAACTGCAAAGATCTTGGTCCCATTGGTACTCGAGAAAACCGGGACCATATGTCCTCAGCCACTTTGTTCGCCTTTCAGTAGGCATTAAAATGTTGAATGTACAGAATCCAACTTTCTGGCTCTTCATCAAACGGTCCCATTACTTCAAATTAACCTGTCATTTTATTACCTGCCATTCGAGTCTCGTATTCTTTCAGTCCGTATCACCTCGATGAACGTTCTCCACATCCACCCCTCCCTCACCAACTGTGCTAGCACACTGTTCTTCCCTGAGGTCAATCACAACCCACGTCCCCTCTCGATAGTTTTTGGTAAACTCTCAGGTGAATACTTCCCTCTTCAGCTGTCAGTTGTGCCCAGAGGCCCCTCACAACCATTGCTCTTAATCCGCCCTCCCAGTGCATACAGTTTTTTCCTGGCATTGACCATAGCCCAAATGTCTTGCAACTGCTCCCCTCGACGTTACCTCCTCCATCCTGTGCTATTTTTAAAGTCCAGGCAACATCTTTCCTACCAACAAAAATAAAAACAGTATTTGCACACGGGCTGTGGACTGGATCCCAATCTTGTCACCAGTTATTATGTTTGTGCTTCACTAGAACCACAAGTAGAACACAAGGTAGATGGTGGGTAAAAGTAATTGGGAAATACCTCATTGAGCACCACCTCAGTTTCACAGTCGAGTTTAAACTGCCTCCCCTAGTTCCTGCCTTCAGGTCACCTGACTCACAAAGGGCCAGCGCACAGCCAATTCCATTTATATATAACAAAAATACTTGAGTCACAATTGGAAATAGCACAGAGAATATGATTAAAGTCAAAAGAATACCAATTGTATCTCTGAACTTCCATGCAGAGTAGCTTTGTAATCATTCTACTATGAAATATTTACAAAAGATACAGAACATCAGAAAGGCTATCAAATTCCCTTGTGTGAATTAGAAGGCCACAACTTACTATGATAGTAAGTGTCCTGTTTCAATTTACATTTTTAAACAAAGAATGAAGCGATGCTTTTTATATTTAGCCATTGCAGAATCAGACAAGCTTGTGATAAAAACAATAGCATTTGGAAACAAGTGGTTGCACAGAGTCAAAGCTGTAGATTTGTCTGTATAGAAATCTCTCTGAGAGAAAAAAAAATCACAATATTGACACAATTCCTAAAGATGGCAGAAATTATGAAGCCTCCAATCTCCAAGTTCAGTAAGAAATTAAAGATTTGAGGTAAGAATGATATATCTCTGAGAATGAGTATCTATAAAGGATATTGTTGGGGAATAGCAGAATAAAATATTGTGTTTATGTGAAAATATTTTGAAACTATACATGTATTAGATTTGGTTTTTTGTGTAATAAGCTTAGGTTCTTTTGTCAAAGAAAATTTGTAATCTTGTGTGTGTATGTTCAGAGACTGTAACTAACTCCAAAATAAACTTGTTCAGTGGTGCCATCAGATCAGATCACATCACCACGTGTCAATCTAGAAAACGTCTCTGAATCACCTTCAATGCAATTAATCATTCAAATATTATACACCGTATTTGAGATGTGATCTAACCAATCATTGCTTCCTTACTTGGTACTTTCAAAACATTACTTTTATGTTCAATTCTACTTGTAATAAAGTATAACATCTTATTAGCCTTCTTGATTATATGCTGTAATTGCATACTAGCTATTCGCGAGTCATGCCATAGAACACCTATTTATCTCTGTACGTCAAAATTCAGCAATTATTCACTATTTAATGTACTATTTTTGTTTTTTACCTGCTAAACTGCACACTTTCCCACTTTGTATTCCATCTGCCAGATATCTGCCCACTTATTTAATCCATCCATGTCAGTTTGCAAATTGTCTTCCTTCTTTACAACATACTTCTTAAAAATAAATTTAGCTACCATGTCATTGCTCCCCACATCTACATTACTGATGTAAAATAAACATGTTTGTGACCCCAGCACAGACCTTTGCTGGATTACATTCACCATATCTTGCCAATCAGACAGAGACTCAATATATACATTCTGTTTTTTATCAGCTAACCAACTTCTATCCATTGCAAAACTTATTCTATACACCAGGGAATTTTATTTTCTAGAATAACATTTGACATAGAAGCTTATCAAATGCTTCTCAAAAATCAAAGTAAAGTACATCTAGGGGCTTCCTATCCCCTGCATTGGTACATTTACAATAAAACGAAGATATGGCAATACTTCATGGAAATCACAGGTATGCCATCTGGTAGACACATATGGACCGATATTAGCAGAACCACCATTCTGAACGGAATTCAATATTCCGACCATGTGTGAAATCACCTTGATACCAATCACAGCAGAACACATCAAGAATACTTGCATTATATTGAGCTAAACTGAGACAAATAAATATAACGACAGAATTTATGCCGGAGGAAATTTCAAAGGTGATGCTGTATTGCATGCAGAGAAAACACAATTCTGCCAATCATCCCTCCCAGAAAGTGCATTATTCACAGAGAATAGCAAACTGGAGAATATAGAATGAAATGTCATTATCTGTAATTGACATCAACACGCAGACTACTGCAGTTTATTAACGTGAATGGTAAGGAAAGGTGACACAAATGAGGTATGTGTGGATCTAAGATGTTCAATTTTTGCTGTAAAGAGAGACTAACACAAAATTGGGACAAAAGAAGAACTGAATTCTAAGTTCAGAAGAACTATGCCAAGCATGGATATTGGTTGATTCACATAGCAAAAAAATCTCAAGAACACAATTTGGAAGATATTGCCTCCAGACACTTTCTTTTGGTCTATTTGACAATTCTAGAACAGAATTCTAGAAATTATTCCAGCATGCGTGCATATGAATAATATTGCTTTGATGGACAAAACCAAAGATGAGCACAGACAAAAGCTACCACTAATGGAGCCAGTTTATCATGAAAGACTTGCCTTCAACAGCAGGAAGCTCCATGTGAATGTAGGACAGATTAACTGTTTTTGGTTCAAGGAATTCAGGTCAAAGGAAGATATACAACACATGCTAATCCCCCAAGAGAAAGAAGACATACTGATCTTTCTCCAATTTTTAGTGAACACCATACATAATAAACATTCAATGAATCACTATTATTAAGAGAGCTTTTAAGGGAAAAACATTCCGTATTTATGGTAGGAGGACCATCAGCATATGCTCCAGTAACTCAAACAAGCACTGTCAGTAGAGGCTTATTCCTACAGCACTACCATCCAAGGAAGAAGACAATCCTAGAAGTGAATGTATCTGAAAGTATCAGAAGCAAACCAATTGCATCCAAATATCTCTTGCAAGGAAATTCAATTATTTTAACCTACAATGGGAAGCACTTACTGTAGTAATGGTATCAAGATTCCATATACAGTGATGCCTCGGAATCCGACTTTAATTTGTTCCAGGAGGCTGTTCCAATTGCGAACAGTTCAGATTCCGAAACTATTTTCCCCATAAGAAATAATGGAAAGTGAATTAATCCGTTTCTGGACCCAAAAAAGAAACATTTTCAAGACACTTTTAACTGCAAATACACATGGTTAAGGTAAAATAAGATGAGTAAATGCCCTAAATATCAAGTAATAATAATAAAAACAAGAAATAAATGTACTAACATGAAAAATAACTTTATTTACGTTAGTGAGGAGTGTTAATGGTGCATGTGGAAGCTGGAGAGGAGGAAGGAGGGAGAGGGTTTACTGCTTGGAAGGTGAGTTACCTTCCATAATAACATCAGGTAACTGTGCTTCTGGTGTTTGCTCTCTTTGTCTCTTCACTCTCGTAACACTAAGACCACTTGTAGAGGGCTGGGGCTCACTGGACTGGCTTTCTTTAGAGAACCACCTTTCCAAAGTTGTCTGGTGTTGGCGACTTTTCTGAAGTGGTCAATCACATTGTCATTGAACATGTTTATGCTCCTGTTGACCACTGCCTTGTTAGAATGCCACTTTTCAACAATGACCTGTGTTTTAGACCACAGGAAGCACAGTTCCTTAATTTCAGCACTGGAAATGTTTCCACTAGCTTCCTCTTCCTCCTCTGAAGAAATTTCCTCTGCCACTTCTTGCTGCATCTTGTGGAAGTGCTGAAGTTCTTCTGTGATGTGTTCATTCTTGTGATCCTCCACTAACTCCTCCACATCCTCTTCACTCACTCCAAGCCCATGGACTTGCCCAGAGACACAATAACAGGCACAACAGGCGGTTCTTCGAAGCCTTCAAAGTCTCTCACTGCAACACATTCAGGCCAGAGTTTCTTCCAGGCAGGGTTCATTGTCCTCAGAGACATTTCCCTCCATGCTTTGTCTATGATTCTTAAGCAATGGAGGATATTATAATGATCTTTCCAAAACTCTCTGAGGGTCAGTTCGGTCTCGTTTGTCACCTCAAAGCATCTCTGGAACATAGCCTTGGTGTACAGTTTTTTGAAATTTGAGATAACTTGCTGGTCCATGGGCTGGATGAGAGGAGTGGTATTGGGGGGCAAGAACTTTACCTTGATGAAGCTTTATTTGCCCACCAAATCATCTTCCAAGCCTGGAGGATGAGCAGGAGCGTTGCCCATCACAAGATGAGCCTTCAGAGGTAGATTCTTTTCCTCAAGATAAGCCTTCACAGAAGGCACAAACTCCTCATGAATCCACTCAGTAAAGAACTGCCTGGCAACCCATGCTTTCATGTTTGCACTCCACATAACATTAAGCTTGCTCTTCATAACATTGTTCTTTTTGAACACACGTGGATTCTCTGAGTGGTACACAAGCAAAGGCTTTATCTTGCAGTCTCCACTAGCATTACCACACAACAAGAGAGTAAGCCTGTCTTTCATTGGCATATGGCCTGGTAAAGACTTCTCTTCCTTAGTTATATAGGTCCTCCTTGCATTCTTTTTCCAGAAGAGGCCTGTCTCATCACAATCGAACACCTCAATGTTCACAAACTCACTAAATTTCTTCACAAACTTTGCCACTGCATCCAAATTTGAACTAGCAGCCTCTCCATGCATAACAACACTGTGGATCCCAGTTCTTTTCTTAAAGTTTCCAAATGACCTCCTACTAGCCTTAAACTCATCACTATCAGCACTACTTCCAGGCATGTCTTTTTTAAGGTCAGCATACAGGAGCCTGGCTTTCTTTCAAATTATGCCCTCAGAGATGGGATCACCAACCAACTGTTTTTCATTTATCCACACTAAGAGGAGTTTTTCCACCTCTTCTATAAACTTCGATCTCTTAGAGGTCAGAGTCGTAATACCTTTTGCACATCGAGTCATAGAGATGTACAGCATGGAAACAGACCCTTCTGTCCAACCCGTCCATGTCGACCAGATATGCCAACCCAATCTAGTCCCACCTGCCAGCACCCGGCCCATATCCCTTTAAACTCTTCCTATTCATATACCCATCCAAATGCCTCTTAAATGTTGCAATTGTACCAGCCTCCACCACTTCCTCTGGCAGCTCATTCCATACACGTAGCACCCTCTGCATGAAAAGGTTGCCCCTTAGGTCCCTTTTATATCTTTCCCCTCTCACCCTAAACCTATGCCCTCTAGTTCTGGACTCCCTGACCCCAGGGAAAAGACTTTGTCTATTTATGCTATCCATTTCCCTCATAATTTTGTAAACCTCTATAAGGTCACCCCTCAGCCTCTGACGTTCCAGGGAAAACAGCCCCAGCCTATTTCAACCTCTCCCTTTAGCTCAAATCCTCCAACCCTGGCAACATCCTTATAAATCTTTTCTGAACCCTTTCAAGTTTCACAACATCTTTCCGATAGGAAGGAGACTAGAATTGCACACAATATTCCAACAGTGGCCTAACCAATGTCCTGTACAGCAGCAACATGACCTCCCAACTCCTGTATTCAATACTCTGACCAATAAAGGAAAGCATACCAAACGCCTTTTTCACTATCCTATCTACCTGCGACTCCACTTTCAAGGAGCTATGAACCTGCACTCCAAAGTCTCTTTGTTCAGCAACACTGAATTAAACTCCAGCTGCCACTTCTCAGCCCATTGGCCCATCTGGTCCAGATCCTGTTGTAATCTGAGGTAACCCTCTTCCCTGTCCACTACACCTCCAATTTTGGTGTCATCTGCACATCAGCTGCTTTTATCACTTCTTTATTTTTCAGAATCGTACACATGGTTGATTTCAGCATCGCAAACATGGCAGCGAGATCAGACACACGCGTACCGCTCTCATGCTTAGTGATAAGTTCTTTCTTCAACTCAATTGTCGTTCTCATGGACTTCCTCTTACTCTTATTTGTTTCACTGCTCCTCTTGGGTGCCATGGTGAATGCACAAGGGTGATAATTTTAAAACGAGGTAAAAGCTTATCTCTCCACGCTTCAGGCTCACTGCCTATATTCCTGATGAAGGGCTTTTGCCCGAAACGTCGATTTCGAAGCTACTTGGATGCTGCCTGAACTGCTGTGCTCTTCCAGCACCACTAATCCAGAAAATGATAATTTAAAAAAACCAGCACAAATCAAGGTGAAAATACGAGGTAAACTAGTGATGGACATACGAGAGATGCTTTCACGACTACTTCCCAGGACGAACTGAACAAACAAAGTGCGACCTGAATGGTACGGGGTGTTCAGATTCTGAAAAGGTGTTCGGATTTTAGGGCAAAATTTTCTCGAAGTGATTGTTCGGATTCCAATTATTTCAAACAATAGGGCGTTCAGATTCTGGGATCATCACTGTATATCTGTTTAGTAAGCAGTTCAGTGTGAAAATGAATCACAAACCACTGGAAACAGCTTGGCGCAAACCAAGTGAGTGCATCAACTAGACTACAACAAATATTAGTAAAAATACAGGATCTAAATTTGATGTCTTCTCCAAGTCTGTTGAAAGAATACCTTAGGTATATACAGCAGATTACTAAATCCAATTAAGAATACAAGAAATTCCATCTGGCTTACAAATTGATGACATAGTTGATCTGATGAATTATGGTCAACACAAATTCAAGCCACTTCAGGGAAAAAAGCAAATTATCCAAGACAGAAGGCATTAGGGAAAGATCGGTGCTTGGACCACAACTGTTTATAATTTATAGAAATTATTATTCAACAGATGTGGGCATCACTAGCGAGATCAGCATTTACTGCCCATCTCTAATTGCCAAGAGGGCAATTAAGAGTGAACCACATTGCTGGAGTCACATATAGACCAGACCAGGCAAGGAAGGAAGTTTCTGATGTGAACCAGATGGATTTTTCTGACAATAGATTCATGATAGATATTAGACTCTTAATTCCAGACTTTTATTGAATTCAAATTTCATCATTGGCACAGTGGGATTTGAACTCACGTCCTCAGAATATTACCTGGGTCTCTAGTCCACTATGCCTTCACCTCCATTTAGATGAAGGAATGGATGGTGTAGATAGGTAAGAAAGTAAAATGAAGGACTGTGGATGCTAATGATCTGAAACATACAAAAACAGAAATTGCTGGAGAAACTCAGTGTGTCTGGTGGCATCTGTGAAAAGAAAATACAGTTAATATTTTAAGTCCAATGACCCTTCCTCAGAACTGAAATTCTGGCTAGTTTTAAAGGTTTGTATTAGAGACCCAAGTTCTGCTAAGAGTGCCAACTTTTATCTCCTTGTAGACACCACCATTCATTTCTCCCACATCTTCCATCAGTGCCCACACTGTGGATTACCATTTACCATTCTTCTGGATGCATTTACACGGGCATCGTATTTGCACTCTGAAGTGGCTCCTGGCTTACAGTATCAACACAGTCACCGTCCTGCCATTCATCACACACATCATTGTTTACTCACTTTATATGTCCATTTTGCGAAAGTACTACATTTTCTTATTGTGTGCTTCTAGCATCTGATTCTGGTTTCAATTTGTTGCAGATACAGGTTTGGTATAATAATTGTAGCCTGATTAGCTTTATCACCTGCTGCCTTTTCCAACAATCCTTAGATTGTTGTAGTGGGTCACCAGGCGGCCAAATTTTTATTTTATCAATCAGGTTCCTATTCATGTTATTTCAACTGATCCCATTCCTCAGCTGCGGGACATCTAGCACAAACTTCTTCAGCTGCTTCATCAAAGACCTTCCCTCATGCCAGATGACTTGAAAAATGACGACAGGGTGGCATGGTGACTCAGTGGTTAGCACTGCTTCCTCACAACACAAGGTATCAGCGTCTGATTTCAATGTCTGTGTGGCGTTTGGACATTCGTCTCCTGTCTGGGGGATTTCCCCAGGATGCTCTGGTTTCCTTCTATAGTCCAAAGATATGCAGGTTAGGTGAATTGGCCATGCTAAACTACCCATATCATCCAAGGATGTGCAGGATAGGTGAATTAGCCATGGAAAATGCAGAGTTACAGGGATATGGTGGGGTGGAGTGGGGTCAGTCTTGGTGGGATCCTGTTGACCTGTTAGGCTGAATGGCATGTTTCCATGCTGTGGGGCTTCCACGATTCTTAAAGCAGAAGTGGAGATGCTCACTGACAATTGCACAATGTTCAGTACCATTCACAACTTATACTTTCGGTAAGATGGCAGTGGAGTTGGGCCTGTGAGCCTGGGGATCATCGGCTCTGTCTGGTTTCATTTTTTATTTCTTTTCTTTCTCTTTTGATTTACATACCTCTTGTTGAAGAGCTCGGTGCTGGGGATAGCATTGGTGGCGGCAAGTGAGCCCAACGCGGACTGTTGCAGCAGCATCAGAGGAGAGTTTGGGTTCCTGGTGGTTTCTGCATTAGCAAGGTGGTCCTAGCACCGACTCAGGACTGCTGTGGTGGAGGTGAGTTTGGATTCCCAGCAGCAACTGTGTCCAGCACAGATTCATGGAGGCAGTGACAGAGGCATGTTTGGGCCCAGTACGAGGTCCAGCGGCGTCGGCAGCAGCTGCATCGTCGAGGGCAGACCGAAGTGAACTAATGACGACAGTGAGGTCGATTTAAGGTCGATGCAATACCCAGTGGAATCAGTGGTTTCTGCATTGGAGAGATCCAGTGTGGACTCACAATGGCAAGGGCTTTGGGAGGCAAGATGGCACCAAACACTGGTGACTTTCATTCCACCAGCAGTGGCGCTATGGGACTCTTTTTGAAGGAGACTCGTGCCTCGCCACCAGGCCCATGGCCTATGGTGGTGCACCTAACAAGAAGGATTGTAAGGTTGAATACTTTTTCATAACCTTTCTTTTTGCCTTTATAGTCTTTGTTTTTGGTTTGTTTTTGTTTTGGGTTGGCGCCAGAGAAACATGACACTATACAACTTATATCATCATACTTTCTCACACCTTCCAATCACATAACCACCTACAAGAATAAAGGCAACAGATACATGGGAACACTACCACGTGCAAGTTCCCCACCAAGCTTCTCACATTCCTGGCCGGGAAATATATCAACGTTCCTTCATTGTCATTGTGTCAAAATTCTGAAATTCGCTCCTCAAGGACGTTGTGGGTCTACATACACCCCCTGGACTGCAACAGTACAAGAAGGCAGCTCATCACTACCTTTTCAGGGCAAGTAGCTACGGGCAATAAATGCTTGCCAGCCAGGTACAGTCACATCCCACAAAATACATTAAAAAACCCTCAAGTTCTGCATTATCAACTGCCTTTAACTTATTGTAAGGTATTTCATATCAAAACCATATTCTAGGGACCCTCCCAAACAAGGATGCCTATGTCCCGAACTTATTTCATTCACTTGCTCTACACCAAATTATAATTTGAGAAGTCTTTTCCTCCTCTGGAATTCATTTAAACTTAGTCCCTGAATTAAAATAGACTGCACCTGCACGCCCAAATCTTCCTGATGCAACTTGGATTTCTCGAATTGCTTTAAATATACTACTGTTGGCTTTTAACCTAGTACCATTGCACCTGGGGCTTACCTGATTTGGCTTTTACCTTGCTTCCAAAATCAAGCAGGGTCTTGGGTCTAAGATTAGAGTCTACCCTACTGAACTTCCATTCCAGCAAGTGCAACAATCTGTGAGGAAAAGTAGAAAAATATTCACTAGATTGATGCTTGTTTTCACAGAGATCTGGGGAACCCTTCTGGCTATGCCACTGAATAGGAAAAATTTTAACTCTTTGATCCTTTAAAGTCCAAACAAAACTTAGGTTGTTTAAGCATTTATTCATGCATGCATGGGATATGTATCCTTCAAAAATAGCATCCAACTATCTGATTTTTTTACAAAACAATGATTTTATACTAATTTTACAGATAATAGTTTGCCTTTAAAAAGGTTACATGAACTCACGTCTATTCAATAGTACATGTTCTGCTCTAAATTACATTTAGTACCCATAATTAAGTTATCCAATCAAATTCAAATCTGTATACATGATAATATCCAATCAAATTTTACACGTTCATGAATATATTAATCAAATTGTTACCTATTCACAAGGATATTATCCAATCGAGTCCACTCAGACAAGATTTCCAAGGATGTTACCAGGGTTGGAGGGTTTGAATAGAGAGAGGCTGAATAGGCTGGGGCTGTTTTCCCTGGAGTGTCGGAGGCTGAGAGGTGAACTCATAGAGCTTTATAAAATCATGAGGGGAATGGATAGGGTAAATAGGTAAATGTGTTGGGAGAGTCCAGAACTAGAGGGTATAGGTTTAAGGTGAGAAGGGAAAGATTTAAAAGGGACCTAAGGGGTAACTTTTTCACGCAAAACGTGGTGCGTGTATGAAATGAGCTGCCAGAGGAAGTGGTGAAGGCTGGTACAATTACAACATTTAAAAGGCATCTGGATGGGTATATGAACAGGAAGATCTGAGAGAGATATGCGTAAAGTGCTGGCAAATTGGACTAGATTCATTTAGGATATCTGGTTGGCATAGACGATATGTACTTCTCTATGACTCAATTACACGTTCAAATGTTCGAGCTGTACATACATAATTTGGGGTTATCAAAACTCTTTGTTGTCCTTTTACCCCTTAAGGTGATAAGCTCAGAGGGATCATATTATTCAAGAATGCTTTTGCTGGTAGATAAACTATTCTTGAGACTGAAAAATACATCGGTGATCTTCCTTCTTATGTGTGGAGCATTTCAAGGAAATACATTTCAATTAGAGTCATAGAGATGTTCAGCACGGAAACAGACTTCTTGGTCCAACTCGTCCATACAGACCAGATATCACAAACCAATCTAGTCCCACCTGCCAGCACCTGGCCCATATCCCTCCAAACCCTTCCTATTCATATACCCATCCAGATGCCTTTTAAATGTTGCAATTGTACTAGCCTCCACCACTTCCTCTGGCAGCTCATTCCATACACATTCCATCCTCTGAGTGAAAACGTTGCCTCATATGTCTCTATTATATCTTTCAATGCTCACCCTAAACCTATGCATTCTTCTGGACTCCCCCACCCCAGGGAAAAGACTTTGTCTATTTATCCTATCCATGCCCCTCATAATTTTGTAAACCAATATAAGGTCACCCCTTTGCCTCTGACGGTCCAGGGAAAACAGTCCTAGCCTATTCAACCTTTCTCTATAGCTCAAACCCATCAACCCTGGCAACATCCTTGTAAATCTTTTCAGAACCCTTTAAAGTTTCACAACATCTTTCTGATAGGGAGACCAGAATTGCACACAATATTCCAACAGTGGCCCTAACCAATGTCCTGTACAGCTGCAACATGACCTCCCAACTCCTATACTCAATACTTTGACCAATAAAAGAAATCATACCAAACACCTTCTTCACTATACTATCTACCTGCGACTCCATTTTCAAGGAGCTAAGAACCTGCACTCCAAGGTCTTTTTGTTCAGCAACACTTCTTAGGACCTTACCATTAAGTGTATAAGTCCTGCTAAGATTTGCTTACCCAAAATGCAGCACCTCACATTCATCCGAATTAAATTCCATCCGCCACTTCTCAGCTTATTGGTGCATCTGATCAAGATCCCATTGTAATTTGAGGTAACCTTCTTCTCTGTCCACTAGACCTCCCATTTTGGTGTCATCTGCAAACTTACTAACTATACCTCTTATGCTCACATCCAAATCATTTCTATAAATGATTAAAAGCAGTGAACCCAGCACCAATCCTTGTGACACACCGCTCGTCACTGACCTCCAGTCTGAAAAGCACCCCTCTACCACCACCCTTTTTCTACCTTTGAGCCAGTTCGGTATCCAAATGGCGAGTTTTCCCTGTATTCCGTGAGATTTAACCTTGCTCACCAGTCTCCCGTGGGGAACCTTGTCAAACCCCTTACTGAAGTCCATATAGATCACATCTACCAATCTGCCCTCATCAATCCTCTTTGTTACTTCTTCAAAAAACTTAATTAAATGTGTGAGACATGACTTCCCACGCATAAAGCCATGCTGACGATCCCTAATCAGTCCTTGCCTTTCCAAATACATTTACATCCTGTCCCTCAAGATTCCCTCCAATAACTTGCCCACCACAGACGTCAGGCTCACTGGTCTATAGTTCCCTGGCTTGTCCTTACCACCCTTTTTAAACAGTGGCATCTCGTTAGCCAACCTCCAGTCTTCCGGCACCTCACCTGTGACTATCGATGATACAAATATCTGACTAAGAGGCCCAGCAATTCCTTCTCTAGCTTCCCACAGAGTTCTAAGGTACACCTGATCAGGTCCTGGGGATTTATGCACTTTCGTGCGTTTCAAGACATTCAGCATTTCCTCCTCTGTGATATGGACATTTTTAAAGATATCACCATCGAGTTCACTACATTCTATATCTTCTATGTCCTTTTCCACAGTAAATGCTGATGCAAAAGACTCAGAATGTTCAGACAGAAGTTGAAACCAAGACACCTTTGTAAGTCATGTTTGTCATGTGGTACAGACATCTTTTGTACACCAGTTTTACTTAGATCAGAACTAATACCGTTTGAAGAATATACAGACCCAGAGAAGTTGATTCGACTCAAGTTGATTTGATATTTTTTGCTGTTGAAAATGAGAATGTTTTCTTGCCACTAATGAAGGTTTGTGTCATGGCGATATTTAGTTTCCCTGAGAACTGCAAAGTCATCTAAAAAACAGAAAGGACCAATGAGATTCTCCATAATACGATCTATATGTTGTTGGAACACATCTTCACTAACCGACAATTCAAATGGCAATCTTAGAAAATGGTACGAACTAAAAGAGGTTCCGAAAAGGTTCCTTGATGAAAAATTTATGGACCAAACACCATTCTAGGCACTAAGGTTAGAAAAATGCTGTGCCTAAAAATTTAGGATTATGTTCTTCCAGAATACAAATCTTATGAAGTCATCATTTTAGTGCAATGTTCAGTCACCTTGGATCCAAACATATGGAGACTGCCATCTTTCTTCAAATCACAAGTAATGGAACTGCACCAGTGCTTAACTTTACGAATCATGTCATTTAGTAGCATAAAATTCAACACAAGATGGGCTTACCTGAATGTAAATACTATGCGTATAAGTATAGCTGGTGTTCGGTTTGGTATCATCCTTCAGAAAATACAGACAGAATCAAACTGGTCTAGTCTGATGTTAGTTAGAACTTAGATAAATTTGGTATTGAGATCTAGAATCTTTGGTGTTGCAATTAATACACTGGCTCCGTTGAACATCTTGATATGTAGATCCATGCGTATTGGTTGACCAGAGATAGAAGGTTCACTAAATCAACAATAAGAAATGTTTGAGACGTCCATCAAAGGGATATATTGACATTTAAGATAGATAATGCCAAAGCATGGGATTTCAGGCCTGTTATAAGCAGATAGCTCATGTGTGTACCTCACTGGACTACATTCGGGCATTTTGTGTAAAATGCATAAAGGGCTGATATTTGCATGGCTGGTAGTAATCTTGGCATATATCGCATATTGGCCATTCTTTTTGAAGCATATTATTTGGATGGATATAAATGCTTCAGCTTTTTTGATGGTGTCCATGTGGTGTGTCAAATTGTATTATCTGACTGAAGACTGCAAGTTGTAACCTCTGCAGTTACCGACTTTGCTCCTTGGTCGTTCTTTCTTTCTTCACATGCAGCTGGGGAGAATTTTGAGCTGCACTTTGGGTTCCTCAGAACACTTGGACATATTGTAACTTAATTCTCTCTCATAGAACATAACTTTCAGATGCCATAAAATGTCAGACAGTGTTTTGATGGAAAAGAAAATTCACATCTTGCACAAGATTTGAATGTTTGCTGACCTTGTAATAGCCTGAAATAGTTGTTGTAGTGTAAGCACTTGCAGATCCTATTACAACTGTTTTGAAATTGTGTCCCTCGTCTGCTACTAAGTCAATAATATAGTCTTCCTGCTTGTCTGAAGTGTTTCTCAGAAAGATTTGGTTTGTATAGAGGCAATAACCATGGGCACCTATCTTATATTATATCTCCTGGTTCCCTTATATCAACTGTTACCTCCTTAAAAAGATGTAATAAGTTTGTCAGACCTGATTTCCCCTTTTATGAAGCCATGTTAACTTTTGTTTTTATTATGTATTTCTAAATACTCTATCATTATACCCTTTATAATAGACTCTAACATTTTCCTAATTACAGATGTTGAGCTAACTGGCCTATTGTATAGTTATTTATTTATCGAACATAGAACATTACACAGCAGTACAGGCCCTTCGGCCCTCGATGTTGCGCCGACCTGTCATACCAATCTGAAGCCCATCTAACCCACACTATTCCACGTACATCCATATGCTTGTCCAATGACAACTTAAATGTACTTAAAGTTGGCGAATCTACTACCATTACAGGCAAAACATTCCATACCCTTACTACTCTCTGAGTAAAGACCTCTGACATCTGTCCTATATCTATCACCCCTCAGTTTAAAGCTATACCCCTTTGTGCTTGCCGTCACCATACTTGGAAAAAGACTCTCCCTGTTCACCCTATCTAACCTTCTGATTGGTTTCATTGGTCTATAATTACCTGGGTCATCTCTGCTGTCCTTCTTGAACAAGGGCACAACATTTGCAATCCTCCAGTTCTCAGGTACTAAACCTGTAGACAATCACGACTCAAATATCAAAGCCAAAGGCTCTGCTATCTCCTCCCTAGCTTCCCAGAGAATCATTGGATAAATCCCATCCGGCCCAAGGGACTTGTCTACTTTCACTCCTTCCAGACTTGATAATACCTTCTCCTTACTAACCTCTATCCTTTTTTCTAGTCTAATCTCCCTCCCTTTTTGAATAAGGGCATTACATTGAAAGCGTTCCAATTTTTGGGGACTTTTCCAGAATCTACAGCTTCTTGGAATACTTCAACCAATACATCCACTATCTCTGTAGCAACTTCCTTTAAATTCCTAAGATGCAACTCATGAGGTCCAGGGGACTTATTGGCATTTTGTTCTGTTAGCTTTCCTTTTACGTTTTCTCTAGTGATAGTTATTGTGCTTATTACGTTCTGCCTATAGCACCTTGATTATTTAGCATTTTTGGATTGCTATTAACATCCTCTATCATTAAGACTGGTGTAAAGTATTTATTTACTTTTCTGCCACTCCATTACTCCCCCATTATTATTTCCAGCCTTGCTCTCTAAATATGTATATTTTAGCCTATTACTTTTTAAAATATATTTAAAGAAGCTCTTACTATCTGTTTTTACATGACTAGTCAGTTTGTCCACATTTATTTTCCCCCTCTATTTCAATTTGGTCATTTTTTGTTGTGTTTTAGAAGCACTTTCTTGATTCTCTGGTTTACCGCTAACCTTTAGCACACTGTATAATTTTTTTCTTTCATTTTGATATATTCATAAATTTCCTTGATTAGCCATGGTCACTTTATCCCTTTTCTGAAATCTTTCTTCCTCACACAGATATATTTTTGCACTTATCCCTACGTAATTGCCATTATTTAAATGTAGCATTGTTCTCACTCTCAAACTGAATGCTAAAATCATGGATATTGTTTCCTAGCAAATCTTTTACTGTGTGAAAATTTGATAACCCTGCTTGATTACACATGACCTGATTTACTGTCAATTTATTGTCCAATAAATGTCCCAAATACGCTCTGAATTATTCTGTATGGCTACCTTTGCCAATTTATTTTTCCTCATCTATATAAAGACTAAAGTCACTCATGATTAATCTCCTGCATTTTCTATATGCCCTCAAGCTGTTGTTCGGAGGTCGAGAGGCAACTCCCAACAATGTCTTCCTCTTGTACTCTGTACCTCCATCATATGTATTCGATAACATCCAAACCAAGATAATTTCTTGCAATTGTATTTAGTCCATTTCGTACTAACAAAGATACCTCACTGTGGATTTTTTACTCTAGTAAACTCTATAGTAATATAAGCTTCAGTAAATAAAGGATTAGAAAATGCAATCCAAGTCTGCAGAACATTTACAATCAAAATATTCTTTCCATTGTGTCCGAGAAGAAACATGGCAAAAAGTTACAATGCAGAGTCTAATATTTGTTGGATTCAAACGACCTTAGGTCGAATATAGTTAACTGAGTGGAGTAAAAGCGTCGGACGTTGGGTTGTTGATCATTGGTTGGCTCAATGTGGAGATGCCGGTGTTGGACTGGGGTGGACAAAGTTAAAAATCACAGAACACCAGGTTATAGTCCAACAGGTGGATGTCGAAGTATAAGCTTTCGGAGCGCTGCTCCTTCGTCAGGCAGCGCTCGGAAAGCGTGTACGTCCAAATAAACCTGTTGGACTATAACCTGGTGTGTGAATTTTAACATTGGTTAGCTCAGCATTGATTGGCAAGCAACAAAGACAGACACCAAGATGAAGAATACACCTGAAATAAAATCACTCGACACTCTTGAAAATCTCATAACCCCTATGTATCATAACATGAATGAGTAAGTAATACATAAATTGAATAATAATATTTAAAACTATCATCGCCTATTTCTCTTATAGTCGTCGTGAAGTCCAATGTTTCCTGCTACGTATACAGTACTCCTTTATCAAGGGTTTAAGTTGCAGCAGAATTACTTTGGTTCTGATGAGAAAGTCTGCTGACGTAGTTTAAAACAGAAAGTTCCACTGCAGTCACTGCTCGTCAGCCATATCAATAAAATACCTACCACAATTCAGCGTTGTTCTAAAATTGAATGGTTGCAAGCCGATTAACCATCAGATGAACAGAACACAAAATATTCGCACATCCAAAGTTCCCCTCAAGACGTTATATGTTATATTGTCTTGCCGTGTGTTAGGGCAGCTGAATGAACATCTCCTCGCCAAAGGATGGCAGATAAACGTTCGACAACTGAACATCTGTGCGATGAGGAAAAAAAATCAAAGAATTGAAACGCAAAGCAAAAATGCAATGCAGCAAACAGCGGACATTCACCGCTCCAAACAAGACAAAAATCATCTTCTTTGCCCACTGCCGTTTCTGGCGGTGCACGCGCCAATTGAAAACCAGCGCCAATGTTCTGGTGCAAGGCTATGTTCGCGTGGTTGGCCGTTGGTCGTGAAACGCCTCATCGGTGTTTTGCCTGTTTCAGAAGATGATCTCGCGCTGTTGCGCCCCTGTCCCCGCCCCTTTCTCCACTGTTCCCCTCCGCACATGGTCTTCGCTTGAGGTCGGATCTGCCGCGTGCTCGTGTGGGCGGTTGGAGCAACGGGTGAGCGCGGTAATGGCGTCGTGCTCTTCCGACAAGGATATCGCCTGCGAGGCCCAAGTAAGTCACTCAGAGGAGATTGAGCTGGATGATAAGAGCTCTGGAGAAAACAGCTCTGTTCGACCCCTGACTTCGTCCCCTCGGCCGGTGAGAACTGCTCAGCGGGAGATGAAGCACAAGCCGGCAGACTCAGAGGAATTGGAAGAAGCGAATGTTCTGCCGCAGGTCTACGTGTCAACTGTCAAATTCACGCCGGAGAGCAGGGTGAACCTGTACTGTGATCAGATTTTATCTTCTTGCAAGGTACAAAGTGGAGGGAAAAATGATTCAGCAACTAGGCGGTTGATGATTAGCGTTAAGACATAGGGAAGAAGTGGGCTGCCAAGATGACCAAAGACGAGGAGCAAAAGCTGCGGCCAGAATATGATACTGTTGGGATGGCGGAATAAATATAACTTTTTTTTTAATTCTAGGCTCCCATTTGTTGTGCACGCCAACCTGGAAACTTGCAAAACTTAGCGAGTTATTCTAAACACATGACAGCTATAAAACGACTTAGTCGTGCAATTTAGCCCAGCCTACTGAAGCATTGTTGTAATGCATATGAATTACACCCAAATTCTGTCACCTGTAGAAATGATTATGACATATTTTGTCGAGGTTTTATTGTAAAGCAGTTATGAATAATTTGACGATGTATTGGCACCCCCCATTGCTGCAGTGAAAAATGGGATGGAGGCACTTCACACATCATTCCCCTCCTTAATTCACACTTGTTCTCTCTTCCTGTAAAATTTCCAGTCACCCTACGTCTTCTACTGGGATGACAGTCTTGTTTACCACTTTGTCCCCGCATGTTTCAAATCACGCTGGTATTCTTTGCAACCCCAGTAGTTGTACAAGGATTTATCCTTGCTCTCTGTCTGCAATTATGGTGCAGATCTTCTAGTCAGCATTGGAGAGGATGCGTTCTAGCACAGTCAATATATCAACAATACCTTTAGATGACATATCCACGATACCATCACTGTAGCATAGTATATGATCTGAGGGTATAAAGGTCTCATTTGCCATCTCACTTGGGGATCATTTGAAGCATGAGATGCTATGAGAAGCTTGCTCTCAGCTGTAATCAAATAACTTGACTTTAGGACAGACAATGCTGTCTCTGTGAATGTAACATAACTACATAGCTAATTGTAATAAATGTTGGATTCTTCAATACCACAACTTCCGCACCTTGTTTCTTATGTCAGGATGATATCATAATTATTGCAACATCAGATAAAATACCCCACTAGAGGCAAAACCATGAGTGTCCAAAGCTAACTATGATTTAATCAGTCCACATGCCTTTGCATATTCTGACACCAGATCCAGCACAGATTCGGGGGTGAACACAGATTGAGGCTAAATGTCAAGTGTAATTCCTATGCATCTGTGCCTGCTTTTCTTAAGAATAGTTCATTATTACATTGTTTTGAATGGAGCTGTCAACCCTGACACTGCATTCTCCCCTCGTTGACAGTGCTGTCACAACCTATTGCCAACATTTAAAAATGCTCCAATCTTTCCTCATCCCCAATAACGTTTACCCACTTCCCTCAACTCTTAACAATGTTCAGTCCTGTCCTTCATCCTGAAAGTATTCACCCCTTCCTTGTCCCTGACAATATTCAGCCCATTAACCTCTCTTTACCTCATAAAAAAAACTGAAGCCACCATCCCGTATTTCCTGATTACACTGAAATTTTGGAAGTTGAGTGGCATGGGCTGACTACTCTTTGATGGGGTAGGAGGGTGAACGATGTTTGGGATATTGGACTACTATCATGTGCTAGTTGATTTACTTATGGATAAAACAAGCGTATTTCTATGAAGGTAAATCCATTTAAAAATCAAGATAAATATAATGAAAACTGCCAAAGTCTGTATGGCTCTGGCCATCTGATTCCCTGTCATTAGAATTATGAATCCTGAACAAATACCACTGATGTCTATGCTCTTTTTCAGGATTCCAGTGTGCATTAGCAATGTAATTGGAATTGGAGGCCTCTCCCATATTAGAAAATTTGAGTCTACATTCTGTACAAAATTATCCTGAAATCACAAATTCCAATTCATATCAGCTTACCCACCCGAACAGCAAGAGTAGCAGATGTGGATGAGATGAGAAACAGAGGGCAACATAATGAACAGGAAACTAAGAGAGGAATGTAAATAAGGTACAGGAATTGGACACTATGGGACCAATATTCATGCCCAAGCCCATCTGCTAAGATTCAAACTGGGATTGAATTTCTCTAGATGTTCTCCTGCTTCTCTGCTATAACTTGAGCGTATGAGTCATGCGACCACGCAACTATTGAGTAAATGTTATTTGTGTTGTGTTCTTGGTTTTTTACTGAATTACAGAGGATGAATCGGAGAACCCCACAGAAATTCAATCTGTCAAATTCGTCTTTAATCAAAACCATCTTCCAATTAAAAATAATCGAAGTATTCTCTTCCCATAATTACATGGATTATTAATTGAAAATGAAATGCATTATGTGATAGTCATTATTCCTTTGAAAATTTAAAGTCACCAATTACATGAACCATGATGGCTGCCCACCCAATAAAATAAAATTACAGATGCTGGAAATGTGAGAAAAGTCTATTCATGTTAGAAATAAACAGATCAGTCAGGAGCTGCAGAGAAGAGAATTGAAATAATTCACCAGACTCTGTGAAGGTACCTGCCATCAGATTGGAAAATAGTTTATGTAATACTATTTCACATAACATTTGAGACAGAGGTAAGGAGAATCGTTTTCCTCAGAGGGTTTTGAGCCTTTAGAACTCTTGCTCAACAAGTGGTGAAAACATAGTTCTTGGTTATTTTAAGGCAGAGGTAGATAGATTCTAGACAAGGCAATGAAAGGTTATTGGGAGTAGGTGATAATGTGGATTAATCAGATTAGCTGTGATCTTGAATGGTCCAGCAGGCTCAAAGGCACTATTGGCCTAATGCTGCTCCTATATTTATAACTCCTCCTTTATTCAAGAAAGGAGGGAGACATAAAGAAGAAAACTACTGGTCAATAAGCCTAAAATTTATCATAGGGAAATGCTGGAATCAGTTATTTAAAAAGTTATTGGAGGGCCTTGAGAAAAATTTAGGGAAAAATGGGGCTTGATTTCCAGTGCGCTATCCCAATGAATCATGACACTAACAATTCACATTGTAGTAAAAGGATCGAGAAATCGTGATGCCACACTTGGATTAAAGACTAACTAGTTGAAGAGAAGGCAAAGTTAGGAAACTGAAGTTTTATACATTAATACTAAATATATGATAAACATAAATTTACCGGGCCCTGATCTTATAGTTACACTCAATAAGTGATAATTTGTCTTTGTGTTTCTATCTGTATGCTCTCAAGACTGTCTAATTTTTGAGTTTAGTATCTAATATTAAATCTTTTAATTAGTTGTCATATGTAATGTGATCTGCTGTGGTTTAGTGTAGTGTGGTCTAACTCCACCCACACTTATTTATGTTCAGTGATTTCCAGCTCCATGACATCATCACAAGGTTTTTTTCAGGTACTGGAGCCCTTATTCAACATCCCTCCTCACACATTTCTTTCAAATAAATATTGATGAACAGTTACATATCTACTTAAATAAATAATGTTGATTGCTTACAACGTTTACTCATCATTTTCTTCCTCAGCTCTCTTAGTCGGTCAAAAAGGTCTATAACCTGGTGTAGAAATACCAGGTGTGGTAATAGTAGCGATCTTGCATTTATTCGGCTAACTTGCATTAGATTGTTCTAGCACCCTGATGACAGACCTTGCAAGGGTAGTATGATCCAAGGCATATGTCTGAGGTACTGTTGCTTTGTGGCACATCATTGGTGGGTTTCATTTTGTTCCAGTTCAGCAGGTGGGTCCCATATTAAGTTTGGAAAATGGCAAAGCAGGAACAATGAGATGAGCTGATATCATTGCAATGGATGACTTTTTCATTTGCTTCTGAAAGATCACATTGATGTTGCCCAGGCAGTTGCATTCTAACCCTTCCTTTGAAGTCCCCTTGTCCAAACTGGTTGTCCATGACGCAGTGTTGTTAACATTTTGGTGTGGTAAAATTTATTATGTGCTCAGGGGAGGATAAGACAACAATGGCTGCCAGTGGAAGTCAGGAACAGCACAAAAATGAAAGAAAGCATACAATATGGAAAAAAGTAGAGGAAGCCAGAGGATTGGGAAGCCTTTAAAAAACAGCAGAAGATAACTAAAAAGACAAAAGTAGGGAGAAGATGAAATATGAGAGTAAGCTAGCTAGAAATATAAAAGAAGAATGCAAGAGTGTTTTTAGATATCAAAAAGGTAAGAGTCAGGCAAGAGTGAACGTTGGACTGCTGGAAAATAAGTCTAGAGAAGTTGCATAGGGAACAAAGAAATGGCTGAGGAACTGAACAGGTATTTTGCATCAGTTTTCAAGTAGGAAGACACCAGCAGCATGTCAGAACTTCAACAGGGGGTTGAGATGAATGTAGTGGCCATCACTAAGGAGAAAGCTGAAAGATCTGAAGGTGGATAAATCAACTATACCTGCTGGACTACACTCTACAGTTCTAAAGGAGAAAATCAAAGCAATTATAGAGGCCATGGTGGTCATTCTTCAGGAATCACTGGAGTCAGGGAGGCTGCAAGAGGACTGGAAAATGGCTAATGTATCAACCTTGTTTAAGAAGTAAGATAGGCAGAAGATAGGAAACAATAGGTCAGTTAGCCCGACCTCAGTCGTTCACAAGACTTTAGAATCCATTATTAAGAATGAGAATGCGGAGTACTTGGAAGTGCACGGTAAAGCAAACTGAGTCAGCACGGTTACTCCTAGGGGAGACCATACCTGTCAAATCTGTTAGAAGTCTTTAATGAGGTAATGGCAAAGAAGAAACAGTGGACATGACTTACTTGGATTTCCAGACGGCCCTTATCAATGTGCCACACAAGAGGCTATTGAATATTTAAGAATCCACATGTTAGGGGCAAGGTACTGGCATGGATTGAGGTTTGGCTGACTGGCAGAGGCAGAGAGTGGGGATAAAGGGGTCTTTTTCAGGATTAGATTACTTACAGTGTGGAAACAGGCCCTTCGGCCCAACAAGTCCACACCGACCCGCTGAAGCGCACCCACCCAGACCCATTCCCCTATGTTTACCCCTGCACCTAACACTAGGGGCAATTCACCTGACCTGCACATTTTTGGATTGTGGGAGGAAACCAGAGCACCCGGAGGAAACACATGCAGACGTGGGGAGAATGCGCAAATTCCACACAGTCAGTCGCCTGAGGCGGGAATTGAACCCGGGTCTCTGGTGCTGTAAGGCAGCAGTGCTAACTACTGTGCCGCCCACAATGGATGGTAGTGGCAAAGTGGAATTCCACAGGGGTCCATGCTGGGACCACAGCTACTCATAGATTAATGTTCTGGACGAAGGAACTGAGAGCATTGTTAAGTTTGCTGAATATACAAAGACAGGTAGAGGGACAGGTGGTATTGAGGAAGCAGGCATGCTGCAGAAGGACCTGGACAGGCTGGGAGAGTGGGCAAAGAGATGGCAGATGGAATGCAGTGTGGCAAAGTGTGAGATAATGTATTTTGAATTGAATTTATTGTCACGTGTACCGACGCACAGTGAAAAGCTTTGTCTTGCGAGCAATACAGGCAGATCACATAGTTAAGTAGCATAGATAGTAAATAATAGGTAAACAGCGGCAAAAACAAAAACACAAGTACAGGTGAATGTTAAGAGTTTGTGAGTCCATTCAGTATGCTAACAATAGTAGGGTACAAACTGTTTCGAAACCTGCTGGTGCATGTGTTTAGGCTTCTGTACCTTCTCCCTGATGATAGAGGTTGTAGAAAAAACATTGCCAAGGTGGGATGGATCTTTAAGAATGCTGGCGGCCTTTCCTTGACAGCGGGCCAGGTAGATGGATTCTATAGATGGAAAGTTGGCCTTTGTGATTGTCCAGGCCGATTTCACTACTCTCTGTAACCATCTCCGATCTTGAATAGTACAGTTGCCATACCAGGTAGTGATACATTCAGACAGAATGCTCTCGATGACACACCTATAAAAGTTGGCAAATGCCAAATTTCCTCAGCTGCCTGAGGAAGAAGATACGTTATTGGGCCTTTTGTAACTAGTGCATCCACATGAAGAGTCCAAGAAAGCTTGTTGTGGATGACCACTCCCAGGACCTTGACGCTGTCCACTCATTCCACCTCTATGCTTTTAATGTGTAAGGGGGCATGAGTAACATCCCCCTGAAAGTTAATAATAAGTTCCTTGGTTTTGCTGGCATTGAGAGCTAGGATGTTCTCAGTGCACCATTTTTCCAGATCTTTTATCTCCCATCTGGAGTCTGTTTTGTCGTCATCTGAGATTCAACCGACTATGGTGGTGTCATTAGCGAGCTTGTCAATGACATTAGTCTGGTATTTGGTGATGCAGTTGTGAGTATATAGTGTGTACAATAGGGGGCTGAGTACGCATCCCTGGGGTGCTCCAGTGTTGAATGTTAGTGAAGATGAAATATTGTCCCCACTCTTCACTGATTGTGGCCTATGGGTAAGGAAACTGAGGATCCAGTTGCAGAGAGTTGGGCTTAGTCCGAGATCACAAAGTTTAGTAATCAGTCTAGAGGGGATAATAGTGTTGAAGGCTGAACTGTAGTCAATGAGTACTATTCTTATGTAGCTGTTCTTGGTATCAAGATATTTTAGGGAGGAGTGTAGGGCAAGTGATATGGCATCTGACGTGGATCTGTTGGTCCAATAGTCAAATTGGAGTGGGTCAAGAGTAGTGGAAAAGCTGGAGTTGATTTTCGTAGGAAGACTAAAAGCACAGGCTATTTTCTAAATGGGGAAAAGCTTCTGAAATCTGAAGCACAAAGGGACTTGGGAACTCTGGTTCAGGATTCTGTTAGGATTAACATGCAGATTCATTTGGCAGTTATGAAGGTAAATGGTATTCATTTCAAGAGGGCTAGAATACAACAGCTGAAATGTACTGCTGAGGCTAATATAAGGCTTTGACCGCATTTAGAATGTTGTGAGCAGTTTTGGGCCCTGTACCGAAGCAAAGATGTGCTGGCATTGGAGGGGATCCAGAGGAAGTTTATATGATCCCAGGGATGAAAGGTTTGTCATATGAGAATTGGTTGAGGGCTCTCGGTCAGTATTCAGTGACTTGGAGAAGATGTTTCTCCAAGTAGGAGAGACTGGGACCAGAGAGCACAGCCTGAGATTTATAAGACAACCCTTTAGAACTGAAATGAGCAAGGATTTTTTCAGTCACAGGGTAGTTAATCTGTGGAAATCATTTCTACAGAGGGCTGTGGAGGCCAAGTCATTTAGTACATTTAAAACAGACACAGATAGGTTCTTGATTGGTAAGAGGATCAAGGGTTAAGGGGAGAAGGCAGGAGAATGGGGTTGAGAAACATATCAGAAACACATTAGTTGGGCCATTTTTGGAATATTGTGTGCAATTCTGGTCTCCCTCCTATCGGAAGGATGTTGGTGAAACTTGAAGTAGTTCAAAAAAGATTTATAAAGATGTTGCCAGGGCTGGAGGATTTGAGCAATAGGGAGAGGCTGAATAGGCTGGGGCTGTTTTTCCTGTAGTGTCAGAGGCTGAGGGGTGATATTCTAAAGGTTTATAAAATCATGAGGAGCATGGATGGGGTAAATAGACAAGGGTGGGGGACTCCAGAGCTAGAGGGCATAGGTTCAGGGTGAGAGGGAAAAGATTTAAAAGGGACCTAAGGGGCAACTTTTTCATGCAAAGGGTTGTGCGTGTATGGAATGAGCTGCCAGAGAAAGTGGTGGAGGCTGGTATAATTACAACATCTAAAAGGTATCTGGATGGGTACATGAATATGAAGGGTTTAGAGGGATATGGGCCAAGTGCTGGCAAATGGGACTAGATTACGTTAGGATATCTGGTCAGCATGGGTGAGTTGGACCGAAGGGTCTGTTTCGATCTCTAAGGCTCTATATCAACATACCAAATGAGGAGCAGACTTGAGAGGCCAAATGGCCTAATTCTGTGCCATATTGTCTTATTTTGTGCTAGTCCACTCTGGAACTGGCATTCCTTGTGGGACGCAATCTGTATTGCCTACCATATTATTGTCCATCAGAACCAAGTTACTTCGAATGTAGAGTTGAGCTTTTAGTCTGCATCCCATCATCATCAAGTCATTGGAATGTACCACCTGGAAACAAACCCTCCAACCCTGACAACATCCTTGTAAATCTTTTCTGAACCTTTCCAAGTTTCGATTAACAATCAATTCTGAGGAGAGTGGGCTGGAGCAGCAAATGAATAAAGCAGTCAGAAAATCTGGACTTGTCTCAGATTTTTCACTGTTCTACTCATTTTATCTTCCACTGGACTCAGAATATCCAAGACAAATTTATGACATGTTGAAAGCTCAGTGTCTTTCTGATTACTTTAAACACCTCCCTCTCAAACTATGGACCATTGTCAGAAACAACAACACCTGGATACCATGAATGAAAAGTATCTCCGTCAGGGCTCTCTCAACCATTTAAGCAATCATTGATATCAGTTTTTTAATCTCAAACCATCTTGAGTAGTAATTGACCACAGTGATGTGGAAATTACCTTCACAAATGAATAGGTCTGTGCTGAAACAGATCCAGGGTCAGTCAGGCTATTCTGCAAGTATTAAAGGTTTCCATTATTCATTACTGTATATAACGCATGTATTACAATTGTTGATGAGATCTTCTGTTTTGTAATTCCTGGCTACTAAACAGCTTCATAAGCTCTTATTCTGCAATTAATTATGCCTAAGTAAATCCTCTGAAGAAAATTAAAAGTTACACAACACCAGGTTATAGTCCAACAGGTTTATTTGGAAGTATTAACTTTCTGAGCACTGCTCCTTTGTTAGGTAGCTAGTGGGGCAGGATCATATGACACAGAATCTATAGCACATATTTTTAAGGTGAAAGTAGAAAAATCTTCTAAAAAGACTTGAGGGCAGTTTTTTTTTAACAAGGAGAGTGATTCGTGTGTAGAATGACCTGCGAGAGGATGTAGTGAATGTGGGTACAGTTACAACATTTAAAAGACATTTAGGTAAGTAATGAATAAGAAATGTTTAGACGGATATGAGTCAAGTGCAGGCGGGGAGACTAGTTTAGTTTGGGATTATGGTCATCATGGACAGGTTGGACTGAAGGGCCTGTTTCTGTGCTGTATGACTATGACTGTACAGAAAAGTGCTATGTGTTCAAAGTAGACTTGGTGATGTGGTCTGCAAACCAAGCTCCAAGCCATTCTTGAATGCAATACCTGTACACATTAGTGCACTCGTGTTCCTTCTTTTGTACTTTCCTAATGACATCAAGTTTGTTTCAAGAGGCTGGCCAAGATAATATGGTTGTTTGAGTGTAAGAGTGTACTTCAGCCCCAAAAACATCATCGTCATAAGTGAGTATTTCAACCATTGTTTTGGAAAGAACATCTTCTAACAATTGATACATGCCTTGGACATATTGAGTTTCATATAAGAATTTTATAAATCTGGGCTGAAAGGCATTGTACATGAGATATTTTTGCTTACACTTTTTCATTCAATAAGGTCATGGCTGATCTTTTCAAGGACTCAGCTCCACTTACCCACCTGCCCACTATAACCCTTAATCCCTTTACTGTTAAAAATCTATCTCTCTTTGCCTTAAAGTCATTCAACGAGGTAGCCTCAACTGCTTCACTGGGTAGGAAATTCCACAGATTCACAACCCTTCCAGTGAAGAAGTTCTCCTCAACTCAGTCCTAAATCTGCTCCCTCTTATTTTGAAGCAATGCCCCCTTGTTGGAGTTTCACTCGCCAGGAGAAACAACTTCTCTGCTTGTATCTTGTCTATTCCTTTCATAATTTTATATATTTCTGTAAAATCCCTCCTCATTCTTCTAAGCTCAAATGAGTGTAGTCCCAATCTATTCTATCTGTCCTATAAGCCAACTCTCTCAAATCCGGACTCAACTTAGTGAATTTCCTGTGCAGCGCCTCCAGTGACAGTACATCCTTTCTCAAGTAAGGAGACCAAAACTGTACAGTTTTCTGAAAGGCTATCTGTTGCTGTGCAACTGAATAACATTTATAATGTTTTCAAGAGATTTTTACAAGCATTCCATAGCAAATATGATATGGTAAAAATTCAGTAAATTGATACTTGATACCCAGAAACCATCGTATATTGTGCACTGACTTAGGAGTTGGGAACTCCTTCACCAACTTGGTCTTCTGGGGATCACCTTCTGAGCTGTTGATTCGTACAAGCAATATGGCTAGGGAACAATCGGAATACTTAGAAAATTCCCATTCATCATTCACCATAAGGCCTGCTGCTTATAAATATCTAGGACATCATATTCTCCTATTATGAAGCTAGGTAGTTTCAGCATGTAGTCCAGTACACAATTTCAGATCCTGTTGCTGAAAGACATTTTCCATAGTGTGCTAGTTCATGTATCCTTGGCAGGAGGTTGAGGGCAAAACATGCTCCCGTGCTTATTAGGGAAGATTCCCAGTTATTGATAATGCACGTTTTCTCCACATAATATGTGATCTTTGACTGTCTGTTTGACACTCAATTTCACTTTAATCGTACAACATCTCTGCAAACGTCTTTAATTCAGGTGGTAAAATGTTAATCTCTGCTGATCAAGTGGGATTCATTAGAAACTTTCTTGAAGTAGTTTCGCTCAATAAGATTCAATAATTTTTTTTGACCGCAGCAAAGATGTCTACTGTGGTGTCATTCGTAATCATTATCACATCAAATTTGACAATACATGATCAGATTTGTTTCCATTGCTTTTAACCAAATTTTGGTATTTTAACTGTAAAATTAATGAAACTTTTTAGCTGTCCAAGTAAAACTTTGAATTTGTAATTCAATCTGAAGTTTACATCTAAAAACAGCACTTAGAGCAACAGAAACTTTAACAGCTTTCAGTATTCGTATTACAATATCATCTTTTTTGTTCCTTCCCTGAAGGTGTTGAAGCTGCTTACATGTTGAGTAGTCATTCACTTTTCATGGGTACTCAGCTCAGATTTTTTCCCTTAGCTGCTATTGGGTCTTTCTTGCTCTCACTGTTTCCTTAAAACTTCATTTTCCCTATTATTGATTGTGAAGGGCTTTTTGAGACTTAGTGTTTGGGGCTTACTCTGGAGGAACTTTCTGCTCTGAGGTTACCTTGACAGCAGCTGTCAAGCTCTGTGGCTTTTCTGGCTGCTGGCAGCTCTTAAAAGCTGTACCAATGGTTACATTTATAAAAATGTTTTAAGAACTTTTTTTCTTCTCCAGCCAATCTTAGGTCTGTTTCTTGATCTTCACTGCTGCTAAGATTTGCGACGTAGCAAATCCCACTAATGCTACCCTCTTTTATTGTCTGGTTTGATGCTACGTTGTGAGTTTGGGTTCAAAGAGAAGGCAAAGTCAAAAACTGTCCTCAGGCTTACAGTTCAAAGTAACACTATTTATTATACATTAATACTAAATTATGCTATACATGGTGGTCGTAGATATCAGGCTCTAAACTTGTTGTTACAGTAAAAACTAAACCACCCTTTGTAGAATAGAATTCCTACAGTGTGGAAGCAGGCCATTTAGCCCATCAAGTCCATATCAACCTACTAAAGAGCATCCTACACACACCCAAACCACTACCGTATCCCTCTCACTCTGCATTTGCCATAGATAACCTACCTAGCCTGCACATCCCTGGACAGTATGGGCAATTTAGCATTGCCAATCCACCTAACCTGCACATCTTTGGACTGTGGGAGGAAACCGGACCACCAGGAGGGGAACCATGCAGACTCGGGAAGAATATGCAAACTCCAAACAGTCGCCAAGAATAAAATCAAACTTGGGTCCCTGGCATTGTGAGGCAGCAGTGCTAACCACTGTGCTGCCTCTATTTGTATCTATGGCCATATTCTCTCAGGACACTCTGGCATTGTAGATTGTGTATTATAGTTTGTTTTAGTTTAATGTAATGTCGTCTAACTCTAATTTATGTTCAGTGTTCAGCTCCATAATATCATCACAAAGTTGCTCCAAGGTCATAGAGTCATAGAGATGGGCAGCACGGAAACAAACCCTTTGGTTTAATTTGTCCACGCTGACCAGATGTCCTAACCTAATCTAGTTCCATTTGCCAGCACTTGGCCCATATCCCTCTAAACCCTTGCGATTTATATACTCATCCAGATGCCTTTTAAATGCTGTAACTATACCAGCCTCCTACCACATCCTCTGGCAGCTCATTCCATCCACACATCACCCTCTGTGTGAAAAAGTTACCCCTTAGGTCCCTTTTATATCTTTCCCCTCTCACTTTAAACCTTTGCCCTCTAGTTCTGGACATCCCAACCCAGGGGAAAGACCTTATCTATTTATCCTATCCATGACTCTCATGATTTTGTAAACCTCTATAAGGTCATTCCTCAGCCTCCGACACTCCAGGGAAAATAGCCCCAGCCTACTCAGCCTCTCCTTTTAGCTCAAATCCTCCAACCCTGGCAACATCTTTGTAAATCTTTTCTGAACCCTTGCAAGTTTCACAACATCCTTCTGAAATGAAGGAGACCAGAATTGCACGCAATATTCAAAAAGTGGCCTAACTAATGTTGTGTACAGCCACAACTTGACGTCCCAACTCCTATACTCAATGCTCTGACCAATAAAAGAAAGTATACTAAATACCTTCACTAATCTACCTACCTGAGACTCTACTTTCCAGGAACTATGAACCTGCACTCCAAGGTCTCTTTGTTCAGTAACGCTCCCCAGGACCTAAAAAAAAGGGCGGTACAGTGGCTCACCGAACCAGGGTCCCAGGTTCGATTCCAGCCTCGGGTGACTGTCTGTGTGGAGTTTGCATATTCTCCCCTTGTCTGTGTGGGTTTCCTCCAGGTGCTCTGGTTTCCTCCCACAGTCCAAAGCTGTGCAGGTCAGGTGAATTAGCCATGCTAAATTGCCCACACTGATAGGTTCATTAGTCAGAGGGAAATGTGTCTGGGCAGGTTACTCTTCGGAGGGTCGGTGTGGACTGGTTGGGCCAAAGGGCCTCTTCCACACTGTAGGGAATCTAATCAAAATTAACAAAAAGCGTGGCTCAGTGGTTAGCACTGTTGTCTCACAGTGCCAGCGATCTGGGTTCAATTCCTGTCTCTGGCGACTATCTGTGTGGAGTTTGCACATTCTCCCTGTGTCTGCGTGGGTTTCCTTCAGGTGCTCCGGTTTCCTCCCTCAATCCAAAGATGTGCAGGTCAGGTGAATTGACCATGCTAAATTGCCCATAGTGTAAGGTGCATTAATTAGGGGTAAATAAAGGGTAGGGGAATGGGTCTGGGTGGGTTAGTGTTCGGAGGGTCAATTGGACTTCGAGTCATAGAGGTATACAGCATGGAAACAGACCCTTTGGTCCAACCTGTCCATGCCGACCAAATATCCCACCCAATCTAGTCCCACCTGCCAGCACCCGGCCCATATCCGTCCAAACTCTTCCTACTCATATACCCATCCAAATGTCTTTTAAATGTTGCAATTGTACCTCCACCACTTCCTTTGGAAGCTCATTCCATACCCGTACCACCCTCTGCATGAAAAAGTTGCCCCTTAGGTCTCTTTTACATCTTTCCCCTCTCACCCTAAACTTATGCCCACTAGTTCTGGACTCCCTGACCCCAGGGAAAAGACTTTGTCTATTTATCCTATCCATGTCCCTCATGATTTTGTAAATCTCTATAAGGTCAGCCTCCAACACTCCAGGAAAACAGCCCCAGCCTGTTCAGCCTCTCCCAATAGCTCAAATCCTCTAACCCTGGCAACATCCTTGTAAATCGTTTCTGAACCCTTTCAAGTTTCACAACATCTTTCCGATAGGTAGGAGACCAGAATTGCACGCGATATTCCAACGGTGGCCTAACCAATGTCCTGTACAGCCGCAAAATGACCTCTCAACTTCTGTACTCAGTACTCTGACCAATGAAAGAAAGCATACCAAACACTTTCCTCACTATCCTATCTACCTGCGACTCCACTTTCAAGGAGCTATGAACCTGCACTCCAAGGTGTCTTTGTTCAGTAGCACTCCCTAGGACCTTACCATTAAGTGTATACGTCCTGCTAAGATTTGCTTTCCCAAAATGCAGCACCTCACATTTATCTGAATTAAACTCCATCTGCCACGCCTCAGCCCATTGACCCATCTATTCAAGATCCTGTTGTAATCTGAGGTAACCTTCTTCTCTGTCCTCTATACCTCCAATTTTGGTGTCATCTGCAAACTACTAACTGTACCTCTTATGCTCGCAACCAAATCATTTATGTAAATGACAAAACGCGGTGGACCCAGAACCGATCCTTGTGGCACTCCACTGGTCACAGGCCTCCAGTCTGAAAAACAACCCTTCACTACCACCCTCTGTCTTCTACCTTTGAGTCAGTTTGGTATCCAAATGGCTAGTTCACCCTGTATTCCTTGAGATCTAACCTGACGAATCAATCTCCCATGGGGAACCTCATCGAATGCCTTACTGAAGTCCATATAGATCACATCTACCACTCTGCCCTCATCAATCCTCTTTGTTACTTCTTCAAAAAACTCAATCAAGTTTGTGAGACATGATTTCCCACACACAAAGCGTTGTTGACTATCCCTAATCAGTCCTTGCCTTTCGAAATACATGTCCCTCAGAATTCCCTCCAACAACATACCCACCACCAACGTCAGGCTCACCATTCTATAGTTCCCTGGCTTGTCCTTACCACCCTTCGTAAACAGTGGCACTACTTTAGCCAACCTCCAGTCTTCCGGCAACTCACCTGTGACTATCGATGATACAAATATCTCAGCAAGAGGCCCAGCACCCGGCCCATATCCCTCCAAACCTTTCCTATTCATATACCCTTCTCTAGCTTCCCGTAGGGATCCTTGTCGAGTGCCTTACTGAAGTCCATGTAGATCACGTCTACCGGTCCTGAAATCCTTGCACACAGTGTGGCACAAAAGAACTGAAGAATGCTAATATTTTAGGCTATCGAGAGCCATTGGATAAGAAAACTAGAAAGATAACATTTTGCTTTAAAGATTGTTTGGTTTGACATTTCTGTTCAATTGCAGGACTTATTTGTTGAATGATTGAATTTATTACTTGCCTGTGTGATCAATTGCATGGAAATAAACCTAAAATATTCAATTGTTTTATTCTTACAAAGGCAGAAGAAGCAGATGAAGCAATGAGCAAGTATCTCACTGAAAAGCTTCGTGCAAGAACTACATGGTTAGGCGTATGGAAAACAAATCCAGAGCTGTTCTTTGTAAAGTATGATGAAGGATCTATACCCTATGTTGGTGTCTTGGTTGAGGTAGGCTACATTATGCAAACTGACAATTTTTGTTTGCTACAAATTATAATGAAGTCTAAAGTTATTTTTGTAAACATTTTGCAATATTTTAATGAAGTTGCCTAAGAGTAAATGAGGATATATTATTGCATGCTTACCTTGCGATAAATCTCACTGACATTTCGTATTGAGAAAACCTATTAATACTTAGCAAGGAAAACAAACTAAGGACAATCACAGTTTTCCCTCTTCAACGTTCTTATGAAATTGCAAATTTTTTTTCCGTTTTACAGCTTTACTATTTTATAGTACTTGATAGTACTTTCCTGGGCAAGAAATGTGCCGAGGGTTATCAATCAATTGCCACATGATGGGATATCTCACTACGGCTGTATTTTGTCACCATTTGAGAAACAGACAAACAAACTTAGGAGAGGGGCAACTGGATAAGCAGAATTCAAGCTGTTATCACTGATTGATGTAATGGAAACTTTCTCGGTCTATGTGACTTGGTACTGGTCACTAATCTTTAGGAATCTCTGTAGTATCAAACAACTTTAACTGTCAGAGATACAATATGTAGGGAGAAAGGTGGAAACTTCTTATTTTTCCATGGAATGTGAACATCACTGACAAGAAGAGTGTTTGTTGCTGTTCACTTATTGCTTTTGAAAAGTGACTGTGAGCCACTTTCTAGAAGTACAGTCCATCTAGTGTAGGTATACCCATAATGTTGTTATGAATGGAGTTCCAGGTTTCTGATCAAGAATGGCAAATAATTCCTAGTTAAGATGGCATGCTTCTTGAAGGGGATCTTGCAGGTGGTGATGCTTCCATGTACCTTCTATATTTCTGGTTTTGAAAGGTTTTGTCAAACTAGATTTGTTGAATTGTATGTTCTTTATGATAGTCATTGCTGTCATGTGCACCAGCAATGGAAGGAGTGTTTAAGGTGTGATGAATGCCAATTGCTTCTTGAATAATTCTGGAGCTGTGCTTATCCAGGGCAAGTGAAGATTATTCTGTTCTTGTCTTTTTATTCTTGACTTTTGTGCCTCATAAATGGGGAGCATGCATTGAGCGTCAGGAGTTAAATTATGTGCTATCGAATTCTCTGTCTCTGACCTGCTCTTGTTACCACAGCATCAGTGTCAGTTAAGTTTCTGGTAACTAGTAACTATCAGAATGTTGATGATAGGGCAATTCTGCTCGTTGGATGCTGCCTGAACTGCTGTGCTCTTCCAGCACCACTAATCCAGTATTTGGTTTTCAGCATCTGCAGTCATTGTTTTTACCCAATTCAGCAATAGTCGTATTGTTGAACATCAAGGGAAATTCTTTCTTGTTAGAGATGGTCATATTTGGCATGTTACTTTTCCCTAACTGATCCATGACAAAATACCAAGTCCACATTAAGGACACCCTCCACTGTTTTGTATGGCACTACCACCATAACAAAAATTAGGTACCAGTGAAGTGACAACATAAATGAATACTAAACAGTGAAACCGAAAAGTCATCAATCTCTACTCTTCGTTCCTCCACTGATGTTGTGAGATATGCTGAGTATTACCAACATGATTTGTTTATATTGCGATATCCACAGAACTATGTGCACAGAATTAAGCAATTAAACAAATCAGATCTAAGCTTTGCAGTCACGCCACATTGAGCCATGAATGTTTGATTGACATTTAATCAACTAATATTAAGGTGAGGCGATATAAACTTCTCCATTCCCGTAAAGGCAGAATCCAGCATACCAGTAGAAAAGAAGAGGTGAAAACATCAGTTGTCTTCACTAAGAATTGCCAAATGGATGAATCATTGTGGCCATCTAAAGTCCTCAGCACCATGAATAGTTGCTGTTAACCAATTCATTCACTTGTTGAAACATCAAGAAATTGCTTGAATACACTGGGGCAACAAAAGCCATGTTCCTAATAACATTGCAGCTGTAGAACTGAAATCATGTACTTCAGAACAAGCTGTGTCAATAATCAAGCTATTCCAGTATCTGCAATCCTGGCACCATTAAGCACAGTATAAAAGTGCTGGTATGAGTCTACAAAAAAGAAAAATCTAATCTGGTCAATTGCCGCCACATCAGTCTTCTCTCAATCACCAGGATTGTGCTTGAGGGTCTTTTTGATAGTGCTGCAAGGAAGTATTTACTTACCCATGACATGACCCTCCAGGTTCAGGTTAAATTCTAGCAGAACCCTAGCTCCAAGTATCATTGCAGAGTTTAAATACTGACATAAGAGCTAAATTCAATACGTGTTTATGTTGAATGCACTTGAAACTTTTTTTATTGTACTTGAGACATTTGCACTCTGGCAAGACCATCTTAATTACCGTCACTAATTGCCTTTGAGCAGTTGATACTGGGCCATTTCCTAAATCTCTATAGTCCTTGTGATATGGATCAACTCAGTGTGTTAAGGTAGTTCAGGCCTCTAGTTCAGCAGGAATGAAGGAATGGCAATGTAGTGTTAAGTCATGATGGTATGTGACTTGGGAGGAAACTTAGAGATAGTTATGTCTAATGCATCTGTTGCCTTTGTTTTTCTAGGTAATATAGTTCATGGTTTTGAATTGTGTTGTCAAAGTAGTCTTGGCACATTGTTGCAGTGAATCTTATTGATGGTACACAGTGCTACGGCTGTGCATTGGCGATGAAAGAAATGAATATTTCAGGTGGGAACATTGAAAGCCAATCAAATGGACTGCAGTATCCTGAATGATATTGAGTTTTGTGAATGAAGGTGAAGCTGCACTTATCTGCAGTGAATGTAGAATACGTCATCATATTTCTGACTTGTACAGACAGACTTTGGGAATTCATGAATTTGTCAGAGGATCCCAGCCTTAACGATTGGAATCTTCTGCTTAGGCTGAGAGTATGAGCCTGGACCTATTCTGGGGCAAGTCTTTCCTCTGAGTGGACAATGAAAGGGCCACTCAGACTTTATCATACGCTTAAAATAACTATGATTCATTGATGCTGCAGGCCACATTAAAGACCTGCAGTTTTGGCAGGATCCTAGCTGCACCATCAAAGTCAGTCACATCCACTATCAAATGGAGAAGGTAAGGTAATGGAGAAGTGTTATGTTCTTGTGGCATTTTCTGAAGAGTTTTGAGCTTTAGTGAAGGAATGAGTGACTACAGTTATGAGGTCACACCTGTAGAGGGGAATGTTTTGAGTATTACAAATGGATTATAAACTATGACTTTTGGATATTATGGCAGTCAGTCAGTCTGATTTGTACTGGGTACTGTCAAACACGTGGGGAGAATTCCATTGCACAATTAATCTGTTTCTTGTAGTTGGTGGACAGGCCTTTGGGAGTCAGGGAGTGAATTACTTGCTGCAGATTCTGGCATGCTGTTGAAGTATTTATGTGGCGAGCCAGTTTCTGGTCAATGGTAACACCCAAGATATTGATGGTGGAGCATTCTGTGCTGGTAATAGCATTGAATGTTGAAGGTTGGATTCTATCCAGCTGCAGATGGTCATTGTCTAGAAAATGTTATTTTCCACCGAGCTTTAATGCTATCCAGGTCTTGCTGTATTTATGTTCATGTCAAAGCATTACAGACAGGAGAGGATATTATCTGATCATGCAGAATTAAAAATCTTGAAGCAATAATGTTCACTGGTATTTTACTTGTGGGCTAATGTCATATCATTTTTTTAATATATGGGGCTTGTATGTTTTAAGTTAATGATGAAGGTCCTAGTAATTGTGGGCGATTTTTTTTGTCTTCCCTTTAATGTTTTGCAGGTCAATTGTAGACCTCGACAAAGCCAATCTTCTCATTTGCGAGCTACAGTATCAATCATAGAACCATATTCTTCGAATATTGCTAATCTGCCAAGAGAACTTGTTGAGGAAGTTTTGGATGAGTTAGATCACTGTGTTCCATTGTTGGAAGTTTATCCAATAGATGATCAGGATTCAGCTGTACGTGGTATTGCTCAAGCTCTGGAAAATGTTAGGTAAACACAAAAATAAACTTTTCCAAATTTAATGATCATGTCAATTTCTACAGATTGTTAACTCCATTTTATTATGAATTTTTCAGATTCTTTTATGACTTTCTGTGGAGAGACTGGGATGATGAGGAAGGCTGTGAAAATTACACTGCACTTATAGAAGAACGTATACGTTTGTAAGCCAGTTCTATAAAACTGTTTCAAAAACTATAGCAACTAACAATGGTGTAAAATGCAAAAAAATGAGAAAAGCTCAATGTTTTATTGTTCATGCATATACAAGAATGAAGAAATTGAACTATTTTTGAAATAATTCCTGTCATGTGGTCTTATATGCAGAGAGGGCAGAAGTACTAATGTAGTTTTGCCAGGTAAACTGGTTCCTGCTGCAGTGAAGAGCCTAGCTTTGACTTTAGAAGCTGTGTTGAAGAGCATTGGAGCTGGCTTGGAAGCATCTTTATAACAGCTTGCCACAATTTTTTGGCTGTTTGTGAGGAGTGTATGAGAAACCCAACTGCCATTTAGTCAGAATACCTAGTTATGGATCAGCCAGTGTCACTTTCCCTTTCTCGTGTTTTTTTTCGCTGTCAAGGTATAGGATCAATTTCCCTTCTTGGATTGCTCAATTCTACTGGTGGAAGTAGAGTAGAATCTGAAGCTCAAACAGTCAAGATTTTTGATGAAGTGGGAACATATGCTTATTATTTTCAGCCTTGTGGAAGTGTTTTCAACTGCTGTCAGTACAAAGAAATGCATTCCAAGTCCACCAGCTATCTATTCCTTGTCTGATTTTATAATTTTTGGCACCATCAACTAATTGAGGGTTTGATTAAGAAAAAGAAAGAAGCATATGTCAGGTATAGACAGGATAGATTGAGTAAATCCTTAGAAGGTACAAAGGCAGTAGTGGTACACTTTAAGGAAATCAGGAAGGCAAAAAGGGGACATGAGATAGCTTTGGCAAATAGTGTTAAGGAGGATCCAAAGGGTTTTTATAAATACGTTAAGGACAAAAGGGTAACTAGGGAGAAAATAGGACCCCTCAAAGATCAGCAAGGCGGCCATTATATGGAGCCGCAGGAGATGGGGGAGATACTAAATGAGTATTTTGCATCAGTGCTTACTGTGGAGAAGGACATGGAAGATTAGAATATGGGAAAATAGATAGTGACATCTTGAAAATGCCCATATTACAGAAGGACATGGAATTTATAGAATATGGGAAAATAGATAGTGACATCTTGAAAATGCCCATATTACAGAGGAGGAAGTGCTGGACGTCTTGAAATATATAAAGGTGGATAATTCCCCAGAAATCTGAGAGAAGCTAGAGAAGTGATTGCTGAGATATTTGTATCATTGATAGTCGCAGGTGAGGTGCCAGATGACTGGAGGTTGGCTAATGTGGTACCACTATTTAAAAACGGTAGTAAGGACAAGCCAGGGAACTCTTGATCAGTGAGCCTGACATCAGTGGTGGTCAAGTTGTTGGAGGGAGTCCTGAGGGACAAGATTTACATGTATTTGGAAAGGCAAGGACTGATTAGGGATAGTTGACATGGCTTTTTGTGTAGAAAATCATGTCTCACGAACTTGATTAAGTTTTTTGAAGAAGTAACAAAGAGGATCGATGAGGGCAGAGTGGTGAATGTGATCTATATGGACTTCAGTAAGGCGTTCTACAAGGTTCCCATGGGAAACTGGTTAGCAAGGTTAGATCTCATGGAATACAGGGACAACTAGCCATTTGGATACTGAACTGGCTCGAAGATAGAAGACAAGAGGTGGTAGTGGAGGGTTGTCTTTCAGATTGGAGGCCTGTGACCAGTGGAGTGCCACAAGGATCGGTGCTGGGTCCACTATTTTTCGTCATTTCTAGAAATGATTTGGATATGAGCATAAGAGGCACAGTTAGTAAATTTGCAGATGACACCAAAATTGGAGGTGTAGTAGATAGCGAAGAAGGTTACCTCAGATTACAACAGGATGTTGATCAGCTGGGCCAATAGGCTGAGGAGTGGCAGATTGAGTTTAATTTAGATAAGTGCGAGGTGTTACATTTTCAGAAAGCAAATCTTAGCAGCACATATACACTTAATGGTAAGGTCCTAGGGAGTGTTGCTGAACAAAGACCTTGGAGTGCAGGTTTAAAGGTCCTTGAAAGTGGAGCCACAGATAGATAGAATAATGAAGAAGGTGTTTGATATGCTTTCCTTTATTTGGTCAGAGCATTGAGTATAGGAGTTGGGAGGTCATGTTGTGGCTGCACAGGATGTTGGGTAGGCCCCTTTTGGATTATTGCATGCAGTTCTGGTCTCCTTCCTATCGGGAGGATGTTGTGAAGTTGAAAGAGTTCAGAAACGATTTATAAGGATGTTGCCAGGGTTGGAGGATTTGAGCTATAGGGAGAGGTTGAATAGGCTGGGGCTGTTTTCCCTGGAGCATTGGATGCTGAGGAGTGACCTAATAGAGGTTTATAAAGTCATAAAGGGCATGAATAGGGTAAATAGACAAGGTGTTTTCCCTGGGGTGGGGGAGTCCATAACTAGAGGGCATAGATTTAGGATGAGAGGGGAAGGATATAAAAGAGACCTTAGGGGCAACTTTTTCACACAGAGAGTGGTGTATGTATGGACTGAGCTGCCAGAGGGAGTTGTAAAGGCTGGTACCATTACAACATTTAAAAGGTATCTGGTATATGAATATTGTATATGTATAAAAAAGGTTTGGAGGGATATGGGCCGGGTGCTGGCACGCGGGACTAGATTAGATTGGGAATATCTGGTCGGCGTGGACGAGTTGGACTGAAGGGTTTGTTTCCATGCTGTACATCTCTCTGACTCTATGTCAAGATCAAGTGAACAGTGTAGATCTTGTAACAGCTCCTGAAATTGCAGGCTTACTTACATGGTTATTATAGTTTTGTTATAGTTATTATATTTCACAAATATAAAACTTTTTTTATTTTGTTTCTTTAATATTAAAAAAACAAAAACAAGCACATTTTTTTCTCCAACAAACATCTTTCTACAAGCTTTCTGAGGCCTTCAGTGAACTGCTGAAGTTTTTTTTCCCAAATTTAGAAGCTTAAGAAAAGACTATACGTGTTTTAAAGAGAGTTTATTTTCTACATTGCAAGAAATTCTTTTGATTAGCTGAGGAATTTTTTTTTAAAACAGAGTTATGTTTTCATTTTGGGGAGTCAGCTCTGGATATTTTTTAATCTGAGGAATTTATTGAAAAGAAGTTTTTTAATTCAATAAATCAACTAAGTGTTGATTTTATTTAAGAATTTTATGCTTAATTATTAATTTTTCCGCATTTTAACATTACTTTCTCTTGGTAATGAAAGGTAGTTTATTTTATGTATAAGGTGTTGTTGAAAGTTGTTTTTTTTTAGGCTTAACGACATTGAGGGTGTATAAGAGGCACAGAGTGAGATGGCTAGTAGATGTAGAAAAGTAATTACAGCAGGATCAGTCAGATAGACGGGTGACTGTCAAGAAAGTTAAGAAGTTAGTTCAAAAGTCTCCAGTGGCTATTCCTTTTCCGAATAGATATTTAGCTTTGGGTACTCTTGAAATGGATAGTGTCTCTGAGGAAAGTAGAAGGGACAGTCAGTTATTGGATACCAGTAATGATTATTATGTTAGGCAGGGTTTGACAAAATTTAGAAGAATGCTTGTTATCGGGACTTTCATGTCAGGGGCACAGGCAAAAGATTCTGAGGCAGTGAGCATAAGTTTAGGATGGTATGCTGCTTTCCTGGTGCTAGGATTAAGGATGTCTCTAAATGTTTCATGCATATTGTTAAAGGAGATATTGAGAAGCCAGAAATTATTTTACACATTGGTAGGAATGACATTTTTAGGGAAAAGATTAAAGCTTTACTGAGTGAATATATAAGAGGTTAGTTAGAAGATTAAAAAATGGAACCTTAAAAGTAGTAATATCTGGTTTATGCTAAAGTCAAATGAGGGAAGGATCAAAGGGATAAAGGAGATGAGTCAGTGGCTGAAGACGTCCTGTTTTGTTGAGGAATTTGGGTTTTAGGACAATTGGGATCTCTTCTGAGACAGAAAAGACCAGTTCAAAAAGGATGGATTTAACCTGAACTGGACAGGGACCAATATCTTAGTGGAGAGATTTGAGTTTGATTTTACTGTCATGTGTACTTTGCAGTAAGAGTACAATAAAATACAGTGGAAAAACTTTCATTGTCGCCATGATATCGTGCCATTTTGAATAATTTAAGAACAAGGGGGAAAAAAGAAAGGTATAACTTAACAAGATTCAATCAGTCCTGAGCCAGCTTGTCATCATCAACAAAGCCTGTGCTGCCATCCCTCCCCCACTGCACCATTGCCATCTATACCAGACCCAACCAACATCAAAGTCACTGATCCTCATCATAGCCACTGGGCTGATACTCCTCCACCACTGCATTGCCACTGCCTGCACTGGACCAACCAATGTCAGAATTGTACCTCTCATCACTGAGCCTACCTGATAGAGGTTACTGTGATGCCCTTCTGCCATTGGTTCGCTACCACCTGTGCTGGATCCAGCCAACAACAAAGTCACTTATCCTCAAGTGCCATCTTTTGCTGCTGGACTTATCTCATCAACGTTACCTCTGCTGATGTAACAGCCACTGATTCTAGGTCTTGTGCCTGCTTTGGAAAAGTAGGTAGGGACCTGCTCGAAATCCAGGCCCTGGGCCCACTCACATTCAGTGGGAGGTCCACCCAAGGGCCTGCCTGAGGTCCACACCCTGGGCCTGGCTTGAGACCCCTTGAGATGTATGGTAGGCCTCCTCAAGTACATGCACTGGGTCCATTCGTGATCTCTTCACTGGGCTCTCACTGTCGCCAGTGCCATCCAAGCTCAGGACAAGGTAAGTAAGTGAAAAAAGAAGTTTCGAGGGATATGGGCCAGTACTAGGAAGGTTGGACTAGTCCAATTTGGGTTTATGTTTGGCATGAACTGATTGGACCAAAGAATCTCTTTCTGTGCTCTATGACACTATGAGTCTATGAGTTTATCAATCAATCATAGGGCTGACTCTTACCTTCCTTTGGCTAGTTTTATCTAGTTTTTTTTGGGAGGTTTTTTTGACACAAGGCCCAGTGAAATCTCTCTCAAAGCATAATTCAATACCATGCCCTTTTGGCACCCATTTTGCCCAATACTAGCCTATCTTACCATGCAGATTTCTGGAAAAAGTCTCCATTCTCCAGACATCTGTATTGCTGGTATCCGCACCAGATTTAAAAGGCTGATATGCATCTGTACAAGTACATGTATTCTGAACTTGCCTGCTTGTGACAGGCATACATCCAGAAGATGTCAGAGAAGGGTTAAATGATGCCATGTACTGGTGGGCAGGGTGGTGCAGAGGGCCAGCAGAGGAGGCCACGTTTTCTGATGGGTTTGGACACTTGTGTGAAATCCCTAAGTCATCATTAAATCTTCATGTGCTAACAGATATTTAGTTTTAAGTAGCTCATAAATGAGTAGAATTATTTCCTTCCTGTCACTTAACAAAAGTGGGACAGTTTTCCCATCACCAGGAGTCAGAGGAGCAGTACCTTGTGCAGCTGTCCTGGTCTGCACACCATCCTGCCCACTCCACCAGGCTCCATTAATTTCTGCCTGAGGTGTAACTGGATGGAAAGAGGCTGCAAGAGTATATGAACAGTTTAAGTGAGTGGAAGGAATGTGTCATGTTTAGTGTAATGTAAAATTATCCACCATGCTAGGCAGAATAAAAATAAGATTTTTTTAAAAAAGGTCGCAGATTGCTACATGTTAATATGCAGGAAATTTTGGGGTGTCCTAGCATACGAATCACATAAAGTTAACAGAAGAGCACAGCAAGCAATTAAAAATAATATGTTAGCCTACATCATAAAAGTTAGAACAAAAAGAACTGCAGATGCTGGAATCCAAAGTAGACAAGCAGGTGGCTGATAGAATACAGCTAGCCAGACAGCATCAGGAGGTGGAGAAGTCTGATGTTTCGGATATAACCGTTCTTCAGGAATGGAGATGGGGGTAGGGGGATTTTCAGATTATGAGGCGGAGGGAGGAAGGGTTATGGTTGGGGAGAGAGGCGGAATAGTGAGGTGGTGATAGGTGAATACAGGTGGCAGATAGGTCGATGAGAGGAATGAATCCAGTTGGTAGCTGAAAGGAAAGGTCTCTTGGAAGGATGAAAGGGAAGAGGCGGGACTAGAAAGTGAATTGGGGGATGGGTGGGAAGATTATTTGAAACTGGAGAACTCAATGTTGAGTCCTCTGGTCTGTAGGCTGCCCAGGCGAAAAATGAGGTGTTATTCCTCCAATTTGCAGTCTCATTCACTGTGGCAATGGAGGAGACCAAGGATGGACATGTTGGAGAGAGAGTGGGAAGAGGAATTGAAATGGACGGTGACCAGGAGGTCGAGCTTGCCATTGTGAGCCTGGCTGAGATGCTTTGCGAAATGTGCTCTTAGTTTACGTTTGATCTCACCAATGTAGAAAAGACCACATTGGGACCACTGGATATAGTAAACTAGGTTGGAGGAGATACAGATGAACCTCTGTCTCACCTGGAAGGACTGTTTAGGGCCCTGGATGGAGGTAAGGGAGGTGGTGTGCCAGCAGTTTTTGCGTCTTTTATGGTTGCAGGGGAAGATACCTGGTGTTTGTGGGGTTTGGTTGGGAGGGTGGTGCGAACCAAGGAGTGGTGAAGCGATCGGACCTTGCAGAAAGCAGAAAGGGGAAGATGTTATTGGTGGCCCTGTCTAATTGAAGTGTTTGAGAATGATACATTGGATGCATAATCAGGTGGGGTGGAAAGTGAGGACAAGGGGCACCCTGTCTTTATTATGTTTGGACAGGGCAGGGTTTACCCCAGTGGAGCAGGGAATGGAGGAGTGCATTGGAGGGCTGTCTGGATAACAGAGGTGGGAAAAGCACATTGTTTAAAATAGGGATGCTTGGAACGTCTCCCAGTCAGAGCAGATGTGACGGAGATGGAGGAATTGGGAAGACAGGATGGAGTTTTTGCAGGATACACGTTGGCAGGAGATGTAGTTCAGGTAGTTATGGGAGTCTGTGCGTATGTAGTAAATGTCAGTTCGTAAACTGATGCCGGTGATGGAAACTGAGAGGTCAAGGAAGGGGAGGGTGGTGTCCAAGATGGACCAAGTGAATTTGAGGGCAGGGTAGAAATTGTTGGCAAAGTCGATAAACTGCTCCAATTTAGCCTGGGTGCAGGATGCAACAGCGATGCAGTCATCGATGTAACTGTGGGAAGAGTTGGGCACCAGTGTCCGTTTGTGTACTGAAGAGGAACTATTTGACTTGGCCAACAAAGAGGCTCCTGCAACCATAAAAGGTGCAAAACCCAACGGCACACCACCTCCCTCACCTCCATCCAGGGTCTGGAAAGGTCCTTCCAGGTGAGACAGTGGTTCACCTACCTCTCGTCCAAGCTAATTTACTGTATCTGGTGCGCCCAATGTGGTCTTCTCTACATCGGTGAGACTAAATGTAAACTAAGGGATGTTTTGCAGAGCATCTCAGCCTGACTCGCAAGGGCAAGCCTGACCTCCTGGTCACCGCCCATTTCAATTCCTTTTTCAATTCCCTCTCCAACATGCCCATCTTCGGTTTCCTCCACTGCCACAGTGAATGAGACTGCAAATTGGAGAAATAACACCTCATTTTTCGCCTGGACCAGAGGACTCAACATTGAGTTCTCCGATTTCAAATAACTTTACCACTTATCCCCCAACTCACTTTCTAGCCTCACTTCCTCCATTTCATCCCTCCTCCTCCCTTCCACCCTTGTGTCCTACCTTTTCTTTCAGCTACCAACCGGATTCATTTCCCGCCCCCCCCTCCATTGACCTACCAGGTTGAACCTACCACCTGTATTCACCTATCATCAACTCACCATTCTGTCCCTCTCCCCACCCATAAGCATCCACCCCTCTCTTTATCTGAAACTCTCTCTACCCCCACCTCCATTCCTGAAGAAGGCTTATATCTGAAACTTTGGACTTGTCCAATTTCTGATGCTGCCTGGCTTCCTGTACCTTTCTAGCCTCCTCCTTGCATTATTAAGGTGTTAGACTATAAAAGGAAAAAAAATTCTTGTTATGATTATATGTGACTCTGATGAGATCACACCTGGTATACAGTATGTGCTCTGTGTAAATGATAAACTTGCCTTTCACAGGCTGCCATTAAAGTTCACTACATTGTTTCCTAGGTATGAAGGGAAGCTAAATAGAATGGCCTGATGTTATCTGGAATTCATAAGAATGAACAGCAAGGGTTTGATAATGTAGATACTGGGAAGCTGATTTCCTTAGCTGGAGAGTCTAGAATTAGAACAAAGAACACTACAGCACAGGAACCACCCCTTCAGCCCAGGATGTTATGCCGAACATGTCGACAAATGAAATTAATCCCTGCTGCCTGCATCTGTTCCATATTCCTACATTTCTTGCATTTTTATATACTTATTTAAAAGCCCCTTAAACACCCCTTTCTGCCTCCACCACCATCCCTGGCAGCATGTTCCAGACACATACCACTCTCCACGTTAAATAAAACCCTGCCCCTCACATGTCATTTGAACTTTCCCCCTCTCATTTTAAGTGCACGCCCTCTAGTATTAAACATTTCAACTCTAGGAAAGAGATTCTGACTGTCAACCCTACCTACGCATCTCCATTTTATCGACTTCTATAAAGTCTCCCCTCAGCTCTGCTGCTCCAGAGAAAACAACCCTAGCTTTTTTAGCCTCTCTTTAGAGCTGAATTCTTTACTTTTGTGATGGAGCTGGCAATGGTTCAGATGTAGTATGGCTAAGAATCCAGTTTCTCATTTTGTAACTCCATCAATGCTGTTTGCCAAGTATACATAGATTGTATACAGCAATTCAAATTTCAATATGCTGCATATTACCTGGATTCCACAAGCAGGTACCAAGTTGCTTGCACAAAAACTAAAGAAGCATTTAACTTTGAACATAAAGAACAAGAGTTCTTATGATATTGAGCTTAGGTTACCAAAGAACAAAAATATTACTACATACATATCAGAGTCATGCGTAAACCAACAGCTTCAAGTGCTAATTATACTTGTCATAGTGTAGTAAAGACCCAGAGGTACTTCCGTTGCAGAGAAATAGCCTGGCGTTCCATGAACTATTAACATTGCAGGTGGTAATAATTTCCTTTCTCCATAATTTTTCACAAATTGGAAGTTGTCATTTTCTATCTGGAAACAACTAGAACACCATAAGCAGCCAAGAACCGAACAAAAGATTTACTGGGAATGCATCTAACAGCTGGTATCCAAAGCAAACCTTTTTTAAAAAACACAAATGTGTCCACATGCTACTCAGGTCACATTTTCATAAATGGTCCCTTGAGAGAACTTAATTTGACAGAAGCTTACAACAGAGAACGCAACTTCTTTTTAATATTGCACAACTCAAAGAAATTCAAATGTTAAATAAAGTTAAAGCATTGTAAACTAATTAAGATATATTACCAGAACCCTCCATCTCCTTAACACCACACTCCAGCAATGTTCTGGCAACACAGTTGGTTCTGCTATGACGTTCATTTCTTCAGCGTGAATTGGCTATGACACGATTGTTGAATTTAAACCGTTATTTGTAGAATGCAAACTTTCCCTACTTGCATTGATTATAACGTGATTCCAGTCCCATTGGTTTAAATGGTGCCTTTGTTAATACGATTTTGTGGGGTCACGTGGTAACTGAACCGTCATGTCATCAGAATAGACTGTAAAGAGGAGATTTTAAAATGGCCAGCATTGTAAATCAACAAACACAGCTTCTGGGTTAAGAATTGTCAGTAAGTGCAAAACAAGAAATTTATTAAATCACTCAAGAATGCAACTTTGAAATCTTCTGCTTGATTTCCTCAAGGTTCAGGCACTAGGAGTTTTATTTTCACTTGATCATTTCTAAATCTAGGGACCCAAATTTCAGGATCAAGGGTTCAACATTCAGACGAGACAAGTCTTCTCACCAGTGATTGTGAATATTCAGACTTCTCAAGCCCAGAAATCTGTGGGTGCTCAATTCTTAAGTTTCAAGATAGATCACACTGGCATTGTATCAACTATTTCAGAAGATCAGGGAGACCACAGTAGAGTCATAGAGATGTACAACATGGAAACAGACCCTTTGGTCCAACCTGTCCATGCCAACCAGATACCCAATCTAATCTAGTCCCACCTGCCAGCATCCGCCTCATATCCCTCCAAACCCTTCCTATTCATATACCCATCCAAATGTCTCTTAAATGTTGCAATTGTACCAGCCTCCCCCACTTCCTCTGGCAGCTCATTCCATACACATACCAACCTCTGCGTGAAAATGTTGCCCCTTAGGTCTCTTTTATATCTTTCCCCTCTCACCCTAAACCTATGCCCTCTAGTTCTGGATTCCCCGAACCCAGGGAAAAGATTTTGTCTATTTACCCTATCCGTGGCCCTCATGATTTTGTAAACCTCTACAAGGTCACTCCTCAACCTCCAACGCTCCAGGGAAAACAGCCCCAGCTTGTTCTGCCTCTCCCTATAGCTCAAATCCTCCAAACCTGCAACATCCTTGTAAATCTTTTCTGAACCCTTTCAAGTTTCACAGCATCTTTCCGATAGGAAGGAGACCAGAATTGCATGCAATATTCCAACAGTGGCCTAACCAATGTCATGTACAGCCGCAACATGACCTCCCAACTCCTACTCAATACTCTGACCAATAAAAGAAAGCATACCAAACGTCGTCTTCACTATCCTATCTACCAGCGTCTCCACTTTCAAGGAGATGTGAACCTGCACTCCAAGGTCTCTTTATTCAGCTCTAGGACCTAGAAATGAGGTAGAAGTTTATTTAATATTTAGCAGTTGGGAGGAACTTTTCATAATTAAGAAGCAAACTTTACCAACTATTCTTATACTGCAATAATCTTTTTATATTCACTTCTACATGTATTTAATAATTCTCAGATTTTATGATATTCAAGATGGAACAATACCAGGCCCTATAGGTCAGCGTTTCAAAAGAACATTGGAAAAGTATAGAAACAAACGTGTGGAGCTTATTGAGTACCAAAGCAATATAAGAGAGGACCCATCAGCAGCCGAAGCAGTGGAATGTTGGAAAAAGTATTATGAAATTTTAATGATTTGTGGACTACTAAAAATCTGGGAAGATTTGCGTCTTAGGTAACAGCATCAAAGTGGATCTTCATTATGTTAAATTTAATGCAAAGTTATATCATGCAAAGATTTATTTCATTTAATGTTTTTTTCTTCCTGAGGCTTTTCAGTACTTTTAGTACATTTAGCCACCTGAAATCAAATTATCTATATTATATAAGATATCCCAAACAGCTCTCAAAGTATTTACAAGCAACAAATTCAAGTGTATTGACAAGCAACAAATTCAGATTATCTGATTGCAATTCTACGACAGTTATACACTTGAATTTGTTGCTTATAAATAATTTGACAGCTGTTTAGGATATCCTATAGATTATATTGCATTCTTTGTTTGGAATTGACCTCTTCCTGACAGCATGAACAAGAAAACTAATCATGTGGGATATTTGAATCATCAACTTTGTTCTTCAAATCTGTTTCCTGTGGGTATTTCACTCACTTTGAAATATCATTCTACATGCATTAACTCCAACTGAAATTTTAAAATGGTGGATATAAGCAATACTCACTTAGATTTTTTTCCATATCTGTACTTTTAAGGTGTTTTTACGCCAGTTGTGTCATTAATTTCAATCTGTTCTGAACATTCCGAATTTGGTTGAAAGCCCAGATGTTCATTAGAGTACTGAAACAGCCAAGCTCCAGAGAAAATATAGCATTTTTTAAAAAATCATTATTGGAATGTATGCGTTACTGGCTAGGTAGCACTTCTTACGTGTCCCTAATGGGCAATTAAGAGTCAACCACATGGTTGTGTGTCTGGAGCTGGCCAGACGAGGTAAGAGTGAACTAGATTGATTTTTACAACAATCTATAGTGTTGCATGGTCACCATTAAACTAGCTTATAATACAAGTTTTTCATTGTTTTCACATGGTGGAATTTGAATAGATATCTCCAGAGCATTAGCATGGGATTCTGGAGTTGTAGTCCAGTGGCAGTACCACTACATGACTGCCTGATGGATGACTCTCTGATCTCATGTCAATTCATGATGTTTGTTTATACAAGATAAAGATTCCAATATGAAGAGTTTCTGCTGTGTGTTGCTTTTAAAGGGCCTAGGTGATTAACATTTTTTATTGATCTGTTTGACAGGAGTTTTTATTTTAAGGAAATGTAATGTTATGATTGACGTTTTGCAAAAGATATTTTAACGCATACTATTGTATGGGGCTGCATTGCTGGAGATGATGGGCATAACGCCATAAGAAATAGGAACAGATGTAGGCAGTTTGGCCCCTCAAGCCTACTCTGCCATTCAATAGGTTCATGGCTGATCCAAAACTCCTCATGTCTACTTGCCTGCCTGCCTTTACCCCATAAGCTTAGATTCCCCTACAGATCATGAATCTATCTATCTCAGCCTTAAATATACACAAGTACCCTATCCCAGAGCTCTCTGTGGCAAGGAGTTCCAAAGACTTTCAACCCTTTGAGAGAAGAAATTTCTCCTTATCTCACTTTTAAATTGGGACCCCTTAATTCTGAGACTATGCCTTCTGGTCCGAGCCGCTCCCATGAGGGGAAATATCCTCTCAGCATTTACCCTATCCAGCCTCTTAAGAATTATATGTTTCAAAGCAATCACGTCATGGGTGACACCTTTTGAAATTAGTTTGGATAACGGACCCTTTGAAAAGCTATGGTTCAAGATACCTGAGTCCTTTAAAAGTTCAGTCTCCACTATGGAGCTGGCCAGATCAGGAATGCAGAATGCGGTTTGTAACCCAAGCTAGCTTACATCCTTAAATAGTGCTGATGTAAATCAGAAACCCCACAAATGAGGCCTGCAATCCAGAATGAGGTCCTGGTCACCATTTTCATGTGTCCATGAAAATCCAGTGATATACTTAGCAATTTTCAATAGGTTTTTTTGTTTACGCAGTTGAAGATAAACATTTCCTTGAGTAACATTATAATTTCTTCCCTTTCTATTGGACTCATGTTTACTTTCATGAATTTTTTCCTTTTTTACTACTAGCAAAAGTTAATTCCTCTGTTTTAAATTTCTTGCTAATTTATTCTTTAGTTAATTTTCTAACCCGATCAACTTCTTGTCATCCTTTGGTGATTTTAAAAATTCTCAATTCTCAGATTTTGTGGGAATATTGTTAGGAGAAAGTGAGGACTGCAGATGCTGGAGATCAGAGCTGAAAATGTGTTGCTGGAAAAGCGCAGCAGGTCAGGTAGCATCGAAGGAGCAGGAAGATCGAAATTTCGGGCATGAGCCCTTCTTCAGGAAAAGAAGGACTCGACACAATAGACACAAAAGTGGGGAACTAATGCTAAAATTATGTACAGCCTTGGCAAAACTTCAGTTGGAGTACTGCACACAGGTTTAGTCTCCACACTACAAAAATGATATTGAGAAACTAAAGAAGGTGTAAAAAGAGAGCAACAAGAACGTTACCATTTGCAAGGATGCTGCTATCAAGAAGGATTAAACATCATGGAATTCTTTCCTGAAGAAGGGCTCATGTCCGAAGCGTCGATTCTCCTGCTCCTTGGATGCTACCTGACCTGCTGCGCTTTTCCAGCAACACATTTTCAGCTGGGAATATTATTAGCTTATTTTAATCTGACACTCTGTTTAATTTACCTAATTGGCCATTGCAGTACTGCATTTCCAGTAAAGATTTTATTCATCAAGAGAATGTATATTTATTGAGAATAATGAAGTAATTTTTAAAAATATTTGCCATTGCTCACCTACTGTTATATATTGAATTCAGTTCTTTATGTTCATTATTTTCGTCAATGACAGAGCACATGGACCGTTTTTTCCACGAATATTGAGGCGTAGAAAAGGACAACGCTCTTCTGGAAAAATTGTAACACACATTGTGGCAAAAATGTTGACAGCTGACATGGTGAGTTATTCCAGTGAGTTTTATTAAGTTAACTGTTTAAATATATCTGTCCATCACTTTATAGTAATAGCTGCCCTGATTAATGTGTATTGGTAATAATACACTCATGTTATTGTCAAAACCAAAAATTAAAATTACTTGTTGGAGATATCTTAAAGGCTTTATTGTTCTTTATACCATTCTCTGTCAAACTAAGTCATACAGGACAAGCAGCTCAAAGGTTTAATCCTATTCCATAACAGGGCCAGTTAATCCTTGCAAAGTAAGAACCTAAATCATGTAGAAGAAAACATCAGAGAATTCAAACAAAAAAATCACTGAAAGTAATTTCACATGTTGATAAGGTCATTAGGAGTGCAAACACAGTGATAATAAGTTTGGAGCAATAGACACAAAAGTGGGGAACTAGTGCTAAAATTATGTACAGCCTTGGCAAAACTTCAGTTGGAGTACTGCACAGGTTTAGTCTCCACACTACAAAAATGATATTGAGAAACTAAAGAAGGTGTAAAAAGAGAGCAACAAGAACGTTACCATTTGCAAGGATGCAGCTATCATGAAGGATTAAACATCATGGAATTCTTTTCTCTGAAGGGACATCCCACTTCAAACCTCTCACTCCAGGTTACCAAATGAACACGTGCATCCTTCCCCTGATATTTTTGGAAGCACCATGTATCCACAAATTTTCTTCCTCTCCCTATCCTTAATTTGCAGGGATGAAAGTCACCCAGTTTTAGCTTCTTCCCTTTTTCTGCAGATCCACCATAGAAAAAGTGCAGCACAGTAGAAAAAAAAGTGTATAATAATAATGGTGATGATCCAAATGACAAGGACCAAAATTCACAGTTGCTTAATGTTGTGGTCTTTCAAGACAGCAGCATATGTCAGGACTACAACCATCCCTTTTATAGCACTACACCAGGAACAGCCAAGGAGTAAGATAACATGAGGCAACGCCCACCTTAATACCATGACCTTTCTATACAAGGAGCCAATCTGTAGGCCATTGATGTCATGTCACTGTGCCTTAAAATGGCTTCAGAGCTCGATTTAATGCAATAGGAAGTTGGGTGTTCAATTTATAGATGGTGCTCCCAGCCAAGTTTTTTTAGCAGAAAATTTCTATGCACTTTTTACACCATACATAGCATAGAAATGGGGAGGAGCATCAAGTCAGGATTTTCCAAACAATTTTTAATAATTTAGTTTTGTGCAGTTTTGAAGTTAAGTAAACATAGAACAATACACACAGAACAGGCCATTCGGCCCTCAGTGTTGCATCGACTTGTGAACTAATCTAAGCTCATCACCCTACACTATCCCATCATCATCCATATGCTTATCCAAGGATTGTTTAAGTGCCGCTAATGTGGCTGAGTTCACAACATTGGCAGACAGGGCATTCTACGTCTTTAACACTCTGAGTAAAGAACTTGCCTCTGACATCTATCTTAAATCTATCACCTCTCAATTTGCAGCTATGCCCCCTCGTGCAAGCAAACATCATCATCCTAGGAAAAAGACTCTCACTGTCCACCCTATCTAATCCTCTGATCATCTTGTATGTCTCTATTCAACCCCCTCTTAGCCTTCTTCTCTGCAATGAGAACAGATCCAAGTCCTGCAACCTTTCCTCATAAGACCTTCGCTCCAGACCAGGCAACATCCTGGTAAATCTCCTCTGCACCTTTTCCAATGCTTCCACATCCTTCCTGTAATAGGGCGACCAGAGCTGCATACAATACTCCAAGAGAGACCTCAATATTAAGCAACTGTGAATTTTGGTCCTTGTCATTCAGATCATCACCATTATTTGTACAGTTACAGCATGATATCATGGCTTCGGAACTCAATCCCGCTACTAATGAAACCTAACATAGCGTATGCCTTCTTAACAGCACAATCAACTTGGTTGGCAACTTTCAGAGATCTGTGTACATGGACTCCAAAATCCCTCTGCACAATCACACTACCAAGAATCTTTCCACTGACCCAGTATTCTGCCTTCCTGTTTTCTTACCAAAGTGAATCACCTTACATTTATCTGCATTGAACTCCATTTGCATCCTCTCAGCTCAATTCTGCAGTTTATCCAAGTCCCCCTGCAACATTCTTCCACACTGTCCACCACTCCACCAACTTTAGTATCATCTGCATACTTACTAACCCATCCACCTATGCATGCATCCAAGTCGTTTATAAAAATGAGAAACAGCAATGGTCCCAAAACAGATCCTTGTGGCACGCCACTAGTAACCGGGCTCCAGGCTGAATATTTTCCATCAACCACCACTCGTTGCCTTCTTACAGAAAGCCAATTTCTATTCCAAATTGACCAATCACCTTCAATCCGATGCTTCCACATTTTCTCCAATAGCCTACCATGTGTAACCTTATCAAAGGCTTTACTGAAGTCCATGTACACCACATCAACTGCCCTACCTTCATCCACATGCTTGGTCACCTTCTCAAAAAACTCATGAGGTTTGAGAGACATGACCTGCTCTTGACAAATCCATGTTCACAATTTCCAATCAAATTGGTGCTTGCTAGATGATTATAAATCCTATCCCTTATAATCCTTTCCAGAACTTTTCCTACAACAGACATAGAGCTCACTGGTCTATAATTAACTGGGTCATCTCTACTGCCCTTCTTGATCAAGGGCACAACATTTGCAATTCTCCAGTCCTCTGGTACTAAACCTGTAGACAATGACGACTCAAAGATCAAGGCCAAATGCTGTGCCATCTCTTCCCTAGATTCCCAGGGAATTCTTGGAAAAATCCCATCCAGCTCAGGGGACTTACCTACTTTCACATCTTCGAGAATTGATAACACCTCCTCTTTACTAATCTCAATTGTTTCAAGTCTAATAACCCCTATCTCAATCTTCTCCTCTACAATATTCTCCTTTTCCTGAGTGAAAACAGATGAGAAATATTTGTTTAGCACCTTTCCGATCTCCACAGGATTCACAACTTCCTACTTCTGTCTTTGACAGGCCGTATTCCTACCTTAGTGATCCTTTTATTCCTCACATACCAAGAAAGCTTTAGGGTTCTCCTTCATTCCACCTGCTAAAGACTGCTCATGTCCCCTCCTTGCTCTTCTTAACTCTCTCTTTAATTCCTTCCTAGTTGCTGTGTAACTCTCCATTGCCTCATCTGAACCAACTTGCCTCATCAACACATAAGCCTCTTTCTTCCGCTTAACAAGAGATACAATTTCTTTAGTAAACCATGGCTCCCTTACCTTATCATTTCCTCCCTGCCTAACAGGGACATACCTATCAAAGACACGCAATATCTGTTCCTTCAACCAGCTGCACATTTCAATTGTCCCCATCCCCTTCATTTTGCTGCCCCATTCCATGTCTCCGAAGTGTTTCTTAATCACATTATATTTGCCCTTTCCCCATCTGTATTTCTTGCCCTGTGGCATGTACCTATCCCTTTCCATCGCTAAGCTAAACATAACCAAATTATGGTCACTCTCTCCAAAGTGCTCACCTATCACTAAATCAAACACCTGGCCTGGTTCATTACTAAGTACCAGATCCAGTGTGGCCTCCTCTCTTGTCAGCCCTTCGACATAATGTGTCAGGAAACCCTCCTGCACACATTGGACAAAAACTGATCCATCCAATGTACTAGAGTTATAGCATTTCCAGTCAACGTTGGGGGTGTTAAAGTCTTCCATAATGACCCACTGTTCCTTTCACTCCTGCCCAGAATCGATTTGCCAATCCTCTCCTCCACATCCCTGCAACTTTGCGGAGGCTTATAAACAATTCCCAGCTGTGTGACCTTTCCTGTTTCTAACCTCAGCCCATACCACCTCAGTAAACAAGTCCTCGTCAAAAGTTCTTTCAGCCACTGTTATATTGTCCGTGACTAACAAAGTCACACCTTCCCCTCTTTATCACCTTCTCTGATCTTAATGAAAGATCTAAACCCTGGAAACTGCAACATCCATTCCTGACCTTGCTCTATCCACGTCTCAGAAATGGACACAACATCGAAGTCCCAATTAACTATCCATGCTGCAAGCTCACCTACCTATTTCTGGATATTCCTAGTATTGAAGTAGACACACTTGAAGCCAGCTTGCTGTCTGCCAGCACACTCCTGTCACCATGAAATACTGTCTATGTCCTCCCTACTCTCATCCTCCTGTGTACTGGAAGTAAAAAACAAGTTCCCATCCCCCTGCTGAGCTAGTTTAAACACCCAAATCATTGAGCTGTTTAACCATAGTTGAAGTATGCTAGCTCTGGAGGGGTGAAAATCTGCAGTGTTGTATTGTTTTCAGTAAGCATAATTGTCTGGATCTGATTCAAAACAATCAGTGTTTCACTACCACTCTTTGGTAAAAGCTTTCAAAACTGACAATGTTTAATATCACTTTAATTTGCACAAATAAAGCATGGCAAAGGCATGGAACGAGATTATAACATGAATGAGAGTTCAGAAAGTAACCTATCAGCATTATAAATGTTTTTAGAGGAAGTCCATTTGATACCATATCCTATTTATTTTTGAGGCTGATTGTCAATGTATGAGGAAGGTTGTGAACACCAAAACAGAAAATCCAGTTTTTTTTTAACATTCATTCCTCACTCACATAGGCTGCTTTTCATTTGAATTGTAGAATGCATGGAATATGTTTTCATTTAATAACTTACTTTTCCTAAATATGGGCGTGAGAATGTCATGATATTTATCACAGAGGAGCACCATCTTTCTGTTTGAATGCAATTATTTATTTGGGCTACAGTTATACTTGCTTTCTGCAGATTAAGGATTTCTCTGCTAATACACTAATTCAGCAACATGACAACTTAGATGCATCCTTAGACAGTTGCTTCAGTGGAGACACAGTGGTAATTTTTCCAGGAGAATATCATGCCTCAGGATTTGGAATGTTAACAGATGATATCGTTATTAGAGGTAAGTTGTGAAACAATATGTTTATATGCCACCATTATGATCTTTTCTTAACTGCAACTGAAAGTTGATAAATATGGAAGAATATTAGGGGGAATCTCTGAGAAATTTCAACATCTGCGTAGATGTTTTCTACTGCAATTAGTATGGTCCTTTGTTATATTCCCGCTCTAATGTTGGTTCATTTGAATTTTTGGACAATAATCCCCTTCAGTCAATGCTTCCCCTTCAGCCAATGCAAAACCTCAGTTAAGTAAAAACAAACAATAGTGAGATTGCCAGTTCAGTTGTGGAAAGTTCTTAATTGCTACCATAATCCAGATAATTTTGTCACTGAGATGGCAACCACTGTTAACGATAGATCTTGGATGCTTAAATAATTACGCACTGTTATCAGATAAGTACTCTTGTGTTCATATGTGTTCGTATTTTAATAAGTTTTATTTTAACACAAACATTAACTCATTTAAATTAAATATGCTGACATATTTGCTGAAATAATGAAGGATTGTCAGGCCATTTTAAAAACGGAGGAATGAAAACTGCACTTTCTTACTTCATTGCCCTACATTTATTGCACTAAATTATTTCCCAACCACTTGATTACTGAATTCTATTCATCTTGTTCTTAGACGTGAATCTGTTTGTTCCAATTGATCTTACAAAATAAAACAAACCACTTAGACACAATAGGAAGAACTTATTCTTGACATTATTTTGTTATGATTCCTATTTTTCTAAATTTCAGACGTTCAATTTAAATAAAATATACTCTGTGAGTTATAGGGATGACTAAAAGGGCAAAGCGCTGTTACACTAGGACTTGAATGTTACCAATTCAGTTGTGTTGACAGATTGGCAACAGGTCAACATGTCTCAACAGGCAAGCATGGCTGGCAGTGGCAGATGTCACAAGCAGTCAAGGGATCATTGCAGGAAAATGGATCTAGCGCAGGAAGAAATTTAATTATGGTCAGGAAAAATGAGTGATTTTTTAGAGTTGAAAACTCTGAAAACCTTGAATTAAAAGGCATCCATCAGTTGTGAGGTCAGGTGGTAAATCCACATATGATACAACATCAGATACCAGTGTCCACATTCAGGCTTCCACTTCTCATGCACCCAATCCCCATGCTTAGCTCTGAGTGAATGTTGTATTGACATGATGCAACTTCACAAAACTCGCTAATGATGAATGTCAATTCACCTTATCATGTGGCAGTACAGTATTGCGCATTTAAATTATCTAAGCAACATAGTTGCACCATGAAGTGACGTTGCCCATGTCTATACTTAAAAACAAATGTGCTCAGAATGTCAGGGAATGCCAGTACACCAGAGGTGGAATGCCTTTCATTGTCATTACACCAGTGGAACTGGAGGCCATAAAGATTGGGTGGGTCAAACAGAGCAACCTGTCGCTGAAGGCAAGATAGGTGTAAACGCTGGAGAGAGTGAGTAAAACTTTTGGTTGTGTCCAACATTCCCAAGATGATAGCAAAATACTACATATGCTGGAAACTTAAATACAGAACCCTAGAAACATACATCAGACTGGCAGCAGCAATGAAGAGAGAAATGCATTTAATTTTCAAGCTAAGGATTGTCCTGTTCTCGAAAATTCCCAAACCAAAATCTCAGAACTGGTCAGTAACATTTTCAATCTCTCATAAATGTTTAATGATAGACTTGAGTATGTGAGCACTACCGATGCCTTGGTTGCCGCCTCTCTGAAAAGATCACTATTGACAGTGTCACTTCAGACTTCTACAAACTATGCTCCAAGTGTTTGACAACAGATGTCCACATCTCAACAAAAACTTGTGTAGAGAAATTGTCGCCAGACTCCTGCACTGCAGTGAGCCCTGGACAGTGTATTAGCAACACATAGCATTGCGAGAAAAATATTACCAGCAGTGCCTCCACTGTATTCTCCATGTTCAGTGGGAGACTGTGCAACTAACATTAGTCTCCTTCTTGAAGCCAGCTGTATAATCATTCAGGCAAAATTCCTGAAAAGTCAACTATGCTGGATTGGAATTGTGTCTGAGTGGCTAAAAAGCCTCTCCCCGGCCAGTGACTGCTTTTTCAACTCTTAAGTGCCTCATATTCCAGGGAGAACAAAGCAAACACCACAAAGATATTCCAATTCTTTCTTTAAAAAGCAACAGCATTAACATTACAATAGCAATACATAGGACTTAGGAGCATGTTTAGGCCCTTTGGCTGTTTAAGTCATTCAGTAAGGTGGCGGTTGAACTGGCTGTACACTCGACTCTATTTCCTGTCTGAATCCCACAACCCTTGACAGATCTGTCAAAAATTTATCTAGCTCAAACTTGAATGCAATAAAAGACCTTTATCTTTCATTGTCATTATACCAGTGAGTTTCTGAGAATGATAATTCTACACTCAAATTAATCCTTTGAACAAAATGGGGGTGAATTTTCCCATTCTTCAACAAAGTTTTCTTATCCGAGGTTCATGGGTTTGCTTTGCCATGGCTATTGGTGACTCTTGTGCTTTGTTCTGCTCTTCATCTCATTAAATATGTAATCTAGGAATTCATTTTTTCACTGTGATCCTGGACTGTTATTCTGAGGAAGTGATCCAGAAAGGCAAATTGGCTCCTCACTTTGCCAACAGGTAACATGGAGGTGCTTGTGGAGAGTGGGAAAAGGCAATACATTTTCACGCTGATTGGCAAAGATGGCCACATCACTAGACTCAAACAGCCTGTAAGCCTGTACAAAAATAGCGGCTGAGTGCAGTGTCCTCAGTGAAACAGTCCAGGAAGGATAATGATCTCTGTGTTCCACAAGGGTAAGTGCCACCACTTTTTCGCTGCTACCTCACAATTGCAAGGCCACCACACACTCTAAAGCTATCACTGTATGCACTTCTTGTTGAGTGGGCATAATGCATTCCATAAACCTCAACAGCTCTTCACACACATCATTCTTGCAAACTAACTACTCTTTTATTATCCTCAGCACTTGCTGCTAATTCACTGGAGTTAACTCTGTACTTATTCTGTCCCTGCATTACCACTAAGAGCTTTCCTATCTACTTTCATCACACTCAGTCCCTCCTTTTGTATCAATGCAAAAAGAAATGTCTCACAATGGAGTGGAGACCATGAAGACCAGCAGGTACAATGACTCAGCCCATACGAATCCTCAGTCCAAAAGATGTTGGATTTCACCAGGGAAAAATGCAACAGCTTGTGAAGACACAAACACCTCCATTGACAACAACCAAATAAGTTCAGATGTGCTGTGCTGTGTCAGCCTCTGACTACTATTACCACTAAACTATTCTTAACTTGCACAAATTGCAATCCCTCTTTCCCAACTAACTAATTTCACTCTATGCAAGCACTAACAGCACCCCGTGAATCTCTGTTCACAAAAGGTCATTGCCAGAGATCTGAAGATGAAGTCACTCAACCTTCATAGGATGTACAAAGTTAAAAATCACAAAACACCAGGTTATAGTCCAACAGGTTTAATTGGAAGCACACTAGCTTTCGGAGCGACGCTCCTTCATCAGGAGATTGTCACCTGATGACGGAGCGTCGCTCCGAAAGCTAATGTGCTTCCAATTAAACCTGTTGGACCATAACCTGGTGTTGTGTGATTTTTAACTTTGTACACCCCAATCCAACACCGGCATCTCCAATTCATAGGATGTACCAGTAAGCCTTTCACCTGCAACTCCCCTATCAATTCTAAAACATTCACAGCAGGTCTGGGCCCTCGAGGCCCAAACAACTCCAGAGACAACTGCCCAAATCTTCTATACCGACAGGTACAGAGAAAGGTCCGTACACCTCAGCTGTGAATATTGGTATTGCTCTTTGATATATTGGAGTGATGGGAAGAAAATAACTTACTGAGAGTACATAGGTAGCAAAGGTGACACCACATTGTAAAGTTTCTTGCACTTTATACTTGTATATGCACTTACACTCTCGAAGTGTCTGTTCTCAATTATTTTTTCACTATTGAATCTGGTGAAATTGCACCTGTTTGAGAAATGAGTATCCTCTTTTGACCTTTCAAAGAGGAAAGAAATTGTGATGTCCAAGCTCATCTCTTGACAAGCAACTAACTCCTTTGACTGCAGATGTCAAAGATCTTTGAACCATGGTGGCAATGATTGCAGCCAAAGTGTTTCACTTTGAAGTGGATAAAACTGTGAATAAAATCAATGTGCAGGGATTTCTTCTTCTATATTTTTGGGGTGTGGACTTGGCTGCCTAAATCAATGTTTATTGCCCATTTCTAGTTGCCCTTGGGAAGGTGGTGGAAATCTGCCTTCTTGAATCGCATCAGTTTTTTGGTGCAGATAGACTCTCAATGCTTTTCGGGAGGGAGTTCCAAGATTTTAATCCAGTGATAATTAAGGAGTGGCAATATATTTGCAAGGCAAAAGTGAGGACTACAGATGCTGGAAACCAGAGTAGAGATCAGAGTGGTGCTGGAAAAGCACAGCAGGTCAGGCAGCAACCGAGGAGCAGGAAAATCGATGTTTCGGGCAAAAAATCTTCATCTGGAATGTAGGCAGGGAGCCTCCAGGCTGGAGAGATAAATGGAGCAGGGTGTGGGGCTGGGGAGAATGTAGCAAAGAGTACAATAGGTGAATGGGAGTCGGGATGGAGGTGATCGGCCAGAGGGGAGGGTGGAGCAGATAGGTGGGAAGGGAAATTGGCAAGTAGGACAGGTCATGAGGATGGTGCTGAGCTGGAAGGTTGGAACTGGGGTAAGGTAGGGGGAGAGGAAATGAGGAAACTGGTGAAGTCCACATTGATGCCCTCGAGTTGAAGTGTTCCGAGGTGGAAGATTAGGCGCTATTCCTCCAGGTGTCGAGTGGTGAGAGAGTGGCAGTGGAGGAGGCCCAGGACCTGCATGTCCTCGGCAGAGTGGGAGGGGGAGTTGAAATGTTGGGCCACGGGGAGGTGGGGTTGATTGGTGCGGGTGTCCCGGAGTTGTTCCCTGAAGCGCTCTGCGAGAAGGCATCCAGTCTCCCCAATGTAGAGGAGACTGCATCGGGAGCAATGGAGACAATAAATGACATTGGTGGATGTGCAGGTGAAACTTTGATGGATGTGGAAGTTTCCATTGGGGCCTTGGATGGAGGTGAGGGAGGAGGTGTGGGCGCAGATTTTGCAATTCCTGCAGTGGCAGGGCAGGGTGCCAGGACGGGAGGGTGGATTGTTGGGGGACATGGACCTGACCAGGTAGTCACAGAGGGAACGGTCTTTGCGGAAAGCGGAAGGGAGTGGGGAGGGAAATATATCTCTGGTGGTGGGGTCCGTTTGGAGGTGGCAGAAATGTCGGCAGATGATGCGGTTAATGTGAAGGTTACTAGGGTGGAAAGTGAGGACCAGGGGAGTTCTGTCCTTGTTACGGTTGGAGGGGTGGGGTTTGAGGGCTGAGGTGCGGGATGTGGATGAGATGTGTTGGAGGGCATCTTCAACCACGTGGGAAGGGAAATTGTGATCTCTAAAGAAGGACGCCATCTGGTGTGTTCTATGGTGGAACTGGTCCTACTGGGAGCAGATATGGCAGAGGTAGAGGAATTAGGAATATGGGATGGCATTTTTGCAGGAGGTAGGGTGGGAAGAGGTGTAATCCAAGTAGCTGTGAGAGTCAGTGTGACACCTCCCCCCACCCCATTTATTTCTCCACCCTGGAGGCTCCCTGCCTCCATTCCTGATGAAGGGCTTTTGCCCAAAACATCGATTTTCCTGCTCCTCGGATGCTGCCTGACCTGCTGTGCTTTTCCAGCACCACTTTGATCTCTACTAATATATTTGCAAGTCAGATGAGTGGCTTGGAAGGGAACTTGCTGGATATATCTATCGCCCCTTTCCTTCTAGATGGTGGTATTTGTGGATTTGGCAGGTACTGTCTAAGAAGTCTTGGTGAATTTCCACAGTGCATCTTGTACATGATGAGTGTTGCTGCTCCTGAACATTGATAGTGGAGGGAGTGTATATTAATAGATATAGTACCAATCAAGTGGTCAGCTTTGTCTTAAATGTTGTCAAACTTCTTGAGTATTGTTGGAGCTGCATTCTAGGCAAGTGAGGAATTCCTAGCCACTGACCAGCTTTTGTAGCCAATTTAGTTTCTGGTCAATGGTAACTGCCAAAGCATTGATAGTAGGGCACTGATGGTAGTGCCATTGAATGTCCAGAGGCAATGGTTAGATTCTCTCTTATTAGAGATGGCCTTTGCCTGGCACTTGAGTAGTGCACATGTTACTTGCTACTTATCAGCCAAACTCTGGTTATTGTGGAGCAAGTGCTGCTGGATGGAACTATTCATGACCCTTTCCATCACCCATCATTCTATTGATAGATGAGGGCAGACCAACTTGGCAGTAATTGGATGGGTTGGATTTGTCCTGCCTTTTCAGTAAAGGACATTCCTGCTCAATTTTCTGCACTATGGAGTAGATAACATTTTTGGAGCTGTACTATAACAACTTGGCTTGGGATCCATTTGGAGAAGATGTCTTCACTACTATTACCAGAATGTTGTCAGTATTCAGTGCCTCAAGACTTTTCTTGATATCAAATGGAATGGATTGAATTGGTATAAGACTGGCATCTGCAAAGCTGGGGATCTTTAGAGGAGTCCATTCTGGATCATAAACTCGGCAATTCTGGCTGAAGGGTATTGCAAATGCTTCAGCCTTCTCTTTTGTGCTAATATGCTGGATTCTTCAATAATTGAAGATGGAGAAGTTTATGGACCTTTCTGTCCTAGTGAATTGTTTAATTGTCCAGCACCATTCAAAACAGGATGTGGCAGGTGTGTAGAGCTGACCTGTTGTTGTAGAATCACCTCATCCTGTCACTTGATGCATGTGCTTATTGGCAGACAAATAATCTTGTTTTGTAACTTCACCATGTATCCCTGATGCTATTCCTGGCATGCTATTCTGCACTCTTCATCAAACCAAGGTTGATCCCCTGGCATGGTGGTGGTGGTAGAGGACTTTGCTGGTTACGGGTTACAGGTTGTGTTGCAGTACAACTCTGATGCCACCGTTGGCCCACAGGGCTTCATAGGTATCCAGTCATGAAATCTATTTGAAGTCTATCTCATTTAGCACAGTGATGGTGCCATACAACACAATGGAGGGTATGCTGAATGTGAAGACAGGACAATCGGACTTTATTCCTAATTGAACAAATTAAATTGCCATGGTAGGATTCAAACCCAGATCCTTAGAACATTACTTGGGTCTCTGGATTGCTAGTCCAGCAAAGATCTAGGAATAGATGTGCAGGTGTCAATAATGCAAAATGGTAGAATGCTTCAAAGAACTGTATACAGTGTCCAGCAGGTCATCTGTGACAAAAGGACAATTTGAAGACATTGCCAAAGTCAGTGTGTTATACAGTGGTATTTCAACCTTGGAATGTAGTGAGGTAGGTGTTAAGGCACAGATACAAAATTACAATGACTTGATTGACTACAGCACAGAACAAGTGAATAAGCACAATAGTCCAATAAATAAGTATTGCCTGACAATGCTCGCAAAGCTACAATATCATGATGCACTAAACGTTCTGAATTATGTTCTAATTGAACTAGCATCATTGTACTAATTCTTTCAGAGAAGCTGTTTGGCAACAATTGAACCGATGCCATTTGCAAAGGCTAAGATAAAAAAACTGGAAATTCTGTATCTGGGTGAACATCTTGATTGGAGTGATGAAGTTAAGGTTCTGGTTACTCTAGACAGTAATGTTGACACTGCTGCAATCCTACTGTGTGACCAGCTAACAGATTTCCAGAAGAGGAATCAAGAGAATGGCATCCATTGATGAGACTGCAGTAATCAAGGCAAAAGTCAAGACAGGTTCTATTCAAACGTTCAGTGAATTTGTGAACTGTGCTGTAAAAGTTAACCAGTTTTGAGAAATATTCATTTTTCTTAACTTCTGTGCAACATTTCAGACATTAAGTTCTGACTGGTAGTGTCGATTTAGTCTAATTAACTCAATTAAATCTAAACTCAGAAATTCATTAGAAATAGATCACATGGACAACTTAAGTCGCACATTTCATCTGAACAAAATATCAATCTGGATCCTTATAAAATCGTTAAGACACCAAATAAAAATAGGTGTGAAAACTAGCCATGAAGGAGTGAATAAATTATCAGATTCACCTTTTGGTAGTGTATTATGCTTAGTGTATGTAGCACCACTGCTAAACAGGTCACTGGACTTCAGAGCTGAGCAAACAATTTTGTGTACTTTAGCAGGTAGAATATATGTAACTGTGAAATAATACAAATATACACTTTTAATTGTTAACAATCACATTGTGTAAAAAGTTACCTTATGAAATATATCACTCAGACCTATTCCACACACCAGCATAAAAATTAGATGGAACATTGGATGGAAGGCTCAAAACGAGGTGCTTTGGGACTCCTCTCAATCTGCTGCAGATTCTCATCCTCAGAAGATTTCTGTTGATCACCCATTTCGACTACATCTGTGACAATCTCACCATCATTATTTTCAGTTGAGTAGGGCAGAACATACTACAACGGAGCAACTCTTTCTAGGTTATACAGCAATGTTCTGCTGGAGCAGTCCAAGCAGCAATACCTCATCTTCCAGAATACAATGGTCTGAACCAATATGGCCCTGTGGAAATGTTGGCATCATGTATCTTTATTCTGTATCACTTTGAGTGTATCATAAAGATGCCATCAGTCGTGTTTGGCAGAGTTAGTCCTTGCTTTTTTGCAGCCATCCTTGGAAAGAGGTCTGCAGTCTGCGTGCAGCAATAACTGGCAGCAGTGGTCAGAAACAAGTTGAACATTAATAGAGTGAAAGTCTTTTCTGATGATAAATTGGGAAGCTTGGTGAATTAAGCTTGGATCCACTGATTCAGTTATACCACACACCTGGAATCAAGTTGCACCTCATTGGCAAGCCACACATTTTCCAAGAACAAAAACTGTAAATCATGTTTACAAGTAATCTTGACCATTGCATTGTTTATACTTCCTGATGAAGGGCTTTTGCCCGAAACTTCAATTTTCCTGATCCTCAGATGCTGCCTGACCTGCTGTGCTTTTCCAGCACCACTCTAGCCTACCCTCTGTATCATGTCAGCGAAGCACTTGCAAGCAGTATGGTGCAGTCAATAGTGCCCTGCACCTGGAAAAAGCCCGCAGTGATGGATGGGATGTGTCTGGAATGCCTGCCTCTCCTTATCACCAGGGAAGAATATGAACAAGTATGATCTAGAGAAAATGGCTTGAGAATTCATTTTTGAATTAAGGATTAGGAGATGCTGGTGACATAAAATTCAAGGCAGCTGTAACCTTGATGGGTATCAAGATCGAATGCTTACCTAGTACTTCTGAGCGAAGTCCCGTTCCAGCAGCTAACAGTTCATTGAGGATGGTCTGGAATATCTTTTAGTCTGCACTGTATTTGTGAGAGTGGTAGAAAATGACAGCAAGGTCTGTAGATGTGGAGACTGATCATTTTTCTCTGCTTCCTTATTAGATGTTAACCTGCTGCTTCTCTCTTTGGAGACTATACAGCAGCTGTTGGAGGTTGCTGTTCTCACTGGCCTTGCTAAAGAAGTAGTAATTGCTGACTTGCTCTAGTGTATTCACCTGTAAACTAAGGCCAAAATGAGCCAGTGATCTGTGGGAAATGTCACAGAGAGAATGCATAGTGTGCCACAGATGCTAGGGATATAAGTCAATACCATGCCTTGATTAGGTGCTCTGAGGTATGTAACTTTATCCAGATGTATTTTACAGACCCAAAAGTCTCATGCTTCATTGACGGGGTGAAGTCTAGCAGTAAGCCGCTGTGATAGCCAACCCTTCCAAAAAAACCACACTTGAGCATTTCAGACCTTAATCTTGCATACTTAGTTAAATGTGTGAATATGGCAGCTCCAAAATGATGTTTTCCAGTTTTAGCTCTGAATTGCGATTCAGAAATGCAGAGATCTTTGACACTTTTATGTTAGCAGCTGTCAAAATTTAATTAGCTAAATTTAATGGAGGCATTTAGTGCAAAAAATGTAACGGTTAGGCTTAGAGTCACACTCACAGAGATGTACAGCATGGAAATAGACCCTTCAGTCCAACTCTTTCATGCCGACCAGATATCCTAAACTAATTTAGCCCCACTTGCAGCATTTAGCCCATATCCCTCTAAACCCTTCCTAATCATATACCCAGCCAGATGCCTTTTAAATATTGTGATTGTACCAGCCTCCATCACTTCCTCTGGCAGCTTATTCCATACACACACCCCCTCTCTATATGAAGAATTTGACCCTTAGGGCCCTTTTAAATCTTTCCCCACTCACCCTAAACCTATGTCGTCTAGTTCTGGATTCCCCTCACCCCTGGGAAAAGACCTTGTTTATTTGCTCTATCCATGCCCCTCATGATTTTATAAACTTCTACAAGGTCACCCCTCAGCCTCCAACACTGCAGGGAAAACAGCCCCAGCGTATTCAGTCTCTCCCTATAGCTCAAACCCTCCAACCCTGGCAACATGCTTATAAATCTTTTCTGAACCCTTCTAAGTTTCACAACATCCTTCCGATAGGAGGGAGACCAGAATTGCACACATTATTCCAAAAGTGGCCTAACCAACGTCTTAAGATTACTTAAGACCATAATTTGCAATGTCCATCCTTGGAATCTGAATGAAATGATTTGCAATGAAGTGCAATTTAATCCCACATGTGTGGCATTACTGAATCAATGTATGTATTAATAATAAAATTGCCCCTAGTGGGGTCTCAAATGCAAACACTTTTATTCTGCCCCAGAAGAAAAAGTAACTTACACTCCTTATGGTTGAATTTGGATTGTTAATTCATTTATTTTGTTCTAATGACTACATACGTTTAGTCAAAAGTCACACAACACCAGGCTACAGTCCAACAGGTTTACTTCGAAGTACTAGCTTTTGGACTCCTGCTCCTTCGTCAGGTAGCTATGGTGCAGAACCAAAAGACACAGAATTTATAGCAAAAGATGATAGCATCATGCAACTGAAACGATATATTGAACAAATGTAGATTGCTGTTTAAGTACTTCATATTTTAGAATGGGTTCCAGTTTTTGGTTCGTTAATATATGAATCCTAGACCTTTTAAGTCACATTCTTGAGAAAACTTAAGGTTTTATAAAAAAAGGTGACATCTCAGCTCAGACAATGCATTAAAAGTGTGAGGTTAGAGTCTGTCTGTTTCCCAATCTTGAGTCACACTTGATCTGTTTCCAAAGTAGGAATTTATAAAATGTAACGTGGATCGACTGCCTGGAGTTTGCATGCTTTTTGACCAAAATAGGTGTGTGTGTGTGAGAGAGAGGCCGGGGATGGGGCACGGTGCTTATTTGTGTGTGTACGCTTGGTAGAGTGTGACGGAGTATAAGCCTGTGGAGGCTGTGTGCATGGGTGTGAATGTGGGGGCTGTATGTGTGTGTCCGAGAGAGAGTTTGTGTCTGAAAGAAGGTCTTTATGAGTGTGATTATGTAAGAGTATGTGTTTATGTGTGTGTGTGTGTATGAGAGAGAGTGTAGGGTCATCTGTCGTGTGACATGAACCCAAGGTCCTGGTTGAGGCCATCCTCATGGGTACCGCACTTGGCTATCAGCCTCTGCTCAGCTATTCTGTATTATTGCATATCCCGAAGTCCGCCTTGGAGGATGGTCACCCAAAGATCCGAGGACGAATGTCCCTGACCGCTGATGTGTTCACCGACTAGAAGGGAACATCCCTGGCTGGAAATTGTTACATGATGTCCATTCATTCTTTGTAGCATCTGCTTGGTCTCACCAATGTACCATGCCTCGGGGCATTCTTACCTACAACATATGAGGTATACAACATTGAGTCACGAGTACCTGCTGCGCTCATAGACATGCTGTCTCTCATACACACATATACACACCCCAGACACTCTCACCCTCTCACAAGTAAATTCTGTGTCTTATGATCCTGCTCCACAGCTACCTGAAGAAGGAGCAGGGTTCCGAAAGCTAGTACTTCCAAATAAATCTGTTGGCCTGTAACCTGGTGTCGTGTGATTTTTAACTTTGCCCACCCCAGTCCAACATTGGCACCTCTACATCATACGTGCATTTAAATAAAGAGCCATATATTTACTCTTTTCACCATTTTTGACCCTATTTGCTGCTGTTTTATGTTTTTCCATTGAATGCCTTTCTTTCCTACTCTGGGTGTCACAATTAAAGTAATTCTGCAGTGCTGCAGTATCATTTTGCTTTGCAAGCCTATAGATCCCTCTCCTGAATCTGCCTTCCCCAATAAAAATCATATAAAATCTAGTTATTCATCAGGACACTAAGCTCAACAGATAACTTGATTATTAAGCTATTGTCCAGTAAACAACAGTACCTGATTGCTCTGATGGACACTTGATGCCACATGAGTAGTATTAATGACTCACTTGCTCTTTGGGAAATCCAGCCATTGCCTTGGACTTCTCTCTGTGCCTGACTGGCTGTTTGGCTGTGACTTTAATCGACTGGCCAGTCTAATGTACTTTGTGTCTGAGACCTCTATTGTGCAGTAATAGGTTGCTGACTGAAATATGCATATATATTTCCAGATCATCTCTGGAATAATGCACAGATAAAAAGCTTGAGTGCCACATTACCTTAAACGCTACAGTGATTTGGTGCCGATCACTGATCATTAGCATCACCCCTTTCCCCAGCATACTACACAGCTCCACTACCACCTCACTGAGAAGACAAAGTCATGTAGACATTGGGTTCATGTACTTTGATGAAGATGACCCTTTTACAGGATACCCCTTGGATGTCCTTGGGTAGTACCTTCTGGAAACATCAGGCTGCTCTCTTACTTCCACGTGCCCTCCCATTCATGTCCATTGCTTCCTCAGGACACTGGAACACCTGTGGCTGCTTCACAACCCTCCTTATAGCTGCAATCCAATTTCTAGCTAATATCCTCCTCAGTCAAATGTCTGAAAACGTTGGCTGCCATAGCCAGATGAAGCCTACACTCTGATGAGTCTCTCATCAATCTTGTTATGCCTGCAGTGAACTGAAAGATACCTGGCCCCACCCCTTTTATTACCTTAAAACTTGATAGCATCAACTTTTGAAAGCATGACTTCACAAAACAGCTACTATTTCCCTCCACAGCTCTATTGCTACTAAATTCTTGCTCATTTGAGTAGATGAGCGTTTGAACCTCTGTGCATCTATGGGGCTTCAATAAAATCAGACAAAGAGTAGAAAAATACCTGAAAATTGGCACTTTGTTGACAGTAATTACCTGACCACCACCAATCTGTCAATCTTTCCCACTGCCCATCTGATAAAATTACTTGATGACAGGCAGATGTTAAGGAGTCCATCTAAAGCAGCTACATGACATTATTCTTTTTAACCCATGCCATTCTTACCATGATGCTGTCTTCTTTTGTCCCTTCTTATGGTCAGTAAAATTCTTCACTTTTACATTATTCATGAATTTCCATGCTTTCCCTGAAAGGCAATCCATGTGCTTATGCTCTAAGTTGTCAACATCAAAAAGCATAGTGGCTCAGTGGTTAGCACTGCTGCCTCACAGTGGCAGGGACCCAGGTTCAATTCCAGCCTCGTGTGACTGTCTCTGTGGAGTTTGCACGTTCTCCCTATGTCTGCATGGGTTTCTTCTGGGTGCTCAGTTTTCCTCCCACTGTCCAAAGATGTGTAGGCCAGGTGAATTGCCCATGGTGTTAGTTGCATTAGTCAGGGAAATGGGTCTGGGTGGGTTACTTTTCGGAGGGCTGGGGTGGACTTGTTGGGCTAAAGGGCCTGTTTCTACACTAGGGGAATCTAATCAAAAGATCATGCAAATACGGCCAGCTTGCTCTCAGTGATTGGTTGATTGGGCATTTGTTGGAGAACAGCATTATAAAGCAGAATGCAGAGCTCTTGTGACACAGTGGTAGCCTTTAATCCCAGAGGCTTAGATTCAAGTCTCAACTGCTCTAGAGTTGTGTAATAATTTACAGGCTGATTGTAAATGCTGCATTCTACTTTTTATATCTTATAATGAGAGAACCCCATCACTCTCTGATCAGAGTTGTTGAGAGGGGAAGGCAGAAAGCTCTGGTAGCTGTAAAAGATAATGACACTTCTCTCCAGACTCTGAAGACAGGAAGACTTGTATGTACACAGGGTTCCTGATTTATATACATCCAACTTACAAATGCTAATGCTTACAAATGCAGTCCTATACCTGGTTTTAATTTTGAAGATCTGACATACATATAAGTTCCTTTAATTACAGTTGGCTGTTTTCCATTGTCCTGCATTGTACTGCAACTTGGCATGCCAACAGACTCCAGAATGGAACCTGTTTGCAAGCCAGGGACTGCCAGCATATGTTTATTTTATGACCGCAGGTTGTCCCAAAATATTTCACAATCAGTAAAGAACATGTGAATTGTAGACACTGACATAATACAAGAAATGTGACATCCATTTGTGTACAAAACCAGCAATATGGTTATTGCAATTAATTAGTGTTTATTGGGGAACAGATATTAGCTAGAACATACATTTCTGTAAAATAGTGCTTCAGCATTTTTAATGTCCATTTAAAAGGGCATATAGATCGTTTTAATGTCTCATGTGAAAGGTAACACCTCCAACAGTTCAGCGCTGCTTCATAGCTGAACTGGAGTGCCAGCCGAGATTTTGCACTTAACTCCCTGAAGTGGGATTTGAACTCATCAATTCTATCTCAGAGATAAGTGTACACCTACCCACAGCCTAAAATACAAAGGTTTTCAGTGATTGCTAGAAGATCCTGAAGCCATCCTGCCCCTGTTGCAGGTCAAATGGTGATTAAAGAAAGAAAACAGATCACACAGAGACCTCTGCACTATTCACTGTGGATTGAGAAGACAGAAACTAGACCAAATGTTGCTGCTGTCAAATATTTCTGTTATACATTCTTACTACTATTGCAATCATGCAGACATAAATATGATATTAAAATCCCAAATGTAACAAAGTAATTAGGTCAGTGGCAGGAGGTTATAGGATGTCTTGAGTGTTCCTAATTTTTAATTATTTAATTTTCCTGTCTCCAAAATGCGTATAGTTGTGTGATTTAGAGAATTTCAAACAATTTCTTAAACTTGTGAAAAATTGTTAGTTGGAAAACTGTGTTCATAGTGATGTCAAAATTGAGATCTTCATAAAAAACAATGTGATTGCTGTTCTAGTCAAAATTGACGTAAATAATTGCAATAATTAAACTTATAAATTCATGATAAAGATTTGTTTTCTGAATTAACAGGGGCTGGAAGTCGTGAAGAAATCGTAATCTTTTCAGATCCCACACAAGACAATTTTGTGGCTTCGAAATCCCAAAATATTAGCTTAGTTCACCTGACTTTAGTACAGCGTGGAACTACTGATGGCATTGTGGTAGTAGAATCTGGACACATGACTCTTGAAGATTGTCTGTTAAGATGTGAAGGCACTGGCATTTGTGTTCTCACAGGAGCAGCCTTAACAATGAAAAACTGTGAACTGACAGGAGCTCAAGTTAGTATAACATAAGTGCAAATTAGAAATCAATCTGTGCATAATTACTGCATCTATCTTCAAAACTATTAACTTGACTTATGCTTTCACTTTAACATGATTTGGAAAATGTCACTGCATGGTACTGTCAACTCCTGTTAAGTACAATCACTGTTAGAATTTCTTTCACCAATTCATTCAATGAACATGACACTGGAAGCCAAAACACGAGTCATCTACCTCTCTGTCCAGAATGGGTTGGATTGAGCAAGCACCAAATAAACAGGTACCAAATAAAACTTTGAAACTGATGTCCACATTTTAAGGGAGAATTCACCTGTCCTCAGTAGAGAAGATAGTAATCATTGAAATTTTGAATTTTCATGAGCAGTGTTCATTTGCTTAAAAGGCCAGACTTGAACTCAGGGTCATCACATACTCTTTTAATTGCACGTCAAAGGAAACAGGTGCCATGGGAGTATTTTATATATTTGGAGAGTCAATGGCCTAGTGGTATTTTTGCTAGACTGTTAATCTAGAGACCTAGGTAATCTTGGGGACCCTGGTTCGAATCCTGCCACCGTAGTTGGTGAGTTGTTTGAGCTCAGTAAAATCTGAAAGTAAGAGTCTAATGATGACCATGAATTCGTTGTCAATTGCTGGAAAAATCTATCTGGTTCACTAATGTCCTTTGGGGAAGGAATCTGCCATCCTTGGCTGGTCTGGCCTACATGTGACTCCAGACACAGCAGAGTGGTCGACTCTTAACTGCTCTCTGGGCAATTAAGGATGGGCAATAAACGCTGGCTTGGCCAGCAAAGCCCTCATCCCATGAATGAATAAAAAAAATTCCTATGTACAAATAGGAGTAAGGTTCCATCATAACACAAACATGAAGAACATCACATAAGGAATATTGCTCTCCTGTGAATGGCAACAAGACTTCTCAGGATTCTGTCGGAATCTGCGGGTATTCATAACATATGGAGAGGTATTGATTTCAAAATTGGGTTGAATCCATATTTATCCCAGACTGAAACATAACAGTAAAAGAGAATAGTTACAAATATGACAAATATGGTTGTTTAATGAAATACTATTGTCAGGTAGAGAACACCAGAAATAAACAATAGGGTAAAACAGAAAACAAAATGGTGACGTTTTACCAGAATTTGATTTTTAATGCTTTCTTGTGTAATGTCAAGGATTAAAGTATTCCTAAATTCCCTTTCAAGTCAATGATTAGTGACTCCTTGTCAGCACAACTCACCCTCCTTTTTGGAGAGAACTTTTCCACTCGTCTGCTCAAATATACAAGTGGGAACATCTGTTAGTAACCCTTGCACCATACAAAACATATTTTCTGTAATGGCTTTGATGGTGGAAATATTTTTGTTGTATTTTATATTGATAGTTTGTGTGTGCAATTATATCACTTTGTCCAATGATGGCTAGCATCCTAATGACATAGGTGGTGATGGACTCTCAGGGGAATGTAGCGTGAATAGCCAAGTTTCTGGTATCGAGAATGGCCGTAATGTTATGAGGGGTACATCAGGTTCCAAGCGGTTGATTGTGATAGTGGACTCTCGAGTCAGAGGCACAGACGTTTCTGTGGTCAACAGTATGAAATCAAAATGGTGTGTTGCCTCCCTGGTGTCAGGATCAAGGATGCCTCGGACAGAGTGCAGAATAATCTCAAAGGGGTGTGGGTCCAGCATGAGTTCATTGCACACTTTGGAACTTACAATATTGAAAGGAAAAAGGATGAGATTCTGAAGGGACAATACAGGAAGTTGGGTAGGAATTTAAGGAAGTCCCTGAGGGTAGTAATATCTGGATTACTCACAGTGCTATGAGCTAATAAGGATAGGGTTAGGAGGATAGAGCAGATGAATGAAGAACTGGTGCAGGGGAGAAGGGTTCATATTTTTGGATCACTGGAATCTCGTCTGGAGTAGAAGTGACCTGTGTAAGAAGAACGGATTGCACCTGAATTGGAAGGGGACTAATATTCTGGCACGAAGATTTGCTGGAGCTCGGGAGGATTTAAATTAGTAAGGTGTGTGTATGTGTGTGTGGTGGGGGTGGAGGGTGGCTTAGGGGAAGGAGGACCCAGGGCGATAGTGAGAAAAGACATCAGTCTGAGACTGATACGGGTGAGAAAGGGAGCGAGTCAAACAGTCAGGGCAGGCAGGAACAGAGAACAAGGAAAATCAAACAGCATTTATTTCAATGCAAGAGGCCTAACAGGGAAGGCAGATGAACTCAGGGCATGATAGGATCAAGGGACTGGGATATCCAAAGCAGTTACAGAGACATGGGTCAAGGATGAACAGGACTTACAGCCTTATGTTCCAGGATACAAATGCTATAGGAAGGATAGAAAGGGGGGCAAGAGAGGAGGGGGAGTGGTGTTTTTGCTAAGGGATAACGTTATGACTGTACTTAGGGAGGATATTTCTGGGAATACATTCTGGGAAGTTATTTGGGTGAAACTGAGAAATAAGAAAGGGATGATTACCTTATTGGGATTGTACTATAGACGCCCCCAGTAGTCAGCGGGAAATTGAAAATCAAATTTATAAAGAGATCGCAGTTGTCTATAGGAGTAATAGAGTGATAGTGGAAGGGGATTTTAACTTTCCAAACATGGACTGGTACTGCCACAGTGTTAAGGGTTTAGATGGAGAAGAATTTGTTAAATGTGTATAAGAACATTTTCTGATTCAGTAGTGGATGTACCTACTAGAGAAGGTGCAAAACTTGACCTACTTTTGGGAAATAGGGCAGGACAAGTGACTGTCAGTGGGAGAGCACTCTGGGGCCAGTGACCATAATTCAATTAGCTTGAAAATAGTGAAGGAAAAGGATAGACCGGATCTAAAAGTTAAAGTTCTAAATTGGAAGAAGGCCAATTTTGACGGTAGTAGGCAAGAACTTTCAAAAATTGATTGGGTGCAGATGTTCACAGGTAAAAGGACAGCTGGAAAATGGGAAACCTTCAAAAATGAGCTAACAAGAGTCCAGAGACAATATGTCCCTGTTACAGTGAAAGGCAAAACTAGTAGATGTAGGGAATGCTGGATGACTAGAGAAATTGAGGTTTTCGTCAAGAAAATGGAAGCACATGTCAGGTATAGATAGCAGGAATCTAGTGAATCCTTAATAGAATATAAAGGCAGTAAGAGTATACTTAAGAGCGAAATCAGGAGGGCAAAAAGGGCACATGAGATAGGTTTGGCAAATAAGGTTAAGGACAATACAAAGGGATTTTATAATTACATTAAGGACAAAAGGGTAACTAGGGAGAGAACAGGACCCCTCAAAGATCAGCAAGGCAGACAATGTGTGGAACTGCAGGGGATGGAGGGAATACTAAATGAGTATTTTTCATCAGTGTTTACTGTGGAAAAGAATAAGAAAGATACAGAATCGATGGTGACATCTTGAAACATGTCCATATTATAGAGGTGGTGGTGCTGGATCCCTTGAAAGCCATGAAGGTGGATAAAACCCCAGGAACTGATCACATGTATCCTAGAACTCTCTGGGAAGCTAGGGAAGTGATTGCTGGTCACCTTGCTGAGATATTTGGATTATTGATAGTCACAGGTGAGGTGCTGGAAGACTGGAGGTTGGCTAACGTGTTTAAGAAAGATGGTAAGGACAAGCCAGGGAAATATAGACCGGTGAGCCTGATATCGGTGGTGGGCAAGTTGGAGAGAATCCTGAGGGACAGGACGTACATGTGTTTAGAAAGGCAGGGCCTGATGAGGGATAGTCAACATGGCTTTGAGGGTGGTAAATCATGTCTCACTAACTTGATTGAGTTTTTGAAGTAACAAAGAGGTTTGATGAGGGCAGAGTGGTGGACATGATGTATAAGAACTTCAGTAAGGCGTTCGACAAGGTTCCTCATTGTAGACTGACTAGCAAGGTTAGATCTCATGGAATACAGGGAGAACTAGCCATTTAAATATAGGACTTGCTCGAAGGTAGAAGACAGAGGGTGGTGGAGGGTTGCTTTTCAGACTGGAAGCCTATGACCAGTGGTGTGCCACAAGGGTTGATGCTGGGTTCACTACTTTTCATCATTTTTATAAATGAATTGGATGTGAACATAGGAGGTATAAGTTTGCAGATGACACCAAAATTGGAGGCATGATGGACAGTGAAGAAGGTTACGTCTGAGTACAATGGGATCTTGATCAGGTGAGTCAATAGGACGAGGAGCGGCAGATGGAGTTTAATTTAGATAAATGCAAAGTGCTGCATTTCGGAAAGGCAAATCAGGACAGGACTCATACACTTAATGGTAAGATTCTTGGGAGTGTTGCTAAACTATGAGACCTTGGAGTGCAGGTTCATAGTTCTTTGAAAGCCAGTCTCAGATAGATAGGTTAGTGAAGAAAGCGTTTAGTATGCATTCCTTTATTGGTCAGAGCGTTTACTATAGGAGTTGGAAGGTCATGTTGCAGCTGTACAGAACATTGGTTCAACCACTTTTGGAATAGTGTGTGCAATTCTGGTCTCCCTCCTATGATGTTGCCAGGGTTCGAGGGTTGAGCTTTAGGGAGAGGCTGAATAGGCTGGGGCTGCTTCCCCTGGAGCGTCAGATGCTGAGGGGTGACCTTAGAGATTTATAAAACCATGATGGGCATGGGTAAATAGACAATGTCTTTTCCCAAGGGTCAGGGAGTCCAGAATTAGAGGGCATAGGTTTAGAGTGAGAGGGAATATATTTGAAAAGGATCTCAGGGGCAACTTTTTCACACAAAGGATAGTGCGTGTATGTTGTGAGCTGCCAGAGGAAGTGGTGGAGGCTGGTGCAATTACAACACTTAAAGGCATCTGGATGGGTATTTGAGTAGGAAGGTTTTGGAGGGATATGTGCCAAGTGCCAGCAAATGGGACCAGATTAGGCTCGGCCAGCATTGATGAGTTGGACCAAAGGGTCTGTTTCAATGCTGTATCTCTGTATGATGACCCACTGTATCAAAAGAAAATATCATAAAGCATCTGACATTCATCTTCTGGACATTAGACTGCAGTGCACAGGCAGGGTGGTGACTGCAAATTCTATCTTGACTGCTATTTCCTATTATTCTTTGCTAAAGAGCCCACAAAGAGGCATTGAGGTTAGGGAGGGTGATATTTCTACAATTATTCCTGACATATTAACCTTATGAGAGTAATGTTGTTGTTGTTCATCAATTAGTTTGAGAACCAAGTGAATCAAACACTAAATGCTGGGATCAACAGCCAATCCTTTTAGAGACATCATTCCCAGAGAAACAAAATTTTCCCAGAATATTTGTGGAGGGATGGTACAGATGTACCGTAATGAATCTTATCAGTTCAGCATTGGACTAGAGTACAAGAAATGCTTAGTAGCTTTAAGCTCAATTACCTAATTGGAGGTCAGGCTCTTTTGCAGAAATAGTGCTATAAAGGGATAGGCTTTATTTTACAGAACAAAAGGTGATTAACCTTCTATATAAAATAAAGAAACCCTTGAACAGTTTTCCTTTCTTTTTCTGCATTGAATGCCCATGTTCTTTAGTCATGGTGACCAAAGGTGAAAGCAGTACAGCCCAATATTAATTTTGTCTATTCAAAACAATTGAATTATTAAAAGGTAAACTGCACAGCTAAATTGATGTTATGATTTTTGTATATTAACTTAATTTGAATTAACTAGAAATATGACAAGTGGACTGCATCCTAAGTGTTGAACAGCCAGTGCATAACTTCACGAAGCTAGTTTTCAGTTATCTGCCCGTCAATCCTAGCATTTTAATGGAAATTGACTTTTTCACCATTTTCCACATTTAAAGATTATAAATGATAAGGCAGATTTTTGTATTCCTAACTGGGTGTGAAAATAGTGTTTCAAGTAGGAGAGTTTATTATTCAGCCTCCTGATACATCAAGGTAATTTTAAACTAAAAAGTGAATGCAAAGTCTATCCAGTAACGCAGTTGTTAATCCTAGGCAGCATTCTAACCTCCTTATGTTAGTTCACTTTATTGTCAGTCACCACTTTTCATTTAATACTTCCATGCTGCACAATAATTGTTGAAACTTGGTTGCAATAACAAGTTAACCTAATGAGATTTCACCTGAGATGGTAATTTAATCAAAAATATGCTGCACTATAATTTCATATAATGTTACACGGTCAAACTTGGAGTCTCAATTTTAACAGGGACCAGGAGTTGAGCTATACCCAGGAAGTGTTGCTTGTTTGGAAGGAAATGATATTCACAAATGCAGCAATATTAAAAGTTCCGATGTCCTCAAGAGTATGTTGGGAGGTATCAAACTGAAGGTAAGTGTAAAGTATTGATCAATTCACTTGCATGAAAAAATTTAAGAGAAATTTGAGAGCTGATTAAGTTGGAAAAGAAAGGAAAGCTTATGGGATATTTGCCTTTATGAGCTGAGGGATTGTGTGTGCAGTTCTGGAATTTACGTTATAAGAGGAATGTGATTGCACTGGACAGGATACAGAGGAGATTTACCACAATGTTGCCTAGCTGGAGATACACTTATGAAGAGAGGTTGGATCAGCTCGGGTTGTTTCCCTTCAACCAGTGGGGACTGAGGGGCACATAGAGTCATAGTCATAGAGATGTACAGCACGGAAACAGACCCTTCGCTCCAACCGATCCATGCTGACCAGATATCCCAGCCCAATCTAGTCCACCTGCCAGCATCCGGCCCATTTCCCTCTAAACCCTTCCTTTACATATACCCATCCAAATGCCTTTTAACTGTTGCAATTGTACCAATCTCCACCACTTCCTCTGGCAGTTCATTTCATACACGTACCACCCTCTGTGTGAAAAAGTTGCCCCTTAGGTCTCAGGTGTTTTTGGGCACATGATTGAAATGCATAAAATTATGACAGACACAGATTAGGAGGACAGAAAGGACCACATAACATTTTTGTAGGGATCAATGAACTAAAGGTATAGATTTAAAGTGAGGGGCGCAAGTCTCATATGGGATATGTTAAAAAGCTTTTTTACCCAGAGAGTAGTGGGAATCTGAAACTAACTGCTTGAAAGGGTGGTAGAGACAAAAACCCTAATAACTTTCAAGTAGAAGCATATGGTGAGGTCGTTGCAGGAGAGAGAGAGAAAACCTGCACCGTTACTGCCTTTGCTGTTTGAATTCATGTATTGAATGAGCTGCCAGAGGAAGTGGAGGAGGCCGGTACAATTGCACCATTTAAGAGACATTTGGATGGGTATATGAATAGGAAGGGTTTGGAGGGATACGGGCCAGGTGCTGGCAAGTGGGACTAGATTGGGTTGGGATATCTGGTCGGCATGGACAGGTTGGACTGAAGGGTCTGTTTCCGCGCTGTACGTCTCTATGACTGCAGTATTTAGATGTGCATTTGTGACACCAAAACATACAAGCCTTTGGGCTAAATGCTGGAAAATGGGGTTAGAATAGTTAGGTGCTTGTTTTTTTCAACAGCATAGATTTAATGGGACAAAGGGTCTTTTGCAGTGCTGTAAATCTCTGTGATCTTGTAAGCTGTTTAGTAATGGAAACTTTGAAGTGTTTTCTGTGTAATGCATTCAAATGAGCTTGAGAAAAGTATTTTAAAGCTATTACTTTTACCAGTTATCATAAAAATCCTGTAAATTGAGATAACTGCAGGTGAAGAAAGGCTGTTCTTTCTATTAAATAGTTCACTAAAAGATGACCTATATAAACATGTGGTTTTGAATTATTTCTTAATAATATAGTTTAAATTGATTGTAGAATTTACTTGGTTGATACATAAACCTGATGCAGTTATCGATTTTTCATCCCAAATATACTCCTCTTATCTGCATTCTTCTCCTGCAGATGCTCGCTAATGTTGATTCTTAAAAATCACACAACACCAGGTTATAGTCCAACAGATTTAATTGGAAGCACACTAGCTTTCGGAACACCGCTCCTTCAACAGGTGATAGTGGAGGACACAATTCTAAGGCACAGAATATATAGGAAAAATTTACAGTGTGATGTAACTGAAATTATACATTGAAAAATACCTTGATCGTCTGTTAAGTTTTTCATCTGTTCGAATACCATGATAGTTTCACTTCTTTCATGTGTAAATCACAAAATCTTTTTTTAAAAGTTGCGTTCTCAGGTTAGCTGTGACAATGGGTGATAGCTAGACAATATGTTGAAGGTGTTAGCCCCCTGTGTTCTCTGTCTATGACATGATGTTTAGATTGATTCTCATCTAAAAAGTGAGATAACAGAGTTTTACATGAATTCATGCAGTTTTTGAGCAAAGTACAATGTAACTCTGCAAGTACAAAATCACCCCACAAAATATATGTGTGCGTGTGGGTCTTTGTCTGTCTGTGTGTGTGTGTGTCTGTCAGTCTGGGTTGGGAGTTGTGAGTGTGAGAGAGAGTGTATGTGTGTGTGTTTAGTGAGTGTAGAGTGTCTTAAGTCTGTGAGGGGGTGCATGTGTGAATGTGGGAGTGTGTGTCCGCGTGTCTGGGGTGGGGGTTGTGAGTGTCTGTGTGAGAGAGTGTATATGTGTGTGCATGAGTGTAGAGTGGTCTAAGTCTCTGAGAGGATGCATGTGTGAGTGCCTGTGTGCGTCTGTGTATATGTGTGTCCGTGTGTATTTGTGTATAGGAGTGTCTATATGTGTATGTGTGTGTATGTGCGTGTAGGAGTGTCGGTGTGTGAGTATAGTGCAATATCGTCACCTGCAATGTGACATGAACCCAAAGTCTCTGTTGGATACCAAACTTAGCTATCAGCCCCTGCTCGGCCACGTTTCACTGCTGCATGTCCCGAAGTCCGCCTTGGGGGATGGTCACGCGAAGGTCCAAGGTCGAATGTCCTGGACCACTGAAGTGTTCCCCAACTGGGAGGGAACACTCCTGTCTGTTGATTGTTGTGCGGTGCCCATTCATCCGTTGTCATAGTCTTTGCTCAGTTTCCCCAATGTACCATGCCTCAGGGCATCCTTGCCTGCAATGTTTAAGATAGACAACATTGGCTGAGTCACATAAGTACCTGCCATGTACAAGGTGTCCCCACGTGTAGTGGTGGTGTCTGTGTCCACACTCTGACACGTCTTGCAGCACCTACCGTGACAGGGTTGTATAGAGTTGTCCTGAGAGCCAGGGTACGATGTCCAACTCATCGACAGCCAGTTCTGATGTGTGACAGCAAGGAACCGTAATGACCTCCTCAGGAGAGAGACACGGGCTGCACCCGACAGGGTACCCTTTATTGTTCAGTATTTCCCAGGAGCTAAAAAACCTTCGCCATGTTTTTCGTGACCTGCAACACAATATCAATGAGGATGAGCACCTCGTCAAGACCTTCCCCACACCTCCACTACTTGCCTTTAAACAACCGCCAAACCTCAAGCAAATCATTGTTCATAGCAAGCTGCCCAGCTCTCAGGACAATTCCATTCAACCCTGTCATGGTAGGCGCTGCAAGGCGTGTCAGAGTGTGGATATAGATACCACCATTGCACGTGGGGGCACCTCCCACCTTGTACATGGCAGGTACTCATGCGACTCAGCCAGTGTTGTCTATCTTATATGTTGCAGGCAAGTATGCCCTGAGGCATGGTACATTGGGGAAACTGAGCAATGGCTACGACAACAGATGAATGGGCACCGCACAACAATCAACAGACAGGAGGGTTCCCTCCAAGTTGGGGAACACTTCAGTGGTCCGGGACATTCGATCTTGGATTTTCAGGTGACAATCTTCCAAGGCGGACTTCGGGACAGGCAGCAGCGAAAAGTGGCCGAGCAGAGGCTGATAGCTAAGTTCCGTACCCATAGGGAGGGCCTCAACTGTGACCTTGTGTTCATGTTACATTACAGGTAACCACCATTGTACTATACACGCATAGACACTCCTACACACAGGCACTCCTATACACACAGGCACACATATACACAGACACCCACACTCCCACATTCACACAGGCATCCTCTCAGAGACTTAGACCACTCTACACTCATGCACACACATATACAGTCTCTCACAGACACTCACAACCCCCCACCCCAGACACGCACACACACTCCCACACTCATACATGCACTCCTCACAGACTTAAGACACTCTACACTCACTACACACACGCTCTCTCTCTCACACTCACAACTCCCAACCCAGACAGACAGACACACACACACAGACACAGACAAAGACCCACATGCACACATATATTTTGTGGGGTGATTTTGTACTTGCAGAGTTACATTGTACTTTGCTCAAAAACTGCATGAATTTATGTAAAACTCTGTTATCTTTCTTTTTAGATTAGAATCAATCTAAACATCATGGCATAGACAGAGAACACAGGGGGCTAACACCTTCAACATATTGTCTAGCTATCACCCATTGTTACAGCTAACCTAAGCATGCAACTTTTAAAAAAAGGTTTTGTGATTTACACATGAAAGAAGTGAAACTGTCATGGTATTCAAACAGATGAAAGACTCAACAGGCAATCAAGGTATTTTTCAACGTATAATTTCAGTTACATCATACTGTAAATTTTTCCTATATATTCTGTGCCTTAGAATTGTGTCCTCCACTATCACTTGATGAAGGAGCGGCGTTCCAAAAGCTAGTGTGCTTCCAATTAAACCTGTTGGACTATAGCCTGGTGTTGTGTGATTTTTAACTTTGTACACCCCAGTCCAACACCGGCATCTCCAAATGATGTTGATTGGTCTTTCTACAGTCAACAGTGGCCATTGGAGGGCAGCCTTGCCATGCTCAAATCTGTTCTTAGCTGATACACTCTCAAAGTATTCTACTATTGGTCATAAGGTAGTAATCAAGAGTTGGAGACCTGCTTGATTTTTGTTTCCTCCCTCGTTCATAGGCAGTGAGGTCAAGCATCATGTGCTAATTATTGCCCTAACTAAAATTAACTAACTCAACATAAACTGAATCAAACTGGGACTTTAAGTTATAGATAGTTTAGTGCCTTGGTCATCAGTGGAACTGTAACTTGCATGTAAAATATTCATTCTCTGACTTGAACTTCCCACTAGACCATATAAATTTTGCTGCATATTTTGAAGGAACATTGTGAATTTCACACTCTAATTTCCAACTTAACTTTTACCAAAACCTGTAGTTCTTCATTCCCACGAATTAACTGCATTTAATGTAAATCAGAGAGAAAAGTCATACATGCCAGCTGATCTATGCTGGTATCTATGATCTTTGTAAGCCCCTTTCCTTCCCTCTTTATCTAACTTCCTGAACCTTGTACTTTTTGCAAACTCATGAACTCATCTCTGAGGTTTGCCTCAGCTACTCCTCATTCTACATTCTAGTGCTGGCTTGTCCAACATGTGGCACAGGGACCAGAATCTAGCCTGCCACATGGCTCTACCCAGTTTTACCATAGAAATTTAAATAAGAGCAAATGATGATCTGTGAGGAGCTGCTCCTCAAATGATAGGTTGATTCCCTCCTGCAGTTGGTGTGCCTATTAGCACTATTCTGTGATTGAAGGAGCAGGAAACTGTGCAAAGAGGAGTAGCTTCTTCACCCTCAGGCTTAAAATCCAGAGACAAAATAATCAATCAATCTGTGCAGGATAGGAACCACTCCATGTTTCATGGTGTGGAAACAGTCAGCATCCATGTTTCCAGAGGAAAGGTCAAGGTTGTTGCCTTCTCACACAGGTACCAGCTCTCTAAAGAACTGTAATCAAAGTGGTGAATCATTTTGATTACAGGCCAAGAAGTGTCACTGAATGAGTGAAACAGAATGTATCTGAGAAAGAGAGAGGGAATGGCAAAGAGAGAGCAGGAGAAAGGTGTGTGAAGAAGAGAAACAGAATAAGGGAGGAAGTGAGGGAAAGTGTTCCATGAGAAACAAGGGAAGTTTACATGAGGGAGAGAGACTGCAAGTGAACTAGACAGACATCCTTCCTTCCTCCCCAAAAACTGGTCCACATACTGGACTAGATGAGGAAAGCTTAGGTTGAAAGTAAGTATGCTTCTTACTCCCACTCTTGCAGGAATTCTGCCAAGGCCAACTTGGTGTGTGTTGCAGAGGTGAACACAGGTTCAGTTAAAGAGTCACTATCCTTGAAACATTAACTTTGCTTTTGTTTCAACAGATGCTGCCAGACATGCTACATCACTCCAATGCTGTTTTTGTTTCAGGTGTTAATTAAACCCATTTGTTAAGCTAGACCTTTCCCAGTGACCAGTACTTGTCTGTCTCCCTTTCACGTTACTTCAGAAAAAAGTGGCAATAAAAGTTTAATCACTTGGCTCTTCTTGACAGGTTTTATGTTCACCCTTATTAATCCCTCACTATTTTGAAAAATGAACATTTATTGTTTTGATTTTTGCTCAGTATATTGTTTCCTTCATACTGGAACATTTGATTTGGAATTTATGTTAAATGTGCAAACTTCATTCTTTTTTGAAAGTGACTTATCAGCCCCTTGAATGAGTAAAAAATTGTTGCATTGCCTTACCGAATTTATTATTCTTATTACCTCTTGGTATTATTTCAGTGCTCTTCCATTTTTTATCTTAATAAAAAAAGAGATGAGTGAAATATGTAAAATTCCTCAGGGGTTCAACAGAGTAGGCACTGACAGAATGTTTCCCTTTGCAGTGGAATCAAGAACTATCCATCATAGTCTTATAAATGACTAACATCCTTATTCTGGGACTAAGTTGAGTAGAAATGTCTTTGCTCCATGAGAGAGGGTGTTTATAAGTCTCTAAATTCACAGACCAATGGATTCTCAAATTCTGTGTGTATGCAAGCCAGGGATTTGGGAATAGAGAAGATATGAAGAAGATAGAAGATCAACCATGCTGTTATCCAAGGGTGGAATTAGCTCCAGGAGACCAATAGCCTATTGCTGTTTTTTAAAATTTCTTGTTCTATTTACATAAACTCAAGCTCACCCAAAATCCTAATGTATTAACTTGCACTAAGGTCCTTTAACACTTCAAGTCCCAGTGACAAATGGCTCCTTTTTTGGCAGTACCTGTATTTTTAAAATTCTCTTCCTGTTTTCACATATCTCATGGCTTTCCTATCACTGTTACATCCTCCCGTCTCTGAAATTCTTCTTGTGTAGCTCCAATTTTAATCACTGAAACATTGAAGGCTATCCCTGCAGTGGCAAATCCTAAGATTTAAAATTCCTAAAACATTACCAGGATGCTGCCTGGACTGGAGGGCTTATCTTATGAGGAGAGGTTGAATGAGCTCGGACTTTTGTCATTGGAGAAAAGGAGGAGGGGGGGACCTAATTGAGGCATACAAGATAATGAGGGGCATAGATAGAGTTGATAGCCAGAGACTATTTCCCAGGGCAGAAATGACTAACACGAGGGGTCATAGTTTTAAGCTGGTTGGAGGAAAGTATAGAGGGGATGTCAGAGGCGGGTTCTTTACACAGAGAGTTGTGAGAGCATGGAATACGTTGCCAGCAGCAGTTGTGGAGGCAGGGTCATTGGGGACATTTGAGAGACTCCTGGACATGCATATGGTCACAGAAATTTGAGGGTGCATACATGAGGATCAGTGGTCGGCACAACATCGTGGGCTGAAGGGCCTGTTCAGTGCTGTACTGTTCTATGTTCTATCATCTACCTCTTTGGCCAGGTTTTTGATCATCCGTCCTAATACCTCCTTATGTAACATGGTGGCTACATAAATGAAAACTGTTTTTGAGGTGTGTTCTTAGCAGGTAAGGTTCAGATTAGAACACCGCCTGTATAATGCATTCCTATTTAAATTCTTGAATCAAAGCAAGATTGCAACTGAAGGGAATGTTGACTTATGGCTGATAATTCATTATATGAATATCACCTTTTTTAGGTTCTTCCGCCACCAAAACTGAAACTTCATAACAATTATGTTCATTCCAATAATGGCTATGGTGTTACCATAATCCAGCCTGATGACAGACATTGCCATGAAGTAGATGAGGAGGTACTGGAATGTGCTGCAGGAGGTGACAAGAGAGATGATCTTGTTAAGGCAATGCAGAACATGAGCCTTGAAATGAACAACAACAAGTTCGAAAACAATTCAATGGGAGAAATCGGCGTCATTGTTTGTTAATTACTCTGATGTGGAAAAACATTGCAGAGTTAGAAACTCTGTTTAACATTTGTGTTCAATCAAAAACAGGTATATAATTATCTGTTTAGAGATGTTTGTTTGAATTTTTTTATTCTAATAAAAATACTGATGTTTAAGATAGTACAGTGAGATGGAAATACAGACAATAAATCAAAAATAGCTAAGAAGTTATCTGTATAGTACACTATTTAAACTACCTTCTGTCAATTTGTTGGGTAATAATGGTGGTCTTCATTAATGTGCACTATAGCTGGGCTTCAAACTTATATGAGAATGCAGAAATTTGCTTCCAAAACCGATAGGAATCTACATTTAAACAATGATTAAAAACTTGGAACGTTTAAGTTCATAAATTTTCCACAACCTTGTTGAATTTTCTGTATTTAAGAAAACTACAGAAAATCTAAGCATTTTGTAAGTTTTTGACAAACTAAATGGCATGGAATATTCAAAATTCTCAGTATTATTGATTGCAACTGATTTGAAGAAAAGCAATCGTAAAGTGCCATGAGGAAATTTATCCTAAGAGCGCAAACTAAATTCTGAACATAAAAATGACATTATAAATGAGTCCCTGAAACATACAATAAAAATCTTTGAAGTCTAACATCTGAGTGTACTCATACATATGAAATAATATATTTTCACTTCAATATACAGCTATGTATTTAAAGGTGCAATACAGTATGTGCTTAAGTAAATGATGTACAATTTCACAATCAGATGCATGTCTGCAGATACTACATTATGAGCAGTCAGTACAAGTATGTGGGTGTAAAAACCTGTGCAGAATTGCAAAGTTTGTGCAGATTGACTTAAATTCTATAAGCCTTCAACTTTGAACTAAAAGAAAGGAGGATCAGATTTACTGATTTCAAATCAAATTACATCTGTTTTCAGATGTAAAAGTATGAACCAAGAACATATTGACCACTAGCAAAATGATCCTTGGATTTACAGAATATCATTTATGTTCCATCATTACTGATACACTAAGTAAAAAGTGAGTTGAACTACAAGAAAATGGATACTAAATTAAAGAAAGTGGCATATTTGTCATAGCACTTCTATAGTCTTAACCAATTTATTGGCCACATAATTTCTCTCATTCTCCTTCTTTCTGGTAAAGACAGGCTAATGGTTTCCACCAAATTGGCCAAGTAGTGCAAACACAGCTACACCCAATACCCATCAAATGAGGAGCTATTATTATAATGATACACATACTACATTCTTAAAAATGCCAGTTTCAGAAAATGATGCAGTCTCGAGAGGTCTTTCATCATCCACTTGCCCAAAGCAAAAACAAGGTAAGAAGCTTGATGTAACCTAAATTGTATAACAAAAACTGCATCCACTTAGCTTAGGTCAAGTTAGACAATCAAGAAGAGGTAGTCAATAAAACATTTTCCTTCCAATAAGGTCTCAGTTTCAGAAGTCATGGCTATCTCGAATGTCATATTGCACAAAAAAATGCTTGTGACAGAGCTTCACTACTGCCATTCCTGATGGCTCCATGTTCTTGGTGGTCTCCATTCTCTACTCAAATTATGCAAAACCTTGTTCATCCTGTTCCACATTTAATTTCACACATTTCTTATCTCATTCCTTTCAGATCCACATTGACTTGTGGTCCCCCGTTGCAGTAAATTTGAAGTTCTCGTCCATTGCATCCCTTTTCAGCCAGACTTCCCAAAGAATATTTTTATTCTAACTCTTGCTTTTTATAACCACCACCTCCACACTACCATGTCACCCCTTCATTGGCAACTTCATTCTATCAGAGGCTTGGGTTTTATTCTGTGGAATTCCTTCCCTTAACCTCACTGCTTCTTTAGTCTTTGGCTACCTCCCTAACTTTCAACTTCCTGCTTTAGTAGTCATTTTCTTTGAATACATTTGAAGCATTTTGAGTCTTTCTTTACATTAAAGGAACTGCAGGTATTGCATGTTGTTTACTGTAAAAAAAAATCTATTTTTTGACAATGTTAAACCAAGCCTCCATATTCAGAAACAATGTTGGCATCACCCTCCAAAGAAAATCATCTGATGATACTGTGTTTTATAAACTTGCGCTTCTCATACCTTAGGAAATCTTCCTTTGTTTCACTGCAAAGGTATGTTCATATTTTGATTCTGGGAGAATATTACTCAGGGGGCTTGTGGACTTAAATAGAAAACTTTTTATTTTTATCTGTGACCCTTAAGATCTGTATTCTTAGTGAAGATTTACTGTACATGCTATTTTCACAACTTGGAAGACATATACACTTAAGGCATTAAATAGCCATAAGAATGATGCAAATCATGCAATACCTAATTGCATTATTCCAGTTCCATATACACTGCAAATAGGTCTGACAGTGCAGCATCTAATGGCATTTTAAGAGTCTTAAATGCTTAGGTCTTCAATTTTATTAAAGTATTTCTCTTCATAGTAAAGAATAATTTATTGTAGGTTTATCTCAGATGCCTTGATGAAATTATTTAAATCCAAAGTGCCTCCTGTATCATATCCATAATGCTGTGTGTGGAAAAACCAGCATAGTCAAGGAAAAATCTTTATAGTTATTCATTCTGTACCACACTTTTGAGATTAGTGTGTGTCTAAACAAAGACAGAAACAATACAATCCACATGTTATGTAATAGAAAAGCAGGGAAAAAGCTGGAAAGCAGTGTTAATTTGATGCTACCTTAAGTACTGGAATTATAGTCCAAGCAATTTTATGACCAATCTTTAGAACAAAAGTGAGTTGTATTTTTAATACTTCTTTGACCAAGAGCCAATACTGTGCTATACTGCACTATATTGCCTAAAGTTTGTTCATTTATCTCATGTAAATAAAATAATTAGTTCATAAAAATACTGTCTTAATTTTGTAAGAATGTATGACAATTATTGTGATAGAATATTCAATATCCTCAAGTTCAAGTGCTCTATTTTGTAATTTTTCACATGGCAGTATTTTCCATTGACTTGGAAACTTTTGGGAAGACTTCACATTTCAAATGAACTAACTTAGTGAGGCTAAGAAACGAGTCTCCAAAAATAATTTGAATTATTATTCTAACAATTTCACTGGACACAAGATTGAGTATCCTGAAAAAAATAGGCTTTCTATTCACTATAAGGCCATTTTACAACCTCCCCTTTTATTTATTTTAAATCTGCTCAAATTCAATTGCTCCAAAGTGTCTTTAGAATTCTCGCAGTAAAGTTTGGAATCATTTAAAAGAAAAAATGCCCTGATATGGCTATAGTCATACAGTGGTCTACAATACAAACCACTGCTTCCTTTGTCTCCCTTCCCTTTAGCTACTGAACTTTATGCTAGTTTTTTGTATGACATGCATGAGGATTCCCAAAGGCCTCACTTCTACTGCTTTCTGCATTTACATTTACTCTACATTTAAATATTTAGTTCTTTTATTCCTCCTGCCAAAGTACATAACATCACACTTTTCCACATTATATTCCATTTGTTAAGTTTTTGTCCACTCAGCTAAACTCACTACCAGTTGTTTCCAATGATAGAATGGTCCTCTAGGACTATGGTGACTTTACTCTTGCATAGTAACTGATCTCCAAGGCAAACAATAAGAGATAATGGGTGTACTGAGCAAGTTCCAAGCTGAGATCTAACTTGCCTAGTATTATCGTCAGCCAGAATATAATACTGGGATAGGATATTAAGTTCTACAGAAATGCCATATTTTCACATGATCACAACTTAAATACCTGAAAGGCATCAGATGTCCATGAAACTTCACTGCCATGAAAGGTAACAAGTAAGTAGGGCAAAATTGCTAGAGGTGAGCCATATAGAATGTATAATTAGAGGATAATACAGTGGTTAAAGGTACTGTCCTAGTCTCAGGCTGATCACTTATGAATAATTAGATTTGTCGGATTAGAAGTATCAAATAAGTCTGTAGTCGTTGTGACTTGCATATTAACCATTAGCATTTCAGCACTAATTAGTCATCATAGGTTGGACTGGAAAGTGCAAAGATATTTTGCTCTTGGCCAGTTGGTTGGATGTAGATGCAGGAAGTGCCCTGATATATCTAAATACTGGAATAATCTACAATACAAACTACTGCTTAATTCATGTCATATTTGTCCATAATCCATAAATCTTTATAATTTACAACTTCAGCAAATTGCTTCATGTTAGAAAGTCTTTCATATCTGTGGATATCACAAAATGTTTCAAGCTAACAAACTATTTTTGACCTACAATCATTGATGTAAAGACATACATCAGCAAATACATGCACAATATGGTCCCAAAAATTGCAATGAAGGTTGTTGTGAAGGTGTAGGTGCATACTGTACCTTTAAGAGAGAGGAAGCTAACAAGGACTGACCAAAAGTACAGAGAGCTGAAAAAGGTAAAAATGTAACACAAGATTGAAACAAATAGCTGGAGTTGTATAGCCATGGAACAAGCATTCAAATTCGGCCAGTTTAAAGTATGCCCCAGATACCAAAATCCAACAGAGTTTGAATTTTTTTTAAATAGATATTTTTATTAGAAATTTAACATTTTTTACAAGTTTACAAAAATAAACAAACTCTCAAATACACACATTGATATACAATTAGATCAAATATACAATAGCCAAAATTTAACAAAAGAAAAAATACCGAAAAGGAAAAAAAAAACAAAACTCAACTGTCTACTAATCTAACCTACAACTAACCAGAGTGTATATTTAAATCTCTTACATACTCGGAATGTGTTAACATCAGACGTAATAAAACCCGTATTCGTGTGGGATTCCTCTCCTGAGGGGCCCCGGACCAGCCAGGATTGTAATCTCATTTAAATAAAAGCCCTTGTTAGGATAGCCGAAATATCTGTATTTATGTAATTTAAGAAGGGCTGACATATTTTATAAAATAATTCGGTCTTTCGGTGCACCATATTTGTAAGGAAGTCAAGGGGAAATACATTCCATAATTAATCTGTGCCAATTTGAAAGTCTAGGGGGCCCTCAGCCACCCAGTTCACCAAAATATTTTTCCTTGCACAGAAAGAGAGAATAGAAAATACTCTCTTCCCGTACATGTCCAGGGAGGGAAAGTTCAAAAAGCCCAAAAGGAGAGATACAGGGTCCACTTTAATTTCCGTTCCTAAAATTTCTGTCAGGGTACTTGCTACTTTAGTCCAATATCTACGGATCTTATGACTGGTCCATAGGCAATGTACAAGAGTGCCCACCTCTATTTTACATTTGGGACACATTGGAGATGCTACTTAAATTTTGCCAATCGAACCAATGCTATATGGGCCCTATGAAATATCTTTAGCTGGATAGCCTGGGTTCTGTTACAGATAGTGATTCTTCTAGCATTTTCCCAAATATCATGCCATGTTTCCATAGAGATTTCTAGTCCCAAATCCAGATCCCATGTTTTAAGCAGATTATCCATATCTCCCAATACTTCATCATGTAGTAAATGATAAATAGTACTGACAGAAGATGCCCCCACTGGTCGTAGGACACCACATTCTCTATCTGATTTATAAATACTATCTAATAATGTAGTCTTCTTCTGTATATAATCTCGAATTTGGAAGTATCAAAAGAGGTCTCCATTAGGTAATCCGAATTTCTGACGCAGCTGTTCGAAAGACATCAGGACCCCATCTTTAAATAGGTCCCCTAGACATGAGATACCCCTGGATCTCCAGAGTTTAAAAGTGGCATCTGTAAACCCCGGTTGGAATTCCCATGCTCCCACTATTAGTGCATAGGGGGATGTTTTATGTGAATTCCCCTCATTTTGCCTCATTATATTCCAAGCTTTAATGGTGTTTAGTATGATAGGGTTTTTACAGTGATCTGTAATGATTTTCCTCTTGTCTGAAAATAAAAGGTTAATAAGTGGGCATTTTACTTGAGAGGCCTCGATATCCAACCAGATTGATTGTGGATCAGACAAGACCCAATCAGCTATGTAACTTAATAGGGAACTTAACCAATATTTCCTAAAATCTGGGAAGTCCAATCCTCCCCTTGCCTGTGGGAGCTGTAGCTTCTTCAGCTGAATGAGGGGCCGTATATGATTGCAGATAAAGGAACCCAGCCAGCCATATAATCTACGTAGAGCCACCCTTGGCAGCATCACCGGAAGCATTCTCATAGGATATAGGAGACGGGGCAGGACATTCATTTTAATTAGTGCTATTCTACCCAACCAGGAAATTGGAAGGTCTCCCCATCGCTGGAGGTCCTGCCTTATCCTTTCCAGTAAATGCACAAAATTAGCCTTATACAACTGACCAAATACTGGGGTAATAAAAATGCTAAAATATAAGAAACCCTCCAGGGACCACTGAAAGGGAAAGTGGGATCCATCCACTAAGTGGGGTATCATAGCAAGGCCACCCATTGGCATAGCCTCCGATTTTGAGAAATTAATTTTATAGCCTGAGAACACGCTAAATGTATTAATAACTTGGATTAGGCGAGGTATGGACATCAGAGGATTACTGAGGAATAGAAGAACATCATCTGCATGAAGGGTAATTTTATGTTTACCTGTACCAATCCTTGGGGCCATTATATTAGGATCAGCTAGTATAGCTTCTGCTAGTGGTTCAATTATTAGCGTAAATAACAATGGCGAGAGAGGACATCCCTGACAGCAGCCCCTACCCACACTGAAGCTAATCCATTGGTAACCACAACTGCTTTGGGATCACTATACAATGTTGAGACCCATTTGGTAAACACCTGTCCAACGCCAAACCTTTCCAATGTGTATAACAAATATGACCATTCAACCCTATCAAATGTCTTTTCCGCGTCTAATGAAACTACTACTCCTGGTATCTTTCCCTGATGACAGGCTTGAATCATATTCAAAACCCTTCTAATAGTATTGGATGATCTACGGCCCTTAATAAACCCCGTCTGATCCTCCTTTATAATATGTGGCAGTACCCTTTCTAGTCTCAGTGCTAACGTTTTAGAAAGGATTTAGCGAGGATATTGGTCTGTATGACGCACAATCTTCTGGATCCTTTCCTTTTTTAAGGAAAAGAGAGATTTTTGCCTCTTTCAGCAAAAGCAGGAGACAGCCCTGACTATATGCATAGTTATACATGTCCATAAGTGGACCAGCCAATATTGCTGTAAATTCTTTATAGAATTCAGCTTGAAAACCATCTGGGCCCGGTGCCTTACCGCTCGGAAGTTGCCTAATTGCATCAAGTATTTCTTGGACTGTTAGAGAAGCATTTAGGACCAATACCTGTTCCGGAGTTAGGCCCGGAACGGTCAAATTTTTAAAAAATGACTGCATCCTCCTCGTCCTATCTTCACAATCCTGTGATTTATATAACTCAGAATAAAATTCTCTAAAGATCGCATTAATCTTTTTATGATCATGAGTCAAAATACCCGTACTTTCCTTGATAGACGTAATAGTCTGAGGGGCCTTTTTTTCTTTGCAAGAAATGCCAAGTATCTACCCGGTTTGTCGCCATATTCATATAACCTTTGTTTTGCAAATAATATTTCCTTCTTAGCCGTTTGAGTAAGCGTAGTGTTTAGAGCTGTCCTCAGAGCCGTAATCCTTTGCAATTTAATAATAGAAGGTCTATCAGTGTATGCTGTTTCAGCTGCTTTTAAGCGGGCTTCAAGCAGACGCTGTTGTTCTCCCTTCAATTTTTTCTGGGTCGCTGAGTAGGAGATGATCAAACCTCGCGTGTAAGCTTTGATGGTCTCCCACATCATTGATGGGTTGCTAGCCATACCTGAATTAATTTCTAAAAAGGTTTTCAATTCTTGAGAGAAGGACTTTACAAATTTACTATCTTTCATTAGGAAGGGGTCCATACGCCAATGCCGAGGGGATGTCCCATTGTTCCTCGCCTTAGTTTCCATATATACAGCAGCGTGGTCGGAAATTGCTATACTACCTATTTTACAGGATGATATGGAATTTTAAAAAAATCAAGGGGGCAAAAAACATATCAATTCTGGTATGACATTTATGTGGATTGGAGTAGAAAGAAAAGTCTCTGCCCTGTGGATGAAGACATCTCCATACATCTACTAATCCTAATTCTTTGTTCAGATCCACCAATTGTCTAGATCTGGGAGATACTCCTGCAGTACTCTTGGGAATCCTATCTATTTCCGGATCCATAATACAATTAAAGTCTCCCCCTATAATTGTATGACGGGCACCAAAAGCCATCAATTTTGAAAAGGCTTCCGTTATAAATTTAAAGTGGTGTGCCGGGGGGCAGTACAAATTTAAAATCCCATATTCCTCTCCATTTATAAGGGCTTTAATCAGAATATATTATCCAGATTCGTCTTCTTTCTGATTTCGGATTTTGAAAGGGAAATTCTTCCGAACAAGAATAACAACTCCCCTGCTTTTTGAGCTAAAAGAAGAAAAAAAGGCCTGATCAAATCCACCCTGTCGTAATTTCAAGTGTTCTTTATCCGGCGGGTGTGTCTCCTGTAGGAGAGCTATATCAACTCTTTCTTTCTTAAGATTTGATAATATTTTCTTCCTTTTGACTGGCGAATTACTCCCCTTGACATTCCAGGTGCAACACTTAACCGACTGATCAACCATAATCATCCGGGCAAATCAGAGACCCCTCGGGAGGGGAATCCCTATCCAGAACATCCCGAGCATAGAGCATATAAAATTCACAAAAATAAAGGCTCTCTAATACACTCACAACAGTATAATAAAAAACTATTTCTAAATAATAAAAAAAATAAAACGTATTTAAGTGGAGATTTTCCCCCTTGTTCCCAGGGGGTGTCACTTCCTCTCCAAACGTCCATCATATCCTCTCCCAACCAATGCCCCACCCTTGACCCAGGTGCTCCTCAATAAAATGAGGAGAATTCAGATATAATACAAAGCTAGAGTTAACAGTGAGCGCCCTACCCCCACCCATACCAACACCTGGATATATTTGATAATGTTAATACCATATGTAAACATATAACTATAAAATTACAACCTCAACAAATTAAATATAATAATACAAAATAACAAGGGAGAAACAACCCCCCTCCTAAAGACAGAGGTAAAAGAGAGTAAGGTAACCACCTCCCCCCCACCAACACCAACCAAACCCCCCGGCTTTTATATATATACACACACACACACACCCACATATATACATAAAATAATAAAAGAAAACAACCCAAGGGGTGGGGGGAAAGAAAATCAAATCCATCTCCCCACCCCCCATGATAATATTAAACAGTAAAGGTAAGAAAAATAGGGCGTGGGGGGAAAGGCAAACCAACATCCATTATCTCTTACAGTTTATCTAAGAGAGTCCAAGAATTCCTTAGCCTTTTCTGGCGATCCCAAGTTATACACGGATCCTTCATGGTTAAAGCATAGCGTCGCTGGGTAGTGTAAGGAGTACTGAATATTTAAGTCCCTTAAACTATTCTTCGCCTCGTCGAATGCCTTCCTCTTTCGGACCAGAACTGGGGAAAAGTCCTGGAATAACATGATCTTGGATCCTTTATAGATCATAGCTTGGGGGTCTTTTCCAAGATTTCTAGAAGCTTCTAGGAGTATCTGCCTCTCCCAATAGCTCTGCAGCCGGAACAGGACCGGGTGTGGGCGCTGGTTCAAGCCAGGCCCGCGTATTGCGACCCAGTAGGCCCATTCTACCCTTACCTGGCCTGATCCAGCTTCCAGATTTAAAAGCTGTGGCAGCCACTGCTCGAGGAATGCTGTAAGCTGGCCTTCCTCTTCCTGTTCAGGAAGGCCAGCAAACGAATATTTTTTCGACAATCGAGGTCGTCAATGTAATTTTCTAAGGTCCGGACTCGCTGTTCGAGAGTATGGACCTGATCCACGGCCGATTGCACTGTAGTTTCGGAGGTCGCGGCCTTTAACTCTGCCTCCCAACTCGCCGCTCAATTTCCTGGATGTCTCAGTCGTGCTTCTGCAGCGCGGCCAAGAGTGAGTCCCATCGATTTCAGGATTCTTCGATAAAAGCGTCGATCTTCGCATCCAGTTTGGAGATCATCTCTACAAGGCTTGTCACTGTAGGTAAGTCGCCCGGGGCGGTTGTGGACGCCTCTGCTGCAGCTGGAGAGGGTGGGGAAGGGGTTTCTGCTTGGTGAGAGCCACGGGCTCCCTTCCCTTTGGTCATTTTTACTAAATATTAGATTGTTTAAATTTAATACTAAGCAACTAATTAAACAGCTTTTATAGATGATTTGGTGAGTGTGGTGGGGGTGGGTGACCCACTTTACCTAAGTCTTGAGACTCAGACTTGCTGGGTTGTCGCCATCTTGGATCCCCCCCCCCCCCCCCCCGCAAGTTTGAATTTAATGTTCGATGACATCAAACCAATAAAATGATCCGATGTTTTGGGGTATAAAACAGAACATTTTGAACAGTTAGGGGAAGAACTGCCAAGAACACCAAGTATAGACTGCTAGCCAAAGAGCTCTCTGAAAGGTACCTGTCCGTAACAAATTTGTGCAGCAGAACACTGAAGCTGACCCAGACAAAAATGTACAGAGGAAAATCTACAAAGGAGAATCGACAAAGCTGACTGGTTTTGAAACGTGATTTTTGTTTTGTAAATCTTAAATCGGGTTTTTTTTTTAAAATTGGACCACCGTGGGCAGCACGGTGGCACAGTGGTTAGCACTGCTGCCTCACAGCGCCAGAGACCCGGGTTCAATTCCCGCCTCAGGCGACTGACTGTGTGGAGTTTGCACGTTCTCTCAGTGTCTGCGTGGGTTTCCTCTGGGTGCTCCGGTTTCCTCCCACACTCCAAAGATGTGCAGGTCAGGTGAATTGGCCAGGCTAAATTGCCCGTAGTGTTAGGTAAGGGGTAGATGTAGATGTAGGAGTATGGGTGGGTTACGCTTCGGCGGGGCGGTGTGGACTTGTTGGGCCGAAGGGACTGTTTCCACACTGTAAGTAATCTATTGTAGAGTGGGAGGTAAAAGATAGGTTTAAGAAAAAGGAGTTGTAAATAGTTGTTTAATGTTCGCTTTTGGACTTAAAGTAATAAAATTGTTAATTTTTACTTGAAAGAGTGACCTCTGGGACAGTTCTTTCCCTCTCAAAATTTAACATTACAGTGCAAGAGGACTTCTCTGCCTGTCAAGTTTAAATTAACAGAGGGGATTACCCAGTGTCGTAACAATACGAATGAATAAATTGCTTCAACGGTTGCGGAGGAATAGTCAAGGTGCATTGTGATAAGATTTTGGTTGAAATGAACGCAAGTAACATTCCCTCAAAACTATTTGTGGAGGATTCTTCATAAGTGAAGTCATTAACCTTAGTAGTACTAAGGAAAATTTCAACTACCATTCCCTTTGTAGCAATGTACTAAAAAAAAATTAAGATGACTTCTTCAAACAAATCTCAAGCAGACTGACACGGAAGGGGTTTGCTTTCAAAGTTGTCCATTCAATTTTGTCAGTCTTGGTCCTGAATATATCAGTTCAAGTGAACAATTTTTTTTAACTTGAGGCTACCCCATTTCAGTCTATATTTAAAATTGCAATAAAAGGCAAATACAAAATGTTTTCATTTACCAACAGCCCTTTTATTCCTTGTCTCAAACAGAATGAAAATCATATGGCCATTCAAAACTACTAATTTGTTAAGTAAACTTTAATATTCCTGGGGATTCTAAACTGCCATTTAAAATGTGTCACAAGTACATTTCCTTATTCTAAATTTACACTTAAGTATACACCAAGTAAAGAAAATATTTGCATAAAAAGAACTGACAAATTGATTACAACATTTGCAATGCGCATGCACTGTTTCTATTCTGAAAATAATTAAATACAAAACTATTATCAATACATATAAACAGTGCACAAATGCAACGTTTGATGTTCTGCACCTCTAGTAGCCACCTCTACGATCACCATATCCTCCTCCACCACTGCCACTCTGGTAGCTACTGTATCCTCCACTTCCTCCACCACTTTGATAGCCCCCATACCCACCACCACCACCACTTTGGTAACCCCCATATCCTCCACCACCACGACCTCCACTTTGGTAGTTGCGATATCCACCACCTTGGTAGCTTCCTCCACTACCACCTCTTCCCCCATCATAGTATCTGGAATTGAAGCTACCACGTGAGCCACCATAGCCATTGCCTCTTCCGTAACCACCTCCTCCCCTGTAACTAGATCCACGACCACTCCCTCTTCCACCAAAACCTTGGTTGTCATAACGTGCCATTTTTGGAGGACGAGGACCATCACCAAATCTGTAAAAAAATCAAGATTAATAAATGTTATGTATTTAACATGTTAAAAAGTAACCTTATAAAATATAGCTTGTATTGAAAATGAACTGATGTACTAGTAATCCATCCTATGGATTTAAATTATTTTCTAGTCTAAAAAACGTGAAGATTCAATCCAATGGTTAGTGTAAAAACACAGCCTTAAATGCATATCATGAGGCTAACAAGAATAAATTGCAATTACAATGTCTTCGTTAAAGTCAAAGTCAGAATACAAAATACAGAATAAGCGGTTAGCTCTTATTTCCTCGTTTTCAAAGTAAGTTTTCCACAAATTAATTTTCACCAAATAAACAAAATGAACACATTGATTGTGACTTCCTCTAATAAATATGAATTATCAGCAAGCAAAACAAAAGTGTGCTTAAAGTACTCATGAAAAAATGATTCTGCTCTGCTAAATGCAAAGTTAACAAGACAGAAACAGGTACAGACAGGGGACAGTTGTGGTAGTGGTGTGGAAAATGGAAAATGGAGGTCAGAGGTCATACACCAGAGGTCAACTTCAGAGTATTACCTCTTTTGCTCTGAGCATCTTAACAACTTATTCCACTTGCTCTTCCTTTCCCTCTGTCAACAGCATAAAAACACTATTTTCCAGCTCCTTTCAGTTCTGAGGAACAGTACTAACGGAGTCAAACAATTAACTGTTTCTTTGGGATTAGAACTATTAAAACAATTAGAACAAAGAACCGAACCAAGAACTGGGAACAGAACACAGAACAGAGCAGAATACTGAACAGGATAATTAGGTGTTGGTTTTGACCAGAGCAGACTCAATGGGCTTAACGACGTTTTCCTATGCTGGACATCTCTATAATTCTGACTGTCTCCACTGATGCTGCCAGGATTGCTGAACTTTTCTAGTACGTTTTGTTGTTATTTTAATTTCCAACATTGACAATATTTTGTTTTTATTATTTGAACTATCAGTTACTGTGGATCCTGATAAACAAGGGAAGATCATACGGTTTGTCTGACACAGAAAGTGTAACAAATAACAGGCGATCTTCAAATTTTACCTTCGCAGCTGAGGCAGATGCTTACCCATTTTAGTGCCTATTTATACTCCATCACTATTTCCAAGACATTTTGACCTGCGGCATCAGTACCTTCAGTTTAACTATTAATAGTTTCTTTCTCCAATGCAGTCATCCCTTTGCTACGGAAGGAGTCTTTCCTGTACAGATGTCCCTTCCTCCACTCTTCAGAAATCGTACTTCACCCATTTACTTCTCAACCTTTTCACTGGGAATTGCCAGCATTGAGAAATCTCAAAATTTATATATTCTTCTTATTCACTCTAACTTATTTCCCTCAATATATACATTAGCTGCTTGACTACTTTCCACGCTCAATAATTTCAAAACCTTCACACTGAAAAACTACGGCTCTCACTGATGTTTTAGACAGCAAGTACTGCCAATGGCTCAGCTACTTCCATTTACAGCCTGTGAAAGACGCTTTTCAATAACCTTAAAAGTTGTTTTCATGTGGGGAGTGTATAACATTTGCCTCTGTTACTCATCTTTCTCAAAAGCACAGGTTTGGTGACTCAGCAGAAAATATAAAGGTAATGAATAAATAAGGATGCTTGCAAAACTTGCCAAAGCCTCACACACAAGGTACAATAGCTGATGCATGTGAATCATTCTGATAACAGTGTGAAGTCTCTGCTGCTACATTATGACATGAATTGACCTCATTATAATCTAAAATAAAAAGTGCTATTCACCTTGAATTTGCCATAAGATTAATGCCTGCTGCCCCAGGTTTTGAAATCTGCCGGATTACTTTCAACAATCGCTCATGTGTAGGATCCATTTGTCGTATGAATTCTGGATCTTTAGCAACTTCAACAACCAGTGCCTCCATTCCTGCACGCAAAGCGACAACTGCAGCTGCTGTATAGTGAGGCATCTTCAACTTTATCCTAAAATGCATAAATGATATTTAGCGCTCAACATGAGCGATTTCAAACCGATTTGTTGCCTCACCAAGTTATTTGAGATCAAATCAGAACTAAGCTATGTAGCAACAAATAGGTTTTCTCAGATCAAATGAAAAACAATTATGGTTACAGAACACTTCAAACTGCACAATAAAAATCAATACTTGATAGTTTCTTCTAAGATGGCTAAATTACAAAGAGCATTTTTGAGAGAATAAAGTTAATGAGCCACATTATGTCGGGTCATAATTGACAAAATTAAAATTTCATCTTCAGATGTTTCACCAATAAGGTGAAAACTCTACTGCATACTTGGTAAAACTGACCATCTCTAAATTCCAGGAAGAACTGAATTATTTACAGCATTTCTGCATATACAGTTGAATACAGAATTGAATTATAGGGTTGTGGAAGCAGGTTACATGGTCTTTACCAGCTGTAGTTGTAGTTTTAAGTCAAACACAGTGAAATTTGTTACCGGAAATAACAAATTCAATATCACTTTTCTGGAATACATATGCTCCAAAGGGATGAGAAAAGCACACTGGCTTCATCACAAATCCCCGAATGTGCTCTATCACAGATTTAAAATCAAATCAGTTATCATGTTTACAGTACTACATTATTATTTATCACGACCAAATATCTTAAATTTTGTTGAATTATCACAAACGTTATTCATCATTGAGTTCCATCACAATTATTTCACGTATAAGTGACAGATTAAAATTACTTTGAAGCATCAAATATAACTGGACATCAGTATTCAACAGAAACTAAGTAAAAGGATGTTGAAACTTTAAATTTACCAGTCATCCATCAGAATAATGTCTCCATTTGAAGTCACCTTCTTTGAACCATAGAAGAGCAATTGGAGTGGACTAACTAATGTCATTGCCTTTGCAGACACAGCTCGAGTTCGTATCTGAGGAGAAACACTATTTCAGTAAATGGTCAAGTGGATGATCTTTTGCAATCCTTCCTTCAAAAGCAAAATCACAATTTCAGTAGCAAATCTGCTAAATTTAAGAAAAGATTAGGTTGCAAAGTTGATGATACAAAAGTTGAAAGCATTGTAAATGGTGAAGAGGAGACAGGTATGTTGGCGGAGTGAGCGGATAGGTTGCAGATAAAGATCAACACAGAATAGAGTGCTGATACATTTTAGTAGAAAGAACATGAACAGATAATACAAAATGATAGTTACAATTCTAAAGAGGGTGTACTTGAACACCTTTGAAGGTGGAGATATCAGTTAATAAACCATACAGTATCCTGGCTTTACAAGAGCAAGAAGTCATACTGAACTGTCACATACAAAATTTGTCCAGTTGAAGAGCTGCATACAGTTCATGCTGTAGAGGAAGGATATGAATGCATTAGAGAATCTGCAGAAGAGATTAACAAAAATGGTCTCTTTAGTGAAGAGAGACTTCAGTTAATAGCACCAACTGGAGAAAATGGGACAGTGTTCTCCTTGGCAAGAAGGCTAAGACGAGAACTTCCAAAATCATGAGGGAGCAGGATATACAAATGGGGAGAAACAGTTCCTACTCAGAAAAGGAGCAAGAGTGAGAGAAAACAAAGTTAAGGTGATTTGCAAAATAAGTAAGCGTGATGTGGGAAAAAATCTTTTTCACGCAAGTGACTCAGGTATTGACTGAAGTGTGGTGGGGGCAGTTTCAATTGTGACAAGAGAGGATTTGATGATTATTTAAGTAGACACAATGCTCAAAGGGATAAGGGAAAGGCATTATGTCATGAGGCTCATTTGGAAAGCCTCGTGTGGTCACGATGGGCCAAATGGCATCCTTCTCTGCTATAAAACTTCTGAGATTTTAAATTGCAACTTTCTTTAAAGAGTGGCTTTAGGGGTCCTTCTTAGTCCATCTCCTTAGTGACAAACATTAACATTTAGTCTGAAATTTACACCATGCTTTGCTGCAATCTCAGTTTGGTTGAGAGTTAGGACGGTACAACTGAGTTAGTGCTCCAGACAGGGGACCCATCTATTATGTATGGCTCAGTTACAAATCTCTTGCATTCTATTCCGCAAACACAAGAAAATAGATGACTGATTTTAAATCAATTTGAAAACCATCAAAGCCGAGAGTTTGGTGCTGGAAAAGCACAGCAAGTCAGGCAGTATCTAAGGAGCAGGAGAACTGACTTTTTGGGCAAAAGCCCTTCATCAGGAATGAGGTTGTGAGCAGAGGAGGTGGTGAGATAAATTGAGAGGAGAGGGTGGAGGAAGGTCTTGCTGGGGTAAGGTAGCTGAGTGTGCGATAGGAGGATGGAGGTGGGGGTAATGGTGATAGGTCAGAGAGGAAGGTGGAGCAGATAGTTGAGAAGGAAGATGGACAGGTAGGACAGGTCATGAGGGCAGTGCCGAGTTGGGCGATGGCAGAAATGGTGGAGGATGATGCGATGCATACGGAGGTTGGTGGGGTGGTGGTGAGGACCGGGGGGGGGGTTCTGTCTTTGATGCAGTTGGAGGGGTGCGGTTTGAGGGCAGAGGTGCAGGAAGTGCATGAAATGTACTGGAGGGCGTCATCAACCACATGGGAGGGGAAATTGTGGTCTTTAAAGAAGGCCACCTTTTGGTCTGTCCTGTGATGGGACTGGTCCTTCTGAGAGCAGATGCAAAGGAGGCAGAAGAATTGGGAATAAGGATAGCGTTTTTGGGAGGAGATGTAGTCCAGGTAGTCGTGGGAGTTGGTCGGTTTGTAGAAAATGTCAGTGTTGAGTCAGTCACCATTGATGGAGATGGAGGGGTCCAGGAAGGGGAGGGAGGTATCTGAGATCGTCCAGGTGAAAAGGTCAGGGTGGAATGTGTTGGTGAAGTTGATGTACTGTTCAACCTCCTTGTGGGAGACGAGGTGGCGCTGATGCAGTCAATGTAGCAGAGGCAAAGGTGGAAAATGGTGCCGGTGTAACACTTCAACTCCCCCTCCCACTCTACCAAAGACATGCAGGTCCTGGGCCTCCTCCATCACCACTCCCTAACCACCCAATGCCAGGTGAAAGAATGCATCATCTTCCACTTTGGGACCCTCCAACTGGTGGATTTCACCAGTTTCCTCATTTCCCCTCCCCCAACCTTACCCCCAGTTCCAAATTTCCAACTTGGCACCACCTCCATGACGTGTCCTACCTGTCCATCTTCCTTCCCATCTATCAGCTCCACCCTCCTCTCTGACCTATTATCATTACCCCCACCTCCAACCCCTCCATCTCATCACCCCCTCGGCTCCGAAATGTTGATTCTTCTGCTCCTTGGGTGCTTCCTGAGCTGTGTTTTTCCAGCACTACACTCTCTAATCTCCAGCATTTGCAGTTCTCACTTTCGCACAGTTGAAAACCATCAAACTTGACAGTTCAACTGTAACTGTACAACACAATATTTGCACATTTAATTAAAAGGGCAAGTCAGCCAACTATTGTGATCAAAGGGCACAACCAATTTTACCATACAACTGTGCTGGTCTTCTTAAAGGCAATAAACTATTCTGAAAGAAGAGACTGCACAATCTCAGGTTAGACACATTAATTTGTAGTCCTGAATAACAGTTCTTTGCTATAAAATACAATGTGGGGCAAAAGGATATAATAACCGTAAAAATTGTTCACATATTCTACTATGTATTTGAGTGGTTTCAAAGTTTTTGCAGAAGGAATTAGAAGAACAGTAAGCAGAAACATTAAATGGTAATCTATGATCTGCGAGTCAAGATATCCGAAGTAGGATAGTTATTTGAGTTACTGATGAAGAGCTTATGCCGGAAACATCGATTCTCCTGCTCCTTGGATGCTGCCTGACCTGCTGTGCTTTTTCAGTGCCACACATTTTGACTAGTTATTGGATTTGCCCTGAACACGAAGCAATGTGAGGCAGTACATAACTCACCTTTTCCCCAAACACAAAGAATGGGGATGGATACTTTGTATCTTGGTTGCTGAATGGACAATTGACCGAAGACTTATGGATAAGTGCATTGCGCCCCTCTGTAGTTAAGATCTTTCTTTTTTCCTTATGATAGCAGACATTGGGATAAAGTCCAAAGCAAAGCAGTGAGATAACCACATCTAGATTATTATCTGGTCCAGTGTTGTTAAATACTTGGGTCATCAAGCACTCTGTTCAGAAGGCAAAGGAAGAAATATAACTTGATACACAAAACAATTAGAAGCAGCATATATTCTGCATGATTTAGCATCTACTTCAGAAGTCTGCTTAAGACAAGCATTCTTAGTAAACACAGGTTTAAACAAAAAATCTCGCTGTAAACTTTCACAACTATTATGGAGTACATACCTCAATTTTGCAAGATGTTCAACAAGTGCAATGTAAGATCATGTTTTTTTAAACAATTTACCATCATAAATATAGAATCATAAGATCCCTACAGTAGGCAATTCAGCCCACTGAATCTAACCAACCCTCCACAGAGCATCCCATCCAGACTCTTCCCATCCCTGTAACCCTGAATTTCCCAAGGCTAATCGACCCAACTTGCACATCCTTGGACACTATGGGAAATTTAGCGCAGCAAATCCATATAACCTGCACATCTTTGGACTGTAGAGGAATTGAGTACCCAAAAGGGAATCCACGCAAAGATGGGGAGAACATGCAAACTTCATACAGACAGTTGCCCAAGATTGGAATTGAATCCAGGTTCCTGGTCCTGTGAGGCAGCAGTGCTAACCATTGAGCCACTGTGCCGCCCTACATACTCCAGTTCAAATCAAATGTTGCTTTTGTAAAGCATTGGTTAAGACTCATCTGCAGAATAATAATTTTGGGCACCACATGTAGGCAGGATGTCAAGATCTCAGACAGGATAAAGAAGAAATTTAGGAGAATGTCATCAGGGCTGAGTGACTTATGAGGAGGGTTTAAACTAGTATGGCAGGGGGGTGGGAACCTGAGCTATATACCAGTGGTGAGAGTTGATAGAAATGAGGTAATAGCAAGAGGTAGCACAGCCAGTGGGAAGGAATTTTCTGGGAAAGAACCAAGAGATCGTTTAAAGTGTGTTTGATTTAATGCAAGGAGTATCAGGAATAAAAGTGATGAGCTTAGAGCATGGATCAGTACCTGGTGTTATGACATTGTGGCCATAACAGAGATGTGGGTTTCTCAGGGGCAGGAATGGTTGTTGGATGTTCCAGGGTTTAGAACATTTATAAAGAATAGGGAGGGGGGAAAAAGAGGAGGGGGTGTAGCACTGCTGATCAGAGAGGGTATCACAGCTACAGAAGTTATCATTGTCGAGGAGGGTCTGCTTACTGAGTCAGTATGGGTGGAAATTAGGAACAGTAAGGGAGCAGTCACCTCATTAAGGGTTTACTACAGGCCCCCCAATAGCAGCAGGGAGATTGAAGAAAGCATAGGTCGGCAGATTTTGGAAAAGTGTGAATGTAGTAAGGTTGTTGTAATGGGTGACTTTAAGTTTCCCAATATTCACTGGAACCTCCTTTGAGCAGATGGTTTGGAAGGAGCTGTTTTTGTAAGGTGTGTTCAGGAGGGTTTCCTAACTCAGTACGTTGACAGGCCGTCGAGGGGAAAGGCCATTGTGGATTTGGTGCTCGGCAATGAGCCGGGGCAGGTGTCAAATCTTGCAGTGGGAGAGCATTTTGGTGATAGTGACCACAACTGCCTCACATTCTACATTGCTATGGAGAAGGAGAGAAGCAGACACAATGGGAGGATATTTAATTGGGGAAAAGGAAACTATGATGTTATCAGACGTGAGTTGGGAAGCATGGACTGGGAGCAATTGTTCCATGGAAAGGGCACTATAGACATGTGGAGACTGTTTAAGGAACAGTTGTTGCGAATGATGCATAAATGTGTTCCTCTGAGACAGGCAAGAAAGGGTAAGATAAAGGAACCTTGGATGACGAGAGCAGAGGAGTTTCTCGTCAAAGAAGGCCGCTTACGTAACGTGGAGGAAGCAAGGGTCTTGCTCAACTTTAGAGGATTATAGGCAGGCGAGGAAGGAGCTCAAAAATGGTCTGAGGACAGCCAGGAGGAGGCACGAAAAAGGTTTGGCGGGAAGGATTAGGGAGAATCCAAAGGCATTTTACACGTATGTGGGGAATAAGAGAATGATCAAAGAAAGAGTAGGGCCAATCTGGGATAGCATAGGGAACTTGTGTATAGAGTCTGAGGAGGTAGGGGAAGCCCTAAATGAGTTTTTTGCTTCTGTCTTTAGTAAAGAAAAGGACCTTGTAGTGAATGAAACTATTGAGGAGCAGGTAAGCATGCTGGAATGGATAGAGATTGAGAAAGCTGACATGCTGAAAATTTTGACAAACATTAAGATTGACAAGTCACCAGGGCCAGACCAGATTTATCCTCAGCTGCTTTGGGAAGCGAGAAATGTGATTGCTTCGCCGCTTGCGAAGATCTTTGCATCCTCGCTCTCCACCGGAGTCGTACCCGAGGACTGGAGGGAGGCAAATGTAATTCCTCTCGTCAAGAACGGAAATAGGGAAATCCCCAGCAATTATAGTCTAGTCAGTCTCACGTCTGTCGTCTGCAAGGTGTTAGAAAGGATTCTGAGGGATAGGACTTATGACCATCTGGAAGAGCATGGCATGATTAAGTGCAGTCAGCACAGCTTTGAGGGAGGCAGGTCATGCCTCACAAATCTTATTGAGTTCTTTGAGGATGTTACTAGACAAGTTGATGAGGATCGAGCGGTGAATGTGGTGTATATAGACTTCAGCAAGACATTTGATAAGGTTCCCCATGGTAGGCTCATTCAGAAGGTCAGGAGAAATGGGATACAGGGAAATTTAGCTGTCTGGATACAGAACTGACTGGTCGACAGAAGACAGCGAGTGGTAGTGATAGGAAAGCATTCTACCTGGAAGTCAGTGGTGTTCCACAGGGCTCTATTCTTAGTAATTTTTTTTAATGACTTGGAGGAGGAGATTGAAGGATGGGTTAGCAAGTTTGCAGATGACACAAAGGTTGGAGGTGTCGTTGACAGTATAGAGGACTGTTGTAGGCTGCAGCAGGACATTGACAGGATGCAGAGATGGGCTGAGAGGTGGCAGATGGAGTTAAACCTGGATAAATGCGAAGTGATGCATTTTGGACGGTCGACCTTGAAAGTTGAGTACAGGATTCTTGGCAGTGTGGAGGAACAGCAGGATCTTGGTGTGCAGGTACATAGATCCCTTAAAATTGCCACTCAAGTGGACAGGGTTGTTAAGAAAACATATGGTGTTTTGGCTTTCATTAACGGGGGATTGAGTTTAAGAGCTGTGAGATCTTGTTGCAGCTCTATAAAACTTTGGTTAGACCGCACTTGGAATAGTGTGTCCAGTTGTGGTCGCTCTATTATAGGAAAGATGTGGATGCTTTGGAGAGGGTTCAGAGGAGGTTTACCAGGATGCTGCCTGGAATGGAGGGCTTATCTTACGAAGAGAGTTGACTGAGCTCGGACTTTTTTCATTGGAATAAAAAGGAAGTGAGGGGACGTAATTGAGGTGTACAAGATAATGAGAGCCATAGATAGAGTTGATAGCCAGAGACTTTTTCCCAGGGCAGAAATTATTAACACGAGGGGTCATAGTTTTAAGCTGTTTGGTGAAATGTATAGAGGGGATGTCAGAGGCAGGTTCTTTACGCAGAGAGTTGTGGGAGCATGGAATGCGTTGCCAGCAGCAGTTGTGGAAGAGAGGTCATTGGGGATATTTAAGAGACTGCTGGACATGCATATGGTCACAGAAATTTGAGGGTTTGTACATTAGGTTTACCTTACATGAGGATAAATGGTCAGCACAACATCGTGGGCTGAAGGGCTTGTTCTGTGCTGTACTGTTCTATGTTCTATGACCTCATTTTGGAGAAGCTGGATTGTTCTCCTTACATGGAAAACAGGTAATGGGAAATGATAAGAGATTTTAAAATAGGTTTGGTTGAAGTATTTCTGCAGGCACGAATATAGATAACGAAAGGTAGTTGGCTCAAGAAACACAGAAAGGAAATAGGGAATTTCCTTTGAAGGCAATAAATTATGATAATTTAAAATGCACTCCCAGAAAGGAATAAGATTTAGTAATAACATTTAAAAGGGGAAATAAGGTGTACTATGATAAGAAAATAGCAGGAGTTGGGGCAGTTCTTCCAAAGAGAAAAATGGTCCAAACACCGTTCTGTATCATAAATTGAAGATTCATGCAGCAATGAGCATTATGGAAATCTTAACCCAGCTCCTGCCAATAGTGTTCTGTACCTGCTGTGAGCAAGATCAAAATCTAAAGCATGAAAGCGATTCTTACCACATTTGAACAAATTATGTGTCATCAGGGTGATATTTACCAAGTTCTTTTTTTTTTAAAAAAAGGTGTCATTAACAATAGCATTAAGGTAAAAATGAAAAATAAAGATGAAGTGTACACATCACTTGGAATGAAGAAGTACATACTAGATTGCATCTATTTTATTTCAGTTTGTAACATTACCAAAATACTTTTAAAACCAGCAGATTTACATTTTAGACTTCACATTATCAGAACAGCAACAAAAACAATTTCATTCATATAGTTTTACCTTCAGGGAAGCCAGAGTTGATAAGGATGTCCTTTAGCTGAACCTTAGCTTCCCATGTCATGCGCAAAGTTGCCATATTTAACCTTTTATGATCACAAAATCTCAATTCTGCATCCTCTCCTCCCATTCTACAAAAAAGAAACAACAAAATACAAATTCCTATATTTCAGAATTTACAGAATATGCTGCAAAGGAAAATAAATATAACTTGGTAAGGATGTGTTTTCTAACTTGTTACTGGAACAATACCTTGCATCATCCCAGGCCTGGAAAACCGAAAGCAGAGCAACGTGATCTGAAAATCTGGTTCCTGCAAAGTTCCTATGCACATAGCCCAGACGCTTGCCTTCATTAACAAAGGGCTCTGGAAAACAGGTAGCAGCAGATATAGTGCACACTGCGTCGCCAACACTGCAACAGATAAAAATAAAATCAGTAACATTTCCATGAATAGCTTTCCTACTCCCATTATAACTAATTTCCTGAAGTTAAAACCATAGCTGTCAAACTAGAAACAGTTGCGACCATTCAAACTAAATAAGCACTGGAAAGATCTCTTGCTTTTGCATACAACAAGTAACAGAGGAACAAGTTCCATTTCACTTCACATGAGCATTATTAAACATCTGATAGATAACTATGTAAGAACCTATTTGTTAGAAAAGGACAGCTTCGACAGAGTATCTTAAGAGCAAAAGTTGGAGGGGGTATAATCAAAATCACAACACTGGTATGAAAGGAGTAATGTCTGTCCTGGGAGGAAAAGCGTGAGAGAGAGCGCCCGCGTGAGAGAGAGAGAGAGAGAGAGAGAGAGAGAGAGAGAGAGAGAGAGAGAGAGAGAGAGGGAGGGAGAGAGAGAGAGAGAGAGAGAGAGAGAGAGAGAGAGAGAGAAAGAGAGAGAGAGAGAGAGAGAGAGAGAGAGAGAGAGAGAGAGAGAGAGAGAGAGAGAGAGAGAGAGAGAGAGAGAGAGTGTGTGTGTGTGTGTGTGTGTGTGTAATGGAAGCTAGAACTTCAACAAGCAAAGACATTATGTATCGTTACCACCCAATGTACACCATGTACTATTCTGTATGTGCACCTTATAGCATCAAGGTCAATTCATCAGCTGATGCTCTCCATTTCCCAAATCTAACAAATTTTACTGTTCTCTCGTTCAAAACAATTAGAGTCATAGAGACATACAGCATGGAAACAGACCCTTCAGTCCAACCCATCCATGCCGACCAGATATCCCAACCCAATCTAGTCCCCACCTGCCAGCATCTGGCCCATATCCCTCCAAACCCTTCCTATTCATATACCCCATCCAATTGCCTTTTAAATGTTGCAATTGTACCAGCCTCCACCACTTCCTCTGCAGCTCACTCCATACATGTACCACCCTCTCCTTTTTGCCATTCATTAACATCCAAGACTTATTCTCTAGTGTACAGCAGATTAGATTTTGTGCTATTTTCATAAATTTTTTGAATCTATACAAGATTACAACTGGAATTTTAGAGTGTGACCATGTAAAACCAAAAATCAGAAATCAATTCAAGATTTATAGGATGGTTGTAATATATGGAGCAGACTACATTACATTATTGTGTTACATCAGATGTGTACAGTATGATCCTTTCCTCAAATCAGACAAATTACAGCATTACAGAAATAAAAACTAGAGATCATAGAACAACATACAAACACAAGTATGCTTCAAAGTTAAAATGTTTGAGCCTTATATTGATACAACATTTAAATGAGAACACTCCAAGGTGCAATCCTAGTGGTTCATATTTTGCAAACAGAAAGAAGGAAATGTACAGAAAACTGATGTACTCGAACTGAATGAGGATGATTTGCGAGGGAGTGCGAACTTCAGGATCTAGATTAATGAGCTTCCAAAAATAATTCAATCATGCCAATAAATAGAGATGCTAAGAAACCTTCACTGAGGGAGGCACCGTACAGTCTTCACATCACCCTCACACACACAGTAATCAAGTGCCCTCAATGTGGAGAATAATTAAAGCAGTTTAAGGGCATGAAAAATGAGAGGTTTTTAAATGCTCTTAAAACATCTAACAGGTCACTCATTACACATTTCTTCTTCACACTTTAAATGCAACAGGTAAAGAGCATTTAACAAAGCCTACATGCATTTTGTTCCAAATTCAAATTCTGACACCAGCAATATACTACAAACACATCACTTTATTGTACAGGAACCTTTCCCAATAATTCACATTATCATTTGCTCTGCTTTGACTCACTGGAATATACAGCCCATAATCATCATCTTGCCAAGGCGTGGTTCAATAGGAAGTCTGGCCAAAATACGTCCTAAGGGAGTCAGTTCATCATTAGCATCCAAAGCATCAAGTTCTGAGAAGGAACAGAACATGTCTGAATGTCCATAGTTTATGAAACCAGAATATGCACATTATGTTATAAATAACGAAACAGCTTCTTCAGCGTGAGCAAAGCTGTTACGCTTTGAAGAGACTTGTTGTATAACATATTCAAATTAACAACTGACAATTCCAGTTTTTGGTAAACAGATACTTTAGGACCTCAATTCAGCAATTTAGCATCATTTAAACAGCTATAAAATGATTGCTTCAGCTAAATACAGGCATTTATTTATATTATTAAAAGTTAGGACTAGATTAGATTAGATTCCCTACAGTGTGGAAACAGGCCCTTAGACCCAACAAGTTCACACCAATCCTCCAAAGAGTAATGCACCCAAAATCATTTCCCTACATTTACCCCTGACTAATGCACCTAACACTCTGGGCAATTTAGCACGGCCAATCCACCCTAACTTGCACATCTTTGGATTGTGGGAAGAAACTGGAGGAAACGCAAACAGACACGGGGAGAATGTGCGAACTTCCACAGACAGTCGCCCAAGGCCAGAATTGAACCTGGGTCCCTGGCGCTGTGAGGCAGCAGTGTTAACCACTAAGCCACCATGCCGATTATGCTGCAATTAATCAGATGCACCATCTAATTCGGAACTATATTGTAATTTTCTTTAGTCACTCACGGAATGTGGGCATCTCTGGCTAGGCTAGCACTTATTGCCACCCTTAATTGCCCAGAGAGCAGTTAAGAGTGAACCACATTGCTGGAGTCACATGTAAGCCAGATGAGGCAAGGATGGCAGATTCCCTTCTTTAAAAGGCTATTAGTGAACCAGATGGGTTTGTCCAACAAACAACAATGGATTCATGATCATTACTGAATTCAAATTCCACAATCTGCCATGGCAGAATCTGAACCAAGGCTTCCAGAACATTAGCTGGGTTTCTGGATTCATAATTTAACAATAATACCAGTATGCCATTGCCTGCCTGATATCAAGGAAAAAGTATGATGGACATTATTTTAAAAAAAACTCATGGAATATCACAACTTAAACTGAGGGAATACAGAATTAAATGAATTTTTATTAAGTTTTAATCATTTTTTATTCATTATGGTATGGAAAAAAAAGTCAATCTTTTTACATAAAATTAATCAATTTACTGCATGTTTAGTTCTTAGCATTCTTACACTTTTAACTACATAGGACTATAACTAAGTAATTAGGAATCACCTCACCTCTCAAGGTGTGTTCTGCCTCAATAACCGCATCCAGAGGTGGGGGTTCAATAGCTTTGGCCAAAAATGGTCCAATGCCTCCCAGACGAAGTAGTTTGATACTCAGAGCAACTTCATGAAGAGGTGTGCGGAATATCTCTGGAGTCATATGCGTTTCAAGTCTGTGGATGGCAAAGATTTGCTGATGAAATTCAGAATTTTTTGTTTCCTGCCACACAATTTTAAAAGTAAATCTGTGAATTTTAAATCACTTTCAATAACCTTGATCTCAATTACAAAGCTATCTAAAGATGTCAGAGCAGTGACTTGCAATACAAGGAAAACTACTTTAAAACACATTTGTTTCTAAAAAAACTTGAATTGAATTCATACCTCTCAAATCGCGCCCTGCTACAGAGATGGAAGCAGAAGCCAGGAAGGACACGTCCTGCTCTCCCCCGTCGCTGTTCTAAGTTGGTCTTTGAAGCCCATACTGTGGCATAGTTAGTCATATTATTATGAGATGTGAAGAGTTTCATTTTTTGTCTGAAAAGTACATTCAAAAAAGGCATAGTCAATAAGAGTAAAACAGTTACCATCACGAAACATTCAAAGTGCAGCAAAAAAATTATATAATCTTTACTGGTCAAGAAATATAGAAGGCCCCTGATTTACAAGCATCTGACTTATGAACATGATGTCATGCAGGATGGGATTTTAAAGATCCAAAACACAAACATTTCCTGTAGTTACGAATGGCTCCTTTTCATTGACCTGCATGTGTTGCAACCTGCACACAAACTGACTTACAAGCAGACTCCAGAAAAGATCACAGGGATTGCGAACTGTAGAAATGGTAACAAATTATAATTTCTCAAGTTCTATACATTATTCACAAACTGAAAGAAAATTAGCATGATAGTTTGTATATCCTAAATATTAACCTTTAAGTAACATCATATATCAGAATAAGTGGGCCAGAGCTATTGGTGCAGAACGTCTCCTCTACATAGTTGCTTAGTAACATAGAACTTGAATATTGATCAAGAGAGAGATATGCCAAATTTCAAGTAATTTTATGGTACAGGAGAAAAGGGTTGCTGGATAAAGCAAATCTGATTGACAAATTCATTGGAGGAACCATGGTGCAGAAAGAAGTAGGCTTTAGTACTTTAGGAAATTCAAAAAAGGAGCAAGAATGAAGGTATTTATTTTGTTTACAGAGAACTGGCCTCTGCACAGGAATGCAGGCCCCCTGATTTGATCTTGCATGGGGAGAGAGGGTTCTTGAGATTAGGGGGGGTGCAATGGGTGAGAGGGAATACATGCACTTGAGAGAGGGAAGGACAGTGAATGAGAGGCAGAGTGAAGATGTGAGTACACATGAGAGAGATAGAGGGGCAATGGAGACAGAGAAGCCCAGAAATGGGAATTAGCCTGACACACACACACACACACACACACACACACACAGTCTCTTCTGCATTCTTCAGAGGCTAGTGCGAGGCAAATGCAATTATATTAGCCAGTACAATTCCTTAAATTGGCCCTGGTAATCTTACTCCAGTGACCAGGACTTAGGCCTAGTCTATCTCTCACAGCCTAGTTCTGCTAGTCTGGCATGTTTTAAGGATCAAAGTTAGGAAGCTATTGCTTTGACTGTTTTTGGCACAGCCGAATTGTTTGGTTCTCTTCATACCTCAACTGCTAGTTCAACGTTCATCTTCAATTTGTGCCAAATCTTCTTTCCAAAAATTGTTCCTTGTTTATTTGGCTAAAGGGGCCAACGTCATACAGAAAAAATGCCATTACTATGCTGGCTGAATTAACTGGACACATTCTAATCCCACTTATCAGCACTTGGTCTGTGACTGAGAGGGGAAACAAAAAATCAAAATGTGGCTACTCACAGAAAAGGGTGATCATTGTAGTTGGTGCATTAGATTGCATGATGGAGACACTTTCAACCTACACTACCAACAGAGATTGACTGGTCATGACCTCAGTATTGATTGTGGGACATGGTGGTGTAAAGATTGACTGCTTTATTTCCTTGTAAGTGACAGTTATTACATTTTAAAGATGATCCATTGCCTGTGAGACATTTGTATCATCCTCGACATAAGACACCAAACTCATTTAAGCTTATTCTTTTATGAAAAATTAAGATGTATAAACGAAAATTTCTCAAAAATGCAAAGATGATCACTCACTTGCACGAATCAATGACGTAAACTACATCATTAATCGTAATACTTGTTTCTGCAATGTTTGTGGCCAAAATAACCTGGAGGTGGTAAAGTATACTAATTAAAACAAAATGTACTGCACATGACTTCATCAAACTGACTGGATTGTCCTTTTCACAGAACTGCTCTACAGCCCTTAAACCAACATTAAAGCTTCATCTATTTTGTAGATGTCACAGGCTAATCACTGTGTTTTGGCTATACTCAAAACAAAATCTTAACTACAAATAAAGCCTTTCAACCTTCTCTTCTTGCTGTGTTGGGTAGTTAATTTCCACATCTAAAACATTTGCTTCCAAACTTACACATTTAATACCAGGAGTAGGAATATATTCTAACCCCTTATCAAACAGGTCGTAATTTAACACTTTTTAAAAAAAAGATGCATTGCATTTTGTCATTCAATCCATGAAATGTCACCACCCCCAAATTCAACAAATATTATGAAAAAGACTAGCACAACCATATTGCCAGACTAAAATTACAGCCAAATGAGGCTTTATGTTCCTCATCCCTACTATTTACAGATTATAGCATTAGGTTCAGCATACAATACATTTTCAACAAATTTAGAACTTTGAAACGTATTCCTTACACATTGAATACACAGTTGGTTCTGAATTATCATATTTTACTGTCTAACCTTTCTGACTCCTGATGGCACAGGATCAAACACTCTGCGCTGCTCTTCCCTTGGAATCTGCGAATGTAATGGTAGAATTCTGTACTTATGGCTTCCTGTTAAGTAAAAGATGATATTAGTGTACACTGTAAAATACAAATGTATACTAATCCTACAAGAATCTCAAACTATAAATGTGCATCCGTAATACTGAAAACAAATTGGATGATTTTAAGTCTTTCAAATACAGATAAGGTTTCATTGGTCTAAAAATACATTAGCTTGAAAGATCCATTCCAAAACTAAAAGTAAAGCATGAGAAACTTACTTGGTTTCAGGTTTCAATTCATTAAACAGGCATGCTTGTTAGTTATTTAATACTCCAAGTTCCTGGACACATCTTTTACTATCAGATGAAAATCATACATTGAATTGATTTAACTTAAATTTCAGGCTAATGTAACTGGTATAGTTGAATCAGTATACTCAGTGAATAAAGATCAGTAGCCCATCAGAGTGTCTAAACAACTTGGACAAAAAGTATACCACAGAATCCCACCCTATTTCACAACCCTTTAAAGTTTTGTGAACTCTCCAGACTGAACAACATATTGTTTAAATGACTGATGACATAATTTCATCTGTAAAATACAGGTATGAGAACACTGTATTTGAATGTGAAAAATGTTGTAGCTTTCATGATACTGGACTAACAGCCTACATAGGAGAAATGATTTGACTAATTGCCTTTCTACTGTGTAATCCTGTGAGATTCAGTTAAAATCAGGTCATTCATGGATTGACACCACTAAAAAAAGACCAAGCTTGTATACTCCTTCACTCAAAATGACTGGGCCTCCTCCATCACCACTCCCTTAGTACCCGAGCCCTGGAGGAAGAGCACTTCATCTTCTGCCTCGGGACTCTCCAACCCCATGGCATCAATGTGTATTTCACCAGTTTCCTCGTTCCCTTCCCCCTACATTACCCCGGTTCCAACCTTCCAGCTCAGCACTGTCCTCAGGACTGTCCCATTTGTCCTTCTTCCTTCCCACCTACCCACTCCACCCTTCTCTCCAACCTATCACCTTCACTACCACCTCCATCCACCTACTGCACTCTCAGCTACCTTCTCCCTAGCCCCACCCCCTTCCCATTTATCTCTCCACCCCCAAGGCTCCCAGCCCCATTTCTGATGAAGGGCTTTTGCCTGAAAAGTCGATTTTCCTGCTCCTGGGATGCAGCCTGACCGTCTGTGCTTTTCCAGCACTACACTCTTGGCTCTAATCTCCAGCATGTGCAGTACTCACTTTCACCCTGATAAAGATGAGGGATTGGGTGCCAATCTAGATCACAACAGCATTTCAATTCCATAACCATGTATACTTAAAATCGCAAATGTCCTTCAGTCAGACATTTAGAAGTATTTTCAACTCTCTACTAGCTAAGCAAATTTGTAAGTAGTTGAACCTTAAAAGGTTTGCCTCAGGTTTTTGTCATAATTCCTTGAGTTGCAACTGAGTCAGATCTCCTGTAATATGCCAAAGAGGAGTCAAAAATTGGTTGCAATGCTCTTGGTTAGGAAGGTGAAAATTATCCAGGGTTCCCGCTTCTTAACCATCGTAAATCTGGAAGAGTTCATGTGCATCAATGAACAATGGCTGCACAAAGCACGAATTTGGGAGTCCAGACATAAAAGGAGAAAATGGGAAGATATTAACAACTTTAAGGAAAAAAATAAGGGTCAATTGAATTGGGGGAAAAAAAAGCAGAATTCCTGAACCCTTCTCATATACTTCCTTGTGATTCAGTTGGTAGCAATAATTCACAGTCTTTTGCATTTGGATACTGTATGATCCAGGAGGAACAAAAATGGTTAAGCAAATAACCCATTCCTCCCAAGTAGCAAGTTCAAGATTCAATATAAAAAGACTAATGACATTTGATGCAAGGGTCATAGAAGGGAAGAATAATAAAAACATTTATTTCAAGATGTCAACACAGAAACAAAATAGACACATACCAAAGTATGGATTTGTTTCCAAGTGTCTTTGCATAGCAAAAATCAAGTTCCAGCCTGGTAAGAAAACAAGTACTGCCCCATCTACATCCAGTGTTTCAATATACTTGAGCAATGCCTCTATTAGTTCAAAAGGAGTCTCCTTTTCACTCATTTGAGCCATAGCACGTTTGGTTTCTATCCCATAGTCATCACCACAGATATTGTTACAGTTCACCTAGCAAGGCAAAGGTTAATTTTTATTAGTCAACAAACTTGACAGCAACTCCAAACTGACATTATTTCAAACTACAATAATAAAAGATAGAGTTGCTAGTTGCTCAAGTGACCATATGCTTTTTGTGGATTCTATTTGCTATTGCCCATTTTCCTTAATTATCATTAACTATAGCTATTCAGATTTGATTAATCTTTTTAAAATGAAAACTTCAAATTTCTTGAACTTACAATTTCTTAGCATATCCAAGTAACTAAGTGCTACTGATCTGGCTAGGAAGCTCTGTATTTCTGCTGTGGGCCTGTTTGACTGTAACATTAATCTTCAAGAGAAAACCCACACATCCGAGTACATACGAGTACTTCTACTGTTGTTCCAGCTAAAACTAAGTAACACTGAATCTGTGATCAAACAGTCAAATTAACAGATTATGCAAAATGAAGTTCCTTATCTGCATGGAATCTGAGGTGTAATTTGAGTGAAAGATAGTCCAAGTGTACTTTACAGGGAGTTCCACATTACTTGCCTCATTTCTAACTGATAACACCAGGTTTAAATTATGTACCAAAGAAGAAAATGCACTAGACACTACTACTCAATTATTTGCAATTATTCTTGATATTTACTTTTGAATCTGTCTATTCAATTTCAAAACTATGAAAATATGTGCAAACATGTAAATTCTAGTATGGGTGAACTGCCTTCGATTCAAAATGAATGGAGTTAAGTGGTAATTGATCTGGAAGAAATTCAATCATTTGTAAAAAGCCATTTGTTACAACTTGGTTCCATTAGTTTGTATAAATGCACATTGCAGTCTGTTCTGTAGACTGTACCCTACAATGCAAACTCATTTTTTTCAAATAGAATAAAAAAGTCTCGTGCAATTTGAATTTCCATACCTCTAAAGTTACTGGGCTAGTAATTCAATGACAAAAATGTAAGCACAATATAACCTACTCTGTGCATTGGTCACTTTGTTTTATTTTGATTACAATAATTCAATTCAGTTGAAGCACCCTGGTACAATTGCAACATTTAAGAGGCATTTGGATGGGTATATGAATAGGAAGGGTTTGGAGGGATATGGGCCGGGTGCAGGCAGGTGGGACTAGATTGGGTTGGGATATCTGGTCGGCATGGATGGGTTGGACTGAAGGATCTGTTTCCATGCTGTACATCTCTACGACTATGTACTAACTCTTTCAAACCAGTTCATGTTTTAGAGAATGCTGTGGATGAATGATTTTATAATAGTCTAAAGTATCGCCAATCAAAATTCAGATTTTTTTCTACCTCCTCATCATCGCCACCACCATCCTCATCTTTGTCCTTTTTTTTCTTGTCTCTCGGAGGAGGAACAAATCGAGTCATCTGAATACAGTCTTCTAAGAAATATTCTGGAAACATCAATTAAAGTATTTGAAGTACTAAAATTACTTAGTCAGCACAGCAACATTAAACAATGGTTTGGATATGAAAAATAAAAGGACAACTGTGTTCAGCATTGTTGACGTTGTACAGCTAGATTATACGGTCTTAAAAAATTCAGATTCAGAAATTTCTTGAAAATTTTCCAATCTTTTGGAGATAGTGTTCTATACTTCAAAGCTTTTCTGTTTTACAAATCTTGCAATCAAACAAAAAGAGTTAGCTTGAACAGCTATTTCATAAAACATTTCAGCACTCAAGCAACAGTGCACTACAGAGCTTGTTAAATCTACTCAGGCCAAGTGCAGAAATAAACAAACAATTTTGCTCAACAAGCAATCCAGAATGTTTTTTATAGTATACCAAAGTGATTTTTCACTTACTTATTTTGAGCAAACCAGAAAATATTAAAACCACCAAATGCAACACAGTTACTCATGCTAACTTGCCCCTTTCTTAATAAGCAGTTAAACCTTACAAGGTTTCAGATAGCTTGTATAAAGATTAGGTCAGAAGTTAGTAATGTGATGAATATTGCCTGGAAATGACTTGATTACACAACAAAAGTCTTCAGAAAGTAAATTTATCCAAACAGATCCAAACAGTAGTTTAAATTTTATCAAATCTATTATCGTCACAAAAAAGCAGCCCCACAATAATTAATTTTTGAAACAGAGTTAATGTGTATTACTTATTTTTCTTGACGCACCTTGAACAGGAAATGTTCTTCCATATACTTCGATTATTGGACAATTAAAATAATACTCTCTGAACATGGTAGTGTCAATAGTGGCAGACATGAGAATAACACGAATGTCAGGATAAGCTTGGACGACATCTCGCAAAACCACAAGGAGAAAATCAGTCTGAAAGAGAATTATGGAGAATTTTGGCTTTGCCTAAAATCAGTTTTATTTTTTAAAAAACAAAGCAATGACAACCTTAGTAGCATGCTGGTCAACCTTTGGAGCCTTCAAAAGGTCCTGCCAAACGCAGGATCAACTTAGAAGCAGAGTATAAAAAGCAGAGTATAACAGGTGGCCTTCATTTTGAAATCTAAAAAACAGTAATTCATTCTACAGGTTACTGAATTAATGTACAAACTTATCTTTAAGCACAAAGTATTTTCATAATGATTGAATTCATTGTCATTAGTATCAAATGCAAACCATCAAATTCTTTTGAGTCAATTTCACTACAGTTTCATAGCACCTGAAAACAAATAATCTTTTCCATCTGCCAAATCAGATATTTTGCATTTTTGTATGATCAAACAGTACTGGGTCCACTAATGATGTCCCATGATTTAATGACAAAAACCACACAAAATATCAAATAATAGAATACGCAGACTTCCACTCGTGAAGAAAGTTTATTCTTTGTCACCACCCAGCCATTCTATTGAATATGAACATGATCCTTTGAATGGCTTGTTGTACACATCCAAAGATCTACAGACTTTAAAGCTGCTGGTAAAACATCAAATGTGGGTACATCATTTGTTTGCTTACACCTTTTGATCTTGTATGGTTTCTGAATCATGGATGCACACAAAAAAAATTCTTGAAGGGAACTTCATTTTCCAAATAGTTTTATATGTAGAAATTAACACTTTAATTTTAATTAATTTTCTTTCAACAGCTCTGCAGATGAGAATCACAATCTTGTTTTCTTATGTCATACCAATTTTTTTATTATTAGATTCCCTACAGTGTGTAAACAGGCCCTTCGGCCCAACCAGTCCACACCAACCCTCCGAAGTGTAATCCACCCTGCCCCATTCCCCTCTGACTAATGCACCTAACACAATGGGCAATTTAGCATGGCTAATTTTCACTAGATTATTTCCAAATCTTTCACCCAATTTTCTGTTAATGTGACTTACTTTGATTTTTCCACTGACGAACCATTAGAAACCGGAAATGTTGGCATAGGGGTGCTTGCATTTTTTTTTATTTACTCATGACACATGGTGTCAGTAGCTGGACTAGCATTTATTGCCTGTCCCTTGTTACTGTCGAGAAGGTTGCACTGAGCTACATTTTGGAACTGCTGCAGTCCATGCACTGTAGGTATCCCTTCAAATGTTGTTTTGGAGGAAATTCTAAGATATTGAACCAATGGCATTGAATGAGCTGTGGCTTGGAGGGGAACTTTCAGGTGGTGATGTTCCCTTATATCTATTGTTCCTATCCTTCTAAATGGATGTGGGTTTGGAAGGTGCTGTCGAAGGATCTTTGGTAAATTTCTGCCATGCATCTCTGAGATGGTAGACACTACTGCTCCTTGGCATCAGAGACAGTGTAACTAAATGTTTGCAGATATGGTGCCTGAGATTTGTATGATATAAACGTTACTTGCCACTTTTCAGCCCAAGCCTGGATATGGCCCAAGTCTCGTCATATTTGAACATTTACTGTTACTGTCTGAGTAGCCACAAATGTTGATCTGAGCAATCTTGGTCTTCTGCAATAAAACTAGACTCCTTTTCCACTTTAGTTCCACTAAGCAGCTACAGTAACTATCTGCTGGATTCAGAGTTTAATTCATGCAACTTAAGTGAGCACATATGCACTGCAATTCTGGTGATGAAGTAATTCTTCCAAAAAATCTTTGAGACCTTCAAAATTGACAGACAGCATAGACTCAAAGTTAAAATGACCTCCATTTGTGCCATTATGCCTCTGACATATTTTTATTCTACTTCAGAATTCCTTTAGTGTGAAAGCAGGCCCATCGAGTCCACACTGACCCTCCAAAGAGCATGTAGAATTGAACCCAGGTACTGTAAGGCAGCAATGCTTACCACTGAGCCACTCTGCCTTTTCTGGCTATATCTCAAACAAAATTTGTACTTTCCTCACTTTTCCAAAGATCTCTTCTATTATATATAATAGAACATCCACACTAATGGTAGATGATCAGAAGTGATGTATATGGTTGGAAAACCTTCAGGTCACTCAAAGTCACCGTAGCAATTCAATGAATCTCCAGTACCCATTTTTATAACACTTTCTGTAATATTAGTTCATGGCTTATACTGCTGTCATGCATCATATGCTTGCATTTAAACATTGTGTTCTTTTCACCATTTGTGAAAACATAAGTTATGCCTGGCTCATGTCTCCTCTTCCCCTATTTTGTTTACGTGCTCTGACCTTCTCCCCAATTTCCTAACATAAGATGGTGATTTACTGTTAGAAGTTAGTGACATCTTTAATCTATATTAATTTTGTTGTCAGCCAAATTATCCTCCTTAGATCACGGTTTTCACTTTTGCAGTTGCGTTAATGACTGATACCCAATTATCATTGCAATTTCAGTGAAGCTTCTGTCCTATACATCTACAGAATTTGAACATTAACCCCCTATACGGTGTATTAGTGAATGTCTCCATGTTTTGATTGTTTACATACATGCATTAGAAACGTAACAGATTTCATTGTATCCCCTTCTAGTCTGACCACCTATTACCATAACATTACTCTAGAGCTACCGAACTCTCCAAATCCTTTGCAGTTTGTTTTTCTTTTCTACATTCTGGTTCTCAATACTCTTCACAGTTTTAAATCCACTTTTGTAATACTCTAAAATATTTTAAAGCAAAATCTTAAGTCTTAGACTGAAGTCAAGAACAGTACTGAAATGAACTGTATGATAATTTGCCCAAGTTAATTTATATTAAACAGTACCAGATTGATATTAATGTCACGTAATAAAGCAGGATCGCATCCAGGGTCACAGTCAGCTAAGCTTCAGTATTTGAAGCTTTATTTAAAGAGTTGCTTCTGGGGCTTTCTGCAGTTTATAACGATGTGAATGTTTGTAAACATTTTATGTAAATTGGAACTTTGTCAACAAGATGAGCATCAAAAGCAACGTATGCTGAAAGGTGCAAGATGGGACCTTATGAAATTGAATCTGCAGCCAATAAATATGTACTGGTTGAAGGAGCTCCTAAGGCATGTGGAATGCAAAAGAGAAAAAAAAGCCCAAACCTTCATTAAAAAAAAATGCTAAAGTTGAAGATAGTCATATTAGACATCCTGTTAGAAACAAGGTATGAGCAAATACTCACATTAATATCTCTTTCATGGATTTCATCTACTATTACATGGCTAATACCACGAAGACCAGCTTCCAATTTCCTCAGCAGAACACCTAATAGAATACAATCATTATTAGTTTTAACAAATATAAAAACATTTATTTGATATGTCAGGTTTTGAGGTAGATTGCATGAGTTGTATTAGGGTGCTCTCAAACCATGAGAAAAATAGGATTTTATCTTTTGTAACATGCAGAAGCTTTGCTGAGAAATGCTATAACCTACTTACAGGCAGTACTTCATGTATTTCTAATGTACTCATTAAATTTCTATGAACTTAAAAAACTCACCATGGAAACATAAAATAGATACAGCACAGATCACTTGGCCTATCATGACTGTGCTGGTTCTCTCACAGCAACTCAACTAAAGGCACTCCCCTGCCTTTTCCCCATGGCCATGAACACCATCTCTTCAGTCAAACTCCAAAGAGAAAACAAAATCTTTAAAAATGCTAATTTTGGCTTGATTTTTCTGCAAAAAGAATTTTATTACAAGATGGATGATTTGCAATGCAATACTAACCTACAGTACAGAACATTATGCTGCCATGAGGTCGTGGTAATATGGATTCAAAACGAACACTGTAACCACAACTCTTGCCTAGTTCTTCTCCACGTTCGCAACCAACACGCTCTGCAACAGATACAGCGCTAATACGTCGAGGCTGGAAAATAATTCAATAGGAAATTAAACATGTTTGTGTACATAAACATTTCCAGTAGTGAAGGGTTCAATACCCAAAAAATTCGTTCTCAAGAGATGCTATCTAATCCATTTACAGCATTTAAATAATAATTTGAAAACTGAAAATAAAATGTTTTAACAGACAAGAAGAGTAAATTAACACACCTGCCATACAAAGAGAGTTATCAAACCCAAGTTTGAAATGTGGACTGCAATAGTGAATTTTTTTCTAGTTCAGCAAACAGTCAAATATTAATGATGTAAATTCGACACTTATCTGACAAACCCAATATAGCAAAGTGGCATTCATTTGCTTGTGGAGTCAACTTCATTTTTTGTTAACAGGATATTTTAATTATCTTGCTAAAGAACCTCCGAAACCACCAATGGCTATATGCCTGGTACAGAACAAACACTATAGAGATCTACCCAAACCCAGAGGATGTAGGTAAGGTTTTGAACAGTCAAGCCTGAATCTGTAGCGCTAATTACATATGGCATCACAAGCTTTTATGTATTGAACTAGAAATACTTGCCCACAACAGGGATAATCCACAATTGAGTAGACAGGTCCATCCCTTTGGTGATGGATTTGGAGCAGGATAAGTGGCTACATAGAATCATAAGCAGGTTTAAGCCAGGCAGCCCCTTGAGCCTGTCCCACTATTTGATAAGATCACTCCATGGCTGCCAATCAGATACCCTTTCACTCCCCTGCTGATCAAGAATCTGTCGACTGCTGTTTAAAAAACATTCGAAGGTTCTGCTTCTACTGCTTTTTGAGGAAGGGAGCTCCAAAGGCTTAGACCCACAGAGAAAAGTATTTGCTGCATCAGGCCTAATTTGGCAAGCTCATTTTAAAAGAGAGTGATCCCTTAACCTCACCCCCAACCCCAGCTCCTCCCACAAAAGAAAATATTTCTTTTGGATAACATTTTAATTCAGCATTTCTCACGCACCTGTGTGACTACAATATTACACTCAGAACCTCTGCCACTTCTGATGTATTCATCAAGGATGTACTGAGGGACCTGAGTAGTTTTACCACACCCAGTTTGACCTCGAATAATGATCACTGGATTGCAGTTGACTGAGTTAAGTATTTCATCCTCGAAGTTTTTAACTGGTAATTGGCTCCTTTCATTCAGTATCTGTAGTAAAACATATAATGCAGAGTTACTCGTGCCCTACTTTTAACAAAAGTTAAAAAGGGGTTACAATCAGGCTTATAATTGCCCCCACAAATGGTGTATTACGTTAAATGTCTCAATTTACAATTCAAAACCTACTGGTACACAGTAACTTGCATTTATGAGGAGATTCTAAAGTAGCAAAACATCACAATTTTATTGCAGCATTATTAAGCAAATTTAATGCCAGGAGAGGAAAAAAAAATCGGTGGTCAAAGAGAAAACTTAAAAGGAACTTTTAGAATGGAGGCAGGGAGTGAATTTGAGCACTCATGGTCAGGCATCAGATGACACAGCTGCCAAGAATGAAATGGTTAAGTCGAAGACTCAGGAGACGAATGAACACGGACTTCAAGAGTTGTAATGTTGGAGGCAACAGAGGCAGACAGGGAGGAACGTGACAGAGAGATGTGAATTTAAAAATTTCACTTCTGCATTCATCATAACTAGATGCAGTAAACTGCAAAAGCTAATTTAGAAATGGGAATTGACTTCCACTGTTTCTCTCTTTCTGTTAATAATCCAGTGTGGAAAGAGAATTGAGAATTTAAACAGGGCAGTGAGAGGGTTCCATAGTGAATTTCTAATTGGAAAAGGTTGATACAAACACTTAAAAAAGAAAAGGGACAGTCATCCAGATGCAAGACTTTTAAGATACTTTTGGAGAAGCTTAAAGATGTCCTTGAAAGGGGTGATAGCAATTTATGAAGATAATAAAACTCTTATTCAACAGGCTGCGTGCCTGACAATACTGCATTCCACCTTACTATTGCACTGAAGTATCAAGTCTAGATTGCACAAAGATTCCTAATGGGATTTCAACTCAATTAACATCAATACAACTAACTGAGCTGAGCCATGTTACAATACACACATTATGGAAAACCATCAAATGACTCAATAGCAATTAGTACTTTAAAAAATGGCTAAAGTTGCTTTACAAAATATTTACAAAGTACTTATTAAAAAAGGAAATTGGTACCTACATGTTGTAGATTGCTATCATTCTGCATCTGATATTGAAGCTCATTCTTCAAGTCCACACTGATTTGTTCTGGTGTTGCCTATAAGAAGTACAGTTGAGTTACAACAGTCCATGTAACAAAATTTACTTGTTGAGGACAACAACATTGTTAAAGATAAATGATAAAGTCCATAAACCAGTAAAAGGAGCTTCTGTATTCACTTGGAAAATCAATGCCAAAATCCATAAGCCAATTGACAGAATTACTTAATCTAACAGTTTTATTTAGATACCCAACTCTGGCAGTGTGTCTTCAAAGCAATTTTTTTTTTGACAGATTCACTTTGTGGTACCTTGTAGCTGAACTTATGATTAAGTGGCATGAACAGGTAGAGCCAGAAGAAAACTTGATAAAGAATAATTTATTGTTACATGAAGCAAAATGTTGCTGGAGGTGAATGGAGTGAACAGGTGGTAAAAAGGTGACAGACAAACCTTTTAGCGATATACAAGCCACGGTCTCTCTTTCATTATATCAGGTAATAGAAATGTCTATGTAGTCAGAAGATGGATTGTCATTACACCAAAACAACTTTGAATTTTCAAGTACCTAATCATAATCATGACCTTATGACCTCTGTGGATGACTTTTTAAAAATTTGCTTATAAAATTCATCTGCATAACTGAACAATCCTTAGAGAACAAACCGGTGCTCCCTTTCTTACAGTGTCACCGAATTTTAGCACTGTTACAGCCCAGGAGTCCATTTTGCCCATTACGTCAACACCAATAGCATGAAATTCAAAGCGAGAGACTATGACCAGGCTGTCATAGCTTTGCAAGACTTCACTTCACCATAGCCCCACAACAGCTAGATGAACTTTACAGAGATGGAGAATCTGATGGATGTGCTCATAGGTTCAGCGTGCAGGGAATTTAATTGTCTTTTAATACATTTTGAAACAGTAACAGGTACTTCTTCAAGCCTGCAAGACTTCCAGAAGAGGTCTCCAGACTGCTCTCTACCCCAAAGGAATTGTTAATCCCAATACCATGAAGGGAGACGCTCACATCCCCCTCTCTGTGGATATTTTGGCTTCTGAAAACACTACTACAGGGGCCACATTTTAAAGCCGGTGGGATTATGGTTCCCTATATCTATGGAACATCAAGTGTCATTGTCTGCCAGATAAGAGGGAGACTTGAAGGTCTTCCCATTCAACAGTTACTCATGGTCAAAGACTCATGGTGGATAAAAATGTCCCAGAAAGGTCCCCAACATTTAAAAGATCACAAAACTGAGTGGGCATAGCCCATTATGATCGGGCAAATAGTCTAAGGTGAAGTTATAAATGGATTTGATGTTTTCTGATGGGCAGATGTATGACGCAAACCTTTAATGTATCTGTATGCACTAGCAAACCAGTCAACAGTTACCTTTAATGTTTATTCAGCCACATATACCAGTCTGGAAACTGACAAGTTAATCCAAGCTATTTAAACTAATAGATAATGAATGAGAGACCACTCACTTCATTTGAGAAGATGAATTGGTTTTCAAATGTGTATTGATCCAAGTCCAGACATTCAGGTTGTATGCATTCTACCATACTCCCTAAATATTTCATCTATTCTCTTAATTATGAGCTCATTTCAGGCATGGGGACCCAGAAGGGGGACATACAAGGAGGGTTAGAATGGGAACAGCAGGGAAAAGGTAGAATGGGTGAGCAACAATCTGAAAGCTCCTATGCGCTTAAAGACACGGACCACTCCTAAGTTGAAGATCAGTGATTGCTATAATGCAAATTACTCATGGATAAAATAAAACCTGCACAGGAATAGCTCACATAGCACAACCAAAACTTAGATTGAGCGTTGCTCCTCAAACCCAATCCTGTGTTATCAACTCAGTTTCTAAACTTGGAAGATACAAAAGTGTGGATTTTATAATCCACATGCTTACAACAAATTTTACTCTATTTTTTGGTATCACTTACATAAGCAAGAGGCCCTTCATCAATATTGCTACTGGTCCAAGGGTTCCAGTTGACTTGTGGAGGTGACCATGGCACAACTCCTGCAAAGCTCTGCCGAATTGATGGCTCAAATTGGGCAAGCTTCCCAACAGTGAGTGAAATTGGATTATTAGGGTCTTCAGGCTACAAAATCAAACGGCCGCAGTTAACAATTTACATACATATATTTATTAAAGCCTTGAAAACATCATTATGCAAACACTTGTATCAAATCTTCAATAGTACTTTGCACACCAATCACCCTCCTAGATCAATTATAAGTTTTAGATTGTATATTGCTGCTTCTTTTAAGAAATTAATTTCATTCGTGATTTGACTACAAAACAGAATTATTATACAAAATGAAAATAAAAAAAGACTGTGTATTTTTTTATTTCGATATGCATTACATATAGACCCCTCAGATTTCTTTTCAAATGCCTGTAATATAATCTATTTTCAAGTGTCTGGAATAATTGTCTTTGAAATTGGTCAGAAAGAGCTAGCCAAGGGTGATCCAATGTAAGACCACCCTGAGATACCCTCCCCTTGTGAAAAGATGCTGGTTTCCATTTATCACATGGATCTGTCAGACTCAGGAACAAGATTGGATTCCATCATGCAGTGGTCCTACAATACATGGCACGACTTTTCTTTTATTTCACCACATAGATGAAATTTTGACAACAGTGATACAATGCAAAAGACAGTAACAGAAATAGTCAAAGCCAGTCTTGTCTCCCTCATTATTTCCAATAAATTTCAGTTTACACACAATAAATTAAAATTACAAATACTTACTGATGGTACAAGCTGCAATCCAAGATCATTTACAACAGATTCAAGCTGATGTTCCAAGTCACTAGCAATATTTAACTCATATGGTTCCACCTAAGAAATAAATAAAACCGACTGAAAATCTTTATACCATTCAAGCATACTCTTCAAAATTAAAAAGACTGTCTCAGGAAAACAGGTTACAGAATATCATTCTGTAATTAATTCTATCAGAAATAGCTTCCTACTGTTATTTTGCAAGTTCGGAAATTTTGGATGGAACTAGAACCTAAAGTGATGCTCACTGGCCACTCAGATAAATCTCAAGAGCCTGCAACAGACTACTTGAGAATAATGGAGACTAGAACATCCCTCACTCTGTTTAGAAGTTATGAATTTTCAAAAAGCTTAGATTTGGTACGAGAGAAAAGCAATAATTTATATTGAATACATAATTCCACCTCCTGCTTTCCTTCTCCTTGAAGCCACTGAAGGCATATATTTCCCTTATACAGACTCATCGTTCCCTTCTTTTGGCTCTGGAGCTGGTACAATATTCCATGAGAGCTAAACATTCGTCAGTACCATCCCCATGCAGTCATTCCTCATATAACAATGATTATTACAGCTGGTCAAATACACAAGTCATCACAGCTGAATCTTTTCCAAATATCATACGGTATTCACACTTGCAATAGAGACAAGGGGATAACTGCATGAAACAGAATCATGATCCATTTTATTCTCTAATCAGAAGACAAGGAAGCACTCTAACCCAAATGGCTGTGAAAGTTCAATTGTTCAGTACATTCAAGCCAGACATTGAGAGATTTCTAGATATTAAAGAAATCAATATGGGGAGGATGCTACACGAAAAAGACATTAAAAAGGTATATAAGTCGAATGGCAGAGCAGGCTCAAATGGCCTACTTGCTTATTCCTGCTTCCATTCCCAAGTTCCTAAGCTGTGATTCTGCCACTTAGATGAAAGATTAATTTCAAATGACAAAAGAATCAAATTTGTGACCTCCCTAGTCTGTTCAAGTGTTCATTGTTAAATCTATTGAAATGCATGCGGGATAAAATAGCTATTTTGAAGGTCAGCGTATGACATAAAAAGCGGTTTAAACAGGCATTATGAAGGAAGCTACAATACAAGAAAATTTCATAAAACAATGACTTTTCCTTGCACTGCAGTAAAGTGCAGAAGTCACAAAATACTAGACCCATTAAAAGACTCACTTTTTCTGTTTCTTTCTTCTTCGTGTGCCCAGTAAAAGCTTCAAACACCCCCAGATGGTAAAGCTGTCTGACCAAAGACAGTGCACATGATTGCGCAGCCAGTTTTTTATTTGAACCATGCTCACGGGCTGTAATTCCTTAATTGCAAGAGGAAGCAAAAGGAGATCCAATTTATGTTACAGCATGAATTTCACAATGTTACTTTTGCAGCACATGCAGTTTCATGAAGTTCTCAAAATAACAACTCAATAAAGACAAATAAAAGTCACTTCTATTTCTGTAATTCCATGATAATTTCTGGGTTATAAGATTGTACATTAAATGAAAAGCAAACTGCAAACTTCAGCATTATCATTGTGTATGAATGTTCATTTCTGTCATCACCATATTTCTCCATAAACAGAAATCATTCCTGTAAATTATGCAACTTAACTTCCAATGTCAATTAGAAATAAAAACATTTATGTTAAAAGTGCGCTCATTATCCTAAAGATAGTAAACTATACTTGGAACATTACACTCCTCCGTTAACAACTCTAGTTTCTTGCTACTTAATTAAATTCTATCTGAATAAGGTTAGCTGGCTAAAAGGAACTTTTTTTAATTAAGTGAGGTTTAACCAAATTACAATGGCAACTGACCATGAGCTAGTTAGGACTGGAATGGATAATTTTTGACCTGTCACATATTCACACTATTACTACTATTATTCACTTGATTACTACTTTAAGGAGCACTTAAAAATAGTAATCAAGAAAATAATGCATCAGAAAGTTAGCGACCTAAATAGACAATTGCACAGAAACACAAGTTTCAAAATAATCTCAGGAGTGGGCATGAGGGAGAGGAGAATTATTGGAAGTGTATGATACAAATAAGACTCCAATGTGTTTTATTTTCAGTATCTCCACTTCCAAGTGAGACTTCAAATGAACTTGCTTTAATATTTCAGAACAAATTTCAGGTTTCCAAAGGAGGGTCACTGGACTCAAAACATTGTCTGTTTTGTCTTCACAGGTGCTGATAGACCTATTGCGTTTCCTTGAGCAATTTTTGCTTTTGTATATTTTCTCTTTCTTAACCACTGTAATACTCAATGATTCCTCTAAATTTCTGATACCACTTGCTCATTTTGGAAGCGAGAACAAAAGAAGAGAATATTATTTAATTGGAGAAGAACTCCAGCAAGTTGCAACACAAAAGGTATTTAGAGGTACTTGTGCAAATAATGTAGTACACAGGTGTAGTAGGTAACCAGGAAGAATAACAGAATGTTGATCCCAATAACAGATGGTTGGAGTCCAAGAGAGGAAAATCTTAATGCAACTATAAAAAGTGCTGGTGAGACCATATTTGGAATACTGAATGTAGATTTGGTCCCCTTATTTAACAAAATATATCATTTCAATGGAGGTATTCAGAGACGCTTTGCAAAGGTGACCCCTGGTATGAAGAGACTGTTGTATGCTCAACAGGTTGGGATTCTACTCACAAGAGTTTAAGATTGATAGATGATCTCATTCAAACATATAGAATTCTTAAGGGGCTGAGAGGATTTCCCTCATGCGAGAATCTAGGATCAGACAACATAGTCTCAGATAAAAGAGGCACTGACTTCAAGCTGAGATGAGGGTTGAGTCTTTGAAACCCCTTGCCACAGATAGCTGTGAGAGCAGAGTCTGTGCATATATTTAAGGCTGAGATTGATTCTTCATCAGCAGGGGAAATCAATAATTACAGGAAAAGTACAGGAAATGGACATGAGAAATGTCAAATCAGCCAAGAGCCAATCAAAAGGCACAGCTGGCTCGAGGAGTCAAGCAGCCAACTCCTGTTCCTATGTCTTATGGGCTAAAATTAATTTCATTACATTTACCTTGGTGGTATTTTCTAATTTTGCATCAGTTTGGGGAAACTTACCACAGAATTAGAAAAACAGTGGAGGAGGAGAGCAATAATCAATAGATGATAGGAACACATTGGTAGAATACTGTAGATATATTGTATTCATTTGACTTTGGCAACATTGCTTTGTTGAGAGGGAAACCAATCCTGAGAGGATTTGACCCAAGTATACAAAATACTGTCGAAAGAGTGTGGTGCTGGAAAAGCACAGCAGGTCAGGGAGCATCCGAGGAGCAGGAGAAATCGATGTTTTGGGCATAGTCCTTCACCAGGAATGAACCTCACCAAGTATAGAAAATAGTTCACCCTTTTACATTGAAATGAGGCACATAAAATGTTTAATCTTTTACACAGTAGCCAACTTCCAGGATCAAGGATGTCTCAGAGAGGGTACAGAATGTTCTCAAAGGGGAGAGGGGCCAGCAGAAGGTCACTGTACACACTGGAACCAACGACATAGGAATGGAAAAGATTGAGATTCTGAAGGGTAATTACAGAGAATTAGGCAGGCATTTAAAAAGGAGGAGAGAGAGAGAGAGAGAGAGAGAGAGAGAGAGAGAGAGTGTGTTTGTGTGTGTGTGTGTGTGTGTGTGTGGTGAAACCAGGGAGATAGTGAGGAAAGAGATCAATCGGAGACTGGTACATTTGACAACAGGAGCAAGTCAAACAGTCAGGGCAGGCAGGGACAAAGCAGAGAACAAGGTAGGACTGATAAATTAATCTGCACTTATTTCAATGCAAAGTGCTTAACAGGGAAGACAGATGAACTCAGGGCATGGTTAGGAACATGGGACTGGGATATCATAGCAACTACAGAAACATGGCTCGGGGTGGGCAGGACTGGCAGCTTAATGTTCCAGGATACAAATGCTACAGAAAGGATAGAAAGGGAGGCAAGAGAGGAGGGGGAGTGGCATTTTTGATAAGGGATAGCATTACGGCTGTACTGAGGGAGAATATTCACAGAAATACATCCAGGGAAGTTATTTGGGTGGAACTGGGAAATAAGAAAGGGATGATAACCTTATTGGATTGTATTATAGACCCCCTAATAGTCAGAGGGAAATTGAGAAACAAATTTATAAGGAGATCTGTTATCTGTAATAATAGGGTGGTTATGGCAGGGGATTTAATTTTTACAAATATAGACTGGGACTGCCATAGTGTTAAGGTTTTAGATGGAGAGGAATTTGTTAAGTGTGTACAAGAAAATTTTCTGATTCAATATGTGGATGTACCTACGAGAGAAGGTGCAAACCTTGACCTACTCTTGGGAAATAAGGTAGGGCAGGTAACTGAGGTGTCAGTGGGGGCGCAGTTTGACACCAGCGACCATAATTCTATTAATTTTAAAATGGTGATGGAAAAAGACAGACCACATCTAAAGTTGAAGTGCTAAATTAGAGAAGGCCAATTTTGATGGTATTAGGTAAGAACTTACAAAAGCTGACTGGGGGCAGATGTTCACAGGTAAAGGGATGGCTGGAAAATGGGAAGCCTTCAGAAACGAGATAACAAGAGTCCAGGGACAGAATATTCCCGTTAGGGTGAAAAGGCTGTAGGTGTAGGGAATGCTTGATGACTAAAGAGATTCAGGGTTTGGTTAAGAAAAAGAAGCAAGCTTTTGTCAGGTACTAGACAGGATAGATCGAGTGAATCCTTAGAAGAGCATAAAGGCAGTGTGAGTATACTTAAGAGGGGAATCTGGAGACAAAAAGGGGACATGAGATAGCTTTGGCAAATAGAATTAAGGAGAATCCAAAAGAGGTTTTACAAATACAAAAGGGGAACTAGGGAGAGAATAAGGCCTCTCAAAGATGAGCAAGGGGGCCTTTGTGTGGGGCCGCAGGAGATGGGGGAAGATACTAAACAACAGCGAAGAAGACTATCTCAGATTACAATAGAATCTTGATCAGATGGGCCAGTGGGCGGAGGAGTGGCAGATGGAGTTTAATTTAGATAAATGGGAGGTGCTGCGACTTGGGAAAGCAAATCTTTGCAGGACTTATACACTTAATGGTAAGGTCCTAGGGAGTGCTACTGAACAAAGAAACCTTGGAGTGCAGGTTCATAGCTCCTAGAAAAGTGGAGTCGCAGGTAGGTCAGATAGTGAAGGTGGCGTTTGGTATGCTTTCCTTTATTGGGCAGAGTATTGAGTACAGGAGTTGGGAGGTCATGTTGCAGCTGTATAGGACGTTGGTTAGGCCACTGTTGGAATATTGTATGCAATTCTGCTCTTCTTCCTATTGGATAGATGTTGTGAAACTTGAAAGGGCTCAGACAAGATTTACAAGGATGTTGCCATGGTTGGAGGATTTGAGCTATAGAGAGAGGTTGGAATAGGCTGAGGCTGTTTTCCCTGGACTGTCGGAGGCTGAGGGTGACTTTAAAGAGGTTTATAAAATCATGAGGGGCATGGATAGGCAAAATAGACAAAGTCTCTTCCCTGGTGTGGGGGAGTCCAGAACTACAGGGCATAGATTTAAGGCAAGAGGAATAAGATATAAAAGAGATCCAAGGGGTAACTTTTTCATGCAGACGGTGGCGCGTGTAGGGAATGAGCTTCCAAAGGAAGTGGTGAATGCTAGCATGATTGCAACATTTAAAAAGGCATCTGGATGGGTATATGAATAGGAAGGGTTTGGAGGGATATGGGCTGGGTGCTAGCAAGTGTGACTAGCTTGGGTTAGGATATCTGGTTGGCATTGACAAGTTGGACTGAAGGGTCTGTTTCCATGCTGTACATCTCTATGCATCTATGTGTGTGATTTGCTGGGCTGATGTTGATTTAGAGACTCTCACATGGCAGCTGAGCTGTTATTGCAGTTTGTTAAAATAACCTTGTAAGTCCTACGGTCAAGAGTAAGGCTTTCACATCAAATTTTAAGTGGGTACTTACTTCTTCCTAGCTGTCTCACGTGAATAGTCATCTCTGCAATAAAACTCCTGAAATGACATGCACAACATGAAATTAACACTGTCATTTCAGCACTTCTACCAACCCACTGATACTGAAATTTATAATAAATTTCATTAATGCCCAGCACATCGTGAATAATTGAAGAGAGTGTATGGTACTGGAAAAGCACATCCGGTTAGGCAGCATCCGAGAAGCAGGACAGTCGAAGTTTCAAGCATGAGCTTCTGCTGAAGAAGAGATCATGCTTGAAACGTTGATTTTCCTGCTCCTTGGATGCTGCCTGACCAGCTGTTCTTGTCCAGCACCACACTCTTCAACTCTAGGATCCCCAGCATCTGCAGTATTCACTTTCTCCATAGTGCAAATAATAGTAAACAAATTGGATTTGTTTACTATAGTTGTACTTGTTTAAGTGACAATACAGCATTCTGCATTAACTGCAGCAAGCACAGAAGGCAAAACTACAGAAGGCAGTAATCTATTTTAGGACAGTTTAAATGTTACCTGTGTTGAAGCTTCTGAAAGCGTCAGATGTCTAAACTATATACAAACTCATATTTCAAAGAGATTAAGAAACAAATACAACAAGCATCTGTTAAACAATGCCAATTATTATATAACTGGCACAACACTGATGGCTGAGTCATGAGTGGTGGAGGAGTCACGACTGGTGCTGAACAACGTGCAGTCATCAGCGAACAAACCCACCTCTGATCTTATGGCAGGGCAATTGGTGAAGTCGTCCTTGGATCAAGGACACTCCCCTGAGGAACTCCTACAGGTATGTCCAGGAGCTGAATTAACGGTCTTCAACTACCACAACCAGCTTTCATGTCAAATATGACTTCAAACAGCGGAGAGTCTTCCCTGAATCTCATTGACTCCAGTTTTACTAGAGCTCCTTCATGCCATAAATCAGTCAAGTACAGCCTTGATGTCAGGGGCAGTCACTTTCTCCTTACCTCTGAATTGAGCTCTTTCATCCACGTTTGAACCAAGGAGCTAAGTTGCTCTAGTGGAACACAAACTGAGCATCAGCGAGGTTATTACTGAGCAGATGCCGCTTGATAGCACTGTTGATGATACCCTCCACCACCTTACTGTTGATCAATAGGAAATGGATAGAATGATAATTGGTTAGGTTGGATTTATCCTGTTTTTTTTGTGTACAGGATATACCTGGACAATTTTCCATTGTCGGGTAGGTGCCAATGTAGTCTAAATGTTCTGGAACAGCTTGGCTAGGGTCACGGCATGTTCTGAAGCACAGATCTTCAGTACAATTGCCAGAACATTGTCAAGGCCCCTAGCCTTTGCAGTATCCAGTGCCTCCAACTGTTTTCTGATATCACATGGAGTGAATCAAACTGGCTGAAGACTGGCATCTGTGATGCTGGGGACCTCTGGAGGATGCCAAAGGCCATTCCAAAACTGGTAGGGATTACATCGTATGGAATTCATTGTTTCACAAGCCAAATTTAGTTAATTTTCATCATCTGTGTATCACAACTAAGTACAGCAGCTTAGGTGACCCATCATTTGCCATATACCAATTTTGATTTTTTTAAAGAAATATTTGCCATCCATTGGTGTGGTAGTATTTTTAAAAATTCACATTGAAATATGAATCTATTTTTTACCTGTGATACAAACAAAATAAAGGATTGACGTATAAGAAAACAATGTTCAGCAAAAGGCAGTGAATTTCCTGCTCATTAAGAACTTTGTGCTCTAGCTTAAGTATCTAATCTTTTGCATGCAGTCTTTTTAGCTTCTGGTCTTAGTCAATTGACATTAAGCTGACTACTCATCTATGCAGTAAATTCAGAAAGATATTTTCTATTAGAGATAAGCTCTATTACATGCATTGATATAAATGAAAGAAGACAGAACACAATAAAGATTTTAAGACTGCATTATATCTGAAATTTTTAAAAATGTCAGTGAAATATATTTCAGAAAACCATTCTTGCATTTAGCATAAACAAGAGCATTTGTATTCACAGCACTCTATATACATATGTATGGTAATTTTAACCATGCATTGGCATCTGAATGAAAAACTAGTGAGGCGGAACTATCTTCCTGACTGGCTAGTTCCACTTAAGAACATATAAACTCTGGTACTGTCATAGAACTTAATTTTTAAAATTAAGTTCACACATAAATCTACAAACAAGTTTGGTTGTGCATTTTGAAAGATATTGCACAAAATAAGTTACCCTGTATGACTCAGTCCTGGAATGTAGTTCTTGGTAACCAGTCTTTTTTTTCAGAACCATGCATGTTTTGAATCTGTATAACTCACTTCTGATCCTATATTGGGTCAACTGAGATCAAGCACAGCAACTTCACGATTCAGAGAAGCCTGTCAATAGGCCCAATATCCACCACTCTTGGATGCCAGTATGTTTCTCTGCCAAGCTCAGTAAAGTTCCAATCTCCATCAGCCCTAGGTCCCTAGAACACCTATAGGAAAAGTGACACCAGAAATCAACAGCTGTCTATGATTGCTTGAACCATCATTCCTACAATGGAAGGATACCATGTGATAGCTTAGTGCAGCCTAAGCAACATCACATGTTTGCAAGAGAGATTTCTGGTGTCACCTCACCCCATGACAGATTAAAGGAGTGACAAGTTCGTCACTTTTGTTTAGCTTTCTACCTAAATGCCATTCATCTCTGCTGTAAAAATATTTGCCACGCACTTGAAAGTAGACAGGTCAGATCCTTCTGCCCACTGATGTGCATCATTGCCTTTTGTTCTCCAAAGACAATTACTATCTTCTATATTCACAGTTACCATGCAAAGCTGCATAATATTTTAGGAAATAGAATGAAATCTGATAATTTAGTACTTTCCTAAAAGTAGTTTTTGTACAGTAGATTCCTGCTATTTAGCCTAGTTGTCACAAAATTTTCAAATAAACTGAAATCATTTTTGAACAATATATTGCAGCTTGAAGTCTAAAAGAATTATACAAATCCACTTATTTACTTTCCAAAATAGCAGGTGCCTACTATAACACGCTTAAATATTCTTAGCATTCATAGGGGTACTGGACAACTACCCCACAGAAAGCTCTATATAACAAAGAAAGCTGGCTGAGAAACATGCTGGTACCATACCATCACTTATGGAGTAACTCGGCTTTTAATCAAAAGAAAATCATTAGCTGTAACTGTTAAATTTTTTTTAAGAATAAAATTTAAAAACGTTTTTCCTGCAAATATCTTTTTGACAAGCTAGCACATCACGTCATTTCCCTGCTCCTTCAGTGTTGAAAGCGTTTAACAACATTCTGTCACTTCTGAGTGGAAGGATCAGAAAACCACAACTCATGTCTTAATATTGATATATTAAAAAGTAACAAAATATCTTAATGTAAACTGAACAGTAGACTACACCTTTGCTAACCTTTTTATGTTAAACAAAATTTACAATACTACAGATTAAACTTCTTAAACATTTAACAGTTACTGAACAGTTCAAACTGATCAAATGAGGAGAAATGTCTTCACAGGCAATTTAGCATTCAGCATTATAATTACATCCTACAGCATTGTTACCAAGCTCAATAAAAGTATAATGATGTTGCAGCTGGATATTGCAAAAACAATCTCGAAGTGCATTCCTGCTCATCCCCTGAACTCTATCATTTCTGGCTTTTCTTCCCTTACAGATACTAACATTCTTGCCTAAAGCATGGTGGGAGTTCAAATGCACAGAAAACACAAGTTCTTATGCACCCATTGGATTGTTCAGAATGGCACTGCCATAACCTGGAGGATTACTGGTCAGCACTTACAGTTACTGTTGATACAAAAAGGTCCAGGACAGCTAGGTTAAAAACTAGAAAAAAAAAACAAAAATTTACCGTTGAATAATTAACAAATGTTTATTTTGTGCATAATGGACCGTTGCCATCTAGGTTGTCTTATGGCAAGAAGAACTTGAAATGTACTCAACTAGTGCTCAATTCCGTAATAAAAATAATAAATTCAGCTGCTTAAGGAATAAGTAGAATTTACAATGCACCATTTAAGTCCTAAAAAAGATACATGCACTTAATCAATAAAACTGCATTTGATTTGTTAATTATTAATAACATTAACTTCCCAGGAAAAGAGCTCTGTGTGTTAATCAAGGATTAAATATTAGCCAGGATGAGCTACTCCAATGGCAATCTTTGCACTTATGACAGTAAACCAGGACAGAATTGCAAGAATATCTAATCTCAAAAAGTGCACTTACATCTTTAAATGTATGTTATTCTGTATTGTGCAGCCCCTGGAAGAATTACTGCTTTTCTATCCTGCACAGCTGTGCACTCACCACTCATGGGGGAAACCATGAAGCCAACAACTACATTGCTCCCATCACTGAAATTTAGCCTCATTTGACAATTAGGGATTGAAAGGCTACTAAATTACTATCTCAGAATTGCAAGAAATAAAAATCATAGAGTTCATGACTGTAGAATTGTTCAGCTGATTCAAATTAAAATATGCCAAACCTGTTGTGATCGGGTCCAACTTGTGAATACTTATAATCTGCCTGAATCTTCTCTTTTTGGAAAAATTGATTAAGTTGAGCTTTGGCATTTTCAAGTGTCCAGTTGCCATGAAGACCAGCATTCAAATCCAAACCTTCAGATTCCAGAGTCTAGGGAGGGGAGATTTTTTTTCTTACAAAGACATGTATACAAAGCTGTCATGACAAAGTTTTAAAAAACCTTACAGTAGGAAATATCATAAAATAATTACAGGAATAAATGCATTAAGTATCTAAGCAAGCTCAAAATGTGCTGATGCACTTAGAGTTCACCATACACCAAGAGGTACACCTAAATGTCAACCAGTATTAAAACTAGGAAAGGCAGGTGAAAATCGTGGTGGACAGCAACCCTACTCCGACTTGCCAAGGATTCATAGAGTTTTCAAGCATGGTGTACCCTTTCAGGAGTGAGAATCTTAGCTAATCTTGCTCATTACTGAACCTGAAGACATCACTGATTAAAGTACAACCACATTTGGTGAGAAGTCAAAATTCCTTGTGTAACTCAAGATCACGTCACTACGAGACCAAGAAATCTCATGTCCAATTATTTATTCTATTGGTTATGCAGGTTAACTGAAATATATGAAATTAAAAACAGGTACAAACATATTTCTGAGCTGACAATCTGAACAACTTTCTATTCAGAGGTTTCATCTCTTTAAACACTTGAATTTTCTTACATAACTTAGTACATTATCGATTCAAAACTCAAGGGATTTCACACAGAAAATGTTCTGATAAAAAGTTGCGATGATATTTCTTCCACACAGTCATAGAGACGTACAGCATGGAAATAGACGCTTCGGTCCAACTTGTCCATGCCGACCAGGTATCCTAACCTAATTTAATCCCATTTACTAGCACTTGGCCCATAATCCTCGAAACCCCTCCTATTCATATATCCATCCAGATGCCTTTTAAGTGTTGTAATTGTACCAGCCTCTGCCACTTCCTCTGGCAGCTCATTCCGTACAGACACTCTGAAAACGTTGCCCCTTAGGTCTCTATTATATCTTTTCCCTCTCACCCTATACCTATGCCCTCTAGTTCTGGACTCCCCCACCCCAAGGAAAAGACCTTGTGGTCTATTTAGCCTATTCATGCCCCTCATGATTTTATAAACCTCTATAAGGTCATTCCTCAACCTCCACCATTCTAGGGAAAACAGCCCCAGCCTATTCAGCCTCTCCCTATAGCACAAATCCTCCAACCCTGGCAACATCCTTGCAAATCTTGTCTGAGCCTTTTCAAGTTTCACAACATCTTTCCAAAAGGAAGGAGGCCAGAATTGCATGCAATATTCCAACAGTGGCAACATGCTCTCACCAATAAAGGAAAGAATACCAAACGCAGCTTTCACTATCCTATCTACCTGTGACTCCACTTTCTAGGAGCTATGAACCTGCACTCCAAAGTCTATTTGTTCAGCAACACTTCCTAGGATCTTACCATTAAGTGTATGTCCTTCTCTGATTTGCTTGCTAAAATGCAGCACCTCGCATTTATGTAAATTAAATTCCATCTGCCACTCCTCAGCCCACTGGCCCATCTGATCAAGACTCCATTGTACTTGGAGGGAACCTTCTTTGCTGTCCACTATACCTCCAATTTTGGTGTTACCTGCAGACTTACCAAATATACCTCCTATGTTCACATCCAAATCATCTACATAAATGACGAAAAGCAGTGGACTCAGCATTAATCCTTCGGACTTAACACTGGTCACAGGCCTCCAGTCTGAAAACCCTCCACCACCACCCTTGATCTTCTACCTTTGAGCCAGTTCTGTATTCAAATGGCTAGTTTTTCCTGTATTTCATGAGATCTAAACTTGCTAATCAGTCTCCCATGTGGAATCTTGTTGAACACCTTACTGAAGTCCATATGGATCACATCTACCACTCTACTCTCATCAATCCTCTTTGTTACTTTTTCAAAAATCTCAAGTTCACGAGACATGATTTCCCACACACAAAGCCATGCTGAATATCCATGACTTTCCAAATACATGCAAATCCTGTCTCTCATGATTCCCTCCAACAACTTGCCCATCATTGACATCAGGCTCATCAGTCTATAGTTACCTGGATTTTCCTTACTACCTTTCTTAAATAGCAGCACCACATTAGCCAACCTCCAGTCTTCCAGCACCTCACCTGTGTCTAGCGATCATACAAATATCTCAGCAAGTGGCCTAATCATTTCCCTAGCTCCCCACAGAGTTCTAGGGTATACAGGATCAGGCCCTGGAGATTTATCCGCCTTTATACGTTTCATGACATCCAGCACCTCTTCCTCTGTAATATGAACATTTTTCAAGAAGTCACGATCTATTTCCCCACATTGTATATCTTCCAGGTCCTTCTCAGATCTGCTGTGTACTTCCACCATTCTGTTATTATTTTGGTTTTCCAGAATTAGCAGAATCATATTTTTTAAAAGTCTCATTTATTAGCAAGTTTGCACAGAAAATATTCTTTACAAGTTTGAAGACATTTACAATACAGCTCTTAACACCATATAAATTCTCTTACTGCTTGGGCTTCCTGTTCATCTCTCCTCTCATAATATTCCTTTAAATTGGCTCCACGTTCCCAGTAACCACTGAATCCTCCTCCCTTGCCCTCTCCACTGTCAGCATCTGCAAACACAAAAGCATTTAAACAGTAATAGTTAAATAATATTTTGAAAATTCTTTCTACTAAACAGTCAGATCAAATTTAGTAGCACTCTTATAATGCTGTCAAGTTGCTGGTACCTGATATAATCATCACATCATAAACCTGAGATTTGTTTAAGACCAATACAAGAACCATTATGCCTCAGAGGTGGTTATGGCAGCATGACACAAAATAACTTGGTACACTTTTCCAGTTAGGATGTGGTACACAGAAATTCACAAAAACTTACCTAATTTAAATCCTGATCAAAATTAACACAGCTGCCTTAATTGAATCATAAAATGTTACGGCACAAGATGATCCTAGCCCTTAGCTATTTCATTGAGTTAACCAATTTATCCCATTCCCTGTTAAGTTCCTATTTCCCTGTTTTTGCCTTTTTCATCTATTTATTCAATTACCCATTAAAACTGCTTCTACCTTACTTTCATCCAGTGCATTATAGGTCATAACAACTTGCTGGCTGAAGAGAAAAATTTTAAAACTGCGATTTCCAGCTACCAATTCTTCCATCACCAGTTTCTCCTAATTTGCATCATTATCATATGCCCTCTAGACACCTACAGATAGCATCTAATTATATCTCAGAACTGACAGAAATCTGTCCAGCCTTGCCCACCTGACATCCAAGACAAAAGGTAAACAAGTTCCTCAGAATTACTCTACATCGGCGATGTTGCAGTATCATACCATATAGAGGACATCTTCGACAACAAATTGGGAGACTCTCTGCAACAAGTCTGGTTTAACTAGAAAAAGATCATTAAAGCAAGAGCTCTGGAGGATGATCGTGAGTGAACACTGAATAAATTAACAACACGTGACAACTCTGTCATTTTCATCAGTGAATGACAGGTGAATACCCAAAGATCTACCACACAGTGAATTAGCTATCAGGTCACAATCCACTGGACATCTGCATCCCCACTATAAGGATAGCAGCAAGTGAGATACAAGGATGGTGGACACAAACAACTGGGAGATGGTCAACAATGGCCATGACAATGGATGGATGTTTACTGTTTTGAAATGCACTGGAAGATAAAATCAAATCGGAAAGCTCAATTAGCCAAGAAGAAAACTAACAGAAAAGGACATTTTAGCAAAGGTGCATCAACTCAACCCATTGCCTTCATTTTCAGAAAACACAGCAGCGATTGCCATGCCAGAGAGAGGCTTGAACTTCAAAAGCAACGTTTAACAGAGAGTTGAGCATCAAGACAAACAAACATCACAACATGGATGGCTAGAGAAGTGATTGCTGGACTTCTTGCTGAGATATTTGTCTAGTCATAGGTGAGGTGCCGGAAGACTGTAGGTTGGCAAACGTGGTGCCACTGTTTAAGGGGGGGGTAAAGACAAGCCAGGGAACTATAGACCAGTGAGCCTGACCTCAGTGGTGGGCAAGTTGTTGGAGGGAATCCTGAGGGACAGGATGTACATGTATTTGGAAAGGCAAGGACTGATTTGGAAAATTTAGAAGGAATTTTCTTTCCAGCTTTGTGGACCTCCAAAGTCTATGCATGGCAATGACTTTTGGAACCCAAAGTCAATGTTGATGCTGATTGTCATGGATACAATGATGGAGGAGGTTCATATGCAGCTTTGACAGAATGTTGCTTCTAACCTTATACTGTCACTGATGAAGATGGTTGATACTAGTAGACTACCCAAAGGAAGCCCTGCAGTACTATACTGGAGTGGAAAGGATTGGACTCTAAAACAAAGCATCGTCTTATTTTATGCTCAGTCTGGCTCTAGCAGTGTTGAACATTTTTACTGATTCCCACTCTTCAACTTTACTCGGGCTCCAAGACACCAAATGCAGCCATAATGTCAATGGTAGTCATTCTTACTTCATGTTTATTGTCTAAGTACATTCCTGTACTTACAGTACAACTTCTACAAGGCTGCCAAATTTTAATAAAAGTTTTTTTTAAATTTGTTTGAGATGTGGGTGTCATTGGCCAGATCAATATTTACTGCTTATTCCAAATGCCCTAACGATGGTGGTAGTGAGCTGCGCTCATGAACTGCTGCAGTCCTTTGTGTAGGGAACACCGAGAGAGTTGTTAAAAAGGGAATTTGAAAATTTTGACCCAATAACAATGGTGTGGTAATTTAGTTCCAAGTCAGAATGTTGTGTGGCTTGGAGGGGGAGCTTGCTTCTGAGCATGTTTGCATGCATCTGCCTCCTTTGCTTTCTAGGTGGTAAACATCATGGATTTGAAAAGATGCTGTTGCAGAAGAAGGTGAGATACTGTAGCACACCTCTGTCTCCAGTATGCGTCAATGGCGAAGAAGTGAATGTTGAATGTTGTCAAAGGTTCTAATCAAGCCACATACTTTCATCTGGATGATGTCAAGCATCTTGAGTGTTGTTGGAGCTGTACGTATTCTACCACACTCCTCACTTGCACTGTGTAAATGGTGGACAGACTTTGGTGAGTTAACTATTGCAGATTTTTTGCCTCGGACGTGCTCTTATTGCCACAGCATTTATATAGTTTTTGCAATACAGTTCGGGTCAATGGCAATTCCCACAATGTTGACAGAGAGGGATTCAGCTACAGTAATGCCATTTGAATGTCAACAGGCTATGGTTAGATTCTCTCTTGCTGGAGATAGCTGTTGCTTGGCACTAATGTGGTGCGAATGTTACTTGCCCAAGCTTGAACATTGTCCAGATTTGCTACATATATATTTAAGCTGCTTCAGTAACTGATGAGTCACATTTGGTGGTACTCACTATTGTGCTATCATCAGCAAGTATGCCCATTTCAGACCTCTTGATAGAGGGGAGGTCATTGACAAAGCAAGTGAAGATGGGAAGTTTGGCCATATGTTCTCCACAGTTCAAGTGAAACAGACTATACTGTTACGTAAATAACATAAGGCACTAGCACGTAATACATAGTGAGCATTTATGTCCAACAACTACTGAGATGTAGGGAAATACAAAAATAATCCAAGCAGATGGATCATTAATCTCACTACAGACCAGATATTACTGCATGAACTCAGCTTATGTGGCACAAATGGTGAAAACATTAACTTAGGTTTCATAAAATAAAACTAGAACTTCACCATGGAAGACCTTTCATTTGCTGTTGTAACATTTCCCAAACACACAGGAATATGTTCAGAGTCCATTTTAAACATGATACAGTCCTACTTTAAAAACAATGACTTACCTTGTTCTTTTTTCAAAGTTAAGTGAGGAGCACAAGGCCCACCAAATGGCAATTCCTCCGTCACACTACTTTGACCACTATTAACACAATCGGGTTCAATTCCCTATCAAAAGTTAAAGAAAGTAACCATCAACATTTAATTAAATAGTTTACATCCACCAAGTGTATATTCATAGGTGAGTATTATGTCAATAAGTGATCAGATAGATTGCCAAAATCAAGTACATGAAGAAAGGAACTGGTGGAATTAAGCAAGCTTCCTTAATTTTGAAACCAAAAACAAACGTCATAAAATAGAGGTACATACAAGTTTTAGGTTTCTTTAATTCATATTTAAGTTCAAGCTTCTGAACATATAAAACTCCTCTTCTGTAACATTCATCTAATAGTCCACAAGCTTTCACATAAAAAAACAAAAAAGTTTCTGATAAATTCATTAGAACAGGACAGAATGCAGTTTGAAGCATTCTAAAGGTTAAAAGAGTTATTAAAGCATTGTAAGGTCATCTGTATCCGAGGGTACTATGAAACATTCACATAGAATTGATTCAATAGCAAAATATAAACTACAACACAGAAAAGATAAATTTCAAATAAAGCTTCTGTTTCACTGAAAAAAAAAGAATAATGCAAATAATGAAGAAATGATTAAACGTGCAACCACCTTCAAAGTAGGAACCTCATCAGCTTTCATCACTCCAGTCCTAACAAGGTAATTGACAAAATCCCTGGCAGCATTTGTCTGAGCATCCTTTTTGCTGGTGGAGTTTCCCATACCAGTATAATTAAATCCATCTATTCGAACCTAAATAAAACAGTGTCATGGATGAATATTTTCTCAGTTTTCTTCTTTCCAAGTCACATTTCGTTAAGCATTCTGTGCTGTAAAAGCTATGACACTATTTGTTTAAAACACTGATTCAGACACACGTTCTTATCTAAGCAAAGATTATAAGAAAGATCTGCATTTGTAAGAGGATACTTCAGATTGCTTGACCATCCCCTTCTTCTGTAAGGTTGACTCTAATGTTTCCAACAACATCACAGAAGGATACAGTCCCTTCTTACTTAGTTTTCTTTTTCCCAGGAAAGGAAAAAGCAAGAGCTAGGCACAGGTGCTTAACACAAACAATCAAGCGCTGCAGAAACAGAAGAAAATGACAACTTCGATCTGAAAGAAGGGGCCAACATAATGATAAAATGGCATTGTAGGAGGAGAATGCTTAGCTGAAAATGAGAAGGGAGCATAAACTAAACTGCCAGGATACCTTAACGGATGTTGTAGTTGCCTGTTTGGCAGACAGATTGTGTTGGTGAGCAAATATATTTTGTCGTTCTACTACTTTAATGTACATTGAATAAAACAATGACCACTCTTTTTCCTGAATAGCAAGCATTTTAAACTAACTTATTCGTTGGTGTGATTAATTGCATTTGAGCCCAAGGTGAAATCCCTACCCCTCCAAAGTTTCAAACCAGCAATTATCTAAGTCTGACCTTAGCCCCAAAGTAAACAGAACTTCAAACTTGGTCTCAAAGACAGAAAAACTTCAGAGATTTAAAACACTGAAGTCTAAATTCCCTACTCGCTATTTCTGTTGCCACTGTATAGGCAGTTATTAACACATAAGGTCTCAGGCAGTAAATTGAAGAGAGGTCAAAATTGGCAGAACATACAACTACAAATATCATACCTCACAAACAAACTTTTGCCTGTTCTTGTTACCAGCTGCACGGATATCATAACTCGGAGTGACCTTGCGTTTTCCACACCAAGCATACAAGAAGTTCTTTATGTCTGTCATGGTTTAGCTAGATTCCTGACACTTTCAATGCTAATTGTTTGCTCCCTGTGGAAACAAAATAGCAGTAAATGAGAAAAACAAGAACAAAAACATTAAAAGTTCTAGACAAGATTGATATTTAAATGGGACATTTTCTAAGTCTATTCTTGAAAATAGTGGATTTTTGTTTGAGTTTCTTAATAAATTTGCCATCTCCACCATTGTTCAGTTGGTAGCACACACACCTCCAGTCACAACATTCTGGCTTAAAGTTCCATTCCAAGATTTGGATGCAAAAATAGAAGCTGACATATCAAAGCAAAATGAGAAAGGAGAGCATTTAAAAGTGCTGATTTAGAGGCTAGACCTTAAACAATGGTCCCAACTACATCTGAAGAAGGGCCACGTGAGGTTCTGAAACACTAACTCTGCTTTCTCTCCATAGATGCTGCCAGACCCACTGAGTTATCCAGCAATTTCGGTTTTTTGTTTCAGACTTGCAGCGTCTGCAATTATTCTTTTTTTGCCAAAGTCCCATCTACCTGCTCAGCTGGATGAAAAAGATCCCATGGCACTATTCCAGGAAAATTATCTTTGGTCCTGGTCAATGTATAGCTCTCAAACAAACAAATTAACTCGTCTTTATCAATTGCTGCTTGTGGGAGTTTGATGAACACAAATTAGCTACCACATTACCTCCATTACAATGGCCACACTTTAAAATGAATTAGCAAAACACTTTTGAGATGTTGATTTTTTGAAAAATATATATTTTATATATATAAAAATAAAAATGCACACTTTTACTTTCTCTTTTGTTGAGAGCCCCATTTCTTCCTTGTTCCTCAAAAGCTATCAACTGAGCAATACAAAGCAAATTTCTCTATCAAAGTATATTGACCACATGTTACATGTTTTTGCTCTGTGTATAACCAAGTACCGTTGAGATGGAAGTATTGCACTAAATTCACTGCTTAACTAAGTAAAACACCCAATACCACAGATAATTTGTTGAGCGATACTTCTAAGTCTGTTCTGATAAATAAAGCACAACAATGACAGCAGAGCAGGTAATGTGTAGCAACTGCAGTATGAGGTTTCCACAGCAGTCATATTTGCAGCTTGAGCAATTTGGCGCACAGTTGATGAGTTGGAGTCTGAGCTTTCAACAGTGTGATGCATTACGAAAGACAAAATACCTGGACATTATGCGCCGGATGGGGGCCACAACACCTATGAGGCTAGGTACTTGGAATCTGGCTCCTGGCTAAGAATAGGAGTCTAAGAGATAGATATTTGAATCCAGGAGGTGGAGATCTTCAGCCCTTGGAATTTATCCAATAGGTTTAAAAAGGTCCTTGCAGCTCATGTGATGACACAGGGAGGATGAGCAATCTGTGGCATCATGGTGCAGGATGCAAGAAGCTTTAGTATACACCACAATTTGGGGATAGATACTATTCTCTCCCACCCACATTGTGCAGCCTTTTGGACTCAGACTGTCTGATGCTATGGTTCAAAATAGCTCCTCGGGCTGATGAGGAACTTGGGAGTGGGATGGGAAGGATCCAGATGTATTGTCCATGTGGTTACCAATGACATAGGACAAAAAGAGGTTCTGTGAAGGGAGTCTAAGCAGCAAAAGATGCAAATTAAAAACAGAACCACAAAGGTAATGTTAGGATTAATAGCTGAGCTACAAGCAAATTGGCATACAGTAATTAAGATAAAGACATAGGGTCTACTCCGCCATTCAATGAGATCATGGCCAATACATTAATCCCTAACTCTGTTTTCCTGGCTTTTTCCCATATCATTTGATTCTCTTTCTGATTAAAAGTCCATCCACCTCAGCCTTGAATGACCCAGCTTTGACAACTCTCTGCAGTAAAGAATTTGACAGATCAATACCTTCAAAAATCCTTCCTCATTTGTCTTGAAGGTGCATCCCCTGATTCTGACATTACAGCCTCTAATCCTGAATTGTCTCAAGGGGAAACCTTTCTGTATTTATGCTGTCAAGTCCCCAAAGTTGCAAAGAGGTCACTGCTCATTCTTCTAAATTGCAAGTAGTATTTGCGCAACTGATTCAACCTCCTCACAACGCAATCCCTCTATAATTGGTATCAGCCTTGGTATCAGGGACCAAAACTATTCATCTGTGGTCTGATGAGTGCCTTGTATAGTATTATCAAAACTTGCCTACTTTTATACTCCATTTTATTTGAAATAAATGCTAACATACCATTTACCTTCATAATTACCCAGTGAACTTGTGGTAAATCATGGACAATAACTCCCAAATCCCCTGATCTGTAACTTCTGCAGTCTTTTGACATTTGAATAATATTCAGTCATCTATTCTTCCTGCGAAAGTGTATAACATCACATTTTCTCACATTATGTTCCATCTGCTAAGTTTATGCCTGCTTATTTAACCTGTTTCTCTGTGAACACTGTCATCATCATCATCATCACCACTTGCATTCCCATCTATTTTTGTGTTATCCGCAAACTTGACTATCATTTACGTTCTTCATCCAAATCATTAATATATATTGCAAATAATCATGGCTCCAAACTGATCCCTATGACAACCATGAGTTATAGGCTGCTATCCTGAAAATACGCTCTCTTAGCCCAATTCGTTTTGTCTATCAATTAGCAAATCCTCAGTCTGTGTTAAGATACTAACTCTAACAGCATGGGTCTTCTTAAGTAGCCTATGTGTGGTAACTTAGCAAATGACTTCTGAAAACTCATATTAATCTACTGCTTCCCCTTTAGCTATCTTACCTGTTATCTCAAAGAATTCCAGTAAATTTGCCAAACATGATTTCTCTTTCACAAAGCCATACTGACTCTGCTTAATCATGTTATGCATTTTTAAAAGCTTTGGTATCACACGCCTTCTAATACACCCTCACACTTTCCCAATCATTAACATTAAGTGAATTGGCATGAGCTTTTACCTTTTATTGGGTCTCCTTCCCTTTTTAAATGAAATGTATTTCACTGGCAGTTTTCCAATTCTCTGAGACTTATCAGAATCTCAGGATTCCTGGAAGCTTGTTACCAATGCATCCACTATCTCCATAGCTAGTTACTTTAATGTTCCAAGATATATCCCCCATCAGGTTCAGGAGGCTTTAGCTCCATTAGTTTCTCAGCACTTTATAAAATATTTAAGGGGCAAAAGGAATGAAGGAAATAAATACAATAACTATTCTTTAATGTTGAAATGCTATTAGTGTCCTCGACCATGAATTCAAATTCAAATCCTCTATTTCCTAGTTCTCACTATTATTTCCCCAGCCACATAGTACAAGGGGCCTATGATCACTTCGACTTCTCTCTTCCTCTTTCTACTTTTAAAAAAAGGTCTTGCTGTCAGTCTTTATATTATTTACAAGTTAACTTTAAATATTCTCTTTTAATTTGATGTTATTGTTAATATACTTGGTCAACCTTGATTGGCTTTTGTCCTTATTGGACTATGGTCTTTCCTGAGCCATGAACTAATTTCTTAAACATTTGCCATTGTTCCTCAACGGTCTTTGCTGCTAAACATTTTTTCCCCCAGTCCACTCGATCCAGCTCTGCCTCATTCCTTTGTCATTACCATAACCAGATATAGTTGTGCATAGGTCGAATTTTGATGGTGGTTTTTAAAGCCTAAATTAGGGGGCCAACTAATGCATGAAATTGTGTTTTCCAGGGGATGAAATTTATGCTTGGTAGGAGTCAAAAAAAATGGACAAACAAGAGCCAGATCATTATGTAAAATAATGAACAAAAGGAAAAAGCATTTTGGCCATTATTGAATATTTATCTCCAAAATAACTCTCCATTCTGCCTGCTATGGTAGAATGGCACTGCAGTCCCCTTATACATTCCAAAATCTACCGCGGAAGCCAGAAACCGCGGATAGGTGCAAACCCATTCATTTAAATTGGAAACCAGTTCCTGGCTCTGGAACATTGCTTGTAACATGTAAACCACGGGTATCTGAAACCACGGAAACAGACTCTGTGGATAAGTGGTCGCCCTGTACTGTCATACCATTACAGTAATGCTGAAAACCTGGAGTGGAGCGTGGTGGCTGGTGGATTAGAAGACCCTGAATGGACTCATAAATGTTGATCTGTAACAGTCAAGAATTTGGGTCAACTTAAACATGATATATGGAGAATACAAGATTTTTGGCTAAGATACAGGGTCAACCTACACATGAAATCCACCTATAGGAACATATACGGTATTTAAGCTTGTGCAATTGTTTCTGATCCAAGTTCATCACTTTCAACTTAAAGGCTAAATTCAAATCATGTTACGATCACTGTTTCCTCAGACAGAGTCATAGAGATGTACAGCGCAGAAACAGACCCTTCGATCCAACCCGTTCATGCCGACCAGATATCCCAACCCAGTCTAGTTCCACCTGCCAGCACCCGGTCCATATTCCTCCAAACTCTTCCTATTCATATACCCATCCAAATGCCTCTTAAATGTTGCAATTGTACTAGCCTCCGCCACTTCCTCTGGCAGCTCATTCCATACAAGTACCACCCCCTGCGTGAAAATGTTGCCCCTTGGGTCTCTTTTTTTAAAAAATCTTTCCCCTCTCACCCTAAACCTTTGCCCTCTACTTCTGGACACCCTCACCCAGGAAAAAAAAACTTAGTCTACTTATCCTATCCATGCCCCTCATAATTTTGTAAACTTGTATACGATCACCCCTCAGCCTCTGACGCTCCAGGGAAAACAGCCCTATCTTGTTCAGCCTCTCCCTATAGCTCAAACTCTCCAACCGTAGCAACATCCTTGTCAATCTTTCCAATAGGAAGGAGACCAGAATTGCATGCAATATTCCAACAGTGGCCTAACCAATGTCCTGTACAGCCGCAATATGACCTCCCAACTCCTGTACTCAATACTCTGACCAATAAAGGAAAGCATACCAAGTGCTGCCTTCACTATCCTATCTACGTGCGACTCCACTTTCAAGGAGCTATGAACCTGCACTCCAAGGTTTCTTTGTTCAGTAGCACTCCCTAGGACCTTACCATTAAGTGTATAAGTCCTGCAAAGATTTGCTTTCCCAAATTGCAGCACCTCACATTTATCTGAATTAAACTCCGTCTGCCACTTCTCAGCCCACTGGCCCATCTGATCAAGATCCTGTTGTAGTTGGGGGTAACCCTCTTCACTGTCCACTACACCTCCAATTTTGGTGTCATCTCCAAACTTACTAACTATATCTCTTATGCATGCATCCAAATCATTTACATAAATGACAAAAAATAGTGGACATAGCACCAATCCTTGTGGCACTCCACTGGTCGGAAAAACAACCCTCCAACACCACCCTGTCTTCTACCTTTGAGGCCAGTGTATTCCGTGAGATCTAACCTGATGAATCAGTCTCCCATGGGGAACCTTGTCGAATGCCTTACTGAAGTCCATATAGATCACATCTACTGCTCTGCCCTCATCAATCCTCTTTGTTACTTCTTCAAAAAACTCAATCAAGTTTGAGAGACATGATTTCCCATGCACAAAGCCATGTTGTCTAGCCCTAATCAGTCCTTGCCTTTCCAAATACATGTATATCCTGTCCCTTAAGATTCCCTCCAACAACTTGCCCACCACCGACGTCAGGCTCACTGGTCTTTGGTTCTTTGGCTTGTCTTTACTACCCTTAAACAGTGGCACCACCTTAGCCAACCTCCAGTCTTCCAGCACCTCACCTGTGACTACCGATGATACAAATATCTCGGTAAGAGGCCCGGCAATCACTTCCCGAGCTTGCCACAGAGTTCAAGGGTACACCTGATCAGGTCCTAAAGATTTATCCACCTTTATGCATTTCAAGACATCCAGCATGTCCTCCTCTGTAATATGGACATTTTCAAAGATCTATTTCTCTACATTCTATATCTTCCATGTCCTTTTGCACAGTAAATACAGATGCAAAATACTCGCTTAGTATCTCCCCCATTTTCTGCGGTTCCACACAAAGGCCGCTTTGTTGATCTTTGAGGGGCCCTATTCTATCCCTAGTTACCCTTAATGTATTTGGAAAACCCCTTTGGATTTTCCTTAATTCTATTTGCCAAAGCTATCACATGTCCCCGTTTTGCCCTCCTGACTTCCCTCTTAAGTATACTCCTACTGCCTTTATACTCTAAGGATTCACTTCATCTATCCAATCTGGACTGGACATATCCTTCCTTCTGTTTCTTAACCAAACCCTCAATTTCTTTAGCCATCCAGCATTCTCTATATCTACCAGCCTTTCCTTTCATCCTGACAGGAATATACTTTCTCTGGATTCTCATTACCTCATTTCTGAAGGCTTCCCATTTTCCAGCTGCCTCCAGACAACTTTTGGAAGTTCTTGCCTAATACTGTCAAAATTGGCCTTTCTCCAATTTAGAACTTCAACTTTTTATCTGGTCTATCCTTTTCTATCACTATTTTAGAATAGAATTATGATCGCTGGCCCCAAAGTGCTCCCCCACTGACACCTCAGTCATCGACCCTGCCTTATTTGCCAAGAGTAGGTCAAGTTTTGCACCTAGTAGGTACATCCACATACTGAATCAGAAAATTGTCTTGTACGCACTTAAATTCCTCTCCATCTAAATCCTTAACACTATGGCAGTCCCAGTCTATGTTTGGAAAGTTAAAACCCTCTACAACAACCACCCTATTATTCTTACAGATAACAGAGATCGCCTTACAAATTTGTTTCTCAATTTCCCTCTGACTATTAGGAGGTTTACAATACAATCCCAATGAGGTGATCATCCCTTTCTTATTTCTCAGTTCCACCCAAATAACTTCCCTGGATGTATTTCCGTGAATATCCTCCCTCAGTACAGCTATAATTCTATCCCTTATCAAAAACACCATTCTCCCTCCTCTCTTACCTCCCTTTCTATCCTTCTTGTAGCATTTGTATCCTGGAACATTAAGCTGCCAGTCCTGTCTATCCCTGAGCCATGTTTCTGAAATTACTACAATATCCCGTGGGTGGCACGGTGGCACAGTGGTTAGCCCTGCTGCCTCACAGCGCCTGAGACCCGGGTTCAATTCCCGCCTCAGGCGACTGACTGTGTGGAGTTTGCACGTTCTCCCCGTGTCTGCGTGGGTTTCCTCCGGGTGCTCCGGTTTCCTCCCACAGTCCAAAGATGTGCAGGTCAGGTGAATTGGCCATGCTAAATTGCCCGTAGTGTTAGATGTAGGGGTATGGGTGGGTTACGCTTCGGCGGGGCGGTGTGGACTTGTTGGGCCAAAGGGCCTGTTTCCACACTGTAAGTAATCTAATCTAATCTAATCTAATCCCAGTCCCTTGTTCCTAACCATGCCCGGAGTTCATCTGCCTTCCCTGCATTGAAATAAAAGCAGTTTAACTTATTAGTCCTACCTTGTCCCTGCCTGTTTGACTCACTTCTGTTCTCAACTGTACCACCCCCTACCTTACTAGTTTAAATCCTCCCGAGCAGCTCTAGCAAATCTCCCTGCCAGTATATTAGTTCCCTTCCAATTCAGGTGCAATCTGTCCTTCTTGTGCAGGTCACTTCTACCCCAAAAAAGATTCCAATGATCCAAAAATGTGAATCCCTCTCCCATACATCAGCTCCTCCATATTTATCTGCTTGATCCTCCTAATCCTGCCCTCACTAGCTTGTAGCACCAGGAGTAATCCAGATATTACTACTCTCGTGGATCTCCCTTTTTAATTTCCCGCTTAACTCTAATCTCTCTTTAGAATCTCAACCTTTTCCCTTTCTATGTCATTGTCGACATTGGAACCAATGACCTCTTGCTGGACCCTCTTCCCCCCCTTGAGAACATTCTGCACCCTCTCTGAGACATCCTTGATCCTGGCACTCGGGAAGCAACATACCATTCTGATTTTTTGCTGCTCGCCACAGAAACTTCTGCCTGTACCTTGGACTAGAAAGTTCCCTAACACAGGTGATCTCTTGGAACCCAAATGTACCAGTCATTACATTAGAGCCAGGCTCAGTACCAAACCTCTATAAGGTCTGCCCTCAGCCTCTGACGCTCCAGGGAAAACAACCCCAGTCTGTTCAACCTCTCCCTATAGCTCAAATCCTCCAACCCTGGCAACATCCTTATAAATCTTTTCTGAACCCTTTCAGGTTTCACAACATCTTTCCGATAGGAAGACGACCAGAATTGCACACAATATTCCAACGGTGGCCTAACCAATGTCCTATACAGCCGCAAGATGACTTCCCAAGTGCTGTACTCAATAACCTGACCAATATAGGAAAGCATACCAAACGCCGCCTTCACTATCCTACCTACCTGCGACTCCACATTCAAGGAGCTATGAACCTGCACTCCAAGGTCTCTTTGTTCAGCAACACTCCCTAGGACCTTACCATTATGTGTTTAAGTGCTGTTTAGGTTTGCTTTCCCAAAATGCAGCATCTCACACTTATCTAGATTAAACTCCGTCTGCCACTCCTCAGCCCATTGGCCCATCTGATCAAGATCCTGTTGTAATCGGAGGTAACCTTCTTCGCTGTCCACTACACCTCTAATTTTGGTGTCATCTGCAAACTTACTAACTATAAACTTATGCTCACATCCAAATCATTTATATAAATGGGCAGCACGGTGGCACAGTGGCTATCACTGCTGCCTCACAGCACCAGAGACCCGGGTTCAATTCTCACCTCAGGCAACTGACTGTGTGGAGTTTGCACATTCTCCCCATGTTTGCGTGGGTTTCCTCCGGTTTCCTCCCACAGTCCAAAAAAAATGTGCAGGTTAGGTGGATTGGCCATGCTAAATTGCCTGTAATGTTAGGTGAAGGGGTAAAATGTAGGGGAATGGGTTTGGGTGGATTGCACTTCGGAGGGTCAGTGTGGACTTGTTGTGCCAAAGGGCCTGTTTCCACACTGTAAGTAATCTGATCTAATCTAAAAAAATGAAACGTAGTGGACCAAGCACTGATCTTTTAATCTGACATGATTTATTGAACCTGCCTCCTTAAACATTGCCGGATGCAAAACATCTTGATGCCTCTTTCAATCCACAACATATTGGTCGAAGATACAATCCTGAATACTCTGAATTCTTCTGTCAATCTGATTATCCCAATCTGCATGAAAATTCAAGTCACCAATGATTAATATACTGCCTTTATTATATGTTTACAAATTTATTCTGTCCCACTATGCAGCTGCAGTTGTGGGGCCGAAAGACTACTCCTTCCAAGTGCCTTCATTCCCTTTTTCTAAAAAAAAGCCTCCACACATCTTCTAACTCAAAATCATTTGTTATCATACTTATTCCATTCTGTACTTAACAATGCTATTTTTACCTCCTTTTTTTTCTGCCTGTCCTTTCAAAAAATTTCATATCCCTGAATATTCAGTTCCAGTTTTGACCACCTTGCAACCATGCCTCCTAAATGGAGTTAAGATCACAACCATTAACCTATATTTCTGCAGTCAATTCATCTATCTAGTACCAAATACTATGTGCATTCAAGTAAGAAATCATTAAATTTTCCTTTCCTTCTCCCTTTTGATTTTATTTATTCTGTTTCTCTACATTTGTTTACTCTGTTCTGCCTGTCTCTATGATTGATTGATTGGGTCATTGTCACATGTATCTGAGCACAGGGAAAAGCTTTGTTTGTGAACACTACACTAGACCATAGAAAGCAAGACAGATCACAGGATGAAAGAAAACTCAGACAGAGTTAAGACATACAGGATAAACGCACACAATATGCACTAGAGAAGATCAGTATTATTTGAAGTTAGACGGTACACTCATCAGTCTAATAATAGAAAGGAAGAAGCGGTTTTTGAACCTGCTGGTGTGTGTATGTGTGTGTGCGCTCAAGCTTCAGTATCTTCTGCCTCATTAAAGAGGTTGAAAGAGAGCATTGCCAGGTTTGGATGGGTCTTTGATGACGTTGGCAGCCATTCCGGAGCAGCGAGACATGTAATATGGGTATCTAAATAGTTGCCACATTTTGATTTTTAAAATCTACATTTCCCCTCACCCAAATCTTACACCTCTCCCCAAATTAGTTTAAATCTTTCTACAGCCCTACTTATTTGATTCACCAGGACAGTGATTCCAAGTGAATCCTTGGTAATCCAAGGTAGAGGACAGGAAAAATTTCTGGTTGTAACAGGCTGCTCCTTTTGAGGTATTTTAGGATTTGAAGGTGATTTCCTCGAATTCCAGGAGCAGCAATTACTGTTTTATATGCTGTTGCAATTGTTTTGGAATTTTGAAAACAAAAGTCAGAACAACAGCATTTTTCAATGGGAGAAAGACAGACAAAGGCAGCAAGCATATGGTCTCCAAGAAAGACAGAGAAAGAAACCCACACTACTAACTGACACAGCAGTAAATCTGCGCAGTCACTGCCTTTGCTGTTGGAATTCATGTATCGCTGGACATCGTAGTGAGTCTGGAGAAAATTCACAAACAGCGAAATTTGCAACTGATCTTGGAGGAACCTATTTGGGAGAGGTCACAGCACAAAAACAGGTAAGCGAATAGTTTTAAGTATAGCCTTGCTATAAATCTACAATAGTGAGTAGAGTGGGTTCTTTGTTGATTATGTGTTTTTATTGGGATCTATCGCTTGATTAAATTTTAAAAATATTAGGTTAGCCTGGAGCAGTATTTTGTAGAGCAATAAGATTGGAAGGAGCAAAATGGCCTTTAATAGAGTAACATGCTCTTCTTGTCGGATGTGGGATGTTCAGCAAAGTTTAAGGGTTACTGAGGATTATATCTGCAATAAATGTCAATGCTTGCGAATCCTATCAGATCAAATGGATTGGTTGGAGCGATAGTTAGAGGCAATGAAGAATTTACAAGTGTTCAGGGGTATGATGGATGGCAGTTATGGAAAGGGAGAAAAGCCGCAGACGCAGTCAGGTAGATGGGTTAACTCCAAGAAAGGTCGGAGGGGTGTGCGGTCTGTGGCTATCCCCATTTCAAAAAAGTATGCTGTTTTGGAAAATATAGGGGTGATTGACTTTCAAGGGAATGTAGCACAAACAGTTAATTTTCTGGTATCAAGACTGGCTCTCATGTAATGGGGGTACATCAGGTTTCAAGCAATCAATTGTTTTAGGGGAGTCCCTCGTTAAGGGCACAGGCATTTCTGTGGCCAGCAGCAAAAAATCAGAATGGTGTGTTGCCTCCCTGGTGCCAGGATCAAGAGTGCACAATGTTCTCAAGGGGGAGAGGGACCAGCAGGACGTCATTGTACACATTAGTACCAATGACAAAGGAAGGGAGAAGGATGAGATTCTGAAGGGCTAATATAGAAAGTTAGGCAGGAATTTAAAAAGGACGCCCTCGAGGGTAGTAATATCTGGATTATTCCCAGTGCTATGAGCTAATGAGGGTACAAGTAGGATGACAGAGCAGATGAATGTGTGGCTGAAGAGCTAGTGAATGAGAGAAGGAGTCACATTTTTGGATCAATGGAATCTCTTCTGGAATACAAGAACCTGTACAAGAAATATGGATTTCACATGAATTGGAAGGGGACTAATATACTGGCAGGGAGATTTGCTAGAGCTGCTCAGGAGGATTTAAACTAGTAAGGAGGGGGGTGAAGGGGAGACCCAGGGAGACAGTGAAGAAAGAGATCAATCTGAGACTGGTACAGTTGAGAACAGAAGGGAGTTAAAACAAACAGTCAGGGAAGGCAGGGAGAAAGCAGATAATAAGGTAGGATTAATCAATTAAAACTGCATTTATTTCAATGCAAGGGGCCTAATAGGGAAGGCAGATGAACTCGGTCAAGATTAGAGTGGAAAAGCACAGCAGGTCAGGCAGCATCCGAGAAGCAGGAAGATCAATGTTTCGGGCACGAACCCTTCATCAGGAATGAAGCTGGGAGCCTCTGGGGGGGTGGAGAGATAAATGGGAAGGGGGTAGGGCTGGGGAGAAGGCAACGGAGTGCAATAGGTGGATGGAGGTGGGGATGAAGGTGTTAGGTCTGAGAGGAGGGTAGAGTGGATAGGTGGGGAGGAAGATTAGCAGGTAAGACAGGTCATGAGGATGGTGCTGAGCTGGCAGGTTGGAACTGGGGTAAGGTGGGAGGAAGGGAAATGACAAAAGTGGTGAAGTACACATTGATGACCTGGGGGTGAAGTGTTCCCAGATGGGAGATGAGGCGTTCTTTCGCCAGGTGTCAGGTGATGAGGGAGTGTCAGTGAAGGAGGACCAGGACCTGCGTGTTCTCGGCTGGGGGGGTGGGAAAAGAAGAAAAAAAAGAGTTGAAATGTTCAGCCATGGGGCAGTTGGGTTGATTGGTGCAGGTGTCCCAGAGATGTTCCCTAAAGCGCTCTGTGAGAAGGCGTCCAGTGTCCCAAATGTAAAGGGGAACACGCCAGGAGCAACAAATACAATAAATGACATTGGTGGATGTGCAGGTGAAATATTGATGGATGTGGAAGGCTCCTTTGGGGCCTTGGACAGAGGTGATAGGGGAGGCATGGGCACAGGTTTTGCAATTCCTGTGGTGGCAAGGGAAGGTCCCAGGAAGAGAGGGTGGGTTGTTGGGGGGTGTGGACCTGACCAGGTAGTCAGAGGGAATAGTCTTTGCAGAAAGCAGATAGAGGTGGGGAGAGCAATATATCCCTGGTGGTGGGGTCAGTTTGTACGTGGCGGAAATGTTGGCGGATGATGCAGTCTATGCGGAGGTGGGTCGGGTGGAAAGTGAGGCCTGGGGGGGGGGGGGGGGGGGGGGGGGGGTATCTTTGTTTGGAGTTGGAGGGGTGGGGTTTCAGGGCAGAGGTGTGGAACGTGGAAAAGATGCACTGGAGGGCATCTTGAACCATGTGGGAAGGGAAATTAGGGTCTTTAAAGAAGGAGGCCATCTGGTGAGTTCAGCGTGGAACTTGTCGGAGGTGGAGGAATTAGGAATACAGGATAGCATTTTTGCAGGAGGTAGGGCGGGAAGAGGTGTAATCCAGGTAGCTGTGGGAGTCGGTCATCATTGATGGAGATGGAGAGGTCTAAGAAGGGGAGGGAGGTGTTAGAGATGGTCCAGGAGAATTTAAGGCTGGGGTGGAATGTGGTGAAGGTCATGAACTGGGAGAAAGTGAGTACTGCAGATGCTGGAGAACAGAGCTGAAAATGTGTTGTTGGAAAGGCGCAGCAGTTCAGGCAGCATCCAAGGAGCAGGAGAATCAACGTTTCGGGCATGAGCCCTTCTTCAGGAATCTTGAAGAAGGGCTCATGCCCGAAACGTCGGTTCTCCTGCAAGGTGATGAACTGCTCAACTTCCTCGCAGGAGCACGAGGTGGTGCTGATGCAGTCATCAATGTAGCAGAGGAAGAGGTGGGGAGTGGTACTGGTGTAACTATGGAAGATGGACTGTTCTACGTAGCCAACAAAGAGACTGGCATAGCTGGGGCCCATGCGGGTGACCGTGGCTACCCCTTTCGTCTGGAGGAAGTGGGAGGTCTCGAAGAACTTGTTACGGGTGAGTACCAGTTCAGTCAAACGAATGCAAGTGTCAGTGGAAGGGACTGGTGTGGACGTCGGGAGAGGAAGAAACGGAGGGCGTGGTCATGTGGATGGAGATGTAGAGATATTGGATGTCCATGCTGAAGATGAGGCATTGGGGGCCAGGAAAACAAACGTCTTGGAGGAGGTGGAGGGCATGGGTGGTGTCCTGAACGTATGTGGAGAGTTCCTAGATTTGGGGGGGGATAGGACAGTATCGAGGTAGGTGGAGATGAGTTCTGTGGGGTTGGAGCAGGCTGAGACAATGGGTCGGCCAGGGTGGTCAGGCTTGTGGATCTTGGGAAGGAGGTAGAATCGGAAGGTGGGCGGAGCAGGGATCTCGGACTATGAGGTTGGAAGCTGTGGGTAGGAGATCTCCTGAGAATGAGGTTGCGTATGGTCTGGGAGATGATGATTTGCTGATGGGGGTGGGCATGGTTAGGAACATGGGACTGGGATATCATAGCAACTACAGAAACATGGCTCAGGGATGGACAGGACTGACAGCTTAATGTTCCAGGATACAAATGCGACAAGAAGGACAGAAAGGAAGGCAAGAGAGGAGGGAGAGTGGCATTTTTGATAAGGGATGGCATTACTGCTGTACTGAGGGAGGATATTCCCAGAAATACATCCAGGGAAGTTATTTGGGTGGAACTGAGAAATAAGAAAGTGATAATCACCTCATTGTGATTGTATTATAGACCCCCCAACAGTCAGAGGGAAACTGAGAAACAAATTTGTGAGGAGGTTTCAATTATCTCTAAGAATAATAGGGTGGTTATGGTAGGGGATTTTAACTTTCCAAACATGACTGGGACTGCCACAGTGTTAAGGATTCAGATGGAGAGGAATTTGTTAAGTGTGTACAAAAAAATTTTCTGATTCAGTATATGGATGTACCTACTAGAGAAGGTGCAAAACTTGACCTACTCTTGGGAAATTAGGCAGGGCATGTGAATGAGGTGTCACTGGGGGAGCATTTTGGGGTCAGCGACCATAATTCTATTAGTTTTCAAATAGTGATGCAAAAGGATAGACCAGATCTAAAAGTTAAAGTTCTAAATTGAAGGTATTAGGTTAAGAACTTTCAAAAGCTGATTGGGGGCAGATGTTCACAGGTAAACGGATGGCTGGAAAATGGGAAGCCTTCAGAAATGAGATAACGAGAATCCAGAGACAGTGTATTCCTGTTAGGGTGAAAGGAAAGGCTGGTAGGTGTACGGAATGCTGGATGACTAGAGAATTTGAAGGTTTGTATAAGAAAAAGAAGGATTCAAATGTCAGGTATAGACATGGGAGTTCAAGTGATTCCTAAGAAGAGTTTAAAGACAGTAGGAGTATACTTAAGAGGGAAATCAGTAGGGCAAAAAGGGTCATCAGACAGCTTTGGGAAATAGGGTTAAGGAGAATCCAAAGGGTTTTTAAAAAATACATTAAGGACAAGAGGGTAACTAAAGAGAGAGAGAGAATAGAGAGGGGCCCCTCAAAGATCAGCAAGTAAAAAAAGGGTAGTAAAAATAGCATTGTTAAGTACAGAATGGAATACGTACGATAACAAGAAATGATCTTGAGTTAGAAGATGTGTGGAGGTTCTTTTTAGAAAAAGGGAATGAAGGCACTTGGAAGTAGTCGTCTTTCGGCCCCACAACTGCAGCTACATACTAGGACAGAGAATAAATTTGTAAACATATAATAAAGGCAGTATATTAATCATAGGTGACTTGAATCTTTATGCAGATTGGGATAATCAGATTGACAGAAGAATTCACAGTGTATTCAGGATTGTATCTTCAAACAAGATGTTGTGGATTGAAACAGGCATCATGATGTTTTGTTTAATAAGGCAGGTTCAATAAATCATGTCAGATTAAAAGATCAGTGCTGGTTCCACTACTTTTCATCATTTATACAAATGATTTGGGTGCATGTTTGCTGATGACACCAAAATTAGAAGTGCAGTGGACAGCGAAGGAAGTTACCTGAGATTACAAGGGTATCTCGACCAGATGGGCCAATGGACTGAGGAGTGGCAGACGGAGTTTAATTTAGATAAATGAGAGGTGCTGCATTTTGGGAAAGCAATTCTTAGCAGGCCTTATACACTTAATGATAAGATCCTCGGGAGTGTTGCTGAACAAAGAGACCTTGGCATGGAGGTTCATAGGTCCTTGAAAGAAGAATCACATAGATAGGATAGTGAAGGTGGTGTTTGGTATATTTTCCTATACTGGTCAGATTATTGAGTACAGGAGTTGGGAGGTCATGTTGCATCTGTACAGGACATTGGTTAAGCCAGTTTTGGAATATTGCATGCAATTCTGGTCACCTCTCGGAAAGATGTTGTGAAACTTGAAAAGGTTCAGAAAAGATTTACAAGGATGTTGCCAGGGTTGGAGGATTTGAGCTATAGGGAGAGTTGAATAGGCTGAGGCTGTTTTCCCTGGAGCTTCAAAGGCTCAGGGGTGACCTTATAGAGGTTTATAAAATCACGAGGGACATGATAGGATAAACAAACAAAATCTTTTCCCTGGAGTGGGGGAGTCCAAAACTAGAGGGCATAGGTTTAGGGTGAGAGGAGAAAGATATAAAAGGGACCGGAGATGCAACTTTTTCACACACAGGGTGGTGCGTGTATGGAATGAGCTTCCAGAAGAAGTGGTGGAGGCTGGTACAATTGCAACATTTAAAAAGGTATCTGGATGGGTGTATGAATAGGAAGGGTTTAGAAGGATATGGGCTGGGTCTGTTCCCGTGCTGTACGCCTCTATGACACTGGTCCCAGCACCAGTGGTGCCATTGCCCCACAAATTGAAACCCATTCCACTATAGCAACCTTTGAACTATACATTTATCAGATTTGAATGTTTCACTCAAATATCAGTGACAATAATGGTTTTGGATTCAGGCAGCACTAGAACAATACTGGGAAAATTAGGAAGCTGAACAATTGGGACAGCCTTCACCGGACCCACAATATAGTCAGTGACTAGCAAGATTGGGTACATAGAAAATCTTAAACTAAGCAGAAAATACAACTGAACATGTTTGGTCATAACACTAGACAATAGCAGAGAGACTGGGCCAGAACCCTCTTTGAGGCAATGATGGATTTCTGATTTTTTAATATTCATTTATGAGATAAGCCCAGTTCTGGTTGTCCTTGAGAAGGTGGTGGTGTGCTACTTTCTTGGACCACTTCAGTCTACCTGCTGTGGATTGACCCACAATTCCCTTGAGGGAATTCCAGGATTTTAAACCATGCCTGTCATAACTGACCTTATCCATTAGGATGTCATGGAAAGAGATTACATTGCCTTCAGTGAACTGCTAATTTTCTTGGATTTCAAAGTTGTTGGCAAGATTAGATCACATGGAATATAGGAAGAGCTAGCCATCTGGATACAAAACTGGCTCAAGATAGGAGACAGAGTGTGGTGGAGAAGGACTACTTTTCAGACTGGAGGTCTATGACCAGCAGTATGCTGCAAGGATCAGTACTGGGTCCACAGCCTTCTGTCATTTATGTAAATGATTTGGATGTGAATATATGGGATTATAGTTTGTAAGTTTGCAAATGATCCCAAAATTAGTGAAGTAGTGGAAAGCAAAGAAGATTACCTCAGTACAAGGGGACCTTGATCAGAGGGGCAAATGAGCCAAGGTGTGGCAGATAGATAAACTTACATAAATGTGAAGTACTGCATTGTGGTAGGGCAATTCAGGGTAGGACTTATACACTTCATAGTAAGTTCCTGAGGAGCGTTACTGAACAAAGAGACCTTGGCATTCAAGTTCATAATTCCTTAAAAGTAGAGTTGCAGGCTAATAGAGTGGTGAAAGCATTTGGTATGCTTGCCTTCATTAATTGTTGCATTGAGTATCGGAGTTGAGGTCATGGTTCAGCTGTACAAGACACTGGTGAGGCCACTTTTGGAATACTGTCACTTTTGTGCTCCCTGCTGTAGAAAAAATGCTGTGAAATTTGAAAGAGTTCAGATAAGATTGAAAAAGATGTTGCCAGGGTTGGTAAGTTTGAGCTGAGTAGGCTGGGGCTGAGGCTGAAGCTGAAGAGACTGGGGCTATTTTCCTTACAGCATGAAAGGCTGAGGGGTGACCTCATACAAGTTCATAAACTCATGAGGGGCATAGATAGGCGGTGAATAGTCAAGGTCTTTACCCAGGGTTGGGGGTGTCCAAAACTAGAGGACATCGGCTTAAGATGAGAGGTGAAAAATTTAAACAGGACCTAAACCACTTTTTCATACAGAGGGTGGTGATTGTATGGAATGAGCCACCAGAGCTGGTGATAGAAGTTGGTAAAATTACAATATTTAAAAGGCATTTGGATGGGTGGATGAATAGACAGTATTGACAGAAATATAGGCAAATGCCGGCAAATGGGACTAGATTCACTTAGGATTCCTGGTCAGCAAGGACAAATTGAACCAAAAGGTCTGTTTCTGTGTTGTACATCTCTATGACTACTGTAGATCTTTCAGTTCTGAAACCATACTGAGATACAGGGTAGATGCTTTCAGCCAGGATCTGATGTGACAAGGTCAACTTAGCCAAAGTATTTTCCACACGATAGTTAGCATGGAGCTACCTTGATAGTTGTTGAAATTGTTGTAGTCACACTTATTCTTGTATAGGGTCACAATCTTTGCATCGTGCTGATCCTGGACATTACCTTCTCCTTCCATCAGGACAGTTCATGCAGATACTGTAGGAGTACCCTTTTCCTACGTTTGAGGAGCTCCAAGTGGGACACGGCTTGAACTCAAGTGAATCAATAACTTCACTATTTTCCTCCACAGTGAATCACAGAACCCAGACAGTGTAGATCAAGACCCTTCTGCCCATTACATCTGCACTGACATTCTGAAGAGCATTCCACCCTATCACTGTAACTTATCACAACTCACCTATCTAGTCTGCACATCTCTGGACATTATGGGACAATTTAGAATGGCCAATTGAGCTAACCTGCTCATCGATGGGTTGGGAGGAAACCAGAACACCAGGCACAGGGAGAACGTGCAAACTCCAAACAGATAGTTGCCCAAGGTTAGAATTAAACCAGTTCTCTGGCACTGCAAAGCAGCAGTACCTCACGCAGCCACTGTGGCACTTGTTTTCCATCGTGCTGCCCACTGGATGGGAACATGCCCCAAGAAATGCAAATTTTGTTTCATTTTCTTTATATTCGGTACACCTTATTTTCCCACCAAATCACCCAGGGTATTTTTCGTCCATTATCCACCACCAATAATCACCTGTGTTTCCTGTTAATTGTATGCAATACCTGACAAGGTTAATGCAGATAACGAAAGGGGAGGGACAGCAACTTTGTAGTTATTGAAAATACGACGTTGCATGTGAAAAATGTAACAACAAATTTACATGCCTTTCTATAAACCTGCCAATCAATTTCACATTACGTTTCCCTTCGGGAGTAAAGACCAAGCGTCAATAGCACTTCTGGCTATATAAAAAAAAAGCGTCAGCCTAAAGTTAAGCAAAGGCGATGCTCGACAGAATTTCACCAGAAAAAAAATATAAATCCAGACCTAAGTTCCTCTGTACACTTATAATAATAACGACAATGTTTGGTTTAATCACATGGAGATGGGAACGAGCGTGACAAGATCGCAAAAGCAGTTTTCATTACGACCATGGGTACACGAATTTGTAAAGGTGTTTTCAAATTAGAATATTTTTATGTTACACACAGTAAAATAAGTCTTGGTTATTGAAACAAAACACTGTGTATACTGGAAATAAACAGGGAAGGTTAAAGAGGTGGTGGAGGTACTTAGCTCGCGTTTCGAGTCCAATTTGACTTGTTAGGAAAACAAGAGTCGGACATGAACTCGAAAATAAAAACTGATCCTTTCCCTCGAGGCCCAAATCTCAAACTTCAATTTCTGCAGCTGGTGCTGGGAATATAGCAGTTCCCTGAGACCATCACGGTGACAGTATGAACTGGGTAAAAGCTCCAACGACCATTCCCCGCGCAATCTGCAGCGAGGCCGGACACCGCCGCAGCTCCGGCACCAGCAGCTGGGGGGTGGGGAGGGGGGAAAAGAGAGGTATCTGCGGTCAGCAAACCCCATTCTCAGCTATCTCTCACCCATTTCCCAAACACGAGCTCTATGAAGAGCCCCAGGCCCCACTTACTGTAAGCCGCCACCTGCACTCCGCAAACCGCGGTTGGCCTTCGAACCGGGATCCGGGACAACAAAATGGCGTCCCCTTCCCACACCCCTCCTTAACCAAAAGACAGCCGCTTCCACAGGAACAGGGGGGAAATAAGTCTCCATACCTTCCTTACGTTTTACAAAAATACCAATTGTTTTGAAGACCGGAAATGTTTCCCACTTCAGCAAAACAACTCTGCTGTAGTTTTTTAAAAATTCCAATACCAAGCTCTATTAGGTTTCACCTCTTGTTTTGTTCTCCAGTTCACTCCCCCTTCTCCAGTTGGTTTGGTCAAGGACAATGTCTGATAAAAAGGCGTGTGTGAGTTGGTGCTGCATCAACAACTGCTTTTTATTTGTAACGCGCCTTTAGTTAAAGAGAAAATACATCACAACAATATTAGAACAAAATTGTACACAACCATGGAAAGTATTATTAATACAAAAACTTAACGAAGAAAATGGGGTTCTTCCTCCACCATCATCATCCATATATTTTCCACATTCCTGGTCTTGCCCCTTTCTTCTCCGACAGAGGACCACACGGATTTCCCCTTCAATCTTACCCTAATTTTCAGGTTTAACGTGGCTATAACACATCTTCCCCTTTCAATTTCCCTACAAACCATTCCAAAAACCTCCCTTTTCCTAACATTGTTCTACGTAAATACAGAAGATGGAGCCCCTGTCCTTTTACCTAATCTCTCTCCATCATTATTCAAGGCCATCAATTTCGACGAAACAGGATTGCCTGTAACAATTTTAATCTAGCGTACTCCGAAATCGAATGAGGTTAGATAACCACTTTGCAATATGTTTTGTTCAGTTCACAAGCATAAAATCAAATTAGCAATCACCAATCACTTTCAATCTGCATTTTATCAATACGTGGGGTAATTTATATTCCTCCTGCTCCTCCAATGAAGCTCGAGGAACCTTATCTTAGAGGGTTTTGCATATACGAAACGAATTGCTAGAGTGCGTACAATTACAACATTTAAAAAACATTTGGATAGGGTCGTGAATAAGAAAGAGTTGGGGGGGTGCTGTTTAGAGGGATCTAGGTCAAATTCAGGCAATGGGACTAGTTTGGGAAACATAGTCAGTAAGGACAAGTTGGAGTGAAGGATCTGCTTCCAGGCTGTGTAATTCTATGACTTTTTTTCAATTGGGCTTTTTTCCATTTAGCATTTTCTAGTATCAAAATACTTAAGCAATTTCAATCTGTTATTTCAAACTTATTTTTATATTTGTTTTATTTTTCAGTTATCTCTTAGTTGCTTTTGTTATTTTTCTAATTTTCCTGGTTTGATAAAATGTTATTTTTCCCTGGAAACCTGGCAAGTATATTCAACAATTTATTTCAGCAGATTTTCAGCAACTGCAGTAGTTTGCTTTTATATTTCTTTCTAATATGTCCCTCAAAAGAAGGAATAGAGATAGGTCACCCAGTACATTGGAGATGGATGAACAGGACTTGACAAAAGTTAAGCTAGAGCAACAGCACTTCTTGCAGTTAAATTGTGAGACTGTCCAGGAATGCACTAGTAATAACAAAGGCTAAAAGTCTGGAAGACAGTCTCAGAAACAGATGATCTAACGCAGACCACACTCAAGCAATGTTACAGAGGTAATCTTAATAATTATAGTCAATACTGTCAGCTGTGCCTCATTTTGTGGTCTGCCCAACTCTGAAGCATAAAATTCCAAACTTAAAACCAATAGACAAAGGAGGAGGAATTAGGCCATATTTCAACCTATCGAGTCTCACCATTCAATTATGGCTGTTAAGTTTCTCAACCCAATTCCCCACCTTCTACCCTTAACTCTTGATTCCCCTTGATACTCAAGGAACAATATCTATCTACCTATCTATCTCATTCTTAAATACACTTAATGACCAGACATCCACAGCATTTTGTGGTAATGAATTCCATAGATTCACCGCTGTATGGTTGAAGATGTTTCTCTTTATTGCCATTCTAAAAGGTCTTCCCTTTACTCTAAGGCTATGCCCTCTGCTCCTAGTATCTCCTACCAATGGTAACATCTACTCTGTCCAGGCCATTCAGTATTCTGTATGTTTCAATTAGATTTTCCCCTTCATCCTTCTAATCCCAAGTATAAACCAGAGTCCTCAAACATTCTTCATATATTAAGCTTTTCATTCCTGGGACCATTCTCATGAACCTCCTCTGAATATGATACAGGACCCAAAACTGCACACTATACTCCAAATGTGGTCTGATAAGAGCCCTACACAGCGTCAGAAGTACATCCCTGCTTTTATATTCAAGTTCTCTCAAGATAAATGCCATCATTGCATTTGCCTTCTGAACTACTGACTCTAACTGCAAGTTTACCTCAAGAGAATCCTGGACTAGGACTCCCAAGTCCCTTTGCACTTCAGATTTCTAAATTTTCTCCCCATTTAGAAAATAGATCACATAGATCCTACCAAGTGCAAGACCTCACACTTTCCCACATTGTACTCCATCTGCCACTTCTTTGCCCACTCTCCTAAATTGTCCAAATCCTTCTGCAGCCTCCCCATCTCTTCAATGTTACCTATCCCTCCATCTTTTTATCATCTGCAAACTTAGCCAGAATGCCCACAGTTCCTTCATCTAGATTATTAACGTATAAAGTGAAAACTTGTGGTCCCAACACTGACCCTTGTGCAACACTACTTGTTACTGGCCTGCCAGCCCGAGAAGGTTCCTTTTATCCCCACTCTCTGCTTTCTGCCAGACAGCCAAGCTTCTATCCATGATAGCACCTTGCCTCTGACCCCCATGAGCCTTATTCTACTCAGTAGCCTCTTCTGCGGCTTCTTGTCAAAGGCATTCTAATGTCCAGGGAGATATCAACTGTTGGCTCTCCTTGTCTAACCTGCTCATTACTTCCTCAAAGAATTCTAGCAGATTTGTCAGGTATGACCTTCTCTTAATTAATTCATGCTGACTTTGCCCAATCTTACCACACACTTCCAAATTCAGAAATCTCATCCTTCACAATGGATTCTAAGATTTTACCCGCAACCAAAGTCGGGCTAATCGGACTATAATTTTCCATCTTTTGCCTTACTCCCTGTTTGAACAGGGATCTTATGTTAGCAATTTTCCAGTCCTCTGGGACCCTCCCAGAGTCTAGTGATTCCTGAAAGGTCACCACTAGCACCTCCACTATCTCTTCAGCTATGTCCCTTAGAACGCTGGGATGTAGTTCATCTAGGCCAGATAATTTATCCATCTTCACTCCATTCAGTTTTCCTAGCACCTTCTCCTTGGTGATGGCTACCATACTCAGCTCTGCCCCCTAACTCACTTAATTTTTGGGATAATATTCATGTTTTCCTCAGTGAAGACTAGCATGAAGTAATTATTCAGTTCCTTAGCCATTTCCTTATTCCCCACTACTATCTCTCCAATGTCATTTTCTAGTGGTCCAATGTCCACTTGTGCCTCTCTTTTGCCCTCCACACTATATATCTAAAGAAACTCTTACAGTCTTCCTTTATATTACTGGCTAGCTTACCCTCGGATTTTCTGTTGGTTTTTGTAAGCTTCCCAATTCTCTGGTTCCTACTGCCCTTCACCACATTATATGCTTTCACTTTTGCTTTTATGCTATCCTGACTACCCTAATCAGCCATGGTTGCCTTATTCTTCCTGTACTATGTTTCTTTTTCCTTGGGATAAATCCGTGCTGTGTATCTTGAATTACTCCCCAAAATTCCTGCCATTGCTGCCTTTCCTGCTAGGCTTCTCTCCCAGTCAATTCTGGCGAGCTCCTCTCTCATGCCTCTGTAGTTGCCTTTATTCAGCTGTAATACTGTTACCTCTGATTCTATTTTCTCCTTCTCAAATTGCAGAGTAAACTTAATCACATTATGATCACTGCCTCCTAAGGGCTCCTTCACCTTATGCCCCCTTAACAAGTCTGCCTCGTTGCACAACACTAAATCCAGTATTGCCTGTTCCCTAATGGGCTCCATCCCAAGCTGCTCCAAAAAGCCATCTCATTGAACATTTCACAAATTCCTTTTCTTGCAATCCACTATCAAACTGATTTTCCCAGTCCACTCACATATTGAAATCCCCCATGATCACTGTAACTTTGCCTTTCCTACATATCTTTTCTACCTCCTAGTGTAACTTGCACCCCAGCTCCTGACGACTATTTGGATGCCTGTGCATAACTCCAACTATAGTTTTTTTTTAACCTTTGCGGTTCCTCAATTCTACTCATACAGATTCTACACCATATGGCACTACGACGTTTCTTAATATTGATTTAATTTCTTAGTAATAAGGCCACCGCACCCAATCTCCCCACCGGCTTACTTTATCGATAGGATGTATATCCTTGAATATTCGGCTCCCAATCCTGATCCTCTTGTAGCCACTTCTCTGTGATGTCATATGTCATACCTACCAATTTTGATCTGCGCCACAAGCTCATTTGCCTTATTCCTTATACTGTTTACATCCAGATATAACACCTTCAGTTCTGTATTAACAGTCCCTCTTCACATTGTCATTCATTTGTCCAACATGTTTGAAGTTTAATTATTTATTCTGTCATATTAGTGTCTGTGCTGGAGATTTTAATAGCCTCGTCTGAGTTCTGCACTCTTAGCACCTCCTTTAATTTGGGCTTTCTAATTTCCCTCTAACTGAATCCTCCCCCTCCCATTTAGTTTAAAACTATGTTTACAGCCCTAGTTATGCAATTCGCGAGAACTCTGGTCCCACCATGGTTCAGATGAAGACCATCCAATGAGAACAGGTCCCTTCTTCCCCAGTACTGGTGTCAATGTCCCATGAATTCAGACCTATTTCTCCCACACCAATCTTTGAGTATTAATGTGATCAATCTTATTGACCCTGTGCCAATTAGCTCATTGCACAAGTAATATTGCAGAGATTATTACCTTTCTGGTTCCATATTAAGTTCCATTCGAGGGCTTGAGCACAAAAATCAAGGCCAATGCTTCAATAAAAATACTGAGGGAGTGATCAGTATTCCAGGTGCAATCATTGGATGAAATGTTAAACTATTTTTCTGCCTGATCAGATGGAATTTTTAAATTCCTTCATGGTATGTGGGTGTCATTGGCTAGGATAGCATTTTCAGGTAATTCTGGGATAATGCACATTTTGGCAGCACAATTTAGCTATAGTGTTGCTGAAGAATTAGGGAATGCTATTTTGGGGAATGCTTAGCTCAGTTGGTAATGACAGTTCCAGTGAGGATCAATTCATGTGCTTCATTCTGTGCGTGTGAGGACGGCACGTCAGAATCTCTATGCCAATGCTTTTGCTGTTCTATGCATGTGCGCAAAATCGATGCCAGCATTCATGCCGGTCTGTGCATGCTTCCACGTCACTACGCCATTTCTGCGCATGTACAATGTCCACACTGAAGTCACTATGCCATTCTGTGCATGCACAATGTCAGTGCCGTTCTGTGCACTTGTTGACGTCAGCTGCCGACAGAACAGCTTTCCGTGAGAGGTATTGCACAGAGAGCAGCTTTCTTATTTTTAAATGTATTGTGTTATACTTACTTTTGTTTCATTAATAAATATGAATTCAGCCTTCATTCAGGCTGTGTTATACTTGGCATTAGACATTTGGGTCACTTGAGCGATTATATCTTTTGCTGGTCTGTCCATAATCCCACTTTTCCTATAGGGCTCATTATTTATATTAAGCATTTTTAAAAAAATGTGCGGTTTTGCTGGAACACAACTACAGTGTTATATGAGAATTACCTGTATTTCCCATTCCTGATTACCCTAGAGAAAGTGGCGGTGCAGTTGCCTTGAACTTGCTGTTCTTGGCTCTATATACACAGCTGTTAAGAAGGGAGAATCAGTGGGTGACCCAGAGAAAATGAAGGAATGCCACTTATTGCAAGTTAGGATCATGCAAGATTGTTCGAGGGAACCACTAACATTGTGGTATTCCTATTTACTAGCTGGCCTTGGCCTTCACGTTGGTACACGTAATTAGTTTTGAAGGTACTGGTGAAGGAGCCTTGATGAAGTACTGCAATGCATCGTGTAGATAGTACGCACTGCTACCACAGTGCATGAGCAGTGAAGTGGGTAAGGGTTGAACATGGTGTACGGGACAGCAGTGAAGTGGAATGTTTTGTTCTCTAATGGTGTCAAGCTTCTCAAGTGATATTGGAGCTGCAGTGAAGTAGAGAAGAGTATTCTATTACAATCTTGACTTGTAGCTTATGGATGGTGAGATAGGAGGTGAGTTCTTTGTTATGGAATTCTTAGCTTCTGACCTTGGTATCTTGTAGCTACAATATTTATATTGTGTTAGAACCCTCCTCTATTACTCATTTAGTTTTATTTTTGTTCTATTCTCAATTTTGATTTGCAGCTGTGAACTGGGAATTTTGAGCTGAAGATGACTAGTGGACTTTGTGAACCTGCTTGTGGTAAAAGGAAAAGAACAGACCTACCAAGTTTTGATTGTTTGTGAGGTTAGACCTGGAGGCTAATTGAAGGCTGACTTTTGATTTAAAGGGTTCCTACCACCACAAAGATCCAGGAGGAGCATTGTGTTGAAACAGATAGCAAAATTTGGCTAAGAGCAATGTCAGTACCTGGGAATTGATGCTGTATTCAAGCAGATAACAGATGTTGAATGGTAATTCAGGTCTCAGGAAAAGTTAGACATTCTCTCAGGGCGGGTTGAAGTTATGTTTTCTTAAAAAAAATTTCTGAGATGGGTTTTGCTGGTAGTGACACAAAGATTTGAAAGCTCCCTGCCGAGCCCCCCACACCTCATGGAAGCCAAAAGAGTAGAAAATGGAGTTATAAGAATTACTATCTTTACCTGAGTGAACTTAAAAAGGTGGTCATGATCAATGTTCCCAGAAAAGCAGTCAGACAGTCCATATTTATGCAAGTGAAATGAGAACATCAAACATTTTAAGTAATGACCAGTTTTATTATTTTATTTATCCCTTCACGGTGTTTGTTTGTTCATCGATTGTGTGGATGAGGGCTGTAAACGAATGTTTCAGGGTAAAAGCATATACATTAATTAGGTTAACCTGTTTTTTTTTGCAAATGACTGCATATTTAAGAAATTCTTAAATCTTTTGTTTGAGATACAAAACTGGTGTTGGGAATTAATTATTTGCAAAGTCAGAGGTGATTTATTCAGAAGTCTGGTTAGGAACTGTTGCAGTATCCACCAAGGGTCTTTTGAAGGGCTACATTTTACTGTTTGGTGAATTGAGACAGACTTGGTTCAGCTTTGACTCTATGCTGTAACAATCACCTTTTCAGTTCAATTTCTGGCCATTGGTAACCCTCATGATGTTCATAGTGAGACATTCAGTTTTGGTAATTCAGTTGACAAGGGGCAATAGTTTGATTTCTTTTCCTTGTTTGAGATAGTCATAGCTTGGCACTTGCGTGGTACAAATGTTACTTGCCACTTATCAGCCCAAGACTGGATACTGGCCAGATCTTGTTGGATATGGAAACAGACTGCTTCAGGACCTGAGGAAGCATGAATAACACTGATCATTGTGAAGTGGAACTGTTCATTGCTAATGGAAAAAGATGGGAGGATGTAAAATAAACTATTTTGAAAAACAGCAGGAGAGTTATCTTGGTATCTTGGCTAATATTTACACATCTGAGTATTTTTAAAAACTGGTCTGGTCTTTATCAAATTTCGGTTTTGTGCTCATCACTGAGCATATAATCAGCTGCTGCATTTAAGTTATTTCAGAAAGCACTTGAGACATCTGGGGACTGAAAGCATATGTAAATGCAAGTCCTTTTTTAAGATAGTGTCGATTAATTTTAGGGCATTTGTTAGCTTGAAAGCTTTGGAAAAATAGACTCCACCCAATAACTTATAAATGACTCTCTCCGGGAGAAGATAGGCACTTGTTCCAGTTCATAATTAATCAGTCCTACAGTCCATAGCCATGTAACATAGACCCAGTTACTACCTTGTCGGAGATATTATTACTTACTTTGTCACAGTTAACTAGTCTTAACTAATGTAATCTAGTAACCTAGAATGGGCGACACAGTGGTTAGCACTCTTGCCTCACAGCGCCAGAGACCCGAGTTCAATTCCCGCCTCAGGCGACTCTGTGTAGAGTTTGCACATTCTCCCAGTGTCTGCGTGGGTTTCCTCCAGGTGCTCCCGTTTCCTCCCACAATCCAAAAATGTGCAGGTTAGGTAAATTGGCCATGCTAAATTGCCCGTAGTGTTAGGTGAAGGGGTAAATATAGGGGAATGGGTCTGGGTGGGTTATGCTTCGGCGGGTCAGTGTGGACTTGTTAGGCCAAAGGGCCTGTTTCCACACTAAGTAATCTAATATAATCTTATGATTGTGTAATAAACTCTCAATATGTAAGTATGTTGCTCTTCAGATTTGCTCATGGTTGAACTTTAATTACTAACTCTCATAATTCCCATATTTCTGCATTTCAAGGAGGGTTGGTGATAGCAAAATCTATACAGAAAAGATCCAATCAGAACCAAGTGCCAGCTGCAGACATTTCTTCCAAAATCAGAAAGTGCTGGAGAAACTCAGTGGTTGTGGTAGCATCTGGAGTGAGAGAAGTGGAGACAAAGTCTTGAGTTCGATACAATTCTTTATCAGAACTTGACTGGAAACATTGACAAAGATATGTCAGCATGAAATACGGTTAAGGGGAAATCTTGTTGAACTAACTTATTGGAGTTCTTCAAAGAAGCAACCTGTGCTTGTGGATGTACTAGATTTCCAAAACACATTTGATAAGGTGCTATATCAAAGATTATCACATGGACAGAAGATTAGCTGCCTAATAGGAAGCAGAAAGTGGGAACAAATTGATCTTTTTCAGACTGACAGGATGTCATGAGTGATGCGCCACAAGGGTTGGTACTGGGGCCTCAACTTGCAATGTACATAAACGATCTAGTTGAAGTGACTATGGGTATGGTAGCTAAATTCCCTGATAACTCAAAAATGGCTAGGAAAGTGAATTGTGAAGAGAATATAAGGAACTTACAAAGGGATATAGATAGGTTAATAGAATGGACAAATATCTGCACTACAATTTGAGAAAGAGTGAAATTATCCATTTTGCGAGAAAGGGCAGCATTTTACCTAAACGGTGAATGGCTGCAGAGCTCTGTAATGTACAGAGATCTGGGTATCCTAGTGGAAGAATCATGGAAGATTGGCGTGTAGGAAGACAAAAACAGGTTGTTTTTTTGTGAGAGGAGTTGAATGCAAGAGTATGCTCCAGTTTTACTGTGCGTGGGTGAGACTGCAACTGGATTACATGCAGAATTTTGGTCACCATGCTTGTGTAATGACATGGAGATAGACACCTAAATCAAATCTGTTTCCCTATTCCTATATTCATAACACAGTGAAATTAAAAAAACTCAAATGACACTCAATTGACCCAATAGCTCCTAATCAGAACTTTTAAACAACTGAAACCAGACAGCAACTTTATAGTTTAAACAAAAGAATCAACAATTTATTTAGATAATAGCTTTAGCAAAGCAAAGTTAGACAAAGTAATCTAATTAAAGTCTATGATCTAAATCCATGATTTGGAGGTGTTGGTGTTGGACTGGGGTGTACAAAGTTAAAAATCACACAACACCAGGTTATAGTCCAACAGGTTTAATTGGAAGCACACTAGCTTTCACAGCGTCGCTTCTTCATCAAGTGATAATGGATGCAGGAGCGATGCTCCGAAAGCTAGTGTGCTTCCAATTAAACCTGTTGGACTATAACCTGGTGTTGTGTGATTTTTAACTATCTAAATCCAATCTTCTTTGAGACAAGCAGACAGACAGAGGGTGGTGGTGGAGGGTTGTTTTTCAGACTGGAGGCCTGTGACCAGTGGAGTGCCACAAGGATCGGTGCTGGGTCCTCTACTTTTTGTCATTTACATAAATGATTTGGATGTGAGCATAAGAGGTACAGTTAGTAAATTTGCAGATGACACCAAAATTGAAGGTGACAGTGAAGAGGGTTACCTCAGATTACAACAGGATCTGGACCAGATGGGCCAATGGGCTGAAGAGTGGCAGATGGAGTTTAATTCAGATAAATGCGAGGTGCTGCATTTTGGAAAAGCAAATCTTAGCAGGACTTATGCACTTAATGGTAAGGTCCTAGGGAGTGTTGCTGAACAAAAAGATCTGGAAGCACAGGTTCATAGCTCCTTGAAAGTGGAGTCGCAGGTAGAAAGGATAGTGAAGGTGGCGTTTGGTATGCTTTCCTTTATAGGTCAGAGTATTGAGTACAGGAGTTGGGAGGTCATGTTGCAGCTGTACAGGACATTGATTAGGCCACTGTTGAAATATTGCATGGAATTCTGGTCTCTTTCCTATCGGAAAGATGTTGTGAAACTTGAAAGGGTTCTGAAAAGATTTACAAGGATGTTGCCAGGGTTGGAGGATCTGAGCTACAGGGAGAGGCTGAACAGGCTGGGGCTGTTTTCCCTGGAGCGTCGAAGGCTGAGGCGTGACCTTATAGAGGTTTACAAAATTATGAGGGGCATGGATAGGATAAATAGACAAGGTCTTTTCCCTGGGGTTGGGGAGTCCAGAACTAGAGGGCATAGGTTTAGGGTGAAAAGGGAAAGATATAAAAGAGACCTAAGGGGCAATGTTTTCACGCAGAGGGTGGTACGTGTATGGAATGAGCTGCCAGAGGATGTGGTGGAGGCTTGTACAATTGCAACAATAAAAAGGCATTTGGATGAGTATATGAATAGGAAGGGTTTGGAGGGATATAGGCCGGGTGCTGGCAGGTGGGACTAGATTGGGTTGGGATATCTGGTTGGCATGGACGGGTTGGACCGAAGGGTCTGTTTCCATGCTGTACATCTCTATGACTCTATAAAGGATGAGAGAAGTAACTGGCCAGTTCACTTAAGCAGTCTCCATGATCTACAGTATCACAGTATATGGGATTATATCTTGTTCAGTTTCTGAAGCCACCTGTCAATGCAACAGCTTCCTGTAGGCGCTGAGGAATATTCACATAACTCTTATAACTGAGATTCTCTTCCCTATGCTTTCAACGCGTTGATAAATGGAGGATATCCAGTTAGCAGTCAAGCCTCAGTCCTGTAGCTTTGGCAGCCACTTCCTTCTGACAAAACACAGTTGAAAACCAGTGTAAACTTCAGTTTATCCTTCTGTTTTTCCAACATTTCTTTGTTAGACTGACTGGCACCATTACTCACGGTGAGGCCCCAGTTAATATCTAAACATATGCCATTTGTTTGAGCATAGTACATTTCCAGAACTAAAATGTCTACAACCTTCTTTGAATAAGAATCAAGCTGCAATTAACTTCCAGGCCTGGTATGATAAACAAGCAGTTTGTTTGCTCTCCTCCCTTTTAGAAAGAAATATATTCAAAAGTCACATTCAGATCTCAACTTAGAGTCCAGAGCTCCAAACTAAAAATGTTAAAAATAATATGAAGGTCTCCATATATGTAAGGATGTTAAGGAGTTGAAAGCAGTTCAGAGAAGCTTTCCTAGACCAATGCCTGGAATAAGTAGATTGACTTATGTGAAAAGAGTAGACCAAATAGGATTACTTTCTGTAGTTTAGAAGAACTGGAGGTAACCCGATTGAAATATGCAAGGTCCTGAAAGGACTTCATTGTGTGGATGTAAGAGGGATGTTTCCTCTCTGGGAGTACCTGGAACTAGGGATCACAGTTGAAAACTAAGAGAATGTCTATTTAATAGAAGTAAAGAAAAAAATTCTGGGAGTTGAATGTATTTAGAATTTGCAGCCTCAAAAAGCATTGCTGCAGAATCTTTGAATACTTTTAGGGCAGAAGTAGATGGATCCTTGATCATCAGGGATATGCAGTGCAGGTGACATAAAAGGCTGCCAGGAATTTTTAGTTGATATAAGATGGCAGAGAAGATTTGGAGCTGAAACAGTAGCTTGTTTAGTTTAGTATGAAAGACAGACCACAAGTTATGATAATTGTCCCTTTGTAGATAGAATATATCCAAGGTAACAAGATTAAAATAGCACACAAAGACATTTACAGTGAAAACGGAGTCCGATTGCAAGCTGCTGGATAAGGACACCCTTGAGTTAACTGATTTAAAGTCTGAGATCCATCACAAATAGATTTACTTAAGATATCCAGATAATCATAGCTATATATTTTAAATTATAGATGTTGAATAGATACATATAACATTAAAAAATGACAATAAGCATGAAGAGATTCAATTAAAAGTCCTACGGACAAGACAGCTTTAGGCAGTAAATGGGGTGCAGGGGGCACAGCCCACTACTAGCAGGCAGGACTGAATTACAGGTACAGAAGTCAGCGGTATTGGACTGTGCTTAAATACAGCATGCATTGTGAAAGCGACAATGATAGAGATAAAGCTGCCTGCTAAACATCAGACATTGTGGAAGACTGAGGGTTGTCCATCACTGGCCATACAGTCACATGATTAATTTGATTGGGTGTGATTGTAATGAATTAATTACTGATATTTAGATCTATCCTGCATCTAAGCAAAACAAAGAAGAAAAACACATTAGTGTAATAAACAGTAAATTAATCTCCCCAATAGTGAATTCCATCCATTATTACAAGCAGTGTTCATGTCAATATTCTCAACGTTTTCAGTGTGGCCAATATCTTTGCTTGCTTCTCCTCATTGCATTTTAACAATGGCAGGCGAGGGGGACCAAGTGGAATTCCCGATACAAGTGTCATTGTAGCCTTGTTTTCAGCCACTCCAAAACCTGCATAAACAATTGCTCAATGTTATCATTGCATAGTACACCTCTTTCATGCAAAATTGTTGGGTAAATGTTCACAATTATAACTGCATCACTGACCTATGTTACCAGCTGGTCAGTTTTCAGGTAAGTTGGAAGAATCATTAAATGCTCAGTATAAATCAATGGATTTAAGGGAAGTCAGAAAATGCACAGGTCATTTTGGGTATAAAGTGGAAAAATATACATACAAGGATCAGATGGGATTTCTCCAACAGCTTGGCAAAGAATTACCCAGGCAATATTAACCATATCTTTCTCTTTCAGATACTGATAGGCACATTAAGCCATTCCATTATTTTCTATTTGTAACAAAAACAAAGGCTGGAAAAATAGGTGGAATGGTATCATTTAACTTAGAATTCATTATTTACATGCTCTCAAGAATGCACGTAGACTAATTATGAGCAATTAGTTGACATAGGAGAATACACGTCAACGTAATATGTTGTCTACGTCACGCTCAGTATGTCTATCGTGCGCTCATGATGTTGACACTGTAAAGCATGTAATGTGACAGAATAAAAATCTTATGACTCCAACTTACTTCCGACCATTTGCAGCATGATATTCTGCTGGAAGCATGACCCTCTGTTATTAACTGCTAGCTTAAACATTAGCTCAGTCACTTGTGTGCTTCAGATGATGTTTGTACAGTATAAAATTTGTTGAATTCTTTAGTACCATGAAATCCACATTCAGTTTCTTTGGTCATGAGAGATCATTTAACCATTGCCACATCAAGTAAAATCATCCTATTTGGAGGCAAACTCACACTATAATGCAGTAATGTATTTTGTCTACAGGTCACTAGCAGCCAAGCCAAACACTCACATTTGGCAACAAAACTTAAGTAGGAATATTAAACTAACAAAAACTCAGGAAAATTGTTTGAATTGGATATACTGAAATGCAATACAAAACAAAATTTTGTTGACCCAAAAATTTTAAATTTAGAATTTATAGAAATTTAGCTCAACAACTTTTAATATCTTTGATCATCAGGAAAAACCTGTATGTTTGGGAGTTAGTCTCTCAAAACAACAAGTATTCAATCAACACCGTTTTCAAACCTGCCATTCTACAAGTTCCAAAATTTACACCTGACTTTAGTGTGGTTAAAACAAAAGGGCGAGTCGCTCATGTGAATCATCACATCAGGAACAAATAAGTTATCGCATCAGTTTTAGCGTTAACAAATAGTTAAATATAGACATATTTAACAAATTCTTCATCATCCAAACCTTTAACTCTATTGCAGTCCCAGTCAATGTTTGGAAAATTTAAATCACCTACTATTACAATCTTCACTTGGAAGTGCTGGTGTTGGACTGGGATAGGTCTCTTATAATTGCTCATCTTTCTTCATACATCAGTAAATTATGACGTGTCACCCCTTTGCATAATACTGTCTGAGACAAGGACTGTGCATCCATAGACAGTGCTCTCTAATGGGAGCCCATTCTTATTAGATGTCTGTGCTCCTCTGCTTTTATTCAGTTGTTGTGATGTTGCTACTTGAGTTACAGTTATAATTGCAAAGGTTGCCATCTTTTCAACAAAAACCTACATCACCTTGTTTAGGCCTCAACATGCTCTAAAATAAAGCATCAGCTTTGGTCTGCTGCTTGCCTGACATATTACTTTGACACCATTCTTAGAGTTGTATTCTTGAAGGATTGTTTGCTAATTCACTCTAAGGCGGGGAGAATTATCTGTTCTTTGAGTAACAGAGACTGAAGACCAAGAACATAAAATGCAAACTTGTGACATGCTGAAGGAACTTGTAAAGCTCTGCAACTGTCCTGTTTCTAAACATTGAATGGATGGTATACATTGTAAACTAGTTTACCATTTTAAGCTGTACATTTTTGAAACAGTACAGTTCCCAGACAGAGATTGGAGTTAGGTACGGATCACAGAGTGATAAAACATCAGCTGAGAGCAGCACCCCTTTTTTTTTGTCTTCTATTGTGCTCCTTCCCAGAACCACTGCACAACAACTTTCTACTTGGCTTATCATTTTCATGAATCTCTGTTGATCAGACATATTGAAAGGAGCTGGAAATGCCTCGGTTCATCTTGCAACCGAGAAATCAACTTTGATATCAGATGCATCCACAATATGTCCAAGATTCTTGGCAGTCAGCTGTAGAATTTGTTGTGGATCTAAATCCCACTTCCTGTGAGTATTGCAGCACAGCTCGAAGCTTCAAGTCATGTTCTGTCTGAGTAGATCCATGGATCAGGACATTGTCAATATAGATGATTCCATCCACTCCTAGGTTACTTGATATTGTCCTCCAGAAGTTTTCTGTTGCTGATGTGATGCCGAAGAATAAGAGTAGTATGCTGAAACAAAACCCTCCAAACAGAGTAATGAATGTTGTGAAAAATGCATCAAGGGCTTGTTGCCAAAAAACAATTTTCAAACTTGGAGAATTGAAGTCTTTCCCAATTTTGTTAACCAGGCAGCATGAATGAACAACATACAGCTTTGTTTGGTTGTGCAAATTCTGATAGTCAAAAAGTGTGGCACTGGAAAAGTACAGCAGGTCAGGCAGCATCTGAGGTCCAGGAGAGTTGATGTTTCAGGCATGAGCCCTTCATCAGACATTTTGATAGACATCTGTCATGGATGAAAATCTCTTGATTTAATGGAGAGTCAAATCCCCACTTTATCTTTCACAAGACTGGATAAGGAACAATTCTGAGTGAAGAGAGACATAATGGCTTCATTTCAGGGCAAAGGTTGATGTGGTGCTTTCTTCAAACTTTCCAAGTCTAGTGAACAACTATGCAAATTCAGCTCTGAAATTTTTGCCAATCTTTTCAGCATTCCAGTTCCTTAAGTTTAAAGAGCAGATTAAGTTCCTTGGGACAGTGTCCTAAGCCAAGCCATTTTGAAATAATTTCTGATAAGAAAACAAAATCTCTCATTGGCATTCACTAGTATTTCCATTGTTGAATTTCCACAGGACAAAAATTTGGGGATCGTCACTGTTCAGAAAGTCAAATGAAGTCGGTTACAGAAAGTTAAGGGTGACAAAAGCAGGTCAGAAGTTGGCTATTTTGGCAGAAGTGATTCATGTAATTCTCCAAAAATCCTTTTTGAGATGTAAAACAGAAGGTGTGAATGCAACACTTAATATTTGCCAAACAAATGAAGCTCCAACACCACTCAAGAAGCTCAATACTATCCATGACATTGCAGTCCGCTAACTCCCTCCATCACCACAGTGCATAGTATCTTCAACATATGCTGTGGCAACTGGCAATATAATCTTCCATCACACAATCTCTCCCACTTAGAAGGACAAAAGGAGCAAGCGTATGGAAACACTGCTTCCAAATCCAACAGGACTTTCATTTTAAAAGATATTAAATTTTTTTCATTCTCATTGGGTCAGAATCCTGGAAGTCCTTGCAACATGTGGGAATAACTTCTTCACATAGACTGCAGCAGTTTAAGGTGGCAGCTCATCACTCTCTTATGGGAATTTTAGCAAACAATAGTAACTGCTGATTACAGTGACATCCAGGGAATGAAAAGTCATCGGGAATGTTTAGTAACAATGCCATTCTACTCACCAAGTCTACTCATAGAGCCAATAAACTCCTGGATCACAGCCTGAAAAAGACATGAATGAAAGTGTACATGACTATGCAATCATAGATACAAATGCAAGGAAGGATAGGAATCAGAAAATAAAATTAACACTAAAATAATTCTATGCAGCTTTGAATATTCTGTTGCATTTATTCAAACACTTTACTTTCTTTCCTGTCTTAAGTATGCAGACTCTTGCTAGGCTATAAATGTGCTACCAACATAGCTGGATTTAAGTTGGTATTTACCATATGTGATTTGAAATAATAATATTTTATCTATGGGTACAAAGATGAGATCAATTGTGTTCTCATTCAATATTCACAACCCAAACTTTATAGTAAAAGGAATTAGACATAGGTCCAGCTAATTTCACTCCTCTCCCCCATCATTTCTTAAAATATGTATTCTTTGTAAAATATGTGAGCATATGAGGTATAGTTAGTGAGCTTGCAGATTACACAAAAATTGAACGTGTAATGGACAGTGAAGAAAGTTACCTCAGATTACAATGGGATTTTGATCAGATGGGCCACTGGGCTGAAGAATGGCAGATGGGCTTTCGTTTAGATAAATGCAAGGTGCTGAATTTTGGGAAAGCAAATCTTAGCATGACTTATACATTTAATGGTAAGGTCCTGGGAGTGTTGCTGAACAAAGAGACCTTGGAGTGCAGGTTCATAGCTCCCTGAAAGTGGATTCACAGGTAGATAGTATTGTGAAGAAGGTGTTTGGTGTGCTTTCCTTTATTAGTCAGCGTGTTGAGTACAGGTGTTGGGAGGTCATGTTGCAGCTGTACAGGACATTGGTTAGGCCACTGTTGGAATATGCGTGCAATTCTGGTCTCCTTCCTATTTGAAGGATGTTGTGAAACTTGAAAGGGTTCCGAAAAGATTTATAAGGATGTTGCCAGGGTTGGAGGATTTGAGCTATAGGGAGAGACTGAATAGGCTGGGACTGTTTTCCCTGGACGTCAGAGGCTGAGAGGGGACTTTATAGATGTTTAAAAAATCATGAGGGGCATTAATCGGATAAATAGACAAAGTCTTTTTCCTGGTGTGGGTGAGTCCAGAACTAGTGGGCATAGGTTTAGGGTGGCAGGGGTGATTGGGTTGGAGGTGGAGGGGGGTGATGGGGTTGGAGGCGGAGGGGGGTGATGGGGTTGGAGGCGGAGGGGGTGGGGTGGAGGTGGGGGTGGGGAGTTGTTGGACAGAGTTAGGGGTGGGTGGGGGGGCATGGGACTGGAAGGGGCGCAGCATTGGACAGGTTTAGGGGTGGGAGTGGACGGGTTTCGGGGCGGGCAGGGGGTGGGGTGAGGTGGGAGTGGATTGGGGCGGGGCGGGGCAGGGCAGGGTCTCACGCACTGTGTGCTTTTGCCCAGCCTCCTGAATGGGAAGCAGACTTCACGTAAAACTTTGAGCCCCTGAGGAAATCAATTATCCGAATGAAATAGTGTCCGCCCATCTCATTCAGATAATCGAGGTTCCTCTGTATATATTTATGGTGCCTGCAGAATGACAAAAAACATGACCGCTATTCACTGGAATATCATAAAACAAAAAGTTAATGACTGAACTGCATAGGCAATATGAAGACAGATTACAGAAAGCTTACACAAAAACTTAAGACTAGGAAGTGTTGAAAGAAGAAACAACATTGCTTGAAGGAAGATTGGGGCAGAAAAATTTAGGGAGGGAATTCCAGACTTAGTTTAGGAACACATTGGGCAAAGGATCAACTACGTTTGATGAAGACAAAGGAATAATCCAAGATCTTGAGGAGTTCTGGTAGAAAGTAGAAGGTAATTTGTTTTAAGTGGACTTATTCACTGAACTACTTGAATTAAATCTGCAAAACGTGTGGGACAAGTTTTCAGGTTATCCTGTTACAGCTTCTGTGATCACCAAAAGAGATTTTTACAAAGGGGCACTCAAAGAATATTTACATATGTTCAAAACTGGTAAGAAACTTATGCACTGTAATGTTAAAAATTAAGCGCCTTCATTATAGCTATTGTGGTGCATAGTGGTAATGCCACAAGACCAATGTTCTGTCTAAGTTTTGTGCACATACAGCTGCACCAAGGTTCTGCACAGTGATTAACATCAGTACACCAATCATGGCAATGACTTCTGGTTTTGGAAGTCTCTGCTGCATATTGACCCTGGAGACTCGTGTAGCCAGAAAGAAAATTAGAGGGTACGTTACATAACACTGCTAACCCTGAGATCCCAGCTAACATTCTGAGGTCATGGTCTCATATTTTTGGATATAGATTCAAATTCGACCATAGTCGATGTCAAAATCTGGTCATTAAAATGGTGACCTAACGGTGACCACATCAGGATTGTGAATGGCTGTAAAAATTCATCTGCTTCAGAAATATCCTTTTGCGAAGGTAACTGATGCTCCTTACCATGTCTCACTTACATCTAACTCCAGACTCATAGAAATGTGGTTGACTCGTAACTGCCCCCCCTTCCTAACAAGGTACTCAGTTCCAGGGCACCTGGGAACGGGCAATAAGTGCTGACCTTGCCACTGTCATCACAAAGATAGCAAATTGTATTCCTGGAGCTGGAAAACTAATTTACCTGGTGCTCCCTCGCCGAGTCGTAGTCTCCTCTCTCAGCATAAGTCAGCATCTTATTACACAAACTTCCCATGTAATTATATGTACTGAAGGAAAATAGATATTACACAATCATTATGAATGTTAAGAATAAAATCTAAGAGTCAAACTTTTCAATAAATAGCACTAGCTTTCCAGCCTGCATGCAGGAATCGATCTTCACAAAACCCTTTAGAAATATGTATTGCACATACATGATTACTCCCATTTAGCAAAAGAATAATGGTCTCTGGTGCCTGCTATTTTTGGATCCCTGGGCTCTCCTAGCTTACCGTCTTTCAAATACCGACTCTACTTTGTGCTAGATAAGACTTGCTGGAAAGGTTCCTGCTAATCCAGGATTACTTCACTTCTAAAGGCACTCCTTCATACCCCACACAGTCACATTCTGCCTTGGTGTCCAGGCCATCTTTCTATGTTTTTCATCAGAGTCAAGGCGTCTAATCCCAATGACAAATGCAAATTTGAACGGTTGACATGAGAACATCGTCATGATCACACTCACATTTCAGCAAACCAAGGATAAAGAAAGGAAAGAAAATGGAACATAGAAAGATGCCACAAAATGAAATAGAAAAGTAGTGAATAAACACTTCAGATTTTAAAAAAAGACAAGGAAAATAAAGTAAACAGTTGACCAGGAGAGCTCAGAGAACCAACATCATATACTTTTGGAAAAACTGCCCAAACAATTAATCCAAACAATTTAAATGAAAATTACAACAAATTGATGTTTTAATGCTGAACTGCATTTAGAACTCCAAAATAGTTTGCCATAGCAGAGAACGTGTTTCACTCACGTAATAAGAAAAGCAACAGGTTTTCCAACTTTCCAGTTTGGAATGTAGCAGGGGACTGACACAAACATTGTCATTGAAGAGACCACAAGGTAGCAAAGGTAAAGTAAATTCACCATAGTAATACCAGACCTCAGGGCTGCTCTAAGAAAGTACGAGAGTGAGAGCGAAAGACCATCATCTTAACCCCTCAGCCACTATTAAAAAGAATCATAGCAATTGCAGAGGGAAGAAAAAAAATCCCAGATATGTAACACACCTTTGTGACAGCAACAAAGTAAAAACTTCAAGATATTCTCTTCACTACTAAAGGCATGGATTTCTGGTTTTTATACCAACCTAGACAGAAACTGCAAGATTTAATCCCAGAAACATTAGTTAAATTCTCAGAATGTTGCATAATAAACATTTAAACTTACCCAGACACCTAAAACAATAGCCCTCTCAATAATACATCACAAACAATTGATGAAACTTTACATACAGTAAGCAGGAGATAGAAATCACTAAAGATTTACCTGCCAACAGCTCCACTTGCTCCTAGTACAATTGCTGACAAGAGTAGCTGTTGAAGGAAAGCTAAATTCAGAACAAGGCTATCAGCAGTCACCAGCCAATTACAACAAGTGCACAATACCTAGATAATACCGTTAGATTGCGTACTGTCTCTCTTATTCGATAGTTTTTCTTGCTTAAATTTATGGGCCTGGAAGTTTGAAATGGCTATTCTTAATGATATTGCCTTATTGGTTTATAAATGTTCAACCAGACCATCCAAGTGTACATGCGCAAGTTAACACAAACGTAAAATTGAGATCTGTTTCATGCAGTTCAAAGTAGCCCAAAGCTAAGCAGCTTCATCCCACGTTCTACCCATTTGTAATTCATATTGATGAACACTTCAGCTAAAAGATTTTGCTGTAAAATTAGATATTAACAAAGGTATTTATCATCAAGATAAAAATAAAACACAAAATAAGTGAAGATCACAAAACAAAACAACCATCTCTTGCAGGTCAGCTGGGCTATGCTGATGGCACTCTCACCTCTGAGTCAGCAAGTTCTGGATTCATTCCAGATCTTGAGCATAAAAATCAACGCTGACGCTCCAGAGCAATACTGAGAAATCCTGTACTCCTACAAGTTTGCCTTTCAGATGAGATATTAAACTAGACTAAATAGCTTGGTTTGGGTGAATGTAAAAGATACCACAGCACTTACAAGTGTCATTCAGTCCTTGCATGGGAATAGAAATGAACCTCAAGGGCAGCATCTAAATGGTTTGGAACAATTCGATATTGGTAGGTAAAACAAAACAAGCTTATGAAGGCTGAATATATGCAAATACTTACACTAACAGTATGCCAATGGATCAAAGGTATTTTACATTAGTTTGATCTTAATATTTTCAAAACAATTGACTAATGTGCAATATTCAATGTGCTTGATGATACAGAGGATGACTGTGCTGGAAAATGGGGATTAAAATAGTTAGGAGGTGGTTTTTGACTGGTGCAGATGCGATGGGTCAAAGGGCTCCTTCTCTGCTGTTCATCTCTATGATTCTATAACTAATGAAGACAATGCTGCCAAGCTACCAGTACCAATGAAGACAACAAAGAAGATCCATGTGATGTTACTCAACCAAGTTTTGGGACAAATTATTTGATGATTCAATGGTAATCAAAGTAATTTTGAAGGATTTTATTAGTGAAGTATTACAGTTATTTCACAGTGTTGAATGATTTTTCCAAATTACAAACTGAAAACTCCAGAGTAGCCAGTATTCTGTCACCAAGTCACCCGTTATTTACACGTGCATAGTACTTGACAATGGTCTGGCTTCCTCACAGCCAACTCTAAGTGAAGAGAATCTCTGATACTCCTGCTTATTTTATTTTCAAAATCTTTAAAAAAAAATTTTCTCCTGCTTCTCCTACACAGCAATAGTGCTTACTTTTCCCCACATCACCCATAATTTTGTGTGTACTGATTCAATAAAAGAGACACCATTGTGCAAGAACTTTATTCAATATCTCCATTATCAGGAAAATCACTTATTTGGTCAGTGAACACACTCGTGTTTATATCTTAGTCAGGGCTCCCTGATTTGACCAGATTAATATCCCCAGTCAGACCTCATTATAAGTTACTGAACAAACTTAAGAATTATTAGTTATTTTATGGGCACAAATCACGCATGCATAGCAATCCCTCAAAAACATTACTCAGTCAAAAAAAATTAGTCTGGAAAATTTGACTTTTTGACCAAGTATACATGATAAATGCAAGGTTTGTTTTTAAACTTTATAATGGTCAGCAACACGTTTGTACAATTTTAGACTCAAACTAAAACTTGACATAATTAAAGCATCTCATTTGATATGTTCCCAGAAAATTTATACTATATGTTCTCCATTAATTTTGCACTTGAAACTACACACAGTACTTTCATGCCATGTGCCAATTTATTGGACTCTTTATTTAAGTACTCATGACCTCTTTCTATAAAGCCTAAAAGCTATTATAGCTTTAGCTGTGCGCAAGATTACTCTTAAGGAATTACTAACTCAAATCTTTCGGTCCTTCAGTTTATCCACATTTTCAGTGCATTTCCACTGAATCTAAACTAACACTAGGTAAGCATAGAGGATCATCATCATGAAAAAAGGAGGCAATCAAATGAAAATATATGTTGCAGAAGGACATACAGGAATAAATCCAAAGATTGAGAACGTTTCAGGAAGAAAAAAAAGACACCCACATCCCCATCAAGAACACAATCCAAGAAGAACAATTCCAGCTGTATCAAACTAGAATGCTTTTGTATTTGCTCCTGACATCACACTCACTTGGAAAAGATAAAGTTCAGCATGAGCTACAAGATAGGGATCATGCCTAATAATCCATTCACACAGGCAGGTGCAACTTCATACTGAAACAGAGGAATACATTTACATCAAGCTAAAGAAATTATAGCAGATCCTGTTTCTTTTGTTTGCACATACTATATATATATATATATATATATATATATCCCTACCACATCTTTTCATTGTGCAATTTGGAATGGAGTTTCATATACCCATGCCTCTAATATTAATTTATCTTGGAAACAGTATAAATGTAGATTTTGTAACCTCCCTTTTAGAAGCTTTTCATTCCTTCAGCTTCTCAATTGATGTACACAAACCTCACCATTACTCTAATACATGCTAAACTGAAAAGTTTAAAGAATCAAATGTTAATTACACATTATCAAAAACATCCATACCTCATCTTTCCCATACAGCAATGTAAACCTATCCTTGAACTTGTGAACACATTGACCAAAGTCCAACAAGTCACTGCTGGTGAACTTCACTCCCTGGAATGTTGGAATCCTTTTCTCGATCCCATCTAGCAGTTCCACAACATTTACTGCAATGAGTCAAAATTATGTTAGATTTAACAAAGCTCTTGAGATATTTTAAAAGTCTGCTGTATGTTTTTGTACTTACAAGATACTCCAGTAAATTCAGGAATGTGATAATAGTAGAAAGGGATGCTGGGGGCAGCAGATGCGACTTCCTGTAGGCATTCTGTTAAAGCCTCTGTAACAAGAAGTTAATTTCTTTTCAATTATCAAATTTTGGCCTCAAATTTGCTAACATTGTAGGCATTATAATTCAAAAATAACTAATTGAGAGGTACACAGACATTGCAACATCAAAGGTTATGTTACAGTTGTACATTACTGGTGGATCTCCCAAGTTGCAGCTTTAACTTAGATAAAACTTACAATTCAATTGAATCATGTGGTGAAAGTCAGGTTAAGAAATTGTGGGAAATGATTCTCATTAGCTTAAAACTGAATGATATGAAACTGTTTCTGCTCGAGCCCAATGTGCCATTGTGAAAAGAAAAATAGAATAAGGGAGAAAAAGTGTAGAGAACACAAAAAGCAAACCAAAAAAGGCAGACTTGATCATATGCTAATCATAGGCATTATATTATGGAGTTATGTCCACAATTCACAAAAGCTATTTAGAAATGCCTACAGCAAATAGAATGGTGATCTGCATAAAGCAAATAAAGTTCATTCAGTCTCCTCCTCAAAGTTTGAAATAAATTATTTCTATCCTGAATGAGTGATTGAATCATTCAATGGATAAATTGTACCATGTAGTATAGTATAGTACTCATATGCAGTAGGCTTGATTCCTAGTTTATACGGAAGTGGGTACTGAAATTGGTCTCAGATCTACTGTACAAAAAAAGTCTCTAGGTCATAAAGATTAATATGCTTGGTATATTACAGACTCTGACTGCACAACTGTCAGTATTTTGTTTGAAAAACTGTGGCAAGCAACATAAATACACAACCTATACTTTGAGGCTTGAAGAAGAATGGGGAAATGACTGCAATCCCAGAAGCATTGCACTTGGCAGCATGTATTGCCTGAAACAAAATATAAACAAAAATATCTATTAGTCCATATATTCAGTGTTATCCTCACGCAAAATAGCCTCCATCTCCATCCTTATTTTTCAGGGATTGCTAATCATGGTTTATGCAATATCATCATTCTACTGCAAGGCAAGGCAGCAAGTCCAATTTCAGACAGTCCAAGGATTGAACCTTCACTGTTGGTGTTATTCTGTACCATACTGGCAAACTGGCACCTTTATGAAATCATACTACATAACTATATTTGTCAATCATGTGTGCTCTCGGACTCTGTGGGAAGCTAGGGAAGTGATTGCTGGGCCACTCATTGAGATATTTGTATCATCGATAGTCATAGGTGAGATGCCAGAAGACTGGAGGTTGGCAAACATGGTGCCACTGTTTAAGAAAGGTGGTAAGGACAAGCCAGGAAATTATAGACCAGGGAGCCTGACGTCGGTGATGGGCAAGTTGTTGGAGGGAATCCTGAGGGACAGTATGTACATGTATTTGGAAAGGCAAGGACTGATATGGGATAGTCAACATGGCTTTATGCGTGCAAAATTATGTCTCACAAACTTGACTGAGTTTTTTGAAGAAGTAACAAAGAGCTTTGAGATGAGGGCAAAGCGGTAGATATGATCTATATGGACTTCAGTAAGGCGTTTGACAAGGTTGTCCATGGGAGACTGGTTAGCAAGGTTGGATCTCATGGATACAGGAAATACTAGCCATTTGATTACATAACTGGCGCAAAGGTAGAAGACAGAGGGTGGTGGTGGAGGGTTGTTTTTCAGACTCGAGGCCTGTGGCCAGTGGAGTGCCACAAGGATCGATGCTGAGTCCTCTACTTTTATCATTTATATAAATGATTTGGATGTGTGCATAAGAGGTATAGTGAGTAAGTTTGCAGATGACACCAAAATCGGAGGTGTAGTGGACAGTGAAGAAGGTTACCTCATATTACAACAGGATCTGGACCAGATGGACCAATGGGCTGAGGAGTGGCAGATGGAGTATAATTTAGATAAATGCAAGGTGCTGCATTTTGGGAAAGAAAATCTTAGCAGGACTGATACACTTAATGGTAAGGTCCTGGGTAGTGTTGCTTAGCAAAGAGATCTTGGAGTGCAGGTTCACAGCTCCTTGAAAGTGGAGTCGCAGGATAGTGAAGGTGGCATTTGGTATGCTTTCCTTTATTGGTCAGAGTGTTGAATACAGGAGTTGGGAGGTCATGTTGCGGCTGTACAGAACATTGGTTAGGCCACTGTTGGAATACTGTGTACAATTCTAGTCTCCTTTCTATCGGAAAGATGTTGTGAAATTTGAAAGGGTTCAGAAAAGATTTACCAAGGATGTTGCCAGGGTTGGAGGATTTGAGCTATAGGGAGAGGCTGAATAGGCTAGGGCTATTTTCCCTGAAGCGTCAGAGGCTGAGGGGTGACCTTATAGAGGTTTATAAAATCATGAGGGGCATGGATAGGATCAATAGACAAAGTCTTTTCCCTGGGGTAGGGGGAATCCAGAACTAGAGGACATAGGTTTAGGGGAGAGATATAAGAGAGACCTAAGGGGCAACGTTTTCACGCAGAGGATAGTGCGTGTACAGAATGAGCTGCCAGAGGAAGTCGTGGAGGCTAGTACAGTTGCAACATTTAAAAGGCATCTGGAGGGGTATATGAATAGGAAGGGTTTGGAGGGATGTGGGCCAGGTGCTGGCAAGTGGGACTAGATTGGGTTGGGATATCTGATCAGCATGGACGAGTTGGACCGAAGGGTCAGTTTCCATGCTGTACATCTCTATGACTCTAAATAAATAATGGCATCAGTACTGAATGTTCAATCTAAATTAAAGTTAGGTGACACAGGGAAATGACACCCAACATAGTCACCAGGAAAGTATAAGCAATTCAACATTCAAACTCTTCAATTTCAGATCGTATCAAATATAAACACAGGAATCCCTTTCCCAAGTAAACCTTCAGGTTTGGGCAGTTTCGGGGACCTTTAATTATCTATGAAGAACTTAGAAAATTTACCTAATGGTGCCGGAGCAGACCATTTTACCTTTCTCATCACCTCTAACAAAAATATCAAAAAGTCTGTTAAACAAGAAAATCACTATTTCTGGAAATAGTGCTCGTGGATTTCGCCCATTAAGCTTTTGATGCTTGAAATGGATAGGTTGATATCTAAGAAGGATGCAATACATTGTGGTATTGTTAGATTATCTGAAGTTTTATCTCAGTCTAAAAGTATTCAGTTAGAGACTCAGTGCAGAGTTGCAGCATGTAGCTGAGCAGCCAGTGAAATATCGACAGGGTACATGGCCAAATATAGCATCTTTTGTATTAAATGTTAAGTTAGACAAGGCCTTCATGCTTAGTTGGATGTGCAAAATACTGCAGCCAGTTTTCTGAAGAAGAGCTTGGGATTCACTTTCCACTCTGGCTAACATATATCCAACAAAAACACTAACTTATTTCTGTCACTACTGTTCAAGATTGATACATCTAAATGTTACATCAGAACAGCAGTAAACAATTCAGTCCCTCAAATCATGGCTGATCTGTGTAGTAACTCCATATACCTGCCTTTGGCCTATATACCCTAATTCTTCGCTGAACAAAAAAGTTTACCTTCCTCAGATTTAAAATTAATAATTGCACTACTGTCATTTATGAAAGAGTGTTCAAAATATTTAGAACATAGAACATAGAACATAGAAGAATACAGCGCAGTACAGGCCCTTCAGCCCTCGATGTTGCGCCGATCAAAGCCCACCTAACCTACACTAACCCACTATCCTCCATATACCTATCCAATGCCCGCTTAAATACCCATAAAGAGGGAGAGTCCACTACTGCTACTGGCAGTATCTTTGTGTATAAAAGTGCTTCTAAACATATCTCCTAAACTAAACTGGCTGTAATTCTCAGAATATGCCCCTGAGTTCTACAATCCCCAACCAGCAGAAATAGTTAATCTTTACCAAGCCTGTTGTTTTTAACCTGTTCATCTCTTGTAAACTTCCATCAGATCACCATTAAGCTTCTAAATTCTAAAAGAAGCCGAATTGATATAATCTCTCCTCAGAACGTAATGCCTGAAATCCAGATATCACCCTTGTATACCTTCGTTGTTCTCCTTCCAAGGCCAATATATTCTTCCTCAACTGTGGTGCCCGGGCAGCACGGTGGCACAGTGGTTAGCACTGCTGCCTCACAGCACCAGAGACCTGCATTCAATTCTCGCCTCAGGCAACTGTCTGTGTGGAGTTTGCACATTCTCCCCGTTTCTGCGTGGGTTTCCTCAGGGTGCTCCGGTGTCCTCCCATAGTCTAAAGATGTGCAGGTTAGGTGAATTGGCCGTGCTAAATTGCCTGTAGTGTTAGGTGAAGGGGTAAATGTGGGGGAATGGGTCTGGGTGGGTTACTCTTCGGAGGGTCGGTGTGGACTTGCTGGGCCGAAGGGCCTGCTTCCACACTGTAAGTAATCTAATCTAATCAAGATCTGCTCATAGTACTCCAAAGTGGGATCTAAACAGGATTTTGTCTAACTGCAGCATAATTTGCGCATCCTTGTACTCCAGTCCTCTAGATATAAAGGCCAGCATTCCATAAGCTTTCTTGATTTTTTTCTAAAAATGTTCATGGCAATTTAAAGGTCTATGCACCTGAAACCCCAAGTGTCTTAACTTCATGCCATCTAGAAAGTACCCTGATCTACCCTTCTGGTCCAAAATGGATAACTTTGCTTACAGTGAATTCCATCTGCCATAGTTTTGCCTATTCACTTAATACAAAATTACGAAGGAATATTTGAAAGACTATCTAGACTGTCTACAACACTACCCAACTTCTAGATTTCAGCAGTCCATTTTTCTATTAAGTCAAGAACTGTTTAAAGAAGTAGAGATTTGTAATTAAGGTTTACCAGCAGTAAAGCTAAAGTAACTTTGAATACCTAAGAACATCTCTAAAGTTTTAAAATTGTATCAAAAACAAAACATAAGTACCACGGAAGTAGCAGGTGCCACTTGGTGGAGGAATGTTAAGTGTTTCCATAATACTGAAATAGAATTGTGTGCGTGCTTTACAAATACCTGCACAATTACAGCTTCCTATCAATATTGTGCAGAATGAGCAGATAACAGAACTATATTTAATTGCAAATAACTAAAACATATAAAGAAGCTCCATTAACAGGGAAAATCATGATGTTAATAAGAATTGCAGAGCAGTTAAAATTTTATTTTCAACAGTTAAACTTTACAGTAATAAAAGATATATTAGAAATTTGAGAAAAGTTGCAAATTGAAAAATGACATCAGTTAAGAGTCAAGGGTGAAGTATTTATGACTATCTTCAGCTAGAAATGCAGAATGAGTAAACCATCATGTTATTCTCTTGAAATCCCCAATATCACAGATGCCAATCTTTAACCAATCTGATTCACAAAGATACTGGAGTGATGCAACATGCCAACGGTTTGTCATGATGGTGTAAATCCAATATCTTCTCTTACCTAGTTACCATCAGTTCTGAAGGGTCAGTAGACCTGGAATATTAACTCTGCTTTCTCTGTACAGATGCTGCCAGACCTGCTGAGATTTTCCAGAAATGTTTTTCTTTGTGATTTCCAGCATCCAGTTCTTTTGTTTTTTCCTTCATTTTCATCACTCCCATCAGAGTCTCAGCAATCTTCTGTGCATTTGACATTTGCTGTACACATGGCTATGTACAAATAGCAAAATAAACAGCAAACTTCTACACTATGTATGTACATGAAAATTTAAGCTTACCAATTGCTTTGATTCTTCTATACTTAAGGAACCCACATGAATTATCACGTGATTTAACCTGCAGACAAAAGCAGAAAGAAAGCAATACTTTATGTGCCGAACAGAGCATAAAGGTTAACAATATTCAGCTGGTTTTCATGAGAAAGCTCCACTTGGCTAGACTTGTGTAGCAGATGGCTCTGTAAATCTAATATTGAATTAGTACACACTCTGTTAAGAGATCTGTGCATCTCCTTAATCAGTCAGACTGAAGACCTCATAAACATATGAAATAGGGGGAGCAAGCCATTTGGCCCCTCAACCCTACTCCGAAATTCGTAAAATCATGACCAATTTGGTTGTGTTCTAAATTTCACATTCCCACTCACCCTCAGAAACCACTGATTCCCTTGCTGAAGAAAAATCTCTCTCTCTTTGTCTGAAAAATATTCCATTATCCACTTCTACAGCATTTTGAGGCACAAAACCCCAAAGTCACATAACTCTCAAAGTTAATGGCACTCATTAATTTTAAAAACAAGTCTCCTCATTCTGGACTCACCCTCAAGAAAAAACATACTTTCCACATCCACTTTGGCAAGATCATTCCAAATCTTTTACACTTCAATTAGGTCATCCTTCATTCTTGTCAGTTCCAGTAAATACAAGCTCAGTCTGTCCAACCTTTCCTCATAAGACGATCCACTCATTTGAAAATCAATCCAGTAAGCTTCTGAATCTCCACGAACATATTTATATCCTTTCTTAAACATGGTGACCAAAGTTGCATACAGTTTGAGATGTGTCTTCTTAATGCCTGCAGAACTCAAGCATAACTTTTTAACAAGGTAAAAACAATGACTGCAGATGCTGGAAACCAGATTCTGGATTAGTGGTGCTGGAAGAGCACAGCAGTTCAGGCAGCATCCAAGCTACTTGGATGCTGCCTGAACTGCTGTGCTCTTCCAGCACCACTAATCCAGAATCCATAACTTTTTAACATGTATATTCAATTCCTCTTGTAATTAAGGATGCCACGCACTTGCCTTCTTAAATACTTGCTGTAAATGCGTTCTAACCTTTTTGTTACTCATCCACCAGAACACAAAAATCTCTTCAAAACTCGGAATCCCACAGTTATTACCAATTTAAGTAATAGTCTTGTTTTCCATTCTTCCTGCCAACATGAACTTCACATTTTCCCACATTCTACTCCATCTGCCTGATTGTCCCCCCAATCACTCAATTTATCTACATTAATCTACAAACTTTTCATGTTTTCTTCATAGCATTCTATCTTAACTATCCATGAATTTAGCTCCGGTGCCTCCTCTCATCCAAACCAGTGATCTAAATTATCAGTAAAAAAAAACTGAGCGTAGAGATTGAGTGAAGAAAGGCCAGGAAGAGTATTGAATTCAATGCCAATTCAGGGGCAGAAATTAGAACAGGAGAAAAGCAAGACAGGCTTTGAGAAAAAAAATGTAGGAAATAAAATGATAATTAAGAGAAGCTTGATAATACAGCATTTGCATATTGATGAAAGGAAAGCATGATGTGAAGGTTTTTTTTGCATACATCAAGACAGATAAGAATAAAACATTTTTAAAGGAAGCATCAATATATGTTGCATCAGAAAGAATGCCAATTGGCTGCCAATAGGACTTTGGTTGCATGGATCATAGCAAGCCTGCCAATGTAGTATCTACATCAACCATTAGGTTTTTCTCCCCAGTACACTGGTCAATATTTATCCTTTTATTAGTTTAACACAGTTGCCTGGTTATTACTGTTTTGGGAGCTTGTCGTACACAAATTTAAATGTAAGTTTTCCCATTTTTCAACAGTGACTATATTTCAAAAGATATCAATGTTATTTGTAAAGCACTTTGAAATGTGCAAAGATACAAAAGGTACTACAAAAATATTTTCTTTCTTCACTTCGCCATTGCAGGGAGAAGTCATGTGACGTTTCTGATTTTGTATTAAAGAAAACTATTGTCATCTAACAATGGGGTCAAACTGCAATATAAATCTTAAGCACACAGACATACTTAGATCTCTTATTTCATATCTAATCTCTACTGGGGCTTCTTGCAGAAAGTGAGGACTGCAGATGCTGTAGATCAGAATCGAATGTGTTGTGCTGGAAAAGTACAGTAGATTAGACAGCATCTGAGGAGTAGGAGAAATGATGTTTCGAGCATCACCAAGCCTAGTTAATTGAGTGATTTTAAATTTTAAGAAGGCATGGAAGCAATACTTAAAGTAAATTATTACATTGGGAAGAGGAGAGCAAGAGAACAGAACACGATGTTAAAATCAAGTTTGAAAATCAATGTCTTGTATAGATATAATTATTCATTTTATTTAGATTGAATCCAAATGTGAGCACTCACTTGCCCTTTCCTTGTTTAATCCACTCTTCAGCAAGCAATTTTCTTTCTTCAACAGTAAGGGAAATGCCCTCTGCAGTTGTGCCATTCACTAGAAAGCAACAGTTGAAACATTATGCAACTATTGGATGAAAGCAAAGTATTGCAGATGGTGGAAATCTGAAAAAAAAACAGAAAAGCGCAGAGGAACTCAGCCATTCTGTAAGCATCTGTGGAGAGAGAAATAAAATTAACATACTGAGTCTGACATGGCTCTCTTTCAACATTGAGATGGGCTGAAAAATGGTCATTCTTTATGGGGTGGGGTGTGGGTGAGCAAGTAGAACTGGTGGCAAGGGTGTCCACAGCAAAAGAGAAAGGGATGATAAAGGCACTAAAAGGAGAGATTGAGAAGAAAATGGCATGTGAAAAGGAGAAATTCGACCCGGCAAGATGGCAACGGTTCATTAGACCTGCTGTGGATGGCTCTGCCTAACAGCCAAGGCATATTGGTGTTTTTGCCATCCCTGGATGACGTCATTGGAGAGAATTGTTAATTTAAAACATTGAGAACACAAATTTGTTCATATTTTGGAGTGGGAAGGATGCCAAAAGGAAAGGGAGTGAGCAAACAGCAGCAAGGAAGACATTCCACTGCAGCACTGGGCATGCAGGAGGCCACATTAGCGGCCTCTCCCAAACCCCCAAGGGACTTCATGGACCTGCAGGAGTTGGCGGCGTTGATGGCAAGACTTACTGGGAAGGGTGAGGCTGCGTTCGAGGAGATCCGTGCCCAGATACAACCCATCATGTCCATGCTGCAAAAGCATGAACGGGAGCTCCAGGGCCTCAGGCCACAGATGGAGGAAGGTTGAAGGGTGGAGGGTTTACTTATTTATTTTTGCCGAAGGCTGGGGCACAGTCCAGGCTTGAAGGAACTGTGAAGGGGGGATGGATAGGGTGAATGTCACCTATGGGTGGGTGGTGGTGGTGGGGAGGGTAGTCTTTTGTTTAAGGTTTTCGGAAGCAGCGATCGAGTCCTTATCCGGACGGATCCAGGCCCTGGAACAGCAAATGCAAGCCTTGAGCGATCAGGTCGATGACCTCAAAAATCAAGGTCAGAGGTCGAATCCGTGGATTGTCGGGGTCCCAGAGGGTGAAGAAGGTGCGCAGCTAGTCAGCTTCTTTGAAAACCGGCTGCTGCAATTCCTATTCCAAATTGAATCTGGACAGCGGCATATTGAAAGGGGCTATAGGTGGTGGTGCGCAGGTCCGGGCCAGTACAGCGACAGCGCACCGGTCCTAGTGCACTCAAGCAAAGAGTGACAGAAGCCTCCAGATCACCGGGGAAAGATCCGCAGGCACAGCCGCCCAAAGGGCCAAAATTTATGTTCTTTCAAGATTTCTCGGCAGCTGTAATCTGAAAGAGGAAGTCCTTCGATGAAGTTAAGAAGATACAAAGGAACATGGGCATCCAGTACTCCATGAGGTACCTGGCGATGCTTCGTTTCAGCCGCAAGGGTTCCGTTTATATACTTGACTTGGCAGATAAGGCCAAGAACTTTGTGGACACTTTAAATTAGGCTGACTGATCTAAAGAGTATGGTTAATGTTTGTCTTCTTTTTCCTCTTTCCCTAACACGTTTTTTTAAAAAATCTTGGAATATATTGTTCTTTTTATAGTTTTAATAACTGGATTTTATCATAGGAAATTTTATAGGTGCCCTTTGTTGTTTTCCCCTTTTTGTTCTTTTTCTTTTAGTCATAGTTGAGGTTGACGTGAAGCCAGGGATGGGTGGAGTGCTTATCCTGATTTTGTCTTCTTCTGTTAATTTAAGGATCATCTCCTTATTTACTTATTTATTTTTGCCTAAGGCTAGGGCACAGTCTGGGCTTGAAGGAGCTATGAAGGTGGGATGGATAGAGTGAGTGTCCCCAATGGGCAGGTGGGGGTAGGAGTCTCCTGTTTAAGGTTTTACAGCTGGTTTTCTTTGTAGTTTTTTTGGGAGCAATAGTCATTTATAGTTATGTTAGAGTAGTTTTTGTATACGCAATTTTATGATTCTATGAATATCCATTTACTTGTGCTTGACGCATTGCAAGCAGGGTTCTCCCTCCCAGGGGTTCAAGAGTCTCTCAAAGGGGATATGACTAAGTGTCTTGTTAAATGGTACACTTGGAACATCAAAGGAAGTCATTCACCTGGTAAGACGGAAAGGGTTGATATCACCCTGTTGCAGGAAACCCATTTTGACGATGGGGAACACCTGATGTTATGACTGGGGTGGGGGAAGATGACTGGGTATTCTTTTCATTCTTTACTACTAAAAGTAGGGGAGTGGCTGTACTTATCCAGAAAAATCTTCGATTCACATTATTGGAGCAGATGAAAGATGAGCAAGGGTGGTTTGTGATACTTAAGGCCCTGATACATAGAGAGGAATATGGGATCTTAAATGTCTACTGCCCCCGGCACATCCCCTCAAACTTTTGATTAGCGCCTTCTCTAAGCTGAGTGCCTTTGGAACATGGCACATTATTATGGCGAGGGTGGGGATTTCAATTGCCTTTTGGATCTCTCAGTGGACAGAATGCCTAGTGGGCCCCCAACTGTGTCTTCGCAGGCTAAGCAAGTGACTGACTTATTCAAGCAGTTGGGGCTGGTGGATATTCGGCGGTGTCTTCACACTACTAGCAGGGACTTCACTTCTTTCTCTAACCCACATAAATGTCACACGAGGATTGAGCTTTTTCAGGCTCCCTTGACCTTTCTAGATAAGATTATGGGTTGTAAAATTGGGAACATAGCTATTTCTGATCACACGGCAGTATATTTGGAGGTTAAGGCCAAGAGTGAGGGGCGAAATTCATAGCACTGAGATCTGGATCCTTTTCTCCTCAAAGATTCCAAATTTTAACCACCAAACCAGGCATGGTTAGTAGTCCATCTATACTGTGGGTGCCAGAAACGACAGAAGGGGGAACAACAACGTCTACTTGAGATGCGGCTGAAAGCTGATGAGGCAGCACATTTTGCAAGACGTTCGGTGACAAAGCCACAGCAGATCATGGCCCTCCAGGCTGCGCTGAATTCAGTACATACACAAATCGCACAGAAAGAACTTGCTTTTGCTAGACAAAAGCTGTTTGAGTATGGGGATAGGCCGAATTGTATTGGTCTGAAGGTTGTGAGGATAGGTGGGCCAAATTGGAAACCTTTTTTAAGAGCCTAGTCCTCCATGGAACAGGCCTCTTTCCTTAATGCCCCCTTGACAGTTCAGGAAATACAGGAGGCAGTGAGGCAACTTCAAAGTGGGAAAGCGCCTAGCCCAGATGGTCTCCTGGGTAACTTTTACAAGGAATTTATAAGGATTCTGTCAGGGCTGATGCTGGAAATGTACAATCCTACATGCATGAGTGCCTACCACCATTTTTGAGAGAAGCTAATATTTCTCAAGAAGGGGAAGGCTACTGAGGATCGTGCTTCATACAGGCCCATCTCTCTATTAAATTGAGATTTTAAGATTCTGTCGAAGACTTTGGAGAAGGTATTGCCCTATATTGTCAAAGAGAACCAGACAGCTTTTATAAGGAGCCGGAGGTCCTCCAATAAAATTACAAAGTTGCTGATCCAGGGTTTCATGATTTCCTTAGATGCAAAGAAAGCACTTGACCTGGTGGATGGTCGTATCTCTTTTATGTCTTAGAGCAGTTTGTGCTGGGTGGGGTCTTTGCTCGGTGGGCGGAGGTTTTATATCACCACCCTTTGGCCGCGGTCATCAGTAACAGGGCGAAGAATGGGAACTTTAGGATTGGCAGGGGTAGTTGTCAAGGTTGCCTCCTCTCACCATCATTGCTTACGGTGGTGATACAGCCACTGGCAGAGGCCATTCGTTGGAACATCCACATAACTGCTCCGGACATGGGATCGAGGGTACACAAGATTACACTTTTTTTATATCATATATTTTTATTAAGAAAAAAGATTTTTAAATATTACAGCAAATACAAAACAATGCAATTCAAAACAGTACAAAACTAAATCCAAATAATAAAAAAATTCCCCAACCCACCTTCCTATACGAACGTATAAACATATACAGAAAAGTATAAAATAAAAAAAACCTAAACTAGCTATTTAACTAACTAAATAAATACCTAACAACAAACAAATAAATAGTAATAACTCAGCCCAGCCAAACAAAACACTCATACATTCACAGTTCCTCCTCCCTGGATATTGGACTCATGAAACATAATCGTTACAGCTATATAAAAGCCCTTGTTAGTGTGGCAGATAAATCTGTGTCCAGGTATTTCAAAAAGAGCTGCCATGTCTTGTAAAAATTCTCAGTTTTGTGGTGTACCATATTTGAGAGAAAATCTAGGGGAATATGCTCCATAACAATCTTCTGCCAACCCAACAGGCCTGGGGGGGTGGTTTCTGATATCCAACCTAGCAAGATATTCTTCCTTGTAAGAATATTGAAAAGTTTTGCCTTGAAGGTCTGTAGGAAATACAATAGGTAGGCCCAAAAGGAGCAAAATAGGGTCCTTCTCCACCCCTACACCCAAAATCCTCTCCATTGCACCCACCACAGCAGCGCTCCACTTTGTTTGAAGCCTGTCACAAGAACAAAGACAATGGGTAAGAGTACCCATACAGACCTTGCACTTGGGGCATGGTGAAGATACCCCTGGTTTAAATTTTGACAAACGGTCTGGGGCTAAGTGGACCCTATGGAGAATCTTCAACTGTAAAGCATGGGTCCAATTGCAAATTGATATCTTCCTTGCATTCTCCCAAATATCCTCCCATGCCTCTGAAGAAACTTCAACACCAAGCTCTCTTTCCCACATCTTGCAGAGTCAATCAGACTCATCTGAGGTGGCACTCCCCAATTGGTCATATAAAGTACTGACAGAAAGTGTACTCTTAGCCCTTAGTACCCCTCTTTCTATGTAAGATTTGTAGGGATCAGTCAAAAGCGTGGTCCTTTTTTGAATAAAATCCCTAACTTGAAAAAAACGAAAGAAGTCTCTATTAGGTAACTCGTACTTCCGTACTAACTGATCGAAGGACATCATCACATCTCCCTCAAATAAATCACCCGTGCAAGATATACCCTTAGCTGCCCAACATTTAAATCCTGAATATATCATACCTGGTTGAAAACTTGGCATACCCATTAAAGGTGTAAACAAAGATGTTTTGCCAATATTACCTTCCCTCTGCCGAATTGCCCTCCATGCTTTAACAGTATTGATGACTATTGGGTTATGGCAATATTCCCTAACTGTCCTCACCTTGTCCAAAAACAGCACACTGCTAAGGGGGCACCTTGCCTGGGAGACTTTAATATCTAGCCATATTGAAAGAGGATCTCCACAAACCCAATCACTTATGTAGGTCAAAAGTGAGTTTAATTGGTAATTTTTAATGTCCAGAAGGTCTACTCCCCCCCAATCTGTGAGGCAACTGCAGTTTGGCTAATTTAATGAGGGGCCATTTATGGTGCCAGGTAAAGGAGCTGAACCAACTGTTCAGTCTCCTGAGTGTTTGTTAATTGAAAATCAGGGGGAGCATCCGTATAGGGTATAGCAAACGATGGAAAATATTCATCTTAATAAGCGCTATTAAACCCAATCATGAGACTGAAAGTGCCTCCCATCTTTGGAGATCTTGTTTAATTTTTTCAAATTGAGTAAAATTGGCTTTGAACAGCCAATCCAGAACTGGAGTAATGAATATGCCCAAATACACAAACGCCCCTGTGACCACCTAAATGGGAATCTATAGTCACTCTCAAGAAGGTAAAAACAATGACTGCAGATGCTGAAAACCAAATACTGGATTAGTGGTGCTGGAAGAGCACAGCAGTTCAGGCAGCATCCAACGAGCAGCGAAATCAACGTTTTGGGCAAAAGCCCTTCATCAGGAATAAAGGCAGTGAGCCTGAAGCATGGAGAGATAAGCTAATCTCTCCATGCTTCAGGCTCACTGCCTTTATTCCTGATGAAGGGCTTTTGCCCAAAACGTTGATTTCGCTGCTCGTTGGATGCTGCCTGAACTGCTGTGCTCTTCCAGCACCACTAATCCAGTCACTCTCAAGAGCCAACTCTTTCGTAAGACCACCCATAGGCATAGCCTCTGATTTAGCAAAGTTAATCTTATACCCTGAAAAAGCGCCAAACACGTGAATTCACTGTATCAGGCAAGGCACTGAAACTGCTGGATTTGTCAAGAAAATTAGAACATCATCTGCATACAGCAAGATCTTATGTAATTTTGACCCCACTTCTGGAGCCGATATATCGAGATCCCCACAAATGACCTCTGCCAACGGTTCAATCACCAATGTAAAATGTAATGGTGAAAGGGGACAACCCTGCCGGCTGCCCCTAGAAATAGTAAAATTGCTTGATCGTACCCCATTGGTAATGACCGCAGCAAGAGGTACACTGTAGAGAACCTTTACCCATCTTATGGGAACTTCGCCCAGACCAAACCAGTCTAGAGTATAGAAAAGGCACGGCCACTCAACTCAGTCAAATGCCTTCTCTGCATCTAAAGAAATCACCAATCCCTGTATTGACTGCTGTTGGCATGCTTGAATTACGTTAAGCAGCCTCCTAACATTATTGGAGGATCTGCGACTCCTTATGAAGCCCGTCTGATCCTCTTTAATAATAGAAGGTAACACAATCCCCAGCCTTAACACAAGAGCCTTAGAAAGGATCTAAAAGTCCACATTTAAGAGCAAGGTAGGCCTGTATGAAGCACAGTCTTCCGAATCCTTCCCTTTTCTTAGGATAAGTGAAATATTGGCCTCTCTCAGAGATGGTGGGAGACAAACATGACTGTATGAATCATTAAACATATTCAGCATCGGGCCTGACAGTATACTTATAAATTCCTTATAGAATTCACTGGGAAGTCCATCAGGACCGGGCACCTTTCCACTCTGAAGCTGCCTCATAGCTTCCTGCAATTCTTGCTCTGATAATGGGGCATTGAGAAAGGACTGTTGTTCGGGAGTCACACCCATGAGCTTCAGATCCCTAAAAAAAAAAAGGATTCCATTTTGGCCTGCCCCTCCTCACAATTCTCAGACTGATATAATTTAGAGTAGAATCTCTGGAATGCCACATTAATCTTTTTAGAATCACGTTAGGGAAGGGTCTGGGAACCTAACTGCTGTAATGGTTTGTGGGGCACTTCTCTTTCTGGCAAGGTATGCTAAGTATTTGCCTGGCTTGTCACCATGCTCGTATAACCTTTGCTTTGCAAAAGCCAGCTCCTTCTTTGCCATCTGCATGAGCACGGAATTTAGTGCAGACCGCAGTGCCGTAATCCTCTGTAGTTTGACCAACGAGGGTCTGTCAAAATAGGCTTCTCGGCTGCCTTCAACCGTGTTTCAAGGAGACGTTGCTGCTCACCCGTCTGCCGCTTCCTACTTGTGGAATATGAAATAACTAACCCTCTGGCATAAGCTTTGGCAGTTTCCCAGAGAACAGATGAGCTATCAACTGAGCCTATGTTGATGTCTAGGAATGCCCGAAATTCCCTAGAGAAATACTGCACAAACTTGCTGTCCATGAGAATAAAGGGGTCCATTCGCCAGTACCTTGAATCCACTGTAACATCCTTAATTTTAACCATGAGGTACACTGGAGCTTGAGCAGAGATGGCAATATTACCAATCGTATAGGATGCCGCCAGATCCAGGGTTACCGCAGGGGTCATAAAAAAAAAATCAATCCTTGTGTGACATCTGTGTGGATTGGAGAAAAACGTGAAATTCCCTACCTGTAGGGTGGAGACACCTCCAGACGTCCACCAATCCTAATTCCCCACACAAACCCAATAACTGTTTAGTTTGTGCAGAGGGTATCGAGGGACCTTTAGGCAACCTGTCTACTGTGGCGTCCATGAGGCAGTTAAAATCTCCCCCTATAACAATGTGCCGAGATTTGAGACATATCAGTTTAGAAAAAGCATCTACCAAGAATTTAAGAGGATGAGCTGGGGGACAATAAACATTTGATATGCCATATTCTTCCCCATTTATCAAGGCTTTAAGAATTACAAACCTCCCGTATGTGCCTTTAACACATTCCAACAATTTAAATGAGAGATTTTTCCTAACCAATATAGCCACTCCCCTACGTTTGGTATTAAATGATGAAAAATAAACTCTGTCAAAGCCATTCTGCTGTAATTTCAGATGCTCCTTGTCATCCAAATGTGTCTCCTGTAACAAAGCAATATCCACCTTCTCCTTTCCAAGACTCTAGAGCACCTTCTTCCTTTTAATTGGTGAGTGACTTCCCTTGATATTCCAGGTACACCATTTAATCAAATCATTAGCCATAAATCTTATGGAATTACATTTAAATTCCAGAGAGGAGGAACTCGAACCACAAATCGCTGAGCCTTAGTGTCGCATGACCCACCAAATATAAAAACTACATAAACTAAAACCACTACATTTAACAAACATACAAAATTATTAAAAATGAAAAACAACAAAAACCAGAAAACAAACCAACATAAAAAGCGCCAATAGCGCTGAGTAGGGGAACTCACCCCCTGCCCGGAGGGGGAAGCTACCCGTCCCGAACTGCCCATAAATAGGCATCTAACCATCTCAACCACCTTCACTTCTCCCAGCTGGAGCCGCAGCGCAAGCACAAGCTAAAAAAAATAAACACCCCATAGAATATCAATGTGAATAAAAAAAAAACATTCTTTGTTGTGGTTCTGTTCGCCAAGCTGGGAATTTGTGTTGCAGACGTTTCGTCCCCTGTCTAGGTGACATCCTCAGTGCTTGGGAGCCTCCTGTGAAGCGCTTCTGTGATGTTTCCTCCGGCATTTATAGTGGTTTGTCTCTGCCACTTCCGGTTGTCAGTTCCAGCTGTCCGTTGCTGTGGTCAGTATATTGGGTCCAGGTCGATGTGCTTATTGACTGAATCGGTGGATGAGTGCCTTGCCTCTAGGAATTCCCTGGCTGTTCTGTTTGGCTTGTCCTATAATAGTAGTGTTGTCCCAGTCGAACTCATGTTGCTTGTCATCTGAGTGTGTGGCTACTAAGGATAGCTCGTCGTTTTGTGGCTAGTTGGTGTTCATGGATGCGGATTGTTAGCTGTCCTCCGGTTTGTCCTGTGTAGTGTTTTGTGCAGTCCTTGCATGGGATTTTGTACACTACGTTGGTTTTGCTCATGCTGGGTATCGGGTCCTTTGTTCTGGTGAGTTGTTGTCTGAGAGTGGCTGTTGGTTTGTGTGCTGTTATGAGTCCTAGTGGTCGCAGTAGTCTGGCTGTCAGTTCGGAAATGCTCTTGATGTATGGTAGTGTGGCTAGTCCTTTGGATTGCAGCATTTTTTGGCGAACACATTGTATAGGTATTCTTCTTCCTCTTTTTGCAGTTCTGGTGTACTGCAGTGTGTTGTGGCCCTTTTGAGCAGTGTCTCAATGCCACTTCTTTTGTGTGTGTTGGGGTGGTTGCTTTCGTAGTTCAGGACTTGGTCTGTGTGTGGCTTTCCTGTATACCTTTGTGGTGAATTCTCCGTTCGGTGTTCCCTGTACCATCACGTCTACCATCACCATCATGTCCTTTTCTTCCTCTCTAGTGAATCGGATTCCTGTGAATGTGGCGTTGATGATCTGGTGTGTGTTCTCTATTTCTGGGTTTTTAATGATTACAAAGATGTCATCCACATATCTGACCCAGAGTTTGGGTTGAATTTGCGGTAAGACTGTTTGTTCTAACCTTTGCATTACCACTTCTGCTATGAGTCCAGAGATGGGTGACCCGTTGATTTGTTCATATATTTGGTTGTTGAATGTGAAGTGTGTTGTGAGGCACAGGTCCAGTAGTTTGAGTATGCAGTCTTTGTTGATAGGTTTACCGTCCTGTTGTCTGTTCTGTATGTCCAGCAGGTTGGCTATTGTTTCTCTGGCTAGGGTTTTGTCGATAGAGGTGAACAGTGCCAATACATCGAATGAGACCATAGTTTCTTCCTTGTCTGTGTATATTTCTGATGATGTCCAAGAATTCCTGTGTTGACTATATAGAGTGTCTGGACCCGCTGATCAGTGTTTCAGTTTCTGCTGTAGTTCTTTAGGCAGTTTGTGTGATGGTGTCCCTGGTAGTGATACTATTGGTCTGAGTGGGATGTCTGGTTTGTGCACTTTAGGTAGTCCATAGCATCTGGGGGTGTTGTTGCTTTCAGGTTTCATTCTTTGTAGGTCAAACCTGGTTATCTGTCCATTTTTTTTGTAGATTCCTCAGTGTGTTGTTTATGCTATTGGTGAGCTGTGGGATGGAGTCAAACTGCCTTTTTTAGTAGGTGTTGTTATCCGCAAGTAGTTGTTGCGCTTTTTGGATGTACTCTGTTTTGTCTAGGATGACCGTCATTCTGCCTTTGTCTGCTGCTAGTATGATTATGTTCTTATCATTTCTTAGTGATTTTAGTGCTTCCCTCTGCTTGGTGTTGAGGTTATGTGTTTGTCTTTTCCTTGTTATCAGAGGTACGATACTTTGTCTCACTTTGTTGTGTCTCTTCTGTCAGTCCATTATTCCTGAGTATGCATTCTAGTGCTGCTAGGAAGTCTGCTGTCTTGGTGTCCCTGTGGTTGTAGTTGAGTCCCTTGGCCAGGATTGTTTTTTCCGTGTCTGGGAGCTGTCTAACCCAGCTGTGGGTTGTAGTGTCTTCTCTGTTGTGTGTTAGTTTGGCCATTTTTTCTTTTAGTGCTTTTTTTTTGTGGTGTGGTCCTGTTCTGTCCTATGGTAACGGCCTGTTCTTTTATAAAGATTCTTTTATTAAAAAAAAGGAAATAAATACCCGACCCATCCTTTCGTATGTCCTAACTTCAAAATTTAAAATGTACATCTTAACCACCGCCAGACATAATTTGAACCAAATTATTATCAATAGAGGTAAAAAAAAAGGGGAAAAAAAAACAAAGCTCCAACCAGATTTCCTCCACTTCTTTTACAGAATGATAAACGCATACCTAAGCAATGATATTTATACATAGTACAATTGTTTAACTTAGATTAGTTTGTCCACAAAGTCTGCCTTCTCTGATGTGTCAGAGATGCACAAATCCATTTAAGGTGATCCGAAGCACTGCCGGATATCTCAGGGAGTACTGAATCCCAAGCTCCTTCAATCTTCTCTTGACACCATCATACGATTTTCGTTTCTGGATCACCGCCACTGAAAAGTCCTGAAAAAACATGATCTTAGACCCCTTGTAAATTAGGGCCTTTGGATCCGAAGCCTACATGACTCTTTCCGTACCCCGGTAATAATGGAACCGCACCAGGAAAGGACGAGGGTGTTGACCCAGACCTGACCTCCGTGCTGCGACCCGGTGAGCCCTCTCTATCTTCAATCCTCTCGTGCCAGTCTCCAAGTCAAGGAATTGCGGGAGCCAATCTTCAACAAATTCCGCAGGCCGCTCACCCTCCTTACCCTCAGGCAGACCGTTGATCGGAATGTTTTTTCTTCTGCCCGTTTTCAAGATCATCCACTTGGTCACGCAAATTACGAACCTGCGTCTTCAGGGCTTGGATCTCTTCCTTGAATGAACTGGCATCATCTTCCACCACTGTGGCCCTGTGCTCCACCTCATCCGTCCTCTTCTCCAGGTCTCCCAGCTGCTGCTCATGCTTCTGCAGCATGAGGGAGACTGGAGCCAGCTTATCTTCAATTTGTTTCCCCAACATCTCGTGAGGTTTCGAGAGCTGGTTCACCAGGTCCTGGAGAGTAATCTGCTCTGAGGCTGCTGCAGGCTGAGCTGTAGGCCTGGCCTCAGATGCTCCTCCTCCCTTATTAGGCATTTCTGGACAGCTGAAAATACAGGTAAGTCAATTTTTAAATGTTTCTTGGGGCTCCACAATCTTTCCAACACCCCAAGAAATCCTGATGACCTGGGTTGGGTGTGTTAAAGGACTGTCCTTCTCCTGCTGCGATGCGAAGCTCTGCAGTGTGATCTTCTCAGATCGCCGCCATCTTAGATCCCCCAAGATTACACTTTTTGCACATGACATCCTTCTGTTTGTAATCGGACCCAATGACCTCTGCACCCAATCTGATACAATGTGTTCATTTAGTTGGGGCTATTTCAGGATATAAGATCATCTTTGCAAAGTCAGAAGTTATGCCTTTGGGGCACCTTAAGGAAGTGCCAGCGGTTTAAGGTGGCCCTAGGTTCCCCTTTAAGTGGCCACGGGCGTGTTTCCAATACCTTGGTATTTTTATTACCCCCATGTTTGATTGGTTATTTCAGACTAACTTTCTTCACCTGCTTGACAATATTGGAAGTCTCTTCCAATTTCATGCTTGGGCTGAATAGCCCTTATTAAGATGAATGTCGTCCCTCGTTTGCTTTATCTCATGCTTACGCTCCCTATAAATGTTTCCCAGGTCAATGCTGTGGAAACTTATTGGTTGGTTGGTTTAGTTCTTTCATTTGGCGTCATGGGTGGCCCCTCATCAAACTTACTAAATGGCAGTTGCCTCAAGAATGGGAAGGGTTGATTTCCCAGACACCAGGAGGTATCAATTGAGTCCCCTGCTGTCCTTTGTGTGTGATTGGGCAGGTAATGATCCAGGCTCAATATGGCTGGACATCGAAGCCTCCCAGGCAAAGTGCCCTCTTAATAACCTATTGTTCATAGATACGATGAGGACAGTTATGGATCATTGCCGGAACCCTATTGTTATTAGTACGGTCAAGGCATGGAGGGCAATGAGTCAGGGTGAGGCTTGCTAATCCAAGACTTCGCCACTTACCTCCATAGTTGGTATGCCAGTGTTCCGACCAGGGTGGACTCAGGATTCAAACTATGGACAGCAAGAGGAGTTTCCAGTTTGGGAGACTTGGTTGAGGGGGAGGTTATGATGTTTTTCAAGCAATTTAGCCGTAAATATGGCCTGCCCAATTGAGATTGCTTCCGTTTTTTGCAAGTTAGGGATTTCATCCAGAAATCTATGCTTCTCACTAAGTCCTACAAGTCCAATATAGAGAGGTTGTTGCTACGTGCCACTAGCACCCTTTCAGTTTGTGCCCTCTACCACCTACTGGACAGTAGGGCCTGGCAGAATATTAACCGGTCATGTGAAGTCTGGGAGCAAGAGCTAGCAGTGGAGATCTCTTCTGAAATGTGGGAGGACATATGGGAGAAAGTGCAAAAGATCTCAATCTGGCATCGGACATACACTGTGTAGTTAAAAGTTTTGCACAGGGCTCATTTGGCACCAGACTGTCTGGCGAAGTTTAAAAAGGGGGCATCTCCAAATGTGCTCCAAACATAAGCATAGGTACTCTTACGCATTGCTTCTTGACCTGCCACAGGCTGGAGTGTTTATTGGAGTGCTGCGGCAGGAGACAAGGAGGGTATTGAGGACTGATGTTAAAGTAGACCCAACATCTCTCCTTCCAGGTCTACCAAATGTATCATCTTTAGACAGGCATGGGAAGAAACAATTCAGTATTATTACTGTGCGTGGAAGAAAATTCTGATGAATTGGGTGTCTGAGATCTTGCCGGGCGTACTGGGATGGCAAAAATTAATTATAGAGCACATTACCTTGGATTTTTTCACAAATATGATGTACCACATGACAGACTTTTTTTTATAAGACATGGCAACCCTTTTTTTGAGTTATTTGGACACAGATTTGTCTGCTATCTTAACTATGGTGTTTACTTAACCAGCATGATTAAGTTTGCTGAGCCCTGGAAGGGGAACTCCTGAGTTAATACGGGTATATATACACAACGCTCCCATTTTTTTGTTTGGGAGCTTTGTGCCGAGCATTGTTATTTTGTGTTCTTGTATGTTCTTTTGTTTGTTTTTGTCACTTACTTATTTTATTGGTGTTGTTTTGCAGAATGTTTAGTGTTGTTTTGTAGGGTAGGGTAGGTTAGGAGTTAGTAGACAATAGTTGTATGGTAATTTGCGTTTTTTTTATTAAACTGGTATGTGTTATATTTTCTATAACCTTAAAAAAAATTTAAAAAAAAAATATATTTACAAACAAGGAGAAATTCAGTCTGCTCTATTGATAGAAAAGTCAGTAAGACACAAATAAGACAGGGATGGGGGAAGGAATGGGAAATGTTGTACAGGAAACAGAGGATGAGGACATACATTCAAAGACGTCTAGTGCACTTCAGCACTTCCTCCCCTCTCCATACAATATCAGAGGGTGTCACTTAAGCCCTTTAAATCTCCCCCCCTTTTCAGTGTCCAAGACTCCAAATATACTTTTCAGCATTTTGTTTGTACTTACTTCAATCTAGTCCTTAGTATTGACTGCTCACAATGCAGTGCTCTTTATATCAGGCAAATCAATCAAATACTAAGTGGCTGCTTGTGGAACATCTCCATTTAGTCTTTAAGAATGACCCCAACTCTCCAGGTGCTGGCCATTTCATTTAACCACCTTGCTCCCTTACCAACATTCTTGTCCTGGGCCTGTTACATTGTTCCAAAGTTGAATTCAAGTTTAATTTTCTGGTTGGATACTTTATAACCTCTGGGGCACAACACTGAGTTGAGTGCATGACTTCCATCCTCCATTTCAATGGTCAGACCCAATCCTTTCCCTGTGTTTTGTTTGCTTTGCACTCAACAAATTGAACGCATTTTGTCCTTTTCACACCTATCATTTACACTTATTTTACAACCAGTCCTTTAACATCATTAACATGCCATGTATCTTTTACTGGGCACCTTTGTACCCCTCTCCCTCTATCAACAGCATAAAATTTCTCAGTTTTCAGCCTCTTTCAGTTCTGAAGAAGAGTCATATTGAACCCAAAATATTTCCCTCCACAGAAGCTGCCAGACCTGTTGCTGTTCTACAGCATTAAGTATTCCCTTTCTCAACACCCAAGGAGTGGTCACACTCAGGCTAAACCACCATGTCATCTTTCTCTCATGAGAATGCAGCCCTATGATGTAGCAGGATATGACAACTTTACTTTCTACATTTACTTCTCTAGCATTGTTTTCAATTAAATAGTGAAGAGCAATTTATGAAAATAGGAAAAGAAAAATCTCAAGCTACGTGCAATATTAGAAATCAATATCACGTGATCAAAACCATAACAATATGCATATAATTAAGCGGAAGCACATAATTTATCAGTTATTAGTCAAAATACAGCACTACAAAAACCTTATTCCCCAGTATCACACGTTTGTCACCATGCATGCCACTTGTACAACTGTTATAATTACAAGTTTTAAAAAGACTTGTTTTGGAATTGTCATAAATTCAGATAAATTGAAGGGAGCAGGTCTACTTGACAACAAACTAATAGAAACCAAAAAGCAATAGAAGGCTCAAGTTATGTTATTAGTGCGATTGTGCAAGATGTTCACAGTTGGATACTATGGTGACAGTCTTGAGTTCATAGCACAGATTCTAAAGCACCAAAAAAAATTTAATGCATTGATTTATAAACAGTTATAGCATGTTCACTAAGATTAAGGACAATGAAAGTCAATAATAATTAATAAGCATTCCTACCATATGCAAGATTACTGTGTTTCACATGAATGGCACAGAGGAAGTTATTTTTGCTATCAGGATACAGGCTTCCCTCTATAACAATGAGTATCACAGAAGGACAAGAGCTTTGCGTGATCAGCATAAATGGGCAGACTTTTGGTTTTGCAAACTACCCAAAAAGAGATTTTTAAAATCAGAGACGCAGCCTAAAGTTATCTGAAGGATTCCATGAGATTCTTCCCTTCTGACTATACCAGGGGAAATCATAGGAGGAGGCTTTCCAACTTTTGGATTTAGGAAACTCTTAAAATAGTCTTCAATGCCTTTAAACTAACTTAAAAATTATGTAATGAAACAAAAAGGCCCAACAGATGCTGGGAACAAATGGAGGCTGTTTGCTACAAGAATATTCTGTGGAGTATGTGGTGTGGGATGAACATAAAAGAGGAACACTGTGATTTTAAGAATAAGTTGACTCCAAATGAAGTTTAATTCGTATTGATTGCAGTTATCTCTGACTGTTAAGACTTTAATATATTATATTTGGACACCCAGCCTCTGACCTCCCAGCCCAGCATGGGGCCTCTCAGTGGCTGGATGTTGCAGTCACTTGGCAGTACATGGTCTCCCATCTCAAGGTAATTCCTCAAAGTGCGGTCTCACTGTAGCTAAGCACTTGAGAAACACTGTAATGTTTTAACTTCCAGTTTTAAGTTGAAAATAAAAAAAACTAAGAAGGTCTACAATCTGTAACTTTTAACCTTATTTCATATGTTTGAAGTTTACTATAATTAATGCAATGTTTAACTTCTAACTTTGTTATTTCTTTCTACCTTGTTAATATTCTGTACTAAGGTACTTGTACCCAAATGGTACCTTTTTACATCTTTACCTATACTTTTGTACTTGCGTATATGTGACAATAAAATGAAATAAATAGAATTGGAACTTGCAAGTAGGCAGTGGTGCTCCCATACATCTAGTGCTCTGGTGCAGAATGATAAGACTATGAATTGGTGAAATGAGAGACTCAAAGAGATGAAAGATTGAATGAGGTAGCCTGGATGAGGAGTTTTTCAATGTATGGAGATAGCTTCTTAAAAGGAACAATTCTAGAATTTATCTTACATGTGGTACTGTGTAATCTGACAAGATTAATTTATGATCTCAGAGTGAAGGCACCTCAAGGCAGCAGGGATCACAATGATTTGAATTTACATTCAATTCAAAAAAGGGTGAAGAGTAGGTTTAAGACTTGTATTTTAAAACTTCAAAAAAACAAAGCAGCCAAGTTAGTATAAAAGCTGAGCTAGCTGAAGTAAACTGGCTTACGGGATAGGTCAATATAAATGGAGTGGCAGACACTGCAAGAAATATTTCAGAATACTTAGAATAAGTATGTTTATACTGTGAAGGAAAAATTTAAAACATGGACCCAAAATCATTTGTGAGACAAAAATTAAGGAAAGTATTAAACTTAAGGAAAAAAAACCTACGCAACAAAAAAAAGTACACTAGCAGGTCAACTGATTGTTTAGACTATAAAGAATAGCACAGAACATGAAACGGTTAGTCAGGAGGAAAAAAGTAACTTGCTCTCATATTCTAATATGAATGTAAAAGCAAGTGCTGCTACTGGTATTCAAAATGGAAAAGTGGAAGTAGAATGAGAATTGATTGTAGGAATATGAAACCAAAAAGATAAAATGAACTCAGTTTCTGTCTTCACTACAGAGGATATTTTTAAAAATCCATTAATAGTTGTAAATCAGGACAAAGGGAAAGAGGAGCATGGTAAAATTACAATCAGCACAGAAGAGGTAACATGCAAATTGATGGACCTGCAAACAGATAAATCCTTGGATCTTGCTGACCTTATGCTTAGAGTATAAGAGGTGGCCAATGAGATATTAGAGGCATTGGTGCTAATTTTCCAAAATTTGTTGGATTATGGAAAGGACGAAATATAATTCCTCTATTAAAAAAAAAGGATGTGACAGAAAACCAAAAAACTATAGGCCAGTTAGCTTGACATTTTTGTGGGAGTGGGGGTGGGGAGATGCTACAATCAATTATTAAGCAGGTTACAGCCACGCACTTCAAAAACTCAGGTTAGCCAGAAAAGATCAGCACGTTTTATAAGAATATTATGTTTAACCTATTTATTGGATAAAAGAGAGTCTGAAGTACTCTAATTTACAGGAGTGCATTCATTAAGCTGTCTCAAAAGGTTAACATGCAAAGTGAAATCACGTGGGTATAGTGGGTAGCATACTAGTCTGGAGAAATGGCCTGTTTGACTGGAAACAGTATGTGTATAAATGACTCTTCTGCAATTTGTATATATAAACATTTAGCAACTTACATCAACGATTTAGATAAGATCAGCAAAGACATTACTGAAACATACAAACTTCTTAAGGTGCTCAACAGGATAGATGTGGACACTTTGATTCCCGTTGTGGGAGAGTCTAGGACCAGAGGAATAGTCTCAGAATACAGGATTAGGCAAACGTGAGGACTGCAGATGCTGGAAACCAGAGTTTAGATCAGAGAAGTGCTGGAGAAGCACAGCAGGTCAGGCAGCATCCGAGGAGCAGGAAAATCGACGTTTCGGGTAAAAGCCCTTCATCAGGATTCCTGATGAAAGGCTTTTGCCTGAAACATTGATTTTCCTGCTCCTCAAATGCTGCCTGACCTGCTGTGCTTCTCCAGCACCACTCTGATCTAAACTCAGAAAATAGGATTGCCCATTTAAGAGATGAAGATGAATTTCTTTTCTCAGAGTAGTGAATCTGTGGAATTCTTTACCGCAGAATGCTTCAAGGTTGCATCAATAAGTTTATTCAAGACTAAGACGGGCAGATTTTTCATGATGAAGGGAGTCCAGGGTTATGAGGAAAAGGCAAGAAAGTGGAGTTGGGGGGGGGGGGGTATCAGATTGGCCATGAATCTCACTGAATTGCAGATATGCCTCGATAGGCTGAATAGCCTACTTCAGTTAATTCTATCTTATGGTTTTATGGAATGCCAACTAAATTTATTTATGACACAAAAATAGGCAGCCGAGTATACTTTGAAGATGACAAAAGGAGGTTGCAAACTAATATAGATTGATTCAACCAGTGGACAATAACCTGTTGGAAAACATGAATTTATTTATTTTGACAGAAAATAAAGTAGAAGACTACATTATTTAAACAGAAAAAAACTTTAGAATTCCAAGGTGAAGAGGGATCTAGGTGCTCTCAAGCACGATTTACAAAAGGTTTATAGGCAGGTACAGCAAGTAATTAAGAAAGCTAATGGAATGCTTTCCTTTATGTTCAATTTGTCTTGTTATAAAAGAATGAATGTTATTCTTCAGCTATATAGCACTTTGATGTGAACCATCTTGAACATTTGGGTGCAGTTTTGGTTTCCTCTTTTAAAGAAAGTTGCACTTACATTAGTGGAGATTCAGAGGTGTACTCGTTTGATATGTGGTGTGGAGTAGATTGCCTTATGAGCAAAGGTTAGACTTGGCTTGTTTCCAATGGAGTTTTGAAGAGCAAGTGGTGACTTGATTAAGTGTACAAGAACTTGAGCAGTCTTGACAAGGTCAATGTGGAAATGATATTTCCTCTGTTGGGGTATTGGGAACTACTCTCAATTTAAAATCAGAGTTAACCCTTTTCAGGTAGAGCTGACAAGAACTTTTTCTCAGCATGTTGTGCAACTTTGCTTCTGAACTTGGTGGAGGCAGTGTCAGTAAATACTTTGGCAGAGGTCGATATATTTTGGTTCGGCAATCAAATGGTCATTGGAGGTAAATGGTAACATGGATTCTGAAACAAAAACGTATCATGACCTTCATGGAATGGTGGAACAAATTTGAGGGCTAAGTGGTTTATTTTGGCTCCTGTTTCACGTGCAAGTTACTCAAGAGGTGGTGGACCAAAATAGAATAAAATAAATAAAACCAAGTATAAATGAATATAACTAGAAGTGATATTTTGTCATGAAAAGTATCACACCTTAAAATGCCATCAATTTGCACTGATTCAGAACATGCTCAGCAAAATGCAAATGAGGCTTATCAGGAACTAAAATATTATCCGAACAGGTACTATTTTGGGTGCTATTTGAGCACTATTAATGACATAATACAAAGTGAAAAGTAAAAACAATGAAAATAAAAATACAAAGACTTTGGAAATGTGTAGTGTCTGGGATAGCTGGGACATGAAAGGAAAGGTGAAATGAAAATCTTCATATTTTAGAATATGAATACTTTAAAATAATTTGAAAATAACAAAAATCTTACTTCTAAAAACTGTGCAAAAAGGATCAAAAATCCATTTTTTAACTCCAATTTCCAAAGTACAAATCAATAGAGAGTACAATTTGCAGTAAATGGCAGCTTTGACTTGACAATTCTCCTGACAATTAAAGCATGAGTAAATTATATAGGGTTACTGTTGGTGGGGAAGAATAAAAAAAAATGGATAACAACAATACCTGAAATTCTGGCATTAACTTACCAAAAATATTTTTAATCCCCTGGACCTTTACCAGATAATCAACATACTGACCAATTACAGAGATGTTTATTTCACTGGAAGACAAGAAAGAATTTTAGGCCAACGCAACAATTTGTGCTGCTATGTAAGCAGGTGAACATTAGGTCTTAAGTAACACCAATCATTCTTACTTCTCTTGTGTCATCGGTGTGAAGGTTGCTGCTACCAGACCACAAAGCTTGTTCATGGGTATTGCCATCTGAATGAAAAAGAAACAGTAGATTAAATATTCACAAAATCTCAAATTGAGCTCCATACTATTTGACCGATGCATCATGGCAGCTAGATCTCTCTGCCCAGATTTTTAAGAATGCCATTCTCTCCTAGGGTTGCCATGACATTGTTAAAGAACAAGTCCAAACAGCTTTCACTTCAGCAAAAATAGATTTAAGTTTATTCCAGCACATATGATCTTTGAAGGACTGTGGTAATAAACTATATTGAAGTAGACAATGTAGTTCATAAATGGACACTTCAGTTACATCAATAAGATACACAACCATAGAATGGATCTTGTACGAGGCGCAGTAATTTGGCATATCACATCTACAAACTCGCTACAAGAGAGACTCCACTTCGAAAATGTACTGAAGATACTGAGAGGTGAGGCATTAGCATTGAGAATAGGCTGGAAATAAAATCAGATCATTATGGACACATTCAGTTCGTTCAGCAATATCAGACGAGTAAGAAAAATAAAACGGAATGCAGAATAAGTTCTCTGGCACTGATTTTATTTCCAGATTTTGGCATCCATAGTATTTTCCTGTTGTATCAGAAAAACGACAACTACTTTTCATCAGACAAAGCTCAAGACTGCGGATAAGGCATTCAAAATTATTTGGTGTTATGATAAGGTATTTCAAATTGTTCATGTGCTGTAAAGTTCTATAACTTATTGTATGGAGCTACTATTTAGTCGAACCAGTTCTCTTCAACATATCACAAACAGCTTAAACTACCATGGGTTTCTCCTCACTTATTTTCATCCTAAAAGAAACAATAAAAAAAGGGCAATTGAGAGATTTAAAACCTATGGAATGTTATTTGAAATTTGTGGCAAATTTTTAGAAATATTAAAACAAAAATTCATGCTCAGGGAAGTTGCTCAGTGGTAGTTATGACCCCACCCCATTCCAAACCCCACAGTTTCAAGGTCATGAGAACAACATGGGACAGGAACAGGCCCTTTAGTCCCACACTTACTCTGATACATCATTGATCACCCACTTAACTCAACATGTCACCTTAGCCATTATTTCCTGCTATCTAGGAAAGTGACAGACTCATCTGGTGCATGCATCTGTGCTCCTAAAGATACATTATTAAAATTCCATAGAAATTGATCTTTAAGAATCACCTGAACTGACCTGAACTTCCTTTTTTTCAACTGCTAAAGTAGTTTTATCATCTTGTAGGAGTTGCATCATCTTGTAGGAGTTGCAAATGTATTTTCAAACTACGTATTCAGTCATAACTACCACTGAGCAACTTCCCTGAGCATGAATTTTTGTTTTAATATTTCGAAAAATTTGCCACAAATTCCAAATAACATTCCATAGGTTTTAAATTACTTTTAAAATTTGATATTTCAGCTTCCATCTTATTCTTATCTTGTCTGTTCTGAGCTTTACTTTGATCTCTTTTAACATTCACATAATCAATTATGTAACATTGTTTTTTGCTTTCTGGTTTGCCATCTTCAAAAATGCTTTTACGTGCTTCCCAGCTTAGCTGGTTTGTTGACACCTCTTGCAAGCTGAGAAATCCCTTCGACTTGGTGCAAGAAATCAAACAGGAAATGTAAAATTCATGCTGTTAAAAATCACTTTTTTTCTAGCTGTCTTTGAAACATGGAAACTAGTCACTTTGCTGCTGACTGTAACATTTATGCCATCCATTTCACCATTTTCAGTCTAGGTTAAATACCCAAGTCATCAGACTTTTGGAACACGCGGCCTGACTGTACAGAATGGGACAAGAAAAAAAAAAGCAAGAACGATAGTGATCGGGGATTCATTAATTAGGTGACCAGACAAACATTTCCGCAGGTGACAATCCAACTCCAGGATTTGCCTTCCTGACAAGCTCAGGAATGTCAATGAGTGAATATTTTGAACAAGAAAGGCAATAAGACAGAGGGTGTGGTATACGTTAGTAGCAATAACATAAGTAGAATGAGGGATGAGGTTTTGCATGAAAAACTCAGGGAGCTCGGTAACATATTAAGAAGCAGGACCTCAAGGTCGCAATCTCAAAATTACTGATGGTGCCACATGCTACTGAGCACAGAAAGAGGAGAACAGAGAAGATGAATGCATTGCTCGAGACCTGGTACAGAAGAGAAGGTTTTAGATTTCTGGATCACTGGGCCCTGTACAAGTGAGACAGTATAGGTACGAAGTGTTTACTGAACCAGTTGGAAAACATTTCTCTGGTTACCCAGGCTTTCTTATTGCATAATAATGCACAGGCAAATTGCGTACATTTTTAAGACATCTCAGATGTTTGCTTTTCCCAATCACTACCAATTTCACCTTGAGTGTGCCTGCGGCATTGACACACTCCAGAATATTAATCCTAGTTTCCTTAAACCTGTTGGTGCTCTCTCATTAGCCATTGTTAATGTTTTTCTCGGGACGTAGCACCAGTAGAGAGCTGTTTCATCAGCATTGTAAATTTGTTCAGGACTAAGGCTTTTGTCAGATATCAGCTTGACAAATTCACCAATATAATTTTCAGCTGTTTCATGGTCAGCAGAAGCCTTTTTGCCACAAATGTTCAGGTATTTCACACCATTACGCTCCTTGAATTTCTGCAGCCAACCTTCTGAATATTGACATTTGCCTTTTAATGTTCAGTTCTTTGATATTTTCTAGCTTGTTTCATGACCATCAAACCAGTCAGTGGCATACGTTCACTTCTTCGTTATCTAATCCACTTCATCAAATCACGGTTAAGATCTTCATTTTTTTCCCTATGCAGTGTTTTCCTATTTTTCATTAGTTGATGGTTATCACTCTCACCATAAAACTTCAGTAACCGTCTTTCTGTTTCTTCAAATCATAGACAGTGGTAGTTCTAACACCATATTCTTCAGTAAGATACCACACAGCACACCACGATCAAGCTTCTTTCTGCATTCTTGATAATGACAGATGCTTCCTTTTCTTTATATTATTGTTAGCCATAGTTGTACCTGCACCTCTTTTTGACATTTTCACTCTAAAATTAAACAAATTAGCACAGTAAATACAATACACAACTGACTCCTCTGAGTGCTGGGCCACACCGCATAATTATCCAAGAAAACCCCGTGATATTATGCAGGCGTGACTAATGCTGCATGCGCCATGAAAACCTTTGGTTTTCGGAGCTCTTTGGTTTTTGGATGCTCAGATAAAGGAATACGTGACAGTACTGCCAAAGATATACTGCTACCTACGCTTTCCTGCATCGGACCCTTAGCCTTGAATGCCAAGACACTTCAAGTGTGTATCCAAGTACTTTTACAGGATGCGTGGTTTCCTGCCTCGACTATTCTTCCAGTTACTACGTTCCAGACCCCCTTCACCACCTGGTTGAAAAAGACTTTGTTAGACCCCTTCTAAACCTCCTGCCTTTCACCTTAAATTATTCTCCCTTGTTATTTACTAAGGGGTACAGCTGCTTTCCATTCACCCTGTCTATGCCCCTCAATCTTTATACACCGATATCAGGACCCCTCTCAACTTTTTCTGCTTCAAAAGAAAACAAACTGAGCTGAAACAGCTTCTCTTCATAACTGAAATGCTCCATCACAGGTAACATCCGGGCCCATCTCCTTTGCATCCCTTCCAGCGCAAACACATTCTTCATATTGTGCAGTGACCGGAATTGCACATAGTACTTCAGCTGTGGCTTAACCAAACAGCTCCAACTTGACCTTCCAGCTGATATAATCAGTCACAGCATAGATTATAAGGTATATTATATGCTTGCCTTTATCTACCCTATTAACTTGTCTGCTACCTTCACAGATCTGTGGACTAGCACCACATGATGTCTATTCCTCTGAGCTTCCTACTATCTTGCTATTCTTTCATTACTCCCTTGTCTTGTTTCTTCCAAAGTTCATTACTTCACACTTAGCAAAGTTGAATTCCATGTGCTACTGACCTGATCATTGAATTAAATCCTCCTGTATTTCTAACACCTTCCTCCTCACTATTTAACCATTTGGCCAATCTTTGTGTCCTCCTCGAACTTACTTAACATCTCTCCAACATTCTCATCTACAACATTTAGGAATATCACAAATAATAAGGCACCCAGCACTAATCCCTTTTGGTATACCACTGTACACAAAGTTCCTGTCATACAAACTGCATTCTACTATCACCCTCTGTCTTCTGTCATTGGGTCACTTTTGGATCCCATGAGTCAGTCTCCTATGTAGGAACTTGTCAAAGAGCTTCCTGAACTTGATATAAAGGATATCCTCATCGAAACACTTAGTCAGCTCCTCAAAACTCCTCCAGATTTTTTAGGGATGACCTCCACTGTCAAAACCATGCTGACTGTCCCTAACCAAGCCTTGCCTGTCTAAACAGAGATTAATTTTCTCCTTCACTATTTTCTTTATTACGGATGTTAAACTCCCTGGTCTATATCAAACACCCTTCTTGTAAATGTGCAAACAGCTGTTCTTCAGTCCTCTGACACCTCCCTTGTGGCCAGAGATGATTTAAAAATCTGTTCCTATAATTTCCTCCCTCAGCAGCTTGGGATACAATCTGTCCAGACCTGGAGATATGTCTATTATTAAATTGGCCAAAACCTCCAATACCACCTCACTTCTTTGTATCAGCTGCTCAAGAATTTCTCAGTCCATCTTCTCATTCTTTATTGAATCCTCCTTGTCACAAGTAAAGACAAATGACAAGTATTATTTAAACAGTCTATCAATGTCTTCTGGCTTCATGCCCCTTAGTCCCTACTATTTCCCTGGTTATTCTCTTCTCTTTGATAAATATTATCTTGGGATTCTCACTAATTTTGACCCCCTGGTGTTTTCTCACCTTTGATCTAATTGTTTTCTGGAGTTTCTCCCTGTACTTTCTCTACTCCTCAGGCCTCAATTGTTTTTGCTTCCTTTTGTTCCTGTTACATGTATCTTTATTTTTGCTTTTTATCCACTCCTATTACTGGACAGCAAGGGATCTATGGGCTTGTTGTTCCTACACTTCAAACATGTGGGCCTGACACTTGCCTTCTGATTGTACCTTCTAAACTATAATTATCGTACCAGCAGCACAAGCTCATTACTGACGAGCTGGACTGGAAGAAAAGTGTAAAATTTCATTGTTCCTGGACAATTGCTCCGTACATCCCCCTGCCGAACAGCTTGTGAAAAGTAAAGTTTTCGGCATTTACTTGCTCCTGAATGTTACATCTGTATTACTGCCTTGTGACCAAGGATAATACTTCATGAAGAGCGAGTATAAAGACTATTTTTTAAACAGTATGCTTGCTGCAGTCAGCAGAGGGGTAGGAATTCAAGACTTCCTGAAAGAGTTTAGCCTTAATGATGCCATTTATGTTTGGAATGATGTTGATAAAGCAACATTAAGAAATGCTTGGCACAGACTCTGGCCTACAACGATGTTTCTTGTAAATGAACCTGCAGATGAAGAGTTTGAAGGATTTCATGTCACTGAAGAGAAAAAGCCTTGTTACTTACGCACAAAATTTAATCGGAAGAAAGTGTAAATAAATTACAATGAAGCGGACATCAAAGAAATGCTGAACATTGACAATGATATGCCTGTTGTGCATTTCTTGAGCGTTGGGAACATTGCTGAAATAGTTTTAAATACAGGCTCCTGTGATGATTATGAAGATGATAATGATAATTATAATAATAATGACGACAGGTCAGTGAACACAGTTGAAAAAGTCCCCATTGACGATATGGTGAAAATGTGCAATCATTTAATTGCGGGCCTTGAACAACATTCATTTATCAGTGAGCAAGAGATTATGGCAATTTAATTAATTAAAGAGAGATTGCTTCGACAGACACCTATGTTAATGAGACAGATGACACTTGAAGAAGCCTTTAAAACTGCCGCCTGCCATAGTGCTTAAGCTGTGTAGGTTTGAGTTTTCCAGAATATTTTTCTTGTAATGTTTTTTATGGAAATAAAATGTTGTTGAATATTTATGGTCAATGTATTTCATTTATCAGTACACTACTCCATAAATAAAGTGTGGTAGCACTTCTAGTCTTTATTTATCCTGCTTAATGTCAGTATTCATATGTTTTTGCTGCAGTACAGTATTTATGTTTGATTATGGGTTGCTGCCCTGCACCCTACGGGGGACACTACATTTGTTCCAAAAACCGCAAAATTCCAATTTCCACAAAGCAGCTGGTCCCAAGCATTTCGGATAAAGGGATACATACTTGTATAGATTTCAGGACCAAAGGGCCGCTTTGGCACTGTACGATTCTATGACGGAATGGTACATAAACTATCTGTATGGTCTAAAGCATCATTTTCCTCGGTATTGCTTCAAAATTACCCAGTATAGGAGACCACTAAATATGGACAGGGAAATCTGAAGCCTCTTGAAGGTCTTGTACATTTGTTTTGGTTCACTGGCTTTTCAATACACCCCAATTGTTCCACCACCTGACAGCGTTAATCATAAAACCCCTACAGTGTGGAAGCAGGCCAATTGACCCATTGAGTCCCACACCAAACCTCCAAAAGGAAATCCCATCCAGACCCACCCCACCCTACCCTATCCCTGTAACCCTGCATTTCTCATAGCCAATCCACCTTACCTACACATCTTTGGACCGTGGAAGGAAACTGGGGCACCCAGAAGAAACCGTGCAGATACAGAGAATGAGCAAACGCGACACAGATGGAGTCATCCGAGGTTGGATTCAAACCAGGTCTTTGGTGCTGTGAGGCAGCAGTGCTAGCTACAAAGTCTTTCCAGTTTTTCTGCTCCATGTTTTTCCGAGAACTTTAGTTTATTACATGCCAACTGTTTACAATGACTTACATGTCACCAGAGTCTAAGTAATAAATGTAAGTTTTGTTCAGTACAGAAGCCTGTTCCATATTCAAACAAACGGGGTCTGAAAATCCAGTAATTTCTGGATTGTGTATTTATTTTCAACTTTAACTTTTGTGACAAATTCAAAAGTCACAAAACACTAGGTTATGGTCCAACAGGATTCTTAGTGCTCTATCCCAGAGACAGACATGGCCATGGACAAAATGCACTAGCAAGAACAGATCTTTATTTGCCCACAGTAGAGATGTAGAGCACAGAAACAGACCCTTCGGTCCAACTTATCTATGCCAACCATATACCCGAACCTAATCTAGTCCCAATTGCCAGCAACCGGTCCATAGGCCCCCAAACCCTTCCTATTCATCGACCCATCCAGATGCCTTTTAAATATTGCAATTGTACCAGCCTCCACTACTTCCTCTGGCAGCTGATTACATACATGCACCACCTTCTGCATCAAAAAGGTTGCCCCTTAGGACTCAAACTTTTCTCCAAAGCGTACATAGTATATATCAACAAAAAACATACTAAGTATTCACATGCCCACTCTTGGTTTTAGAAATTCAACATCATTTAGCAGTTAAGTGACCATCCCATCAATGAATCTGAAATGACCTACAATATCCAGGCCTCATCTATAGTCCTGAACCCTATATGTATCTTAGCATTTGCAAACTTGCATAGCAGTTCCAAAGACTACAGCATTAAAGTTAAAAAAGTAAACAAATCTAAAAATAGATCATTTATGATAAGAGGCATGTAACACATTAAGACCCGAAAAGCCATGACTACAGAATGAAACACACAAAAATAAACTGTGGCAGAACAATATCTCTTCCACAAAACTGTAACTGAACACCACTTAGAAAATTGCATACTTTTCAGAATCTCTCTGTGAGAGAGTTCTGTTTTCTGCTGAGATTGCACAAAATCTGTTGTAGTTGCTAGTTACCACAGCAATGTGCTTAAATAACACAGAAAAACTTCAAATTTTAAAGGCGTATGTTAATAAAATCTCTCCAAATCAAAGGGTGGGAAATGCAGGTTACAAAAAGAGAAAAACATTCGACGGGCATAATGGTTTCAGTGCATTAAAAGAGATGGGAAAAAAAATCACTGAAAATCAACAGTTTACATACCTTATATATAGTTAAATTTACATCCACTGTTATAACAGAGGGACAGTAAGCTAAATTAAATCAGTCTCATTGTCACTAAATATGCAACGACAAAATTGAAATATTCGATGATCTTCAAAATCGTTCCTGACCAGTCTTTGAGTAACAGCTCTCAAATGCTAAATTGATTGCTAAATTTAATTTTTGTGTAAGCTAAGCTAAACATGATAATCTAATTATTGTCTATGACTAACTCATTCTTCTTTGATTGTAACTTCCAGTTTCACAGAAGCAGGAATAAGAAAAAAAAAGTTCACTGTATTAGCGATGAATGTCAGATCTTTATGGATTCTTGATTGATGTGCTGTATAACAGGCATGTAGATCTGTATCTTGCATGAATTCCAAAGTCCCGCACAGTGCAAACATCTTCCAGCAGGATCCGAGGAACATTCACTTATTTCCTATAAACTGGGATTCTTATTTCAGAACATTCAACAATTCACATGCTCCCCTCCCCCCACCCCAACCACCAGGCTGTGGCTTGATTGAACTGGGTCCCAACCCTTTCTTCTGGGCCATTGCCCTTCATCTCTCCTACTCCCATTGGACCAGACCATCAAGACATTGGACTAGCCTAACCCAACCCAAATCCTGACACATCCAGTTTCTCTAAAACACTCCAAGCTAGCTGAAATACTGAATCACTTTACACCCTACCTACTTGGCACTCTTTTCCTCCTCCCACCCACCTCCTAGTCACTTGTCATCCTATTGCCGAAAAAAAAGAGATTAAATTTTAATCAAAGCTTTTCATCTTTCACACATCAGGGTATTTTGCAAGAAATACCAACCACAGAACAGTACATGTCCTTCAGCCCTTGGATGTTGTACCGATCTTTTACTGGATTAGTGGTGCTGGAAGAGCACAGCAGTCCAGGCAGCATCCAACGAGCAGCGAAATCGACGCTTGGGGAATAAAGCTTTATTATTGATGAAGGGCTTTTGCCCGAAGCGTCGATTTCGCTGCTCGTTGGATGCTGCCTGGACTGCTGTGCTCTTCCAGCACCACTAATCCAGTATTTGCTTTCCAGCATCTGCAGTCATTGTTTTTACCTTACCGACCTTCTATCCTATTCTAAAACATCAAACTACCCTACATACCAAACATCATACTATCATCGATGTAAGAGTCGCTTCAATGTCCTTAATGTAACTGACTCGACTACCACTGCTGGCAGTGCATTCCATGCATCCACCACTCTCTGTGTAAAAGAACCGATCTCTGACATCACCCCAAACCTTCCTCCAATTACCTTAAAATTATGACCCCCTCATGCAAGCCATTTCTGCCCTGGGAAAAAAGCCATAGTCTCTAGCTATTCACTCTATCATCTTGTACATCTTTATCAAGTCACCTCTCATCCAATTTGCTCCAATGAGAAAACCCCTAGCTCCCCCAACCTTTCTTCATAAGACACTCTCTCCAGTAACCTGGTAAATCTTCTCTGCACCTTCTCTAATGCTTTCGCATCCTTCCTATAATGAGGCAACCAGAACTGAACACAATATTCCAGGGTGGTCGAACCAGGACGTCATAGAACTGCAGAATAACCTTGCAGCTGTTGAACTCAATCCCCCTTGCTAATGAAAGCCAACACACCACATGGCTTCTTAACAGCCCAATCAACTTGGGTGGCAACTTTGAAGGATATATGGATGCAGACCCCAAGATCTGTTTGTTCCTCCACACTGCCAAGAATTCTGCCTTTAATCATGTAATCTGCATTAAAATTCGACCTTCCAAAGTGAATCACTTCACACTTTCCAGGTTGAGCTCTATCTGCCACTTCTCAGCCGAGCTTTGCATCCTGTCGATGTCCCGTTGTAACTAAGTTCTCCACACCATCCTTCGTGTCATCGGCAAATTTATAAATAGAGAACAATCTTTTTGTCCTTCAGCAGTACTGAAGTTGTATATTAAGCAGTTACTTCTACTACTGTATTTTGACTAATAACACAATTAATCTCAAAACAAAGTTTTATTTTAAATTTCGGAACTTGGAAAATCGAGGCCTCAGCTAAAGGAATATGCAAATGAGGATCAAGCGTCATATGGGCAATGTCACGGGATTGAAATTCAGTCAACTCATCAAATCTGCAGGAATCATGTAAATTTATCAACAGCAGGAACAAACATGTCCAGATAATCGTCAAGTTAGAAAGTTTGTAAACTCATTTAAACAGAGATCGCCGTATTTTAAACACAATAGGTTGCTGAATTACCTTCACGTTATGCGATAACGGCGACAAAACAGCAAGTAACAATTTCGGACAATCGCATCCCTTTTTAGGTCCGATACGTGCTCCTCTGCTTTCCGGAGCTGACACGAGCCCAATCAACACCTCCTTCTGGACCAGCACCAACTGTCAAGTTGTTTACCTATCACAATAGCATCACACCTTAACGATGACACCACTGCGCATGTACAGTCCCGTGACCTCCTCCCGATCACATGACTGGCCCTTGTTCCCTCCCAATCAACACCGTACCGTCCAACCTCCACCAAGATCACGTGGTCGGCGTCACCTCTGTTGATAGTGATTCAGTAAGTGTTGGCCAGGAAAACTCATTTGTATGTCCAATTAATGCAGCAGCGACACATAGGCTTCTTGTAAGTAGAAAATTCTGGCTGTTTGTTGACTGGTGGATCTTCAGTCAAGAACACTGAGCCACCCAGTTGCTCTTGGCTCTAATCTAATTTTCCCATGCAATTTGCAGGAATGCCCCACAAAGCAAGAACATTTTGCTCAAGGATCCTTGGACTCCGGAGTTGCTCTTCAATCAGTAACCATGACCTCTCATGTGCCCATTGCCTAAGCACAGCAACAGCCAGTATCCACTGATTGCAACACTAAAGCACAGGAGCTGCCAACCAAAGTCCAAGAGGAATATCTGCTGGTCTGTTCAGAACAGCTTGACTGACAAAAGCTTCTGGTAGGCTCCCTTAGTAAATGCAATGCAAGTCTCTCGCTGATTCTACAGCTGGCAGGCAAGACCCTCGCCATTGGTGTAAGATTCACCTCATGCAACCACTACCACTGCAGCCACTTATTTTAATATGCAAAGATACAGGCCAGCAGGTCCAGGACTCATCAACCTACAGTCTCAGTAGTTTCCAAGTAGTTATCTTGTGACTGTGATATTTTTCAAAACTTCAAGGAATTTGGGATGAGATATTTTAACATAACTCAAGTAATTTATTTTTAATTAAACGTTTGTGAGATATTGTATTATGATTCTCTTTACCAAATCACAAGCACCCGATGTTTACTATATTGTATTTACATTCACTGAGAGCTGAAAATGTGTTGCTGGAAAAGCGCAGCAGGTCAGGCAGCATCCAAGGAGCAGGAGAATCGACATTTCGGGCATAAGCCCTTCTCCAGGAATGAGGAAAGTGTGCCAAGCAGGCTAAAATAAAAGGTAGGGAGGAGGGACTTGGGGGAGGGGCATTGGAAATGCGATAGATGGAAAGAGGTTAAGGCGAGGGTGATAGGCCGGAGTGGGGGTGGAGAGGTCAGGAAGAAGATTGCAGGTTAGGAAGGTGGTTCAGAGTTCGAGGGTTGGGACTGAGACAAGGTGGGGGGCGGGGCTCATGCCCGAAACATCGATTCCCCTGCTCCTTGGATGCTGCCTGACCTGCTGCGCTTTCCCAGCAACACATTTTCAGCTCTGATCTCCAGCATCTGCAGTCCTCACTTTCTCCTTTACATTCATTCATAAAACCACGTTTAACATTGTTTACTATATCAAATTTCTATTCATAAAACCAAGTTTAACAGTTTATTATATAGTGTTACCATTTAAAAAACACATTTAATGCTGTTTACTATACTGCATTTCCATTCATTCATAAAACCATGATTTGTAGTACATTTTACTATTACAGGATAATCTAAATTAAAACATTCCGTTCTGCTTCTTTATACCCTTCAAATCTTATCGTCTCCATGCTGCAAGCAGTGTTTCGACTGGTTTCTATATCAAAGGCTACTTCTGAATAAGAGCTAATAGTGTAACCTATTCAGAACAATGCCCACCTTCCATCATGTCTCCATAACTCACTCGAAACTATGGAAAGATTATAACATTAATTAGCCTTTAGTAATCATCTCATGGGACCTGAATAGGCTGCAGGACATCAAACATTTCCCTCCACCAGCATTTCCACACAGTCTGTGTTTTTAAAATCTCTTCAAAATTTCCTTATACAAGATATATTTCTATACCACTAATTCCTATTTCTAACTTTTATTTAAGATGATCAGCTTGTACTAACGTACGGATTTATACTTTTTAAATACATATTAAAACAGGGCTACTACCCCCTTTAAGAAACTTATTACCAAAACAGCACTTCCATGAAACTGCATGAATTAATGTCTAAGAACTGTCAAAACCAGCAATCGTAAATGAAATATCACGAGCCAGCTGTGGGAGGTCAGTTTAATATTCGCTATACTTTGATTTAGTACACATATAATTTCTAACTTACTTAGATCATACAGGTCTGGCTGTTTTACTAACATTACTACAGGTACACAACCCTTTATCCGAAACTCTCTGGGCCAGCTGGTTTTTGGAATTCTGAATTTCTCGGATCTCAGAATAAGAGAGTTTCACGGAGAAATGAAAACATCTTACCGAACAGCAGACGCACCTGTGAGTACAACAAGCCTGGAGTCAGAATTGATGCCTTGCCAGTGCTGGGCTATGCCCCCATGTCACATCTGAGTGACGTGGATCAAGTGGGTGTGGAATTACATTAACTATTTGCAAGCCTCTATAGCTTTGTTATGGAGAAAAAAACTTCATGAAAAGAACCTGGGATTTTAAAGCTTTTCGGATTTCAGATAAAGGATTGTGTACCTTTAAAGATAAAAGGACTAACACCTCTTAAATTCAGATAATTCAGACATTCTAATCCCAATAGGATTAACAGACAGCATATTAGCAAGTGCTGATATCTTCTGCTTCCCCAGGACAGATGTCACACAAACTTGTGTACAATTGATACAACTATGCGATATCAGAGTGCAAAACATTTCATGTATGAAAACTGTGTATGAAATTGTATTGTAAAACTGTACTTTGGATTCCATTACTGCCTCAAACTGTGCTCTGCAGATGCTCAATTAAGAGGCTATTTTTCACTATTCACTGATCTCGGTTATCATTGAACAAAATTCTATATGTTCAAACAAGATTTTAAACATAAATGGCAATCAGGATACTCGGGTTCAATTCCCGCCTCAGGTAACTGACTGTGTGGAGTTTGCACATTCTCCCCGTGTCTGCGTGGGTTTCCTCTGGATGCTCCAGTTTCCTCCCACAGTCCAAAAATGTGCAGGTTAGGTGAATTGGCTGTGCTAAATTGCCCGTAGGATTAGGTGCAGTGGTAAATGTAGGGGAATGGGTCTGGGTGGGGACGCTTTGGCTGATCAGTGTGGACTTGTTGGGCCAAAGGGCCTGTTTCCACACTAAGTAATCTAATCTAATCTGATACGGAGGTGGCAACTTTAAGAAGTTTTATTTGAAAGAATGCTTATCAATACAGGTTTAAAATATCAGAAATAATCAAAAGTCTGAGGAATTTGTAGGAAAAGCCCTCTTAAATAAATACAGAGAGAAACTTAATATAATGAACAATTTAATTAGATTACTTACAGTATTGGAACAAGTCCACACCGACCCTCCGAAGAGCAACCCACCCAGACCCATTCCCCTACACATACCTCTTCACATAACTCTACAGGCAAATTAGTATGGCCAATTCACCTAACTTGCACATTTTTTGGACTGTGGGAGGAAACCCACACAGACATGGGGAAAATTGCAAACTCCACACAGACAGTTGCCTGAGGTGAGAATTGAACCCAGGTCTCTGATAGAGTGAGGAAGCAGTGCTAACCACTGTGCCACTGTGCCACCCGCTTTAGCATCTCCTTTGAGTAGACATACTTGTTCGCAAATAATTCAATTAATGCAGAAGAAAAAATACATAGTTATTAAGCCAAACAGTATTTTCTGATCTTCAATGGTTGATCAGACCACAAAATTATAGCCTTGCAATCTCTTCAACAATAATTCTTAGACCAGGAACTTGTCTCTCAGGAATTGCTAGTATACTGCTTGCCACAGGCCTTGTCTTGAGTTCAGGTTTTTATCCTTGAAGTGGATATTATGCTACACCAAATCAAGTTGTTATTTCAGTCAACCTGTTCTGACATGTTCTATTACATCTCTGGGGCAGGTGGGTTCTGAACCTAGTATCCCTATCACTGTGCCAATATCTCTGTCAAGGCAAGCTATCGAGCAAAGTATTCCAGATTTTTTTTTTAATTAACATGTTCAGATGTATTATTATGCACTTCTGGAGCAGGTGGAACTTAAGACAGGCTTCCTGGTCCAAAGGTACCACTGCACAATGGCAGCCCCTGTCAAGTCAAGCTATCATCAGCTCATTGATTAGTTATCACTGTTGTTGCATCAATTAATCGAACCTTAATGACATTTTCCAAAGATAATGCCTTTGTTAATACGTACACTTTATGGAAACTTTTTAAAAATTAAATAATCTTGATTAGATTGTGAACAATAAGCCAAACCCTGAAGTCAGAACTTGGCAGACCATGATGTTTCATGGTTCATGAATATTTGTAAAGCTTCCCTTGGTCTAATCGGTTTTTTCAGCTCTGCATTTTCCAGAAACATAATTATATAGTATTAATTTAAAATAGAAATCTAGTGCTTCCATTTATTTCTCAATTATATTAACTAGAATTATAATTTAATCAAGATACTTTTTCTCAAAGAGAATTCCAGTTTAATGACTGTACATTTCCTTTTAAAAACAATCAACTTAATTGCAAAACTAACACACTTCCAGTTGAGCCCAGACCTTCTGGCAAAAAGGAAGGGGCACTGCAGGATACCCTTTTATAAATTAAGTCGTTCAGACAAGTTATGACCCATCTCCTTGGCAGGTGGGACTTGCACCTGAACCTCACTTCGAATAAAACATTATTATGGGAAGCTATAAAATTAATAATGGCCATGCAACCATTGCCAACTTCGGAAAAACCCATCTGTCTCACTTATGTCCCTCAGGGAAGGAAATCTGCCACTTCTGTCTGGTCTGGCCTACATGTGACTCCAGGCTCACAGCAATGTGGTTGACTCTCAACCGCCTTCTGAAATGACCTAGCAAGCCACCAGGTTAAGGGCAGCTAGGGACAGGCAATAAGTGCTGGCTAACCAGCAATGTCCACATAAGGGGGAACATAAAATAAAGTTAATTAACAGTGTGTAGAATACATGTCTGCTAGAAGCCACTTGTTACAATTAAAATAGCTTACAGACTTTGGCAGCTTATTTCAGTAAATATAAAATAAAATCAGTCTGCAAATGGTCAAATTGTGGGGAAACAAAATCAATACCTGAACTCACATCTTCTGCATCTTCATTTTCAACTTCATTCTACATTTTCTAAAAGAAGGAAAACAAAATACTTAATCAAAATATCTGGCATTTCATTAAATTTCTGCCATCATCAGCTGCTGACCAAGATGTTTTAACAGAAATCAGAAACTTACCACTTGTGTGGGGAGGGCCCTGGTTTACATTTGCAACCTTCGAAAGTGTGAGATTGAACTTAGTGAGATTGAATTTAGTGGGATATGAACTGAACTCTGTGATTCTCAAATGTTGAACATCAGCACACAATTAAGCTTCGACAATAAAAACTTAATTTTAAACAACTAGTGTTCAGTCAAATGTTTCGGCAACTTATGTGAAGTTCAGAAACAATTCAAAAACTATCCAATCCTCAAATTTATCGTTCATCTGAAAAAGAATACTCAATTTGTTAAAAATAACAATAATTTAAATTTCCTACATTTCAAAAGTACTTAACAGACTATAAAATGTTTTGGACAACCAGACGTCATAAAAGATGCAATGTATTTTTACTTTTTTTGTGATGAAATTTACAAAATGAGATTACGTGATACAGAAAGACCTGCAATTTTCAGATATAGTCAAGAGTGGGGTGCTGGAAAAGCACAGCAGGTCAGGCAGCATCCGAGGAACAGGAGAATTGACATTTCGGGCTCATTCCTGATGAAGGGCTCTTCTCCAAACAATCGGTTCTCTTGCTCCTCGGATGCTGCCTGACCTGCTGTGCTTTTCCAGCACCCCACTGTCAACTCTGATCACCAGCCTCTGCAGTCCTCACTTTCTCCCATTTTCAAATTATAGTCTACTTTTAATATTGCATATGGAAAGATAAACTACAGGTAAATCATACGATTCCCCCATATGACAGTAGAATGGCAGTTGGCACAAAAGGGAAACCAAGAATCTCTTACTGGTATGTAAACAGTAGGCAATGGTAAAAGGAAGGTTGAGTCCTATTAGGGAAAAAGAGGGTATTATATGCTTAGAGGACATGAGTAAGGCAGGAATGGTTAATGTTTACAAATGAAAAGAATGCTGAAAAATTATCATTATGTGTGAAGATTGTAAAGATAAATGACAGGGAGAAAATTGATGGCAGGATAAACGGAAAATGCTTTGCTTAGCATAAATAAGCCAACTGATGTAAATGGCTAATGTGTTCCAATATTTTAAAGGAAATGGTGATTGAGGTAAGGGAACTGCCTGCATCATTTGAAACCTAAAAGCGCCTGTTCTTTCTCAAAACTACCATGGAAAGACAAAGTAACTCAAAAATTTTAACAAGTTACCCAAGGTATTGACACTGTCATTACGCAAAGGCAACATGAGTGATATTTTACATTAATGGAACACAGCTGTCAATCTAAACTATTCTACCTACAATACAATTCAGCAATGTTATGAACGAGTCTCAGTGCTGGTGCAGTGGCAAGAAAGACACCATATGTTCAAAAGAATCTGGATTTGAGTGGTGCTGGAAAAGCACAGCAGTTCAGGCAGCATCCGAGGAGCAAGAAAATCAACGTTTTGGGCAAAAGCCCTTCATCAGGAATACAGGCAGAGTGCCTGAAGGATGAAGACATAAATAAGAGGAGGGTAGGGGTGGAGAGAAATCTCTCCACCCTTCATGCACTCTGCCTGTATTCCTGATGAAGTGCTTTTGACCAAAATGTCAATTTTTGTGCTCCTCGGATACTGCCTGAACTGCTGTGCTTTTCCAGCACCACTCTAATCCAGAATCTGCAGTCATTTTTCTTACCTTGTTCAAAAGAATGGTTAACTGAATCACAGTATAGACCATAACTCAATCAATCAACAAAATCCAGAATAAAATATCCACTTCTGGAGGTGATTCAGTACTTGGGCAGTGCTGGGTGCATAATCTAGAGTGTGCTAATAACCACATGAACAACCAATTTAAATAATCAGCTTGTCCATTTATCTATTCTCCCATCCTCATTTTCCAACTACTATTGTACAGACATCCATTTGATTAGTCTACACTGACAGTTAAAGTGGTCTGCCACAGCATTCTGCAGTGTTTTGCCATTGCTTTCTGCAGCATACCTAACCAGGAATCTGCCGGTCTCAACATTGAATTCAACAACTTCAGATGATTATCCCATCTCAACCCCTGTTTTCATTCTGCTCTGTAATTTTATTTCATTTATTTTGTTTATTTTTTAAATATTTTTTTCCACTGTTCTGTACCTCTTATTTCTTGATTGTCTCTCTTTCTCTCGCTCCCCACTCTCTCATCACATTTTTCCTCTCCTCCTCCCCCTTTGCTACCCTTCTCCCCTGTTTTCCATTTTGCCTCTGCTTCACCCATTCCCCACATATTTTGTCACATAGCACTGGCTTCAGCCTTGGTCATTCACAGCTCCTAATCTCCCTATTATCTCTCTATGCATTGTCATTATCACCTCTTTATTGCAACCTTTGCTTCTGCAGCCATGATTCACCTTCTCTCAGCCTAGTATAAATACCTCCCTATTTCTCATGATTTGGAGATGCCGGTGTTGGACTGGGGTGTACAAAGTTAAAAATCGCACAACAGCAGGTTATAGTCCAACAGGTACCACCTGATGAAGGAGCGTCGCTCTGAAAGCGAGTGTGCTTCCAATTAAACCTGTTGGATTATAACCTGGTGTTGTGATTTTTAACTCCCTATTTCTCCCTTTTTTAAAGCTTTGACAAAGGGTCAAATAGACTCGAAACGTCAGCTCTTTTCTCTCCTTACAGATGCTGCCAGACCTGCTGAGATTTTCCAGCATTTTCTCTTTTGGTGACCTACTTCTCCAGCTGCCTGCAATCAAACACATTTGAAGAATTTACATATTGATAATCACTCTGTTTGCCCACATTATAACAACAGCTCTCACAGTCCACTAGTTCTGGAATAGGTCCCAAACCCACGTCAACATTTCTAGTCCAGCATCGCTTTTCTACAAAGCTCTTCATCAATTTTCTCTTCATCAAGCCAGAGATATTCATTATTCTGTTTTGGGGTTGCCACGATGTGGAGGTGCTGGTATTGGACCAGGGTAGACAAAGTTAAAAATCACCAACCCCAGGTAATAGTCCATCAGGTTTATTTGAAAGAGACAAAAAAATTGCAGATACTGGAATCCAAAGTGGACAGGCAGGAGGCTGGAAGAACACAGCACACCAGGCAGCATCAGGAGGTGGAAAAGTTGATGTTTTGGGGTAACCCTTCTTCAGGACAAGGAGTACTGCTCCTTGTCAGGTAACTAGTAGGGCAGGATTACAGAACATAGAATTTATAGGAAAAGATCAAGTGACTTCGATACACAAAGACTTAGTCCTTGTTTAATGCCTTATCATGCTATGATTTACAGCTTCATTTCCTCGAGCTGTTAGCTGTGGAAACAAAATATTTCCTCATCCGATCTCTGACAGCATTCTGATAGCGAACTCTGAGAATTTAAAGAGAGAGAACTCAGTCATGGTTGGAAATTAATCTACTGGAGCTCCAGTTTGAAGTATACAAGACTGGTCAGATCAGTGTGTCTCATTGCTCCATTTGGAGGGTGTAACCATAGCACCACTCGCATTCTTGAAAGAATAAACCTTTGCAAGCCCAGTGTCAAGAATTGGGAGCCCTCTTTAACTTATGTTAACGTTACATCCCATTTTTGATATTACTTGGGAAACAAATATCCTTACCTGTGTCAAATCAGCAACTTGCCTTCTGCAAATGTAAACAATTAGAGTTATGGAGATGTGCAGTGCAGGAGCAGACCCTTTGGTCCAGCTCATCCAAACCAACCAGATATCCTGAATGGGTCTGGTCCCATTTGCCGGCACTTGGGCCGTGCCACTCTAGCCCCTTCCTGTTCATGTACCCCTCCAGATGCCTTTTGGACGTTGTGGTTGTACGAGCCTCCACTTCCTCTGGCAGCTCATTCAAACAGATTAGAGTGGTGCTGGAAAAGCATAGCCGGTCAGGCAGCATCCAAGGAACATGAAAATCGACATTTCAGGCACCAGCCCTTGATTCTGATCTTGATTCTGATCTTCAGCATCCGCAGTCGTCACTTTTGCCTAGCTGATTCGAATAGGCTGGTGCTATTTTCCCTGGGGTGTTGGTGGCTGAGGGGTGACATTTTGGAAGTTTATAAAATTACGCTGGACTTGGATAGGGTGAACAGTCAAGGTCTTTTCCCTGGGATGAGGGACTCTAAAACTGGAGGGTATAGATTTAAGGTGAAAGGGGAAAGATTTAAAGAGGCAACTTTTTCACACAGAAGATGGTACATGTATGGAATGAGCTGCCAGAGAATGTGGTAGAGGCTGGTACAATTGCGCCATGTGGGGACATCTGGATGGGTGTGTGGGCTGGGGGTCGGGTGAGGTTTGGAGGGATATGGGCCGTTTGCTGGCTAATAGGACTAAATTGGTTTGGATGGGTTGGACCAGGGGTCTGTTTCCATGCTCGACAGCTCTGACTCGATGACCCAATGTGTGAAAAAGTTTAGGGTTGGAATATAAAAGCACTGTTGTGCTACTGAGACTTTATAAAGCTCTTTTAGACCCCATTTGGAGTATTGTGTCCAGTTTTGGTCCCCACACCTCAGGAAGGACATACTGGCACTGGAGCGTGTCCAGCGGAGATTCACACGGATGATCCCTGGAATGGTAGGTCTAACATACGAGGAACGGCTGAGGATCCTAGGATGGTATTCATTGGAGTTTAGAAGATTAAGGGGAGATCTAATAGAAACTCACAAGATAATACATGGCTTGGAAAGGGTGGACGCTAGGAAATTGTTTCCGTTAGGCGAGGAGACTAGGACCCGTGGACACAGCCTTAGAATTAGAGGGGGTAAATTCAGAACAGAAATGCGAAGACATTTCTTCAGCCAGAGACTGGTGGGCCTGTGGAATTCATTGCCGTAGAGTGCAGTGGAGGCCGGGATGCTAAATGTCTTCAAGGCAGAGATTGATAAATTCTTGATGTCACAAGAAATTAAGGGCCATGGGGAGAATGCGGGTAAGTGGAGTTGAAATGCCCAGCCATGATTGAATGGCGCAGTGGACTTGATGGGCCGAATGGCCTTACTTCCACTCCTACGTCTTATGGTCAAGTTGCCCCTCAGGTCCCTTTTAAACCTTTCCCTCTCACCCTCTTAAACCTGGTGAAAGATCTTGGCTATTTACCTCATCTGTGCACCTCATTGTTTTATAAACCTCCATAAGGTCTCCCCTCAGCCTGTAATGCTCCAGAGACCTCTCCTTATCACCCAAAACCTCTAAACATGGTAACATCTAAACACCCTTTGCAGTTTAATAGCATCCTTCCTCTAGCATGGCTATCAGAATGTGTGCAGCACTCTACATGTGGCCTGCTGAAGTCCTGTATAGGTGTAACATGACATCCCAACTCCCATACTCAATGACCAAAAGAGAGAATGCTGGAAAATCTCAGCAGGTCTGGCAGCATCTGGAAGGAGAGAAAAGAGCTGACGTTTCGAGTCAAACTGACCCTTTGTCAATGCTTAAAAAAAAGGGAGAAATAGGGAGGTATTTATACTAGGCTGAGAGAAGGCGAGTCATGGCACCAGAAGCAAAGGTTGCAATAAAGAGGTGATAATGACAATGCATAGAGAGATAATAGGGAGATTAGGAGCTGTGAATGACCAAGGCTGAAGCCAGTGCTATGTGACAAAATATGTGGGGAATGGGTGAAGCAGAGGCAAAATGGAAAACAGGGGAGAAGGGTAGCAAAGGGGGAGGAGGAGAGGAAAAAGGTGATGAGAGAGTGGGGAGCGAGAGAAAGAGAGAGAGACAATCAAGAAATAAGAGGTACAGAACAGTGAAAAAAATATAAAAAAAAAAGGTAAATAAAATGAAATAAAATTACGGAGCAGAATGAAAACAGAGGGGTCGAGATGGGAGTGCACTGCCTCTACTCATCCATTCTCCAAACCAGCTCTGGGATTGGGAAAGTGTTTTCATCTATCGTGGGTTGTATTTTTCCTTTCTTTACCTCATTAAATAATGTAGCACATCAAAACTACTGCTTCTCAATAAACTGTCTAGATATGATTGCTACAAATTGCCATAATAGCTAACAGTGATCAAGAACTCACTGAAATCAACAACTGCACAATTCAACCACTCCAGACACTCTGATCAACACCAGTGTCAATAGGTTTAATGTGGAGATGAAAGACTAAGCCAGGCTCACTGTCTGATCGCTTTATCTTTGAGCTTTAGGCTGATGCTGCAGTCTCTCTCCCTCATCTCTTAATATAATTGTTGTAGCTTTGAGATCCTGCAACAGCGACATAAGATCCATGACAGCTCGGTTAGCACAGGACTTGCAATCATGGGCCATCCCATTGTACCCATCATCTGCCAATGAGGGGCTATGTGAGTGTGGAGTCATGGCTGGAGAGGGGGGCAGCACATGCTCAGTACAAACATACCATCAAGGCTGGTGGGTTAGAATCTCAAACAGTGTGGCACTCCCTCCAACTGAATGTTGTGCTCAGTTGCTCTGGTTATTCCACAGTTCTCTTTCTCTCTTTTTTTAAATAGGTGTCCGCTTGATGTTGAAGTATGGAAACACAAAGCAACATATCTTTCTCAATGCGACCCAGTCAAGACATCGGTAGGATTGTACCTCCCTGAGTTTAGTCACTCTTATTCTTGGAGATTGCAATTGACATCATCTGGCCTGTCCAGCCCTTCCTGATATAACAACCTACTTGTTCCAAGTACGAGTCTGGTAAACATTCTCTGTTGTGTAACTTTGTATTTCCCTATTCAATTCCCCTCATAATAAACCAAAACATTGTACTAGCTTTTCTGAATATTTGCTCTACCTGTATAATAACCTTCTGGATTCATGCACAATGATACACAAATCCCTCTGAATCTCTGAGCTCAGCATCCTGTTCCCATCTGGAAGTTTACTCTTCTTGTGAAAATGGACAATTTTGCATTTTCCGACTAAATCGTCCATTTGCCAGATCTTACCCATTTATGTAGTCAACAGCGAAGATGGTTACCTCAGATTACAACAGGATCTTGATCAGATGGGCCAAAGGGCCGAGAGGTGGCAGATGGAATTTAATTCAGATAAATGTGAGGTGCTGCATTTTGGGAAAGTAAATCTTAGCAGGACTTATACACTTAATGGTAAGGTCCTGGGAAGTGTTGCTGAACAAAGAGACCTTGGAGTGCAGGTTCATAGCTCCTTGAAAGTAGAGCCACAGGTAGATAGGATAGTGTAGAAAACATTTGGTATGTTTTCCTTTATTGAGCAGAGTATTGAGTACAAGAGTTGGGAGGTCATGTTACGGCTGTACAGGACATTGGTTGGGCCACTGTTGGAATATTGCTTTTCAGAGCACCTCTACTTCCCAATTGCAGGTAAAAATCTGATCAGGTGTGAGGCACTTTCTCTGTTGTTGTTGTGAGATTCAGGTCTGGCCCATTTCTCAGAACAGCTCTGCTTCAGTCAGCCGAGCCATCTTCCACTTCATTTGGAGGTCGAAGATGGACAGCGTCTGCAGAGATTCCATGTACAAAACTCTGGAGAACTGGGGAAAAGAACGTACCCAATACCATCCTCACCTAATGGCCGTCTTTATGTGCAGTGACATTAAGCTGTGCATTGACCCTCAGTACGCAAACACCAAGTGTCAATACGTACGGAGGTTCTACCTGTCCCCAGTGTTGTGAAGGATGGGACTGGCCTTGTTGCTGCAGAACACTCCAAATAATTGGATGGTTCAATATCACATATATAATCATGAGGGGCTTGGATAGGGTAAATAGACAAGGTTTTTTTCCTTGGGAGGGGGGAATCCAGAACTAGAGGGCATAGGTTTAGGGTGAAAGGGGAAAAATGTAAAAGGAACCTAAAGGGCAACTTTTTCACGCAGAGAGTGGTGTGTGTCTGGATTGAGCTGCCAGAGGATGTGGTGGTATACAGTAATTACATTTAAAAGGCATGTGGATGGGTATATGAATAGGAAGAATTTACAGGGATATGGGCCAGGTGCTGGCAAAAGGGACAAGAGTAGGTAATTATATCTGGTTGGCATGGATGAGTTGGACCGAAGGGTCTGTTTCCATACTGTACATCTCTATGACTCTAACTGATCCCAAGTATTGAACAAACCCAGATTGCTGTTAAGTCTTTCATCACTTTGAATGGGGATGCAGGTTTCGAGTGATTAATTTGTAAATCCCAGAACTCCCTTCAGAATTCCTTTGGGCAGTACGGTGGCACAGTGGTTTGCACTGCTGCCTCACAGCGACAGAGACCTGCGTTCAATTCCCACCTCAGGCAACTGTCTGTGTGGAGTTTGCACATTCTCCCTGTGTCTCCGTGGGTTTCCTCAGGGTGCTCCAGTTTCCTCCCACAGTCCAAAAGATGTGCAGGTCAGGTGAATTGGCCATGCTAAATTACCCGCAGTGTTAGGTGAAGGGGTAAATGTAGGGGAATGGGTCTGGGTGGGTTGCTCTTCGGAGGGTCGGTGTGGACTTGGTTGGCCGAAAAGGGCCCAACCTTGAGTCACGCCGGTTCTATTTCCAAAGTAGGAATTTATAAAATGGTAAACAACACATCCTCCAGATTTATGGCTCATTCGAAACGCATATCAAGATTACAGTCAAATGTACACCACACAAAAAAAAACTCCCGGAATTACTGCTCTTTCCTTTTTCCCCTCACCCCAGTACATACCGTCGCTGACCTTTTGGGTTTTCCCGCGTTCCGTGACCTGAGATGGAACAGGGAGGTCGGAGGGAAGGGGGCAGCAAATGGGTACAAGGCCAACACAGTGTCGACTGAGTTTTGTAGTTTTGATTCTGTCGGAACCGAGGGAAGCGAAGCTGAGTGGGACTATATCTCCCAGAGGGCTGGGCGCAGCGTGACATGCTCCAACGTCACACAAGCAGCTTGTTAGGTTTGCGGATCCGAGGTGGTTGCTGGCGCAGACGGTAATATGGCGGCGGATGTTTTGCAGCAGTTGTTTGATCGTAGTGAACTTGCCAAACTCCCCAGACTTACCGTGGCCAAACTCGAAAAGCTGATCACCGATAAAGAAGCGGACGTCACTAACCTGAAAGCTAAATATGAACGTTTTAAAATTGACAGCGGTAAGTGAAATGGGCGGATAGGCACGTTTGGCAAGGGGCTGGAGGGAGGTAGGCCTCACTTCGACCATCATGTTGTCTGCAACGATTATGTTTCGCGTTGCCAACACCGAAACTTGTGTGCCTCTAAAGGCGCCAGTTTTAAATAAGTTGTGTCGTCTAATAAAAGCTAAAAGAACTGCGGAAGCTGTAAATCAGCAACAAAAGCAGAAATTGCTGGAAAAGTTCAACAAATCTGGCAACATCTGTGGAGAGAAACGAGGATGAGGCGGTGTCGGGTGGAGAGGAGTGGGTAAAGTCAGAAATCACACGACACCACGTTATAGTCTCAACAGGTTTATTGGAAATCACGAGCTTTTGAAGTGTAGCCCCTTCATCAGATGAAATGCAAGGGAAGCACAGAACACAGAATCTATGGGCAGGGAGTCAAGGGCAGAGAGATCAAAAGATCATACAAATGGTGTGAATGGTGATTTGAATAATAAGTCTGTTCAGGTGACCAGGGGTGTTAGATGGTCTGAGTAAAGTGTCAAGAGCTGAATAACAGCTGAAGGAATGGCCTGTAATCTGTTAAATGAGGCAGAGAGATAATTACAAAAAAATTAACAATAAGGTGCAGGAGACAAACCAAATGACTGGAATAACATAGAACAAAATCAGAAACTGCTGGAAAAGCCCTGTAGGTTCAGCAGCATCTGTGAAGAAAAATCAGAGAAAGGGTCACCAGACCTGAAATGTTAACTCTGATTTTGCTTCACAGATACAGCTCAACTCACTGAGCCCCAGCCCTTGCTTCTGATGTGCATTTGCAGTTCTTTGAAGTTATATTTGACTCTTATACCTTTCATGTTATTTTTTCTAATAATGTGATAGGTATAAGACTTGCATGCCAAGGATCTAACGAAAGTAATAAGTAATCCACAACTGTCTGACCTAATAAAGGTAGAGACATTATAACAATTTATGAAGAAAGATTTTACAGATACATAACAGTGTGGTGGGGTCACATGTCGTGCGACATGAACCCAAGATGAAAGTTGAAGCCTTCTTCATGGGTATGAAACTTAGCTATCAGTTTCTGTTCAGTGATTCTGCATTGTTGTGTATCTCCAAAGACTGCCTTGGGCGTTTACCTGAAGAGTGGAAGATGAATGCCCTTAACTGCTGAAATGTTCACTGACTGGGAGGGAATGTTGCTGTCTGGCGATTGTTGCGTGGTGTCGATTGATCTGTTGTTGTAGCATCTGCATGGTCTCGCCAATACACCGAGCCACAGAGCATCTTTGCCTGTAATGTATACAATAGACAACATTGGCTGACTGACATGACTATCTGCCGTGTATGTGGTGGGTGCTGTTCCCATGTGTGGTGGTCGTATCCATGTCGATGATGTGACATGTAGAGGTTGCCGTGGCAGGGTTGTGTGGTGTTGTGGTCGATGTTGCCTGACGGCTGGGTAGTTTGCTGCAAACAATGGTGTGTTTAAGGTTTTGCGGTTGTTCGAAGGTGACAAGTGGCATCGGGATGATCTTGGCAAGATGCCTGCATTCATCAATGATTTAGATTAGATTAGATTCCCTACAGTGTGGAAATAGGCCCTTTGGCCCTACAAGTCCACACCGCCCCTCCGAAGAGCGACCCACCCAGACCCATTCCCCTACACCTCACACTATGGGCAATTTAGCGTGGCCAATTCACCTAACCTGCACATTTTTGGAATGTGGGAGAAAACCTCCAGAGCATCCAGAGGAAACTTACGCAGACACTGGGAGAATGTGCAAACTCAACACAGACAGTCGCCCAAGGCGGGAATTGAAACCGGGTTTCTGGTGCTGTGAGGCAGCAGCGCTAACCACTGTGCCACCGTGCCAACCATGTTGAAGGCTATGAAGGACCTAGCATAGTCTTTCCACTCTGGGCAAGTACTGGATGATGAAAGGTACTCTGTCAGTCATATCCTTTGTCTTGTCTGCTAAGGAGGGTTGAGTGACCCTTCCTCAGAAAAGTTTACCCTAACCTGAGCTTTCCAGGCAATTTCTGGTCTTCACTATTATTTAATGTTTTCTTTTAAAATGATTTCTACTAAGAATGGCTTCAATTGTCTGTGTAGCCTTATCTTGTTATAGGCAATTTTTGTTCAGTTGCTAATCCATATTTTCTCTTTCAGATCTTTCAGTGATGTTCTTCCATACAATCTCCCATAACTTAGTTTTCCTAAACCATTTTTAAAACTTTTGTATTCCTGCAATCCCATTTAGCCATGGCACTTTTGTATATTCTCTGTAAATTCTTGTATCTCATTGTCTATTTGATCTTTGTCACGGGTTGCTCAGAATATGGCACCTGCACAATGGCATTGGATATTTTCTAAACTGTAAAGAGACAATTGTTGCCTGAAATAAGTATTTTTATAAGTGAATGAGAAGGGTACACCTGGTTCTACTATGCCAGTTGAATGTTGACTGATGTAGAAAAAGCGCATGATAGAGCTTTTGAGATGTTGGCTGTGAAATGCTTATGGGGTAAATTTTCAAGTTTGATTGCTTGAGGGTGTAAAACTGAACATGTCGTTTTTGGTCAAATGTTTTTGCACTTCCTAAGCCTATAAAACAAAAAACTAGGACATTGATTCAGACATTGGGTTTGAGATGTTTGTCTGGTTTCTGATGTTGAAGTTAACTTATAGAACTTGATTTTGGGTGTGGAAGACTCATAGTCACACAGCATGGAAACAGACCCTTGGTCCACTAGATCCCAAAGTAAACTAGCCTCCCTCCTGCATTTAGGCCATATCCCTCCAAACCTTTCTTATCCTCGTATTATCCAAATGTCTTTTAAATTTGGCAATTTCCTCTGGCAGTTCAATTCTCACACTAACTACTATATGCAAAGAAGAAAAGTTGCCCTTCATGTCCTTTTATTAAATCTTTCTACTCTCGCCTTAAAAATATTCCCCCCTAGTTTTGAACTCTTCCACCTTGGGGAAAAGACCTTTGCTACTCACCTTATCTATGCCCCACGTGATCTTATAAATCTAAAAGGTTACCCCTCAACTTCATACACTCCAGTGTTCAATGAAATTCAATGGATTGAGTAGTTTAGTTGGTTAATGTGTGCATATACCAGAAGCTGCAAGTACCATCTCAAAGAATTTTCCTCTAATCCAGAAAGAATCTGGTACAGGCAGACAACCCTTCATCCAAAAAGCTCCAAAATCCGAAGGTTTTCTCGTGAAGTTTTTTTTCTCATTAACGAGATTGTTTGGCATGCAAACAGTTAACCTAGCTCTACACCCACTCGATGCATGTCACTCAGATGCGATGTGTGGGAGGCGTGGCCCAGCACTGGCAAGTCTCAATTCTGTTTCACGTCCTGTTTTACTCAGTGCATCTGCTGTTTGGTCAGATGTTTTAAAATTTCACCATCAAACTGTCACTTTTTCTGAGATTAGGAAAATTTGAATTCTGAAAATCCGCTGATCCTGAGCATTTTGGATAAAGGATTGTGCACTTGTATTATAATTTGTAGTTTCTTTAAATCATTCAACACTTTCCAAACATTAATCATATTTTACTGGATCCAGTTTGTTAATAGGGTTATTGAGGTGAAATGGGTATGTATATCTATTTCACATTACATAAAATCATGTTTAAACAGATTTAGTTTCATTTTCCTTTGCGTTATTGTCAGAGATGTATAGCACAACATGTCCATGCCAATCAGCTATCTTAAACCAATCTAGACCCATTTGCCAGCACTTGGCCCATATCCCTGTAAACTTCCTATTTGTATACCCATCTGAATATAAACACATCTCTTAAGTAGAAAGCTTGGCTTATTGAAACTGGTTGCTAATGGTTTAGGTGTTGGGTTCATTCAGTGTGTTGCCATTTTAAACTGACCAATGTAACATTTCTGTCCACAGATGCAAAAATCCTGATCTGATTCAGCTTTTCCTTTGAATTCCATTAATTTACACAGAAAAAAATAAATAGTATTAAACTTACCTGAGTTAGATATACAGATTCAACCATTCAAGATGTGACCACATAGAGTCATAGAGATATAAAGCACAGAAACAGATCCTTCAGTCCAACTCGTCCATGCCGACCAGATATCCCAACCCAATCTAGTCCCACCTGCCAGCACCCTCCAAGTCCCTCCAAACTCTTCTTATTCATGTACCCATCCAGGTGCCTTTGAAATGTTGCAACTGTACTAACCTCCACCACTTCCTCTGGCAGCTCATTCCATTCATGTAACACACTCTGCATGAAAAAGTTGCCCCTTAAGTCTCTTTTATATCTTTCCCCTCTTACCTTAAACCTATACCGCCTAGTTCTGGACTCCCCCACCCCAGGGAAGAGATTTTGTCTATTGATCCTATCCATGCCCCTCATGGTTTTATAAACTTCTATAAGGTCACCCCTCCGCCTCAGACAGGCCAGGGAAAACAGCTCTAGCCTATTCAACCTCTTCCTCATAGCTCAAATCCTCCAACCCTGGCAACATCCTTTCAAAATCTTTTCTGAGCCCTTTGAAGTTTCACAACATCTTTCCAAGAGGAAGGAAACCAAAATTACATGCAGTATTCCAAAAGTGTCTTAACCAATATCCCATACAGCCGCAACATGGCCTCCTAACTCATGCACACAATACTCTGACCAATAAAAGAAAGCATACCAAACGCCGCCTTCACTATCCTATCTATCTGCGACTCCACTTACAAGGAGATCTGAACCTGCATTCCAAGATCTCTGTTCAGCTACACTCCCGAGGACCTTACCATTAAGTGTATCAGTCCTGCTAAGATTTGCTTTCCCAAGATGCAGCACCTCGCATTTTTCTAAATTAAACTCCATCTGCCACTTCTCAGCCCATTGGCCCTTCTGATCAAAATCCTGTTGTAGTCTGAGGTAACCTTCTTTGCTGTCTACCACACCTCCAATTTTGGTGTCATCTGCAAACTTGCTAGCTATACCTCTCATGCTCACATCCAAATCATTTATACAAATGATGAAAAGTAGTGGACCCTGCACCAATTCTTGTGGCACTCCACTAGTCACAGGCCTAACTGGCTAGTTTGTGGAGGATTAGATTAGGTTCCCGACAGTGTGGAAACAGCCTTTCGATCCAACAAGTCCACACTAACCCTCTGAAGAGCAATCCACCCAGACCCATTCCCCTACATTCACCCCTGACTAATGCATCTAATTACTACGGACAAGTTAGCCTGGCCAGTTCACGTAACCTGCACAGATTTGGAGTGTGGGAGGAAACCGGAGCACCCGGAGGAAACCCGCACACATGGGGAGAATGTGCAAACCCACACAGTTGCCCAAGGCGGGAATTGAACCTGGGTCCCTGGTGCTGAGAGGCAGCATTGCTAACCACTATGCCGCCCCAATTTCTCCCTGTATTCCATGAGATCTAACCTTGCTAACCAGTCTCCCATGGGCAACCTTGTTGAACGCCTTACTGAAGTCCATATAGATCACATCTACCGCTCTGCCCTCGTCAGTCCTCTTTGTTACTTCCTCAAAAAACTCAAGTTTGTGAGACATGATTTCCCACACATAAAGCCATGTTGACTATCTATAATCGGTTCTTGCCTTTCCAAATACATGTACACCCTGTCCCTCAGGATTCCCTCCAATAATTTGCCCATCATTGACGTCGGCTCACTGCCCTGGCTTCTCCTTACCACCTTCCTTAAACAGTGGCACCACGTAAGCCAACTTCCAGTCTTCTGGCATCTCACCTGTGACAATTGATGATACAGATATCTCAGGAAGAGGCCCAGCAATCACTTCTGTAACTTCCCACAATGTTCTAGGGTACACCTGATCAAGTCCTAGGGATTTATCCACTTTTACTTTCTTGAAACATCCAGCACTTCTTCCTCTGTAATATGGACGTTTTTTTCAAGATATCACCATCTATTTCCCGACATTCTATATCTTCCATGTCCTTTTCCACAGTCAATATTGATGCAAAATACTCGTTTAGTGTCTCCCTGTCTCCTGCAGTTCCACACAAGGGCTGTGTTGTTGATCTTTGAGGGGTCCTATTCTCTCCCTAGTTACTCTTTTGTCCTTTAATGTCTTTGTAAAAACCTTTGAATTCTCTTTAACTCTATTTGCCAAAGCTATTTCATGTCCCCTTTTTGTCTTCCTGATTTCCCTCTATACTACTGCCTTTATACTCTTCTTAGGTTTCACTCGATCTATCTTGTCTAATACCTGACAGATGTTTACTTCTTTTTCTTAGCCAAACCCTCAATCTCTTTAGTCATCCAGCATTCCCTACACCTACCAGCCTTTCCTTTCACCCTAACAGGAATATTCTGTCTCTGGACTCTCGTTATCTCCTATCTGAAGGCTTCCCATTTTCCAGCCGTCTCTTTACCTGCGAACACCTGCTCTCAATCAGCTTTTGAAAGTTCTTACCTAATACCATCAAAATTACCGACAGTTGAGACTGCCACATCGCAACAATAATTAGTGTGGTAGTGCGGCATTGTGGTGATCAAAAGATTTTAATCCATTTAAACATAAATTATTTCCCTGCCCAAGGCATCATAGCATAAATCCAATCTCTCATTTTTGAACAACGGGAAGTACTGTCTGGCCAGTGTCAATTTTTGGATTTGCAGCACCAAAATATATTAACAATGTTGGGTGTAATTTTTTTTTGATGGCTTGCTGTTCATAAGTTAGCTATTATGGCAATTGTAATTGCTTTAAAAATCATTACTTGCCTGTGTGACTCTTCTAGTGTCCTGAGGAAGTATGTGTGCAGATCCATGCATGCCACCTTTTAATGTTTGAATTATTGTTTGTCAAACACTTTAGTTGAATTTAAATTGGAAAAAAAAATCTGAATGAAAAACAGATATTGGTCAAAGTGGCTGGTTCATGTCCTCGTTAGGCAAAAACATTTCTACCCAAACTGGCCTGTGAGATCCTGGTGCCACACTAATGTAATTGTGTTAAGAGTCCTTTTGCAACTTTTAGACTGCTCCTATGTATCAGACCACTGTGAATAGCTCAAGAAGGCTCTCTACCTTTTCCAGTAATTTAGAAGTAATGCCCATGTCTTGAAAATCGTTTTGGAAAGTGGAAATAATGACTACTATTGGATTCTACTTGGTTTTCAAAAAGTTATCATGCTTGCTATTTTTTTTTTTAAGTTGAATTTGCATTTACTTAAGGTTACTTTTAATAAATCATTTTCATTATTTCTAGCTTGGAACCTTGATTGATTATATTTTCTGAAGTAATTTGTTATTAATTGCTTGGATTCGTTTCAAAGTTATGATTTGTTTTGTCTAGAATTTGGTAAACATGTTGCACTCTAGAAAAATGCAACATTTATTGCATCTCACTAAATCACCCATACTAGCGAATTATCTCCTATATAATCAATGGGCTGTGACAATTGTAAAGAATGCAGTTTACTTTGTTTAATATTTCAGAGCAACAGTATTTTGAAGTGGAAAAACGACTCACCCAGGGACAAGAAAAGTTAGTCTCTGAGATGCAGGAATGTCAAAAGCTGCGTGAGGAAGTTTCTGCACTTAGTAAGTATGAGCAACTATATTAAATCTGAAAAATGGCAATTTTTTATTTCTAAACAATTTTTGACAGAAGTTTGTGACACCAGGTATGTTAAAGGCTAGTTTTAAAAGAAACAGCTTTGAGAAAAGAGCTGGTGTTTTCAATTCCAGTATTAAGTAATTGTATTTGCTTCATTATAGCTTAAAAGTTGCTGAAGATGGTTATTTGGATAATTAATGTTTGCTTGATGTTTGCAATATATTTTTCATTTTTGTAGATGAGCAATTGAAGGTAATCAAAGCAAAAAATGAGGAACTAGGATCCGCTCAGGAAAAACTGATCAGTGTAGAGGTATGTGATGTCTCCAAACAATCTCTCCTCTTTGGGAATTTGCCTCTTTACGCTTGTTGAGTTGTTATAATCACAGGTAGCCTGACTAGTGTCTTGTTCAAGTAGGTGAATTGATTTTGTAACACGTCCCAAGATTAAAGGGATGTGTCATTACAAGTTACATTAGATTACAAGTGTCATTAGGGCAAAGATCATTAATTTGCTGAAAATACATACATTATTTATCGTAATAAAGTTCACTTCTGAATAAGAAAGCACCCTTAACCTAATCAAAGTGTTGTTTGAAGATGTTATGGGTTCTAGTTGTTTGAAACTAACAGCAAGAAGATTGTTTCCAGTTTATACTTAAACAGGAGAAAGAGTAAACAAAAAGCAGTAGATCATATTCTCTTCAGCTGACATTTGTCTAAGAGCTCAGGCTGAGGCTTTGCACATCCTGTACCACGTGGGAAATTCTAGAGTTTCATAGCAGTTGGATGGCCACGTGTGCAGGAGCAACTCCAAGCTGTCAGTTCTGGACCTTGAGTGGCAACCTGAGCACAGTGGTGCATTCACAAGTCCATGCAGTTCATGGATAACACTTTGCAGGACACCTGCTGCTTAGAGAAGTGCTGGCAGAATAGAAAGGCTTACTGCGAGACAGAAGAGGAGGACTGGGTACTGAGGAAATGTACTGGGTGTATCTTGCTCAATATCATTTAGGCCATGATTTGGAGATGCCAGTGTTGGACTGGGCTGTACAAAGTTAAAAATCACACAACACCAGGTTATAGTCCAGCAGGTTTAATTGGAAGCACTAGCTTTTGGAGTGCTGCTGCTTGCTTCTTTTCCTTAACCAAACCTCAATTTCTCTAGTCATCCAGCATTACCTACACCTACCAGCCTTTCTTTTCAGCCCAACAGGAATATCCTGTTTCTGGACTCCTATTATCCTTTTGCCTGCAAACATCTGCCCACTGGTCCCAAAGTGCTCCCCCATTGACACCTCAAGTCACCTTATTTCCCAAGAATAGGTCAAGTTTTGCACCTTCTCTAGGAGGTAAATCCACATACCGAATCAGAAAATTTGCTTGTAATACTTAACAAATTCCCCTTCCTCTAACCCCTTAACACTTTGGCAGTCCCAGTCTATATTTTGAAAATTAAAATTGAGCTGCGATGTGTGAGGAGACCTGTTGTGTAAGTTGAGTTATGCGTACAGGAAAGCAGTTTTTCCATTAGTAAAGGGAGTCACTAACCCAGGGGTGTAGATTTAAGATAAGATGTATAACACTGAGAGAGAGTTAACGACCAGTGTTTTAGTTCAGAAAATGATGAGAGTCTGAAATTTGCTGCGCTAAAGTGTGGTCAAGGCAGAACACTCAACAGTTAAGCAGTATATTCTCTTGTGTAATGTAATTAGCCTGGTGGGATCTTTGTGAAAATGATGGACCAAATGACTGGCTCCTCTGTTGGAAGTGTTTGTATATTTCATGGGACTCTGACACCAATGATATTGTAAGGTGAATCAGTTGTACCAAAAGGATATGCTCATTGTGAACTGCAGCAGGTGAGAAGGGATGTACAATGAAACTAAGTAGACCAATGAAAGAATTGAGTAAGGAAGCACATTGGTAAAGGAATAAACCTTTGAAAGAATCGGAGTCTGGAAAGATGTGAAAACTTGAAATGTAAGAGCACCTATCCACAGTCCATAATAAAACAGGGGAATCCAAATGAATTGCTGGGACATAACTGACTAATTTTTAGCAAATGGTAATACTTTATATTCATGTTTTCATGCTTTTATGGGATGTTGCTAGCTCCGAATCACTTTCAAGAAGGTGAGCTGCCACCTTAAACCTATGCAGTCCATTTTGATAAAATGAACGTACAAAGCTGAGAAGGAACTTCAGGATTTTGATTCAATGACAATGTAGCAACTGTGTTTTGGTTCCAAGCCGGAATGGAACGAGGTTTGAAGGAGAGCTTGCAGCTGGTGTTTCCACTGTTTCCCCTTGTTCTGTGGTGATAGAGGTTGCATGCCTGTGTTGATGGAGTTTCGAGAGTTGCTACAGTGCATTTTGCAAAGATATATGTTGCATTCGCAGTGGAGGGACAGCAAATTTAAGCAGATGTTTGGTTTGCTTTTTCTTCCTGGATGGTGTTGGATTCTCAAATATTGGATGTGTGGTCATTTAGGTAAGTGTGGAGAGTATGCCATCACACTCTTGAATTGTGCATTGTAGATGGTGGACTGACTTTGGAGTCAAGAAGTCGAGCTAATCACCATAAAATTCCCAGTGTCAGACCCCCTCTTGGGACCATAGTATTAAATGTTTGGTCCATTCAGTTTTTGGTTCGATTTAGTCAAGATAAAAAGAAAATGGAATGCTAACTTGATGTTTTAAAATTGTAAAACAGAATCAACTTGCACGCACAAAAGATGAGTTGGATAATGAAAAACGAGAACTCGTGAGAACACTTGAGCGTCGGTCACAGGAAGTGGAACGCTTGAATGGTATGTGTTAATAAGTTGATTTTAAATTTTAGTTCGCCTTTTTGAAAAATTGCAATATGTTTGTGAAGATCTTGAGCCTTTTTAAAAATATTTTCTGAAAAATCTTTGTTTACAAAATTAGGAAGTTACAAAATATGAAAATATAGCATCATAGAAACAAAAATAACAATAAACTTTCTGCTATACTACTCTACAAAATAAATCAAAACTAAACTTCTTACAAATCAATAAACAAATAAGTAATGCCGCTCAGTGCAGCAAGACCATGGCTCTCAACCTTCGAGAGCATCAATTATTAAACACATATTTGTTTGAAATTCTTCCTGTCATTGCATTAGGTTTATCAGACCAAACCATCATAATGAAAGCCTTAATCAAAATGGCGGACATATCTGTTTCCAAATAATTCAAAAAGGGATGCCATGTCTCGTAAAGGTTGTCCGTTTTTTGGTGACCATATTTGTAAGAAAGTCTAAAGGAATGTGTTCCATAATTAACTTATGCCATCCTGACAGACCTGGGGATTCTCAGACACCCAGTACTCGCACAAAAAGTGAGAATGTTAAAAAGCTTTTTCCCATGTACATCTAAGGGAGGTAAATTTGGCAAACTCTGGAGCAATGAGACTGGGTCGACCCAACCATGATATTGGAAGGACCCCTATCTTTGAAGGTCTCGTTTAATCTTGTCAAACAAATGAGCAAACTTAGCCTTGAATAATTGATCAAAACTAGGGGTAACAGAGGCCCAAGTAAAGAAAATCTCCCTGTGCACACTTAAAGGGGAACCTTCCACATCAGGTATTCTCATAACACCCCCCCATAGGTAAAGCCTCTGACTTTGAAAAATTGATCTTTATTCTGAGAAAGAACCAAATGAATTAATACAGTGTATCAAACAAGGCACTGAGACTGCCAGGTTCAAAAGAAAAATGAGAACATCATCCACATATACTGTAATTTTATGCATGTTCAACACTACTTTTTGAGGCAGCTGTATTAGGGTTTCCACGAATGGCCTCCACCAAATGACTCAATCACCTGTGTGGTAAGCAAAGATGAGGGGGTAAACCTTGCCGACTGCCCCAACCAGTGTTAATATTGTTAGACTTTATGCCATCGGTGAGAACCTACTGCCGAAGGATCACTGTCAAGAACCCTTATCCATCTAGTAAACCCTGCACCCAGGCTGAATTGCTCCAGGGTATAAAAAAGTAACGGCCATTCTACCCAATCAAATGCCTTCTCTGCATCCAAAGAGACCACCAACCCCTGAACCGAATGCTGCTGGCACACTTGAACCAAGTTAAGCAACCTCCTAATATCATTAGAGGATCTGCGAAGATCTTGAGCCTTTAATGTGCAGGCCATTGTTACAATTTTGTAACATTGTTACATTGATCCAATATTACAATTTTTAAAATTATCAAAATATTTTCTGGAAAAAAGTTTAATTTCACACTTCCTAAAATTCAAGCTCGCATTAGGTAAGTGGATCAGGTGAAAATGTTCTTGTCTGCCTGTGATCCTGCTTCTCTTGTTTTCAATTTATCAAAAAAGTTTAAATGGAATGTTGGAGAAATCTTTTGACCTGTGAATTTAAATATTTGTTTTTGCAGAGGATTTAAAATGTCTCAATGATAAACTTGTCGAAGCAAATTCAGCAAAGATAGATCTTCAGTTAAAACTTGATGAATTTCAGGTATCAGAAGTCTCTGTTAAGGTGAGTATAATGTAAAGTTGCTTTATCTCATAGAATCATTATCGAATCCCTACAATCTGAAAGCGGGCCCTTCAGTCCAGCAAGTTCCACCCAGACCTATTCCCCTATTGCTCTATATTTACCCGTGACTATTGCACCTAACCTACACATCTTTGAATGCTGGGCAATTTAGCATGGCCAATTCACCTAACCTGCACAACTTTGGGTTGTGGGGAGGAAACTGGAGCACCCGGAGGACACCCACACAGACACTGGAAGAATGTGCAAACTCTCTGCAGACAGTCCCCCGGGGCTGGAATCGAGCCCGGGACCCTGGCACTTAGGCAGTAGTGTTAACCACTGAGCCACCGTGCCTCCCAATCTGTCAATCATTATAGCCTGAAACATCCGTTTTGTCTTCAAATTAAGTTTTAAATTCAGTGATGCATGGATTTTTAGATATGGCACTTAACCTCTAATTTTAAAGCCCTAAAATAGAAAATCATACTTTTTTTGTCATTGTCTTGCATAATGTTATGCCACTGTACCCTAACTGAACTGGATCAAGCATTCAGAATTGCATTCTAGGTTGGGCTGGCTATGTGGAGCATTGACACAATTTACAAACATGTGAAAGGATTTGCTGAAAGAAACTTGTTTCTTGGACGCAGTAATTGTGTACATTACTTGATGCAATGGGGGAGTGACAGAAACGTTGACTAAATGTTGTGTAAATTACAGAAGTAGAGTAGATGAAGTGCCAAGAAAGCAGCTTAACATAATTCATATCACTGCCATGTTTCAGAGTTGTCAGTCTCTATCCAGTAGCCTGCATCCAAAAGGTAGTTGCAGCGATGTTGGATATATTGGTTATGATTTTCCAAAATTCCTTCAAGCTTGGAGCCACCCCAGTTAATTGGACATTTCACAACTGTAATGTTCATCTTCCAGAAAGAGAGAAGGTGGAAGCCTGCAGTGCGCCAACACTGAAATTGCTAAGGTTTCAAAGCACATTTCAGCAATGCACTTACAGTATGATCAAACATAATTTTAGAACAAAAAGGTATTGACTGACAAATTAGTTTTGTGGTGGATGAAGAGTGGATGTGAATTTCAGAAAAGGTTTTTAAAAAGATGTCATGTTCAAAGTTGATATGCAAAATGAGCAGTAATGGAGTTGAACATGTATGAGCAAGAATAGAGGATTAGTCAGGATAAAAGATAAGTTTAGGTATTTTAAGCAAGTCATACTGTGAAAATAAAGAGTTCTGATCTCCATATTTAAGGAAGGATATGCTTGCCTTGTTAGGGCAGTAAAAGTCTACTGGATTAATTCCTAGCTTGACTGTGTTGTCTCATCACGACCTGAGTTCAACTGTCTCAAGTTTGAGTGATTTCATGGATGAAAACAGCAGACGAGCTTGACAGGGTAGAGACAGAGGAAACAGCCCCACTGACTAGTTCTAGATTGTACATTGTTGGGATGAGAGATTAATCATGTGTCAGTTGAGAGCTGACTAAGAGGATTATGAATGCTCAAATGTAGTTTGCACTTATGATTGAGACTTTCGGTCACCCACATTGAAGGAGTATGGGGAGAAGGTTTAAAAAGAAACAAATTGAGGCAAATTATTAGGTATGTTTATGTATTGACCGGCAGAGATCCTGTTATTGTTGAGGCCAAAGTTAGCATAGCTTAAATTCTGCATTAAGTTGAAGAATGTGCAGACTGTGGTTGGCTTTCCATGAGGTGTAGACGGATTGTGCTGTGCTTGCCACACTGTGTGTTTAAACTTTTATATTTATCAAAAAGAACTGCGAGTCGACACTTAAAAATAGTGAACATAATTTTAGAACAGTAAAGTATGCTATAAACTTAAGATAAACACTGTAACCTATCTTATGCTTTAACTTTGTATGATCATATACCACTACACCAGAACTTGGCTAGGTTCCGCATGGTGATTACTACTACTTCTGATGGTCTTGGAAATGCCTTCTCTTTTGGTGGTTATTCTCAAATTACTGTGCTGAGTGGGTTTTTGCGGCAATTGTTATTCTACTGAGTCTTCACGCCCTTTTGGGAGGGTCTTGAGGATCTGCCAATGCATTGATTAGGTTTGATTACCCTGATCAATTGGATCCGACCAGGCGTTGGCACATTGATGGCAGGGTGGCCGTTTGGTGTCCATTATGGTAGGTGCTGGGTACATGTAGCCCCTCCAAAGAAGGGTGCTAGGTGCCTCGGTATCTAGCCAATGACCCGATGCTCCCGGTTACCCAGAGGGCAGCATTCCATTGTCCCATTGACGTCCAAATTCAAGTCTGTATTGCAGGGTCTGCAGCTGTCAAGTTTGTTTACAAACTGTCTGTGGCAACTGCAATCTGTCTGGATCCTGCAGCCTGTGGATTAGCATAGTCATTTTGGTCAAGGCTGGGTTCTGTTTTCCACAATGCTCTAATCTGTGTCCATCTTTTGTAACTCCAGGGTAAATTTATTATTGTTCATCATAAGTTCATTATTTCAATTGGCCCTGTCTGGCCACAATTGCTGTGATCGTGGTTAGTTTTTATCCTGGATAAATAAGAATTAACAATGTTGCAAACTATCTGGTATTTTTCTGGCAAGTAGAAGTTCATATTCTTTGTGGCCGGGCAGCCTATCTTTCAGCATCTCTTGAAGCAACATTGACCTTATTTTGTCCTGAAAAGTCTTAATATATCTGTTAGAACATGTTGCAACACACCTTAATGACAGGTGAAACATGAATCTGAACCTCCTGTCTCAACGTAGGGTCATTGCTACTGCATCAGAATAGAGTCTGGTGACTTTTCTTGTTCTGCCCATCTCTGAAGATGGGGCGAAGTGGAAATAAATTTCCTAAGGTTAAGAGGTAGAAATAGAGTGCTATTGGGGTTATCCCAGTGAGCCTGCATTGTGTTGCAAAATTTTAAATAGGTTCTAGGATTGTCAGTAAGCTGGAACTAAGTTAGAGTATTCTTTTGATAGTTCTCACCTTCATGTTTGTGTGGTATTTCAGCTATCGAGAGATGTTGAGCAGACTATGGAAAACAATTCTATACACAAAATCATTGAACTGATTGTTGGCTGAAAGTAGATGAAATATTTTGTGATGGGGAGATGCCGTTGTTGTATAGGGTGGATAGGTAAAAATATTTTGTGACTCGTTAATGCATAATAAGCACTCATATTTGGAGCAAATCCAAGATTATGCAAAGTAACTATCAGTACAAATGTTAGGTTTGGTCTGAAACACAACTATACTTGTATGAACATTTGGGCTTGACATATAAATATTTTATGGAAGGAGGGGTGCCCCTTTTGGTTGTCTCTGCTTAGTTACATAATCCAATATATTAAAGCATTGTGGTATTTTAAGGCAGAGGTAGCTTTAGATTTGTTTAGAATTTAATGTAAATGAGGATTTGGATTGGAGACGACAGTTGAATCAACCATGATTATGTAGAATGATGGAGCGTGCCTGAGGGCCAAATGGTCACTCCTGCTCTGAATTTGTTTGTTAATGTCGTTGTTGTTTTGTCAGAGGATCTCTTCTGTATTATATCAACAATCAAATGTTGCTGTATTTCCAACAGATATTCCAAATAAGTGGTCATAAAGCTATGATTTCTTTGCAGTATCGTGAAAAACGTCTTGAACAGGAAAAGGAGTTACTGACGAACCAGAATAGTTGGTTGAATGCAGAATTAAAGACCAAAACTGATGAGCTACTTGAGCTTCGTCGTGAAAAGAGCAATGAAATTCTTGAACTCAGATGCAGTCTAGAGACCAAAAAAGATGAGGTAATGTATATCTAGTATTTTGCATAATTTATTCATATTCTTGTTTGTGAGGGGCCTCCGAAGGTTTGCTTTTGTAAATAGATGGACATTTGGATGCATCAAGGTCGCATAAATTGAAGACTTTGGCCATTCAAGTTTTTTTTTATGTTGGTGGGGGTTCGATGTTTGTTGACAGGAGTGTCCTCTCTATTCTTTGGTAAAGTCATCAAATCATATGTCCCCCAGATTGGGCTGAAAGGGTCTCAGCTTAAAATTTGTTTAAAAGAGTGCTGACCAAATACATGCTCTAGATTGTACTTAATTTAGGATGAGGCCTGATCCCATCTGGCTTAAGGCAAACATAGCACTAACTGAGCTGGGCTGACACCACAAATTTTTGTATTTATTTCAAACAATACTTGACCCGATGTCGGGGCAGGACTCTGCTCTTAAGTGTTGATTCTAATGTCGTTTGCAGATGTGCAGCATGGATGAGCAGATGCAGACTTTGAAAGTCACGAAGGAAAATTTTGAGAAGCAGATTGAGGAATTGATGAGTAAATTGAAAGAGGTTAGTTTGTTTCCAATTCTGCAATAAAGTTGAGTATTTCAAAACTGGTTAGGTTGTACCAGTTTAATAGCTATTTTCTGTTATTGATTGTTTTGCTTGTTCCAAGATAATTTGTCAAGAATTGAAATAACAACTATTCGATAGATCAAGTTTCTCCGGTCTGCTGATATTGTAAAATTTTAATTTTCTGTTTTCATGGTTTAAGCACCGAGTGTTGCAAACAATCCACTATAGTTGTGGAACTTTAACAGCAACAAAGATCAAATTATACAGCGTAGATGAAATTTGAACTGTCTTGTATTTGGTCTGTGATGGTATTTCTAAGGCTTCATGAGAATTGGGAGTTGAATTTTAAACTTATTTGTAATACCTGCACTAAAAATTATAGACTAAGATTGAGACCATTTTACGTTCACGTGGTTACAAGACCCATTTTTGGGCATAAATGCATTTTCACAAGTGGGGACAGAATTGAAGTTGTAAAGACAAGTGAAAAAGAAAACTAAATTAAGTAACAAGTGGTTTTCAGCCTCTCCATGTTGGAAAGCCAGTTTTCAACAGAGTGACAGAGCGTAGGTTTCTCATTCTGTTTTGCTAACCGGACTTCTTCTGCCTTCATCATTGATTCATTATTTTCTCCCTCCCTTCCTTATTTCAAAGACCCCCTCCTTTGGTGTATTTGTGATGCTTGCACTTTACATTTGAGCTATTAAAACTAAGCATATCCACTCAAATGATCAAATGCACCCTGCGTTCTTCTTATTTCCTTCATGCATGGGCAGTTCAGTCATTCTGAAATTGCCTAGGTAGTCTATTCTCTCTTTAAATTTTTTAATGGTCATCTTTACACTGGATGTAGGTTTGCCCGCTAAGCTGGAGGTTCACAAACGTCAGCCTGAGCTACAAATCTTGATACTATCATTCATTACTGTATTCTCACTGATTCTTTAACATGCTAATCGGTTATAGGATTACAACAGTTTGTCTCTCTTAGTTGACTGACGAGATCATTACTTAGATAAGGTAACACCAATGTACAATTGGCACCTCTGCATAGAAGATGTCATCTCCTAGTGATTTGGTATGTTTTTCAAAACCTATTAATAACATCAATTACAAAAACCAAGTTTGTCTCCGCAGTAATGATCAACGCCTAAAACAAATCAAAGCTCAACATTGCCATATGATACTGGGTCATCGGGTAGACTTTGTTATCTTTTTAAAGATAGTTGTGTTTGTATAATATAACTTAACCTCTAAGCATTCGTGCATGTCTTGACCAAAGCTTACATTAGCTTCAGCAATATTAGCCAAAAAAGCTTAAGTCAAAAATGTTTTGTTGAGCTAAGCCATCTGGATTTTTTTGTCCTAAAGAAACTAATTACAATTAAGCAAAATATGCTTATTTAGTAGAGGCAATGGCCTAGCAGTATTATTACCAGACTGTTAATCCAGAGACCCAGGAAACGTTCAGCGGTCCCAGGTTCAAATGGTGGAATTTGACTTCAATTTTAAAAATAAATCTGGAATTAAGAGTCTAATGATGACCGTGAAACCATTACCAGTTCTCTGGAAAAAAACCCACTCGTTTCACTAATATCTTTTAAACAGGAAACTGCCATCTGAACCTGGTCCGTCCGACATGTAATTCCTGACTCTTAAACTATCCTTTGGGCAGTGAGGGATGGGTAACAATGATGCCCCGCAGCAATGCCCTCATCCTGTGAATGAATAAAGAGGAAAAAAAACCTGAACTTAAGAAGACCACGTCCAGCCTGCTTGAGTGGTTACTACATCCTCTACCTCCACCACCAACACAGCAGTAGTGTGTACTATCTACAATGTGCACTGCAGAAATTCACCAAAGATTCTCAGACAACAGCAAACTCATAACCATTTCCATCTAGAAGGACAAGAGCAGCAGAGAAATGGGAGCAATGTCACCTCGAAGTTCCCCTCCAAACCACTGACTATCCTGACTTGGAAATATATCGCCATTCCTTCACTGTCACTCTGTCAAAATCCTAGACTTCACTCCTAAATGACATTGTGGGTCAACTTGCAGCGTGGAATGCAGTGGTTAAAGAAGGCAGCTCACCCCTACCTTCTCAAGAGCAACTAGTGACGGGCAATAAATGCTGACCAGGCCTCAATGCCCACACCCCACAGAGTGAATAAATTTTAAAAAACTTAATCAAATCAAAGTGATAAACAATGAAAAATATTTGAACCCAGTTCTTCAGCTCCTTTTTGAAATGATCAATTGCAAGTATATGTTTTTAAACAAAAAACTCGCATGCTTTTGTTTCCTAGTCTAAGGAGCAGTCAGCAGTCATGGACGAAAGGTTTCGAAATGAACTGAATGCCCATGTGAAGTTATCAAACTTGTACAAGGTAAACTTTCTGTTTTTGTACGGCTTATTATGCTCGTTTAAGATACACTTTTAATGCTTTGAAAGCTAATATATTATATAATTATACATTATATAATTCTCATTTACACAGTCACTGGCAAAATACCATTCTGAAATGTTTGAGGGAGGATTTTAAACCAGGAAGATGAATTATTTCACTCACGGATTATTTAGTGGTTCATTATTTCTATCTGCAGCATTATCAAGTACAAATAAAACATTAATGTGAATCAGCCTTTTGCGTCTTTTCACAAATATTTAATTTTATCCTTCTGTGCTCCCTTTTTTGCCTTTAGTGCAGCAAGTGTGAGTGTACTGTCAAATTCATCATTAAATTATATTTACATTTATGCTGAATTTGACATCTGCCCCCATTCAGCGTTTGAAAGTTCTTGCCTAATACCATCAAAATTAAGCTTCCTCCAGTTTAGAACCTGAACTTTCAGATCTGGTCTGTCTTTTTTCCATTACTATTTTAAAACTAATAGAATTATGGTTGCTGTCCCCAAAGTGCTCTCCCACTGACACCTTCACCACCTGCCCTGCCTTATTTCTCAAGAGTAGGTCAAGTTTTGCACCTTCTCTAGTAGTTATATCCACATACTGAATCAGAAAATTTTCTTGTACACATTTAACAAATTCCTCTCCATCTAAACCTTTAACACTATGGCAGTCCCAGTCTGTGTATGGAAAGTTAAAATCCCCTACCATAACCACCCTATTATTCTTACAGATAACTGAGATCCCCTTACAAGTTTGTTTCTCAATTTCCTTCTGACTATTAGGCGGACCACGATACAATCCCAATGAGGTGATCGTCTCTTTCTTATTTCTCAGTTCCACTCAAATAACTTCCTGGGATGTATTTCCATCATGCCCCTTTTGTGCACACATGCAAACAGAGGTAGGCAAAACATTGCTATGGGTGGAAGGAAAAAATATGTTTGACTCAATTGAGTCACCCCAGGTTCGCATGGCTTGCCAGGATAATCCATGTTTCCAAATTTTTCTGATCTTCATTCTCTTCTGCAGGTTCTTCTCACCTCTTAGGATGCACAAGCAGTTTGTTATGTTAACTACCAGGTCTCATAGTTAATGGTCAAAGCCCTTAGCTTGCAGCAACTGACAAGGGAAGATCAACTGATTTCATAGGAATTTTATTGGAAAGGAAGATGCACCATTTGCCCATGCACCCATCTAAATGCTTGTTTCGGTAGCATGAACACCCACAAGCTGTTCAGCCATCCAGGTGTCAAATCTGTGTTGTATGGTTGATGACCACCTGCATCCACAACTGGTCACAACTCCACAAACCAGTCAACAACCTGATGCTGAAAACAAGTTAATTATATACACTTCCTGATGCCAGCCTGTACATATGCCTCCTTCTGTGCTTGAACGCACCAACAATGTAATTGCAACTTGCAGTGACTGTCAGTAACTTTTGTTTTTATCAAAAATGCAGTAATATCTTGCACACTAAACAAGAAAACAAAGAACTGTACATGCTAAAATCAGAAACAGAAGTCACTGGAAAAAATCGGGTCTGGCTGCAACTGGAGAGAAAGCAGAATTAATGTTTTGGGTCCAGTAATCCTTCGAAACTTTACTGTCTGCCATACGCCTACTTCATAATTTTCACAACAGAAATGGGCATGATACACTTATCAAATAGAACTGTTAGAAAAGAATAATGGTAGTGCAGGAATTATTTATGATGCTCGTAACTAAATTTGATCATTATTTTCCTTGACCAATCTTAGAATATTCTGGATTAGTGGTGCTGGAAGAGCACAGCAGTTCAGGCAGCATCCAACGAGCAGCGAAATCGACGTTTCGGGCAAAAGCCCTTCATCAGGAATAAAAGCAGTGAGCCTGAAGCGTGGAGAGATAAGCTAGAGGAGGGTGGGGGTGGGGAGAGAGTAGAATAGAGTACAATGGCTGAGTGGAGGAGGAGATGAAGGTGATAGGTCAAGGAGGAGAGGGTGGAGTGGATTGGTGGAAAAGGATCTAGGCAGGTCGGACAAGTCAAGGGGACAGTGCTGAACTGGAAGTTTGAAGCTAGGATGAGGTGGGGGAAGGGGAAATGAGGAAGCTGTTGAAGTCCACATTGATGCCCTGGGGTTGAAGTGTTCCGAGGCGGAAGATGAGGTGTTCTTCCTCCAGGCGTCTGGTGGTGAGGGAGCGGCGGTGAAGGAGGCCCAGGACCTCCATGTCCTCGGCAGAGTGGGAGGGGGAGTTGAAATGTTGGGCCACGGGGCGGTTTGGTTGATTGGTGCGGGTGTCTCGGAGATGTTCCCTAAAGCACTCTGCTAGGAGGCGCCCAGTCTCCCCAATGTAGAGGAGACCACATCGGGAGCAACAGATACAGTAAATGATATCAGTGGATGTGCAGGTAAAACTTTGGATGTGGAAGGCTCCTTTAGGGCCTTGGATAGAGGTGAGGGAGGAGGTGTGGGCACAGGTATTACAGTTCCTGTGGTGGCAGGGGAAAGTGCCAGAATGGGAGGGTGGGTCGTAGGGGGGTGTGGACCTGACCACGTAGTCGCGGAGGGAACGGTCTTTGCGGAAGGCGGAAAGGGGTGGGGAGGGAAATATATCCCTGGTGGTGGGGTCTTTTTGGAGGTGGCGGAAATGTCGGCGGATGATTTGGTTTATGCGAAGGTTTGTAGGGTGGAAGGTGAGCACCAGGGGCGTTCTGTCCTTGTTACGGTTGGAGGGGTGGTGTCTGAGGGCGGAGGTGCGGGATGTGGACAAGATGCACTGGAGGGCATCTTTAACCATGTGGGAAGGGAAATTGAGGTCTCTAAAGAAGCAGGCCATCTGGTGTGTTCTATGGTGTGACTGGTCCTCCTGGGAGCAGATACGGCGGAGGCGGAGAAATTGGGAACACGGGATGGCATTTTTGCAAGAGATAGGGTGGGAAGAGGTGTAATCCAGGTAGCTGTGGGAGTTGGTGGGTTTGTAAAAAATGTCAGTGTCAAATTGGTCGTCACTAATGGAGATGGAGAGGTCCAGGAAGGGGAGGAAGGTGTTAGAGATGGTCCAAGTAAATTTAAGGTCAGGGTGGAATGTGTTGGTGAAGTTGATGAATTGCTCAACCTCCTCGCGGGAGCACGAGGTGGCGCCAATGCAGTCATCAATGTAGCGGAGGAAGAGGTGGGGAGTGGTGCCGGTGTAATTACGGAAGATCAACTGTTCTACATAGCCAACAAAGAGACAGGCATAGCTGGGGCCCATACGTGTGCCCATGGCCACCCCTTTGGTCTGGAGGAAGTGGGAGGATTCAAAGGAGAAATTGTTAAGGGTGAGGACCAGTTCAGCCAAACGAATGAGAGTGTCAGTGGAAGGGTACTGTTGGGGATGTCTGGAGAGGAAGAAACGGAGTGCTTGGAGGCCCTGGTCACCACCTGGTCACTTCCAGTTCAGCACTGTCCCCTTGACTTGTCCGGACTTGTCCGACCTGCCTAGATCCTTTTCCACCTATCCACTTCACCCTCCTCTCCCTGATCTATCTCCTCCCCCACTCACCCATTGTACTCTATGCTACTCTCTCCCCACCCGCACCCTCCTCTAGCTTATCTCTCCACGCTTCACGGTCACTGCCTTTATTCCTGATGAAGGGCTTTTGCCCGAAACGTCGGTTTCGTTGCTCGTTGGATGCTGCCTGAACTGCTGTGCTCTTCCAGCACCACTAATCCAGAATTTGGTTTCCAGCATCTGCAGTTATTGTTTTTACCTCGTCAATCTTAGAATATGTTTGTTCATCCAAAGTGTTTGATTGTGATTTTGCTATCTTTGTAAAGCAGAGATTGTCTCTCTGTATTTAAATGTATGTAGTATCTGAATACAGTCTTATTATCGAATTGCAGGGTTCTGCAGATGATGCAGAAGCAAAGGCAACTGAACTGACCAGAGCGGTTGAGGAGCTTCATAGTCTACTGAAACAAGCAAATGAAGGTTAGACTGCTACATCAAATGATGGCATTTTTTTGTTGGTGTTGTAAATTATGTGTAAAACTAAGCATCTTTTGGAATTGTTATTTGTTTTAGCCCATAAAATCACTGAAGATCAACTGATTGAGGTCGATGCCTCAAAGACCAGAATCGTTGCTGAGCTGAATGAAAAGATCAACCAACTTGAAAAAGAATTGGAAAATGCTAACCATCTCCTGTCAGCTACAAAACGTAAAGGTGCAGATATTAGTTTGATTTTGAGTGATTGTTCCATAAAACATGTTCTGTTTTTCTCTTATCTAACTGCTTGTAATTTCTGCTATAAGGAGTGGCCACCCTTTCAGAAGAAGAACTTTCAGCTATGTCACCCACTGCAGCAGCTGTTGCTAAGATTGTAAAGCCTGGAATGAAACTTACAGAGGTATGATGTTAGTGTCAGTCATCTTTTTTTTTTACCAAGTATCAAATAAATGACCCAGGCCTGTGCTTTTCTTGAGATCCATTGAAGGTCCTCTTTCATTGTCGCAGTGCCAGGAATTTTGTGGTCGCAGTCAAAGCTGAAGCCGAATAAGCGTGTTTATGATCAAATCCTCAGTCTATTGCAAACCTATTAAAATGTTAATACTGCTATTTAGTTTTGGATTTTGTGACCACTTCCATTGATGGAATGAAGTATTGTCATTGCTATATTACTTTCGTTGGAATCTGAGGATTGCTTCTTTTAGCACTTAACAACTAATATACTAAATTGTTGAGTGCTTATTGATCAAATTACATGTGGTTACGAAATTGAGAAGATTGTTATCTTGAGTGTTTTGGTCTTTAGAATGGGTGATGTATATAAATACACTTTTTTTGCTTCCATGAATAGTTATATAACGGATATGTAGAAGCCCAAGACCAATTGCTACTAGCAAAACAGGAAAATAAGAGAGTCAGCAAATATTTGGCTGAAATTGTGAAAGAAGTGGAAATGAAGGCTCCTCTTTTGAGGCGTCAGCGGGAAGAATATCAGCGGGTGCAGAAGGCTGTACCACATCTCTCTGCTAAACTAGAAGATGCTATGAAGGTAACTCTTAAAATTTCAATTTGAAGATGTGATGAACTTTCTTTTGGGTTTGGGGTCTGCAATCAAGTCTCAAACTAAGCTGAAAGCCATATGAGACTGAGGTGTTGAAGAATTTCTTCATTCACTTTAGTGAATATTTGGAATTCTTAGTGGGCATTGGATGTTCAAATCCATAGGACGGCTGCGTATGGAGGACATTTGGCCCATCAATTCCTGATGAAGGGCTTTTGCCTGAAATGTTGATTTTCTTGCTCCTTGGATGCTGCCTTACCTGCAGTGCTTTTCCAGCACCACTCTAATCTTGACATTTGGCCCGTCAAGTCAGCTCTGCCATTCAGCAAGATTATTTGTAATCTAATACCTCACTCCTGCCATATCCCCATGACCCTCAATGCTCTTTTAATTAAAAATGTGTCCAACTTGGCCTCAATAGCCCTCTGTGGTATAGAATTCAAGACTCATTACTTTCCAAAAAGAAGTGACTTCTCATCTGTGTTGAATGGGCAATCTCTTCATCTGAGATTATGCCCTCTGGTTCTGAACTCTCCCACAAGTGAAAACAATGGGCTGCATTTTTGGGGAAGTGGTATTCTGCTGCAGATTGCTACTTCTGCATTTCATTTTTGATGAAAGAAGGGATCTGAAGATGTGAGGTAGTAATAGAGTCTGTTGAACATCTCTCTGCAATTAGAAAGCATGTAGTAGTCTGGCCTTCCCTGACTAATGCTACTTCTTTGGAATATTCCAATTGAAATAGTTTTTCGAAGGGTTTCAAGTGTGTAAAGTTGATTTTCCTGGGCGATACCTTCTTTGGAGTCTGTCGCAATGAGGTGGTGTAGGATCGCCACGTGCAACTCCTGTGCACTCGGACGAAACTGTCAGTTTTGTTGTAGATTCCCTATTGAGTGCCCTTCCCTTCAAAATCCCTCTATAATTGGGGTAAGCCTCATAAAATTTTTCTCTCCACTGTTTCCATGATCAGTATTTCTTTGCTTCGTCAGGAGGACAAAATCTGGCTCTTCTCAGTATTCCTGGTCAGTTCTGACCAGTTCCTTGTGCAGTTTCAGCAAGATCTTGCTATTTTTATACTCCATTTCCTTTTGGAAGAAAAGCCAGTAGTCTGTGCCTCTCCTGTTACCTGCTGAACTTTGGTGCTAACATTTTGTGATTCATGCATGAGGACCCCCAAATCCTCTGTGCGGCCTTTCTCCTTTACATAATGTTCAGTCCCTCTATTCTTCCTGCCAAAGTGCATGACTTAATATTTTTCCACATTGTATTCAATCTTCCAAGTTTTTGCCTACTCACTTGAACTTGTCTATATCCCTCTGTACATTTAAATATATGGAAATAATTTTAGGTCCAGCACTAATCTCTGTGGCACTGCACTAGTTACAGGTTGCCATCCTGGAAATGCCTCCTTCATCACAACTTTTGTCTTCTGTAAGTTAGCCATTCCTCCCTCTTGATGCTAAAGTACTGCATCAACACCCTGGGTTCTATCTTCAGTAGCTTTTGTGTGATACTTTATTAAACCTTTTGGAAATCAAGATTGATCCATTATTCGAAACAAATGACATTAAGGAATATAAAATCCGTATAGGAAAATGGTTTTGAGGTAGATGACCAGATGTGATCTTCATTGGTGGAGCAGACTTGAAGCTGCTCCCATCCTCCTAGTGTTGTTAGTAATCAGAACTCTTGGCAGTCACTGGCTTTGATGTCCAAGTGTAAATACGTATGTGAAACTGCACCACCCACACCTGTAGGATCAAAACAATGAATGCAAGTGAAGTAATTGTACTGACAGACAGACAGTATGCAAAATATAAATGTTTATCGATGTTTATTCATTTTTCTCAGCAATCCAATTGTTTATCTAATGTGACAATAAAAGCCAACTATATTCTGTATTTTGTGGTAACCAACTTGGAAAGTTCTTTATATGATTGGTGAAGTTGTTATGCAAGTCAGTAATGTAGCACAAAGAGATTAGACACAATAAGAACAACCTCAAACCTTTTCTCTAATGTTGAATCAACAAAATCTAAAAGCAAACAAATGCTTATTGTTTTGTTAGTCAAATATCCTGTACTGCAGTTCACCTAGATTTTGACCATGTATCGACATCCATGTTAAGAGATTACAGAAGATTTTGCAGTGTCCCTTTATTGTGATAATCTTGGACTCATTATATTTTTAAAAGTGCATTTCACAATTTACTGCAAAATATTTGAACTTTAAAAATAAATGTTCCAACTGATGACTTGCTCAGCTTCTTGGGAAATATCAGTACATTGAAATTCAACGTATTGGTAAAACCTACTTTCCTCTGTAGGAAATTCGCCGTTTACAAAAAGACACAGATCAAGCAAATAAGCATTCTTCATTGCTCACCAGGGAGAACCAGAGATTAAAAATGCAAGTGGCAGACCTCTCTCAACAGGTTGGTAACTAAAACTTGTATGTTTTGCTTTCAAATGTATTATGCTTTTTCTGAGCAAGGATCATAGCCATTTTCCCAAATGGTGATAAGGGAGTGGAATATACAAACGAGATTGATACTTAGCAAGGGTTTGTGTTTCATTTCCCCAGTCTGTCACTTGGTAACAGTTAGGATCAATTATTGTGTGCCAATTTGCATAGACGTATGCATTCATCTTGCTCTATACAGAAACCTTGGGAGGAAAAAGTTAATATTTGGGATTACTGCAGTTTGTTTTGCATTGTTGCAGGTGCACAATGGACATGTCATTTTCTTGTTTGTTTACATATATTTCTCTTGCATTGTTGCTATATGTTCACTAATAGAAATGCATCTGACACAGCACATGATTATATTGACAAAGGGTCAGTTAGACTCTAAATGTCAGCTCTTTTCTCTCCTTACAGATGCTGCCAGACCTGCTGAGATTTTCCAGCATTTTCTCTTTTGGTTTCAGATTCCAATATCCGCACTAATTTGCTTTTATATGGTTATGTTGACTGCTCTGTATCTTAAGCCTATTTGTTTGTGATTCAGAATAGAACTCTTTTGATGGAACTGGAGGATGCACGTGGAAATCATATCCTGCGTGAGGATGAGGTTAGTTCTGCTGATATAAGCAGTTCCTCTGAAGTCATTACACAGCACCTTGTAACCTATCGTAATGTTGAGGAGTTGCAACAACAGAATCAACAGCTGCTGGTGGCTATTCGTGAACTTGCTGAGAAACAGGAAAAGGAGGAGCAGGAGAAAACATCAACACGGTAAGTACTCTAACATGGTGTTCATCACAACCTAGTCAAGGTATTGCTGGCTTTCTTCCTTTCCTTCCCAGTAGGTAGGCTTATATCTTGGATAAATTTGACCTCCTCTGATCATTTTCCTGGTCAAGTATGTGACTTTACCTGTCATATTCTGATGTATATCACAATGTGAGTTACCTTCTTCAGCTGATTCTATATCCATATGCTTTGGTAATGCATGTTTTCCCAGTTTTATCTCGTGGTTTTGTCTGTTCTGATTTTAAAAAACCATATATTTAGCTCTATCTTTGACCCTGCATCCAATTTGAGGCTGAGACCAAATTGTTGGCAGGTGAAATTGCATTTATACTTGCACTCAGCTGTCCCCCTTTCTCTAATTCATCCAAGCACATGGCCATCATTTCTGTGCTAAATACTTGCACTCAATCTTTGCATGTCAACAAACTTTTTACATTACTGTAACTTTCCTAGGCCATTTTTTGAACCTTATCTTTTCTCGGCTAGATTCAAGATGTTGTTCTTTCTGCTTCTCCTAGTATGGAAGAAAATAGTTTTTGCAGTGTATGGAACTTGTTTCTCCTAAAACAATATGCTTTTCTATTGAGTTATTTTCTCCCTTTTTCTGCTCTCCCCGATACCAACTGCACAAGCAATCCTTTCATCTGTTTATCTCCATCTCCTGATCCCTTTCTGAATGCTAGGTATCTATCCTATTTCATGCAGTATTAAACAGCACTAGCACTGCTTATGGTTCTGATAAAGCCATCATTGAACAAATTTCCTTCAATTTTAGAATTTCTGAACTTGAAGCGAATCTTTCGGAAGCTTTGAGTGAACTTGAACGACTGCGTAAAGCACGGACTCGACAAATGCATTTAGTAGAATCAATTGTCCGGCAGCGTGATATGTATCGAATACTACTTGCACAGATGACTGGAGTGACCATTCCAATTCAGGGTAAGGGTGGCATTTAACTGAAGACCCTTTATTGTAAATAAAATGCTGCTTTATAGAACAAATTAATATTTCAAGAATGGTTTACCCTTCTGTGGAATAGATGTGATTCTGAAAAACTGCAGTATGGCTTGGCTGTTCAACATAGTTTGAATCGTAAAATTTCATGTTCAAGAATTAAAATTTGCCACGCGACCTTGTGATCCATTATAATGGAAAGGATTATGTTATTTTGTGGTGAATCTGATGTGTTTTTTCCAACTAATTTAAAGGTAAAAAAAACTGGTGCAATGAACAGCTTGGTCAAAGTGGCTTTTTAAATATTCATTAGTTACTAGTCTCTCCTCAAGGTACAACATCCTCTCAGCATCCTGAGCAATTGTACTTTGTATATTCCATTCTCCTTGCAATTAGCAATAATGTTCAGTTTGCCTTCCCAATCACTTGCATCTGCATGTAAGTTTTGGGATTTCATGTATAGGATACTTCAATCCTTTTATCTCACAGTTTTGTGATCTTTCCTATTTAAATAATATGCACTTTTTTATTCTTGTTACCATTTTCACCATTTCCACTTTATACAGTGGTAAATTTTTGTCTACCCACATAAGGAGTCTGTAATGCGATATAGGTTGGTTATGTCTTATTCATAACTAATTTTTCTGTCTTTGTCATCAGCAAATTTGGCATCCATTCCTTCAATCCCTTCATCCAAGTCATTGATATGAATTGTAAATTCAGTGCTCGCTCACTGAACCTTGTGACACTTGTGATCCCAGACTAGACTGCAAAAGATTTACTATGATCTACCTTGGAATCAGTAATTTTTTTGAGAGTGGTGTGTGTACGGATCAAGCCACTAGAAGCAGTAGTGGAGGCAGGTACAATTAGAAAATTTAAAAGGCATGTGGATGGCTATCAGAATACGAAGAATTTAGAAGAATGTGGGCCAAATGCTGGCAGATAGGATAAGGTCAGATGGGGATGTCTAGTCGACACAGACACTTTGGACTAACGAGTCTGTTTTTATGCTGTATGACTCTGTAACTGTATGACTTTGTGATGGGAATGCTTCTGGCTAGCTAGCATTTATTGCCCACTTTTGGAATTGCTGAGTGGTATGGTATGCCATTTCATAGGACGCCTAAAAGTCGTCAACATTTCTGTGGATGTGGAATTGAGTGTAAGTCAGGTCATGTAAGAAAAGCAGGTTTCCTTTTCTGAACAATATTAATGAACCAGATGTGTTTTGCAAAAATTGGACTACTTTTTTAATTCCACATTTTATTGATTTCAATTCTACCGCTGCCATGGTAGGATTCAAACCCATTTCCCTGAATGTTAGCCTGTGTCATTGGATTACTTGTCCAGCAAAATTACCACTGTGGCCCTGCCTTCACACAAAGGCTTTGTAAAGGTGGGAAAGGGATTCATAAGGATTTCCAAGTAGTTCCAGAATACAGGACTGTGAGAATTGAAGTGGTTGTATCAGAAGATCGACCATAAAAAAAAGGAGCAGAATGAGGCTATTTGACTTATTGAGTCTGTTTTGCCATTCGATCATAGCTGCTATATTTTCAACCCCATTCTTCTTCCTTCTCCCTGTATCCCTTGATCCCTTTACCAGTCAAGAACCTATCTAACGCTACCTTTAAATGCATTCGATGACTTAGCCTCTACAATCCTCTGCTGCAATGAGTTCAACAGTTTGTCCGCACATTTTGGCTGGAGAAATTCCTCCTGTCCTCAGTTCAAAAAGGTGGTTCCTTCACTCTGAGGTTGCGCCCTTGATTCTAGTCTGTCTGATTAATGGAAGCATCTTCTCAATGTTCTCTGTATCCAAGCCTCTCAGTATTCTGTAATTTTCAATTAAATCATCCCTCATCCTCCTAAACTGAGTACAGAACCAGAGTCCTAAACGGCTTCTCAAATGACAAGCCTTTTATCCATGATATCATTTTTGCAAGCCACCTGTGAACCCCCTTCAGTGTCAGCAAACTGGGTACAGAATCCAAAATTGCTTACTGTCTTCCAAATGTGTTCTGCTTCGAACACTACACAACCTCAGCAGTAATTGCTTTTTTTGTATTCAAGCCCTCTTCAAATGAATACTAACATTGCATTTGCCCTCCTAACTGTCAAATGAAGCTGTTAACTTTCATCTAATACTGAACTTGAACCCCCAAGTCCCTTTATGCTTCAGCTTTCCAAAGCCTTTCCCCATTCAGCAAAGAGTCTATGCTTCTATTCTTCTGACCAAAGTACATAACCCTTCACTTTCCCTTGTTGTATTCCATCTGTCACTTTTGTTCACTCTGCTAGCCTGTCCAAATCCTTCTGCAGCCTCCCTACTTTCTCAACATGACCTGACCTACCACCTATCTTTTGTATCATCTGAAAGCTGAGTAAAGATGCCATCAGTTCCTTTGTCCAGGTTGTTAATTTATGACCAGAACAGTTGTGAACTCCACCAGTCACTGGCTGCCATCCTGAAAGAGACCCTTTATTACCACTCACTGCATTCTGCCAGTCAGCTCATCCTCTCTCTATGCGAGTAACTTGTCCTACACCATGGACTGTTGTAGGGAAGCCTCCTGTGCAGCTCCTGTCTAAGGCATTCTGGAAATCCAGATTGATCTTGTTTACTGGCTTTCTTTAATCTAAATTGCTGATCTAACAGACTTGTCAGGCATGACCTCCCATTGATGAAGCCATGCTGACTCAGCCCTATTTTGCCATATATTTTTATCAATACTCTGCAATCTCATTGTTAATAATGGACTTTAAAATCTTACCAATCACCTGAGGTCAGGCTAACTGGCCTACAGTTTCCTTCCTTCTGCCTCCCTCCCTTCTTAAATAGGGGTGTTACATTAGCTTTTTCTAATCCTCTGGGGACCATCCATCATTCCAGTGAAAGATAGCCACCAATGATTCCACAATCTTCTCAGCTATCTGCTTCAAAACACTGGGATGTAGTCCATCTGGTCTATGTGTGATTTATCCATTTTCAGGCTTTTGAGCTTCCCTAGCACCTTCACCTTGTTGATGGCCCCTATAGTGATCTCTGCTCACCCACCTTTCTTGAGGTCTGGTGTGCTGCTGTGGAAGCTGATGCAAAGTATCTAATCAGTTCCTCTGCCATTTTGATCCCCATTACTACTTCTCAGGCCTCTGACTTCCCACTTCATCACATCATCATTCTCCCCTTAGTATGTTTCTTCTTCCATGGGATGAATTTCGGCTGTGCCTCCTGATTTGATCCCAGAAATTCCTGCCAGAGCTGCTCAACTGTCTTCCCTGTGAGTCTCCCCTTCCGAACAGTTCTGGCCAACTTCTCCCTCATGGCATATTTGTACTCAATTCTCATATTATTTACACCTGAATACAGCTTCTCAAACTGCGGGGTGAATTTCAACATATTATGGTCACTGCCCTGAGGGGTTCCTTCACCTTAAGCTTCCTAATCACCTGCCTTGTTATACATCACCAAATCCAGAATTGCCTATTCTCTAGTAAGCTCAACCACAACTTGGTCCAGAATACTATCTTGTAGACATTCCACAAATTCCTTTTCTTGAGATCTGCTACCAATCTGATTTTTTTCTAGTCTATGGCATAGTGAAGTCCCCCATGATTTATCGTAACAGTGCATTTTTTTTTACCTTTTCTTCCTCAATTCCTGACTACTGAGAGACGGCCTGTACCCAACTCTCATCAGGATCTTGACCTTTTTTGTGGTCCCTCAATTCTGTCAACAAATGCTATGACACCTTCTGACTCTATCTAACTTTTGCGATTAATTTAATTTCTTGCTAATGAGACAATTTCCCCCGCCACCCCGATTTCAAAAAATAATTAGTTAATCAAAAGCCCTATCCACAGCCCTAGTTATGCATTTTGCCAGCACTCTGATGCCAGGATGATTCAAGTGGGGATCGTCCCTTTGGAATTTTGCCAATACTGGTGTCCGTGTCCCATGAATGGGAATCTGTTTGTCCCACACCAATCTGTCAGCCACGCGTTTACCTCTTCAATCTTGTTCACCCTGTGCCAATTAGCTCTCGCATCAGGTTCTAAACCAGAGATTATTACATTTTTGGACCTAGTTCCTAATTTAGACCCTAACTGTTCCCTCAGCAGAACTTCTTTCCTCTTTGCACCTAAATTGTTGGTACTTATGTGAACCATGACAACTAGACCTTTCCCCTCCCACTCCAAGTTCCTTTGCAGCCCACATGAGCAATCCTGAATCCAAGCATCAGGCAAGTGACACAGCCTTCAGGACTCTTGATCCTGTCCACAGAGAACAGTGTTTATTCCCCTGACTATAACTATGGCTGAATACAACTACATTTCTCTTTTCTACCCCTTTTTTAATGTACTGTGGTGCTATAGTCAGTTTGCTCATTTTCCCTATAATTCCCAATTAGAGCAAGAATCTCAAACCTGATCAGCTCAAGGGCTGAGGTTCTTTCAGCACTGCCTATTTGGATCCCTCTACCTGTCTCACTTTTAGTCATACCCTCCTGTCTTTGACCACTGTCTGAATTTGAGGTCACACCCCTTAGACACCGTCTGAGTGAGTATATAGTTTGGGCAATTTGGTGCAGAGGGGAAAGAGGTGATTTTTGCTTGCGAGTTGTTTTTGTGGGTCGTAGTTAGAAAAAAAATCTTTAGAAACAGAATAGATTGAAGCCCCAAGAGCAGGGGCCCAGCACGAGAGTAACATCACAGGTAAACCTTAAATTAGTAGTTATCTCCTAATTTGACAATTTATTAATCGAAGGGCTGTGACTCCTCAAGAAACACAATATCCATGTAATTCTTATCCTCCCTGGTGTCATGATTTGGAGATCCTGGTGTTGGACTGGGGTGGACAAAGTTTAAAAATCGCACAACACCAGGTTATAGTCCAACACGTTTAATTGGAAGCCCACTAGCTTTCGGAGTGCCGTGTCCTCCCTGGTGTATTAGTGTTTGCAGCTCAGACTCCAGTTCATCAATTCTGTGCCATTGATCCTCAAACAACCAACACTTGCTGCAGATATGGTCACTATGAACTGCAATAGGGTCCACCAGCTCCCACATCATCATACAGTTATAATATCTCACCTGGCTCAGCATTTCTATTTTAATTACTTAGTTCATTTTTTTCAAATTGTAATGATCGTTTAGTATGTAGTCTGTAAATATTTTTCCTATTTGCCTTCAATCTGAAAGTAAACTGTATTAGTCAAATTACTAGCTACTACCAGCCAGTGAACTTGCGATTTATATGTAATGTCACTATTGTGCTGACCCCCAATACCCTGGATGTGAGTCTGCCTGTTTAAAAAGACTTGTAATCTATATAAGCCAAAGGAAAAAAACAAGCTGGAAGCACCTGTTTTCCCACTTCATCAAATTCCCTCATTCCCTGATCTGTATATGTACTGATTTGGTCTGTGCCTCACTCTGGATGTCACCTCTCCTTCCTGACCTTTCGAAGCTTTCTGAAAGACTGGGAGGTAGTGTCATTCAGCTCACAAATGTTGGTGATCGTCATGTAGCTTCTGGTGCGAGAGAGGATGCTGCTGAGAATATGACATGAGATAGAATTGTTCGAGGATGGAAAACTAGAGAACAGGATTGCAACAACTGGATGTAGAGACCTGGATAAGTTAGCTGCTGAAAATTGACTAACTTTGCACAATCAGGGTGCTGCGAACTATTAATAATTTTTTTTTAAAAAACATTGAAACTTTTTTAAAAGCAACAGCACAATAAATGTCCAAGTGTGATATATTTTTGTCCTCAATCTTGTGTAGAAACAGAAAGCACATCTTTGATTTCAACAACTCCAAAATCATCTCCAAGGAGATCCGAACAAATGCCACAAATGACGTCCACACCAGCTCCCACACCAGAGTCGACAGAGCTTGTGCAAGCAAAGACAGCATTGAAACAGGTAGGAAAGATATATCAAATGTAAGGCTTCCTATCGAAAAGTACATTGAATTATCATAAATCTTCATGCTGAATAGATCCAGCAACAGTGAAATATCAATTGGTAAAATGTCTAGGCACTAATTTGTTGCAAACCTTCAATTCATTTAGGAGACTGTATAATATTCTCTCATTTCTTTAGAGGCTGTATGTATGGGACAATTTTTGTTAGATTATACATAATACAATCATATGGAGTCATTTTAATATTGCTATTGGAAAACATTGTGTAAATATACTGTATAAACATTGGGACAATTGAATATATAAATATTAATTTGTACTATTGGCAATAATGCAAATGGAGTTGTTCTGTTGATTTTTGAAGATAACTTCACTTTTTTGTGCAGTTGCACAGTGTATTTAGTAATAAATATTTACATTTTTTTGAAGTCTTGGATGGGACATTAATAGTTGGTGTGCTGTCACGTGGATGCAAAATGTCCCAAGCTCGTCTTCTGAATTTTTTTTGATTTTGTCCATATTTTGAAAATTTGTTTCTTTTATTAAGCTTTGTTTCAAATGTGCCAATTAATGCTATTTACAGGTAACACATGGAAAAAAAAGAGTTTGGGCTCCTTTGATTAGAAAAGAAAACTTGACTTTTTCATTGCGGGTTGAATGCAGGTTGAAATTGTTCAAACTAATTTTTTCTGATTTGAAGCTTTTAAGCCACAGCCCTCTTTAGACTGAAAATCAAGTTTATTTTAATAAAAAGTTGTTTGAGATGGCTGAGTTTGTGGGAGACTTAGAATCAATGCATGTAAACTGTCTTAAGACACAAATGTTTTAATCGGCACTCAACAAGGTTCCCCATGGGAGACTGATTAGCAAGGTTAGATCTCATGGAATACAGCACTGGCTCAAAGGTAGAAGACAGAGGGTGGTGGTGGAGGATTGTTTTTCAGACTGGAGGCCTGTGACCAGTGGAGTGCCACAAGGATCGGTGCTGGGCCCTCTACTTTTTGTCATCTACATAAATGATTTGGATGCGAGCATAAGAGGTACAATTAGTAAGTTTGCAGATGACACCAGCATTGGAGGTGTCGTGGACAGCGATTACAACAGGATCTGGACCAGATGGGCCACTGGGCTGAGAAGTGGCAGATGGAATTTAATTCCGATAAATGGGAGGTGCTGCATTTTGGGAAAGCAAATCTTAACAGGACTTATACACTTAATGGTAAGGTCCTAGGGAGTGTTGCTGAACAAAGAGACCTTGGAGTGCAGGTTCATAGCTCCTTGAAAGTGGAATCGCAGGTAGATAGGATAGTGAAGAAGGCATTTGGTATGCTTTCCTTTATTGGTCAGAGTATTGAGTACAGGTGTTGGGAGGTCATGTTGCGGCTGTACAGGACATTGGTTAGGCCACTGTTGGAATATTGCATGCAATTCTGGTCTCCTTCCTATCAGAAAGATGTTGTGAAACTTGAAAGGGTTCAGAAAAGATTTACAAGGATGTTGCCAGGGTTGGAGGATCTGAACAGGCTGGGGCTGTTTTCCCTGGAGCGTCGGAGGCTGAGGGGTGAACTTATAGAGGGTTTCAAAATTATGAGGGGTATGGATAGGATAAATAGACAAAGTCTTTTCCCTGGTGTCGGGGAGTCCAGAACTAAAGGGCATAGGTTTAGAGTGAGAAGGGAAAGATATAAAAGAGATCTAAAGGGGCAATGTTTTCACGCAGAGGGTAGTACGTGTATGGAATGAGCTGCCAGAGGAAGTAATGGAGGCATTTGGATGGGTATATGAATAGGAAGGGTTTGGAGGGATATGGGCCAGGTGCTGCCAGGTAGGGCTAGATTGGGTTGGGATATCTGATCGGCATGGGCAGGTTGGACCGAAGGGTCTGTTTCCATGCTGTACATCTCTGACTCTATGACTCATGTAAATTTTTTCAGTCTTAAAGTTGTTACATTAATGGCGTAATGAATATTTTAAGCTAGATAGAAATAAATGAACCAGCAAACAGTGAGGAAAATCAGTGTTGAATATTACTGTATGCAGGACAGCTGATTTCTTTGACAGAAGTTTCTTTTTTACTACTTGCACATTTGCTGCATTTTAGTATTGAGAGACTATGTATCATGACAATTTTGTAGAATTTGCAACTTTGGTCAATTTTCTTTATCTGTCCCTATGTCTTCCCAGCCACTTCTGTCAAATTGTACTTTGTATAACCTCCAACATTTCCCAATAATTTAGATTTCTTTTGAGTGCTGTAAAATGCCAGGGTTTTCATGCATCGTGCTGCAATATTAAAAAATAGTAACTCCTTTGTAACTGCTATCTTTTACATCTTATAAACTGACAGTTTTCCTGTAACTTAGTGTTTTCCAAGGACTAAGAACTAAGTTGGAAGTCAAATTAAGTGTATTTGATTTTATTTTTAAAAATTAGTGTATTAAATGCATTAATTCAATTGTAAGATATGATGGCATAACACTGACTCATCTTTTAGGCATTGGAAAATCAGGAAGGTGACTTTGCAGTGGTGCATTTATTTCTCTCACAGACTCAGTACTGTATAATATTGTGCATTTCCTTAAATGTCCTTAACTCAGTAAAACTTGGCAAAACATTTCAAGAGTATGATGATGAAAAAAACTGATAGTGAGCTGAAGGATCAGTAAGGCAAGTGACCAAAGGCTTGGTCAATTATGTTTTTAAGAAGCATCTTGAAGCAATGAGTTAGTGAGGGTGGCTTGTGGTGTCAAGGTTGAAATCGTGGCGACCAGTTATCCGATAATGAAACTGGGCGAGACCAGAATTGAATGAACGCGTTCAGGGTGGATTGGAAGTTTTGAAGGAGGCTTGTCTGTTCTGGCTACATGGTTGAGAAGTTTGTACATTTGCACTATAATTAGGAATAACAATGCAATAAATAGGTACAGGTGCAGACGAAATGGTCCCTCTGTTATTTTGAGCTGACTTCCCTATTTAGTAGAGTTACTCCACTGCCTGAAATAACTACATATGTTTTGATATATCCAAGGGCTGAATATCCATAGGTCTCTGGGGTAGAGTGTTCAAAAGATTTTCTTGAATGAAAGAAATCTCTCAACTTAATCCTTTTCTGGCTAACCGTCTGATTATTAGACCATAAGACCATAAGACATAGGAGTGGAAGTAAGGCCATTCGGCCCATCGAGTCCACTCCGCCATTCAATCATGGCTGATGCGCATTTCAGCTCCACTTGCCAGCGTTCTCCCCGTAGCCCTTAATTCCTCTAGACAACAAGAACCTATCAATCTCGGCCTTGAAGACATTTAGCGTCCCGGCTTCCACTGCACTCCGTGGCAATGAATTCCACAGGCCCACCACTCTCTGGCTGAAGAAATGTCTCCGCATTTCCGTTCTGAAATGACCCCCTCTAATTCTAAGGCTGTGTCCACGGGTCCTAGTCTCCTCGCCTAACAGAAACAATTTTCTAGCATCCACCTTTTCAAAGCCATGTATTATTTTGTACGTCTCTATTAGATCTCCCCTTAATCTTCTAAACTCCAACGAATACAACCCCAGTATCCTCAGCCGTTCCTCATATGCTAGACCTGTCATTCCAGGGATCATCCGTGTGAATCTCCGCTGGACACGTTCCAGTGCCAGTATGTCCTTCCTGAGGTGTGGGGACCAAAACTGGACACAGTACTCCAAATGGGGCCTAACCAGAGCTTTATAAAGTCTTAGTAGTACATCTCTGCTTTTATATTCCAACCCTATATATTCTTTTCCTAGTATCTGTTCTGTCAAGGCACTTAATGTTTCAATGCATTCATCTTGCCCACTCACTAAACTTATCTAAATTCTTGAATCCTCAGTCATTGTTATCATAAAGAACTGAGGCCCAAGCATTGATTTTTTTTAACATGCCCTGATCATCACAGCCTGTCAACCCAAATATGAGCAGGTTGAACACCTTGATTGAAAACATCTGTCATAAGCAGGTGGAGAGTGTTGATTTAAATACCCCAAGCTCTTGAAAAGGCCTTTGGATATTTGTTCGAGAGAAGTCAGATGTTTGCAATGTTGCATTCCATAAATCGGCTTAGTATTAAGTAAAAACATTGGTGCCTGGTTTTCTACTTTAATCTAGCTATTACAAATCTAACAAGTTGATACTTCCCTGTTTTCTGCCTCCACTTGCCTTGAATAGAAGGGGCAATCCTTCCACAGAGAGAATTTTGGTAGAACAAAATCCAAGGTCAGTAAGCACAAGTTGTATTCTCAGGATAAGGATCTGCCATTTAGACATGGTGAGCAGTTAGCAAGTTGGAAACCTTTCTGAATCCTCTACCCCAGACAGTTGTAAATGTTCAACCATTTGAAAACATTAGTGAAGGAGAATTTTAAGCACAAACTGAAATGAGACAAGGAAGATGGGGCCGAATGTAGAAATTCAGCTATGGTTTTAGCAAGGGGTTAAGCAGACTCCATTGATCTACTTTTAAGTTTTTTGTTTTCGGGTGGCTAATAGTTGAGTGCCTCTTAATATGTTCTGTCAACATATTAAAAGCTGCTTTGTGGGAAAACCTATGTAGTGTTTTGTCTTGTGTTTCTACATATTTTAAGTAATGACTAGGCAATGCCACCTTTACATTGAGCTTATGTTTCCATGTGTAGTATGTCAACCTATTGGGGTTTTAAAATCAAGTTCTCATATCTTTAATTTACTACAGTGTTGGGTAGCATTCATCAGTTATTAAATTAATTTGTGGGTTCATGATGTTTAGCCAGTACTTTTAATGGTTGAGACTTGGGTGTTTCCATAAAGACCTCATGGTTCTTTGGAAGGACCACTATTTGAAGACTGGTGTTTAATGGTAAATGTTAAACATGTTATCTCGGCAGTAGGTAGATATTACTTGTGATTGGATTGAACATTTTACCTTTATTAGGATGCTGTCAATGCTTAATTTTGGCCTACTGTCCTCTGAAAGGTAGGATTTTGAATTGATCTGTAAACTCATGCTCCAAGTAAAAGATTATGAACGGGGACAGAATTTATTAAACTGACAAATGTAAACTGATTGATTGTGTAAGCCAAAGGCAGTAAAATTTTAAAGTGCAATATTTTTAGAAAATCATTCTTTCTTTCTTAGCTCCAGTTGCACTTTGAAAGCTACAAGACAGAAAAGGCAGAGAATGATAAAATGTTAAATGAACAGAATGAAAAACTTCAAGATCAACTGACACAATTGCGAAACCAACGCACAAAACTTTCTACACAGTTGGAATTTGCTTCTAAAAGGTATGTTTGGAGATTCAAGTTATAGTTGGGGGAATTGGTGATATCTATTTAAAAATTGTATGTGGTCATAGTACTCGATGAGATTAGGCAAATAAGTGTAACACATGAAGTGTCCTTTTTTGTTCCAGATTGATGGAAAGTTAATTGTAATTGGCAATGATCCTTAAATTCGTGGTTTGTTCCCAATTTATAATTGTTTCTATTCTTACACAGTTCCAAAGATCCAAAAACACATTACAGTTGCAATTTTAAGAATTATTTCTCTGGTACCATTGTGGATTGTCCTATAATGTATCCTAGAGTGCACAAGTAAAGATCAGAACTGATTTCCACATCTTTACTGCTATGTGGAACCAGCAGTACTGAGCCTGAGTCTTCAGTTTTGACCTCCCAAGAAGTGAAACTACAGTGGTTAGTGTAAATAACCAAACCAGACTGTCAACTTTGCTGTTCTCTTGATATGAGGCTATTGCCACAAGATCGTAATAATATTAGATTAGGAATATTGTTCTTCAGAGTTTGAAGTTATTAACATGTTAACATCTTATAGTCAAGACCCATACTCTAATTCTGTTTTCCAGCACTGATGTCACTTGGTGTACAACCCGAAGTAGGGTGGGCAAGCTTAAAGCAAATCTTTGTTTAAAATTTAGGTATGAGATGCTACAGAACAACGTAGATGGATTTCGCCGTGAAATAGCATCCTTGCGTGATAGATGTCAGAAACTCACCACAACTGTTCAGAAACAAGAACACATAATTAGCAATGTAACTCAAGATTTACGAGCATCAAATGAAAAATTAGCTCTGGAGGAGGTGAGAATTTACCATTAAAAAAGTATTTGGACAGAGCAAAGCTTAAACTTGAAAACATAAGGCTTAGGAGCCTGTCACACAATTTGATGCATATAATCTTGGAGGTATTCCATAGATTTTCGGATGTCAAAGGTGCTTATTATTTGTGACTTGATTGTTATTCTGGATTCCGACCCCAACATTGGGAAGCTATGAGCCAAAAGAATTTTAATGGGTTACTTTCCGTATTAACTAACATATGGATTGTGAACATCCTAAAATTTCCCTCACCAAATGTGTTTGCTAGCTCATGTCCACAAAAGCATCAATTTAACTTTTAAAAAGTTGGTGCATTGCTTTAGTTGTGGAAAGTAGAAAGATCAAACCATTTCCAATTTTTTATTCTTTTGTCTTTCTCCAAATCTCCAAATGAAAGACTCGTGGAGAAAATTTAAGAAAAGAGCAAGAGTTGTTGAAGATGATTGAAGTGCGTCTTACCCAAGAGCGAGATTCAAAGTTTGCTGCGCTCAGGGGTCAGAACTTGCTGCTAACAAATTTGCAGTCTATTCAGGTACACTGGTATTGAAACCTCTTAATTGGAACCAGGCTCTGTTTGCATCTGTGTGTGTGTGAGAGAGAGAAAGAGAGAGAGAGAGAGATCTGATTAAATGTCACTGAGTTGTTGATGTTAGCTGAGAAGATGAGCCTTTTTTGTTGTGTGCTTTGCCCACATTTTTCAAAGCAGCATTATGATGTTTAAAATATTCTCTCGTGGACCGTATGTATGGTATTTTTCATAAAATTTTCTTATGGTGCAATGGTAGTTTCCTGACTTCTGAGCCAAGAAAGCTGGATTCATGTCCCACCTATTTCAGAGGTCTGAACAGATTGATTAGAAAATGGATATATTTTTTTAAAAATGCTCTCAATTTACTATTACTTTTCACTTGCAATTTCCAAGAGGACAAGTTGTCCCCCTCGAGTTCTTCTTAATGGCGTTAGTTAATTTTGTACACTGGATGACAGATTTCAAATTTGGAAATGAACTTCATCATGGTTGTTGAAAACTTAGGCGAGATTTTACAGGTTGGGGTAAGAAAATAACAAGGACAAACTTAGCTGCTTTGACTTTGCCGGTGAATTCTTAAACATATTATATCCCAAGTAAAATAACTTGCCTACATCTAGTACAATTAGACTTTTAACCCATAATTCTATAAACATTTGAAGTGGGGCACTCAATAATGGATTTGTCTCCCATCGAGCAGTTAGGCCCTTTCTTTGATGCCAATAATTTGGACTATGGTGCTGGGCTCTTGCCCTTGTAGTAAAAATGTATTCGATCATTCTTTAGTCGATTTCCCAGGATCGGGGTACTTCAAGTCACACTGTCCAGTGAGGTTAGTTTTAATCATATACTGCTCTGTATGTTAAAATCATGATTGTCCATCCTTGTTTGTTTTTTATCCAGTAAATTTCCACGATGTGAAGGCCTCTTTATTAAAATTACTGAGGAAAAATTTGACCTGCTGCAGGGTTCAAGACATCTCCTCTGGTCTGGAGATGAACTTGACATGGGAGGAAAGAGATCCAGTCATCATCAATTTTGATACTAATGATATTGATAGGACTGGGGAGGAGGTTGTGCTGAAAGATTTTGAACACTTGAAAGCTAAATTAAAGAGCAGATCCTCCCAAAGTAATCAACTTGGGCTTACTTCTCAACAAACTGGAATTGAGTAAACCAAGTCCTGCAGTTAAATGTCTGACTTGCAGCTTGATGTAAGAGGAATGGGTTTCAGTTCACAAAGCACTTGACAGCAGAACTGGAGTGGGAATGAGCTGTTTCCATTGTACATCCTTAATTTTAACCATTCTGGGACTAGTGCGCCTGTGAATCATCTAACAGGCCAGGGCAAAAGAGAACTTTGAATTAATTGGGAGAAGGGATATTTAAGTTTACAAAGGATAGCAATATGGTGGCATTGCAAGGCAGCTATTTTGATAGTGATAGCCAGAGTAGAATAGAAAGCAACAGTGTTACAAGCATTTCTTGCAATGAAAGCAGCAAATAGGCGTAAAAAGGCAAGATTAGTGACTATTTTCATAAATGCACATAGTATTTGGAACCAAGTAAATGAATTAACCATAGTAATAAGCACATGTCTCATTAAATGAGACATTGAGAAAATAGACCAGTCATGTCTGAAGGATGTCATGGCAGAGCGTTTAGAAATACATAGTGATCAAGCAGAGTGAGGGTGTCTTTGTGAGAAGGAAATCATGTCTGACAAATGTATATTTTTTGAAGTAAACAACTGGAGGCATAAATAGGAACCAGTAGATGTAATATATTTGGTATTACAAAGGGTGATTTGATAAAGTACCAGATACAAGGCTACTTCACAAGTTAGGGGCCTCTCGTGTTGAGGGGTAATGTATTAACATGGATAGCACATTGGTGACCTAGTAGAAGATAATAGGGAGCATTTTCAAGTTCGCAGACCTGTGACCCAAAAATAGATATTGCTGGAGAAAGCTCAGGTCGAGCAGCATCTCTGGAGAGAAAACAGTCAGCATTTTGAGTCCAGTGCCCTGAGAACCATGGGCTAAATGGCTTATTTCAACTCCTGTATGTATGGACTTATTTACGAGGCACTGTTTTGCCTTACCTCGAATCAAAACCTTTACTTCATAAGATCAAATATTGTTGTCTCTGGCTAGTCTGAAACTTTTTTTCCCTTGAAAGTATGGCTGTTGTGCCTCTTGGTTTTCATTTTAAAAGGTTGGCAAACACATTTTCTTCTCTACTGTGGTAGTTTTCCAGGGCATGCTAACGTAATGTCAATCTTAAAATTGTCAAAAGCATTTTTTTGGTCCTCCTGCATGGTATAATCAGTTTGGTGCATATAGGCTAATGTTGGTCATTATGCAATATGCATAAGTTTGGAATGCAGTTTTTATATTTTTATGGTGTACGTTTTTTAAAAGCAAGCTGATGTTGAGCTTTTCTGAGGTCAGGAATTTTTGTGTTAATTTACAGTTTTTGTTTGATATGTAGTTGACTCTGGAACGTGCAGAAACTGAAACTAGGCAACGTTTAAACAGCCAAATTGAGAAACAAGAACATGAAATAGAGAAGCTGAAAAAGAAAGTGGATCAATGGCATTCACTTGGCAGAAACCAAGATGTAAGTATGTGAAAACTACGATTGGATTTATGAATGGTAGGAATCGATTAGCTTAGATGGCTGGTTCATAATGCACTGATGTCAACAGTGTGCATTTAATTCCTGCACCGGTTGAGGTTACCGTAATCGCTCCTCAACTTCTCTCCTATTAAACCACAATCAATTGTCTCTTTGTAATGAGTGAGCAGCCCTACAGTCTGGTAAAACTGTGGCAATTTTACCTCGCTGGTAATTATAATGGGTAACATTTGAAGCTCAAGGATCAAAAGATTATGTTAATGGGAAATAGAATTTGTACAGCAGGTTCTATTCCATGTGGTCATAAAAGCAGGTTAAATGGTGGGAATTGCATGGGGTATGACTCACCTATCTGACTAGTGCCCCTCACTGTGTACAAAGCACAGATGCTAGCCATATCCATTTGCCTACATGGGTCCAATCCAAAACATTGAAGAAGCTTGATGTCATCCAGGACAAAGTAACCCACTTGTTTGTACTTCATCTCACGTATTTAACATTGACACCCTAAACTACAGATGTGTAGTGGCAGCTGTCTATTATCTGCAAGACAGGCTGCAACAACATAAAGTTGCTTAAACATCACTTTGCAAACCTGTGACCACCACCACCTAAAAAGACAAGGAAAACTGATGCATGGGAACATACCTGTAATTTCCTTTCGAGGCCGCATGTCATCCTGACTTGGAACTAGATTCCTGTTAATTCGCAGTCATTAGGTAAGATTCTTTGAACTCCCTTCCTAACAACACTGCGTACCTACATCTCAAGAACTGCTGCCTTCTCGATAGATAGTAAACCTGACTGAGTCAGTGACTTCCACATCCATGAATGAATGTTTAAAAACATTATGACCTCACACATCAATTCTGCACATTTCTGAAATAGGTTATTCTACATATGCTTTCTGAAGCTGACTGTTAATTTCTTTTTTTAAACCTTTTTAAAGATTCAAATTCTGGAACTCAAGAAGCAGCTTGAAACTGAATCTAATCTCCACATGAAGACTAAGGAACTCCTGAAAAATGCAGAGAAAGAAATTAATACCTTGAAGTTATCCCTTAACAATGTTGAAACTGAACTGGCAGAGATTAAAGGAGGCGATTCTAAAGGTAAAACATATGATTATGGCAGGTATATTTGTAAGTTCATCTTGATAATTATTGTGTCCTCCTCTGCTTCAGGTTCCATTCGTAGGTTGAATCTTGCGAATTATTAACATAAGTCCATGTGTCTCTTAAAATTGGGAACTTGGCACGTGCCATTTTATGTCATGACTTCATTGTAACTGTGAACACTTTGCCCCACTAAAGTATCTTTTGTGTGCAACTTTTGGTTTTCTGTAATTTCTTAATCCGTTTCTTCTCAGGCTAGAGAAACTAATTGCAAATATTTTGAAATATTATCTAAATGAACTCCAATCATGCATTACTGGTTATCAGACATCTACCTTAGACACAAAGTTGAACAATCCGCAGATAAAAACAAAATACTCTGCTGTAGATCTGAAAGAAAAAGAAAACAAACAGAATACATTGGATTTTTTTCAACATAAAATCACATTTGCTGATCAAATTTTTTTCCTCTTGCTGTCTCCAACATAATTAAATCCTTAATCACTGTGTGGAGCACCGTTTGGAAAATCATTAGGATGTTGGGGTAATAAACACTTGAGAAGCTATTCATAGGAAGAAATTGACTCCTACTGGATGTGACCTATTCAATTAAATTTTAGATTATTTAGATTTATACTTGTAACTCTGCTCTATTTCCAGGAAAATCTAATACAGAAGATGATGTTGATGATCTCCAAACACAGCTTCGACAGGCTGAAGAGCAGGCAAATGAATTGAGAGAGCGTCTCGAGACTACTACAAGCAATGTGGAAAAATACAGAGACATGGTTATTGATCTGGAGGAGTCCCTTAGTAAGGAGAAGCAGGTTAGTGACTTACACTTCACCTCTTGAGAGCTAAAACAGTTGTGATGGATGTGAAGAGAAGTAAACTGCTATTGCTTTTAGAAAGGGTACTAGTAAAAGGTTCACTGTTCCTTCAATTGCAAGTTATGGACTTCATAGCCATTTTAAGTATGCTGCTTAAGTGACTTGACAGACCAATTATATTCTGTATTGGAAGGATCTGTAATAATGAATGCCATTCAGCCAAAGATAAATAGTCATGATTTGGAGATGCCGGTGTTGGACTGGGATGTACAAAGTTAAAAATCACAAAACACCAGGTTATAGTCCAACAGGTTTAATTGGAAGTACTAGCTTTTGGAGCGCTGCTCCTTCCACAACCACCTGATGAGGGAGCAGTGCTCTGAAAGCTAGTGCTTCCAATTAAACCTGTTGGACTGGAACCTGGTGTTGTGTTATTTTTAACTGAGGATAAATAGATTCTTTTGCCTACGGCACAGTAGAATGTGACAGCTTGGTATGTTCATGACCTTTCTGAACTGATCCCGGATATAATTGTCCTCCAGTCTTTTACAATCCCTGGATAAAGCAATAACATGCCAGGAAATCAATACCCATGGAAAGACTCTCAAGATTTCACATCTTAAGAAATTTTTGCTGGACAAAATACAGTAAACCTAACATACACTAAGTATTTGAATAATGGCAAAATACTTCAGATTCTATCATTCGATGCAAGCAAAGAGAATGCCAGAGATTCTCAAAATGTCTGGCAGTACCTGTGGAGAAAGAAATAAAATTAACATTTTGAATTCAGCAGAAGTGACTTATATAGACAGTCAATAGACAATAGGAGTAGGCCAATTCTGCCCTTCGAGCCTGCACCACCATTCAATATGATCATGGCTGATCATCCTTAATCAGTATCCTGTTCCTGCCTTATCTCCATGACCCTTGATTCCACAATCCTTGAGAGCTCTATCCAACTCTTTCTTAAATGAATCCAGAGACTGGGCCTCCACTGCCCTCTGGGGCAGAGCATTCCACACAGCCACCACTCTCTGGGTGAAGAAGTTTCTCCTCATCTCTGTCCTAAATGGTCTACCCTGTATTTTTAAGCTGTGTCCTCTGTTTCGGGACTCGCCCATCAGCGGAAACGTGTTTCCTGCCTCCAGAGTGTCCAATCCTTTAATAATCTTATACGTCTTAATCAGATCCCCTCTCAGTCTTCTAAACTCAAGGGTATACAAGCCCAGTCACTCCAGTCTTTCAGCGTAAGGTAATCTCGCCATTCCAGGAATTGCCCTCGTGAACCTACGCTGCACTCCCTCAATAGCCAGAATGTCTTTCCTCAAATTTGGAGACCGGAACTGCACACAATATTCCAGCTTAGTATCATAAGCAAATTTGCTAATGTTATTACTAATACCATCTTCTATATCATTAACATATATTGTAAAAAGCTGCGGTCCAAGTACCGATCCCTGTGGTACCCCATTCCGAAATGGAGCCATTTATCACTACTCTTTGTTTCCTATCAGCCAACCAACTTTCAATCCAAGTCAGTACTTTGCCCCCAATACCATGCACCCTAACTTTGCTCACTAACCTCCTATGTGGGACTTTATCAAAAGCTTTCTGAAAGTCCAGGTACACTACATCTACTGGATCTCCCTCGTCCATCTTCACAGTTACATGCTCAAAGAATTCCAGAAGATTAGACAAGCATGATTTCCCCTTCATAAATCCATGCTGACTCTGATCTATCCTGTTACTACTATCCAGATGTGTCGTAATTTCATCCTTTATAATAGACTCCAGCATCCTTCCCACCACTGAGGTCAGACTAACTGATCTATAATTTCCTGCTTTCTCTCTCCCACCTTTCTTAAAAAGTGGTACAACATTTGCCACCCTCCAATCCACAGGAACTCATCCTGAATCTACCGAAGTCTGGAAGATAATCACCAACGCATCCACGATTTCTCGAGCCATCTCCTTCAGTACCCTGGGATGTAGACCATCAGGCCCCGGAGACTTATCAACCTTCAGACCTAACAGTCTCTCCAACACCAATTCCTGGCAAATATAAATTCTCTTCAGTTCAGGTCCTTCAGCCACTGTTACCTCAAGGAGATTGCTTGTGTCTTCCCCAGTGAACACAGATCTGAAGTACCAATTCAATTCTTCTACCATTTCTTTGTTCCCCATAATATATTCCCCTGTTTCTGTCTTCAAGGGCCCAATTTTAGTCCATAATATAGACTATAATATGTAATATATATTATAATAAAGTAATATAGACTAAATATTATTTGGGCAACTAACACACTAGTCGAATGGGTAAGTGGGCAAAACCATTACACGTGCAGTGTAATGTTAATGACTGTGAAGCCTTCCTTTTTCAGTCTCAAAAAAAACAGGATGGCAGCAGTGATAGATTTGGAAATGATGTCCAAAGGGGCCTCTATGTCTTCGTACACTTGTCATTGAGAGCCACAGGCAGGAGCAGTAAGCAGTTAAGAAGGCATTTTATGATCAAATGATACATTGGCCTTCATTGCAAGAAGGTTTGACCCAGAGGAAATGGTGGAGGTTGGTATGATGACAACATTTAAAAGGCATCTAGATAGCTATATGAGTAGGAAGTGTTTAGAGGGATATGGGCTAAATGTTGGCAAATGGGACTAGATTAATTTAGAATCTCTGGTCAGCATGGACAAGTTAGACCGAAGGGTCTGTTTCTGTGCCGTATATCTCAATGACAATATGAGCAACAAAGTCTTGCTGCAGCTATGCTGCCTTAGTGAGAACATACACTTGGAGTATTATTGCAATTTTCTTTAACCTAAGCAAAGATCTACAGGAATAGAGAGTGCAGCGATGGTTGGAATGGGGAGTCTTCAAGGAGAGATTAAGTTGTTTGCGCTTGTAAACTCTGGAGTTTAGCAGCATTAGGGGAGATCTCATTAAATCATAAAAGCGGACATGGCTGGACAAACCACGCCAGGATATGCAGAACAAAGGGTCACAATCTTGGGATATGTGGTAGGCTATTTGGACTGGGATGAGGATGAATTTCTTCAGTAGTGAACCTGTGGAATTCTCTATCACAAAGCTGTGGAGGTGAAATTACTGAATGAGTTTTGAATTGTTTGAAATCTATAAGTGTTGAGGGGAATGGGGAGAGGGGAGTCAATATGATGTTAAGACAATGGATCAGCCATAAACGAATTAAATGTTAAACAAGGCTTGATGAGAAAAATAACTTATTTTCCACATTTCTACAGCAAAGGTATTCTTTGTGTTTTTGACACAATCTAAAACCATTGGCTGTGTTTATATTATGCTGTATTTTTAGCACAAATGCTCCCACCTGCCAGGATGAATCTTCGAGTGCACTTTTAAATCAAGACCCTTTTCACTTCATCTTCTTGAGCATTAAAAATGGACTTTCTGTAGCAAACTACCTTCCAGTAATTCCTTGTTTCCTTCTCTGCAATTCTTGTTTCACTGAGTAGGGTTTGAGCCTCATCAGTACTCTAGTTGGAGATAAATCCAAAAGCAATTCTTTCCTTTTGGGTGGGCATAGCAGTGTGGGATTTGGTGGAAATCTTTTAATGTGACTATCTTGAGTGTTTGAGTGTCTGGATGACAGCATAGCAAGCTGCTTCCTCCTTGTATCACTCACTTTGAATAAACCTCTATCTCATAACATGGAGCTCGCATTTTTTTCCCCAGTTAGATTTGGTATGAAGTCACGTGGGTGTGTGACTGGGGAGATCCTATACAAGGCCCCATTTCCTCCTCCCAGCGACTAAATTTTAGATTAAATAAGGAGATAAGTTAAAACAACTCTTGGACGGTCCATCACTTGTAACAATTTGGTTGGATGCACTTTTACGTCATAACAAAAAGTAGTGTTCAGGTTTCCACATTTTGTAAATGTTCCCTTTAGTATTCTGAATCAGGAAATGCTGATGTCAGCAGTCCCTTAAATTTGCATACCTAATTTACAACTTAACCCAGACCAAATCTCTCGTTCTAGCACTTGAGCAACTTGCCTGTTGGTTTAAGTTGAATAATAATGATTGTCCAATCAATTCTGGTGTAACACGATTGTTCTTGTACGATCTCGTATTATATGAAAATTGTGCAGTAACTGCAGCCTTTAAACTAATGGGGCCAGAATCATGTTTTAGCCAAAACAGGTAAGGAAAGTTCGCACTCTACAAATAAACATGTAAATTTCCTCAATCATATTAAAACCAATCCACGTTGAAGGAACATGTATTATAGCAGAACCAACTGTATGTCCGACCATGTAAGGCTTCAAAAAAATGATTTGACTTGGTCGTCAGCAGTCTGTTTTGTGGAAAGCAACTGGTATTTGAGTTGCATACTGCTGGTTTTGAAAGTAAATTTAATTGTTCACACCATTTGTGGTAAATTGAAATACTGTCTTGATCTGTTCATTCATAATCAATTCTCAGGTTACCGAAGAAGTACGCGATGCTGTAGAAACACGCTTCAAAGAGGCAGCAGCGTACCAAACGCAATTAGAAAAGCGCATGTTGGAAGCAGAGAATGAGAAACAAGCTCTCACTGATGAAAAACTGAAAGCTATAGAAAACCTGGAACAGCAGGTAATGGTTATTTATTGGAAATAGTTAGTTATAGATTGCAGTTAAAGTATGATGAATCTATTCATAGGTTAATATGTTTTTAAAACAGGAAGGCTGTTGATCTCACTGAATTTGTTAGTAAAACATTCACTTGTGCATTTAAGTTGCTAACTTGCTGTTGATTCAGTATCAGTGGGTGCGTCAGTCTTCACCATTTAAATGTAGACTAAAATTCAGATTCATCTAAATTAGGTTTAAGAAATTGTATTGCAGTAAATGTTCTGTCTAGGTATGATTTAGAATACTCAACTTCAGACATTTTAAGTGACTTTGTTTACAATCCTGTGTTGTTCTGTCAGGACCATTAGGGGATTTTGCTGGAATCACGAATTCAGTTAGATTTATCCAAGATGTGTGAAATGTTGCACGTAAACTTCTTATTTAGTATTACTAACAAAGAGAAATTTGCAAATTACTCAAAGTGCACAGGAATTTAGTTCAACAACTAAAACACCTTATTTAGAGGTGGGAGGCATGCAAGATAAGATCTGCCTTGGACATTTATTTAAAAGCTACATCAGTTCAGTAAAACAAGATCTTTTCTTTCTAAAAAAAATTATAAAAAGAAATACCACCATTTTAAAAAAAAAAGTAACATATACGAAGTTTATCTGGATTGGAAAGAGAATATGAGTATTAAAAGAATCACCTCAAATAAAAATTTGCTTTCTCTGTTTGAAAGCAGTCAGCCCAGCAAAAATATAAACTGGAGTTTCAGCCCCTACTTTAAGACTTCATTATTAAAACAGGATTTAAAAGTTTGCACATAGATAAAAAGGGTCAAAATTTTCACTCGAACAACTAACAAAGTCAAGTCTTGGATCAACTGAGACTCCAGCATTTTCAACTTTATTCTGATTCATCTTTTTAAGACCCTAATTATCTGTGCAACAACCTGGATTCATGGTCGGCAAAACCGGTCCAGAAATAACTGCAATTGTCTAGCAATAACGGAGTTAGATGAGCTGTCTAACTATCTAGGATGGCATGGTGGCTCAGTGGTTAGTACTGCTGCCTCACAGGTGACTGTTTATGTGGACTTTGCATGTTCTCCCTGTCTTCATGGGTGTTCACTGGGTGCTACGATTTGCTCCCACAATCCAAAGATATGCAAGGGAGGTGGATGAGCCATAAGCTTCAGCCATAGGTTAGGTGCTAGCCATGATGTGGAGGTGGATAAGGTTAGATGTTACACTGCATCAAGTTATCGTCTGACCGGTTTATTCTTAGCACAAGCTTTCAGAGTGCTGTTCCTTTGTCATGTACACCAGGTATCGTGTAAGTTCTGACCTAGTTTAGGTGTGCTAACCAAGGGAATTGCAGGGTTACAGGGATAGGGTGAGGTGATTGGTCTGGGTAAGATGGCCTGGGGAGGGTTGGTATGAAGTTGTTATGCCTAATGGCCTGTTTGCGCACTAGGGATTCTATCAAAATTAGTTATTTAGCTGTTTCATTTCACCTGGTTAATCTACCATTTGAATTGTTTTTACTAGGCCTAACCAATAGCAACAGGCTCAGTTTCTGATAAGGCCATACGTGTTCAATGTTTGTTTTTGCAGAACAAAAGCAGACTATTTGTGTCCGATCTTGTTTGTGGAATGAGTCACGTGATTATTCACTAACAAACTGGTGGCAGTGGAGTAGACTGTATGAGCTCTTGTTCCGTGCTTGTCCTCTTCATCTGCACTCTTTGCTTTTTACTCCTTTTTCTCAGACTTACCTGGTAAAGAGAGCTGTTTGGCAGGAAGTGGCTTTGATGGGCTGCAGAATGGCAGTGGTGTCTTCAGAGGCTGCGTAGCTACAGTATGGGTCAGTTGGCCTGTCAAGCCTGGAGCGGGACTCACACTTGTGCATGGAGTGGGCCTCTGGCGGCAGCATGGCATGGGCTGGGAAGCCTCATGTGGGGCCCTCAGCATGGCATGGGCCACAAAGCCCAGAACAAAGCCCTCTTTGTGGCATGGGATGGGATGGGAAGGCCAGAGTAGGACTCTGACAGCAGCATGCTGGAGCAGCGGAGAAGGAAATGTTGGAATCTTGTTAAGTTATCGTCTTTATTTTATTACAAATTAATGTGCATGGTGCTTATGTATGGCGATGATGCACACTTTTCACTGTATGTTGTGTTGAATACATGTGGCAGTAAAGGATATTCTATTCCATTTCATTTTATAGACAAATGAGTTTTTATTTCCTTGTAAGGTCATGTAATTAATTATTGATTTACTCGAAGTTGCACTCACTCCATTTGCAAATGGTCAGAATAAAAATCCTGTAGGATGTAACTCACTTTTTGACTGCACAAAGCCTGTTCATTGTCAACAAGGCTCAAGTCAGGAGTAAGATACAATACTCCCCAGTTGTCTGGATAAGTGTAGCTCCAGCAACACTCAAGAAGCTTGACACCGTCCAGGATGAAGCAGCCTGCTTGATTGGCACTACATCCTCAAGCATCCACTCCCTCTACTACTAGTGCTCAGGAGCAGCAGTGTGCATTATCTACAAGATCCACTGCGGAAATTCACCAAAGATTCTAAGACTGAAAAATGTGTTGCTGGAAAAGCGCAGCAGGTCAGACAGCATCCAAGGAGCAGGCGAATCGATGTTTCTGGCATAAGCTTATGCCCGAAACGTCGATTTTCCTGCTCCTTGGATGCTGCCTGACCTGCTGCACTTTTCCAGCAACACATTTTTTCAGCTCTGACCTCCAGCATCTGCAGTCCTCACTTTCTCCTAAAGATTCTAAGACGACAGCTTCTAAACCCATGACCATTTTCATGTGAAAGAACAAGGGCGGCAGACACATGGGAACACCACCTTTGTGTTGCCCTTCAGGCCACTCACCATCTTGACTTGGAAATATGTCACCATTCCTTCAGTGCCACTGGGTCAATGTGCTGGAATTCCCTTCCTAATGATATGGAGATGCTAGTGTTGGACTAGGGTGTACAAAGTTAAAAATCACACAATACCAGGTTATAGTCCAACAGGTGTAATTGGAAGCACTCTAGCTTTTGGAGTGTCGCTCCTTCATCAAGTGGTAGTGGTAGGTCCTACCACTACTACCTGATGAAGGAGCGATGTTCCGAAAGCTAATGTGCTTCCAGTTAAAACTGTTGGACTATAACCTGGTGTTGTGTGATTTTTAAAATCTCCCTTCCTAATGGCATTGCAGGTCAATCCACAGTAGATGGAATGCAGCAGTTCAAGACAGCTCGCCACCACCTTCTTGGAGGCAGCTAGGAACAGGCAATAAATGCTGATCAGCCAGTGATACTTGTATCCCACACATTGAATTTATTTTAAAAAGTGCTTTTTAATCCGAGTACCCTTGTCATCAGAAGATACTCTTGAGGAGCTGCACTCATCCAGGCAAGTGGGGAATATGCCAACTTAGTCCTGACTTGCGTCTTGTAGAGGATAGACAAGCTTTGAGGAGTCAGGAGATGAGTTACTTCCTGCAGGATTTCTATTCTCTGACCATTTGCAAATGGATATGTTGCCAGTGAGTGCAACTTCCAGTGATTTAATATTCAAGTATATGACCTCACAATTAAATAAAAATTCATTGGTATACAAAATGAAGTAATCGTTCATGTGATCCCACAAACAAGATCTTGGACAAATAGTCTGCTTTTGTTTTGCAAAAAAGCAAACATTGAATATGTGCAGAAATTGCTAGAAATGCTCAGCAGGTCTGGCAATGTCTGTCAAGAGAAATCAGAGTTAACATTTCTGGTTTGGTGACTCTTCCTCAGAACTGGATTTACAGTATCCACAGTTCTTTTGGTTTTTACCTGGTATTTAATTCACTGCCACTTCTAAGCATGCCCACCTTGAAGTTCTGCTCCTCTCTACAATGGGATTTCCATTCCAATTTTTTTTGTCCATGTACATTAATTTCACTGTTGCTCATAGTGTTTGAACAGGTATGTGCTAAAACTCGTTTCCACAGCCACATCACATTTGTAAGTGACTGCCTCTGCCTCTGGCTCAGCCTCTCCCCATGTGGATTCCAACTCATGTTTTATCCCTTATGCTTTGAATCTGTCACCGGTATCTCCATGATGATCAACATTCCACAGACTGTTGCTATCACCACATCCTGAGATCTACGTTCAGTGCCATGCGTTGTCATCTCAACCTCCCTGTCCAACAGCATTGCTTCACGCTGGCTCAGGGCTGCACCACTTTGCAGTTCTTTGCAAGTAACCCTTCCTTTTCCCCCCCCCCCCCCGCCAACTTTCAGGCATCAAGGCACACAAGATGGACCAACTCAGGGATGCCCATGGCCCTCAGGAACCTTCCTCCCCTCCCCTTTCCTCTAACCCCATCCCCTCCCACACCCTCACCTTCTGTTGTATGTTCACCATCGCTCCCACATTTCTTTTAAAAAAAACAATTATGAGGAAGAGTCACTGGACTTGAAATGTTAACTCTGATTTCTCTTCACAGATGGTACCAGACATGCTGAGCGTTTACAGCAATTTCTGTTTTTATTTCTGATTTACAGCATCTGCAGTTCTTTCAGTTTTTCTTAACCATGTATAACATTTTGAGAAACCGAGCGTGTTTGTGCCCAGTTATTGGTTTTGGACGCTTATGTATCTTTTGTTCTAATGCAATGTTGGTTTTCCAAAAATTGCAGATTTGTGAACTAAGGAGGAATTTGAAAAGTCTCCAGACTGAACTTTACGATGCTGTTCAGCAAGCAACAGCTGCTGCAACCAATGAACAGCAAGCCAGGGCTGACTGTCAAGAACAGGTTTGTGCAACTATATTGCTATTTCTATTTTATTAGTGGACAATTAAGTGGTAACCAAGGATCCACTTGTAAGGGACAAAATTATCACAAGTAGAGCATGCAAAGCAAGATTTTAAAAGCTCAAGGGTCAGTGGGAGGTTGTGACATGTTGGATTCAGACATGGTTTGGCAAGAAACAAAGATTATGCATGGTAGATAAAAATGTTAATTGTGTTTCCAGAGGCTTGAGTATTGGATCTTTTATTTATAGTATGTATTAATTATTTAGTCTTAAAGTCAAGCAGCATGTTGAAGAATTTTGCACTTTGACTAAAAATTGTCAATGTGAGAAATCTGTAGATTGCAAAAGATTTCAATGGACTGAACTCTTAAGGAGAAAAGAATCAAATTAAATACATTTCTAGAACCTGAAGATAGTGTTTGGGAGGCTAAATATTGCAATGAATAGATAATAGCAAAAGGATTCTGAAGTGTGGAGAAATGGGGGGGACCTTGTTCACAGAACGCTGAAGGTAGCAAGGCTTGTGGAAAAAGTGATTAAGGCATGCACCTGGCCAGTCAAAGGAATTGGCAAAATCTGCTAGAACATACAAAATACCAGATTGCAACTAGTGCAGAGCGCATTTCTAGTTGCTGCATTACAGGAGTGATCTGATTACATTAGGGACGATGAAAAGGAAACTTGAGTTTGCCAGGAAAAGTAAGTTTGGACTACATGGTAAGATCAGATCAGAATGGAGGATCTTTATTTAGAACAACAGATGCTGAGGAGAGATTTGGTTGAAGTATGAAATGACAGGGCCTAAACAGAGTGCACAGGATGGACCTATTTTCATCGAGATCAACAAGTTGCAACGTGGTGCTAAGAGGATTGCGGAGAAGTTGATTCATGGATGTAAGTTTGCTCACCGAGCTGGAAGTTTCATTTCTGACATTCGTCAGTGTACTAGGTAACATCAGTGAGCCTCCAGTGAAGCGCTGGTATTATGGCCAGCTTTCTGTGTTTGTGTTTAGGTTTCTTTGGTTGATGTCATTTCCAGTTCTTTGCACCTCCACCCTCGAGGCCCCACCTCTCTAACTGCAACAAGGACAGAACCCCCCCCCCCGGTCTTCACCTCCCACCAACCTCTGTATACATGGCATCATCCCCCACCCTTTTTGCCACCTGCAAACAGACCCCACTACAAGAGATATATTTCCCTCCCCACCCCTATCTGCTTTCTTCTGTGACTACCTCATCAGGTCCACGCCCACTAACAACCCACCCTTTCCTCCTGGCACCTTCCCCTGCCACCGCAGCCATTGCAAAGCTTGCACCCCACCTCACCTCCATCCAAGGCCCCAAATGAGCCTTCCACATCCACCAAAGTTCCAACTGCACTTCCACACATCATTTACTGTATCTGTTGCTCCCAATGCGATCTCCTCTACATTGGGGAGACAGGGCGCTTACTTGCATAGCACTTCAGAGAATATCTCTGAGACATTCGCACCAATCAACCCCACCACCCCACAGCCAAACACTTTAACTCCCCCTCATGCTCTGCGGAGGACATGCAGATCCTGGGCTGTCTCCATTGCCACTCCCTTAACACCTGATGCCTGGAGGAAGAACGCCTCATTTTCCGCCTCCGGACCCTCCAACCGCGTGGTATCAATGTGGATTTCACCAGTTTCCTCACTTCCCTTCCCCTCCTCCCACCTTACCTCAGTTCCAACCTTCCAGCTCAGCACTATAATGACCCGTCCCATCTGTCCATCTTCTTTCTCTATCCACTCCACCCTCCCCTCCAATCTATCACTTTTACCGCCACCTCCATCCATCCATTGCACTCACAGCTACTCCCCCAGCCCCATCCCTCTCCCATTTATCTCTCCACCCCCAAGGCTCTCAGCTTCATTGCTGATGAAGGGCTTTTTCCCGCCCCTCAGATGCTCCCGGACCTGCTGTGCTTATCCAGCACCACATTCTTGGCTCCAAGTTTGTGTGTGTTTTGATAGAGGTTCCGGTTGGAATGCCATGCTTCGAGGAATTCTCATGCATGTCTATTCCTCAACTGTATGTAAGGATACTGGTGATAGTGGGTCATGTCTTTTTGTGGCAAGTTGATGTTCATGTATCCTGGTGGCTAGTATTCTGCCTGTTTGTCCATTATAGTATTTGTTACAATTCTTGCAAGGTATTTTGTAAATGACATTAGTTTTGATTGTTGTCTGTATAGAGTCGTTCAAGTTCATTAGCTGCTGATTTAGTGTGTTACTGGGTTTGTGGACTACCATGGTGCCAAGAGGCTGAGTAGTCTGGCAGTAACTTCTGAGATGTCTTTGATGTAGGGGAGAGTGGCTAGGAATTCTGGGCATGTTTTGTCTACTTGTTTGGGATTGTTGCTGAGAAATCAGCTGACTGTGTTCATTGGGTACCCATTCTTTTTGAAAATGCTGTACAGGTGATTTTCTTTGCTCTTCATAGTTCCTCTGTGCTGCAGTATGTAGTGGCTTGTTGAAATAATGTTGTAATGCAGCTTTGTTTGTGAGCGTTGGGATGATTGCTTCTGTGATTCAGTATGTGGTCCGTATGTGGTGTTTTTCTGAAGCTGTTACCTCCAGAACCTCCACCCGAGCTACAAATCTTATCAAAACCCACTCAGTTGAGTAATGTTCATCCCATTTTGGGGAGGGCCTGGATTTTTGCTGTCTGGAAAGATGGTGGCTGCAGAAAGCCTTACCGTATTTGAAATATCTGAGTTTTTGAGGGGATGTAACATACAAGTGATACAAAAAGCAGACAGGAGAGATTGCTATCTTTCTGCACTGTATATCCTTTTATTTCCAGAGGGAAAAAACAAACGCAACACAGTATTTGTATGTTTATGTCATACAAATTTGGTGTTTGTAAATTGTTTTAAGTGAAATTAATAAATGTTTACCAATTTCATGGAAATTTTAACCATATGACCGTCCTTTGGCTTTCCTAGGCAAGGATAGCCTCTGAAGCACAGAATAAATATGAGCGTGAACTGATGCTGCATGCTGCTGATGTGGAAGCACTGCAGATTGCCAAAGAGCAAGTAGCCATGAACACTCAAGTAAGGCAGAAGTTGGAAGATGCTGCTCAGAAGGCTGAAACACAGATGTTGGAGTGTAAGACTGCTAAAGATGATATTGAAAGAATTATGAAGGTAACTTAGTTTTAAGCAGTTATGATCAAATTAGATTTCCAATCTCTACATCTGTAATTTGAAGAATGTGTTTGAAGATCTCTCCTTAACCTCACCTCCACTCTTCTGCCTTTTGTTTTGAAAATGAATGGCCATAAACATTGCTGACATACCTTGCATAATCCCAGGTCAATTTAGCTCAACCCTTTGTCATAGGAGTTCAAGTCCTTTTCCTTTTTATTATGTTTAGACTCTCCACGTGCAGGTTAGTGCAATTTGATGACTGCTGAAGGTTTCCTCCATTTGTTATAATCATTCTTTTCTTTGTCACTTAGTCTAGTGTTACAAAAATGTGATTTCTTCCTTTCCACATGAGGCCTCCAGCCACTTTTGGAATGGCTAAATCCAATAGTGTGACACAGGAAGCAATGTGCATAGCAATCTCTGATAGCCCTGACTATTTTAGTTGTACTATAGAATTAGGAACACCTGGCTAAGCCAGTTCAGTATAATGATAGCACTGATATATGCAGAACAGTTGAGACGAAGGTGTTTTCCATTTAAGATCAAATATAACTCGAGTAATCGTTATATCAGCACCCATCAGCAAATTGAGAGTCAGCAGTGCCACTGGGGAAGACACTGTGTCATTTAAGCAAGTTTATGGTGATTTTGACTTGTGTACTACTCGCACAGTAGTTATGTCACTGGGTTGGTATTACAGAACTCGAGACGAAAGTTCTTTGACTTTGGATCTGAATCTCACTATGCAGATGAAGTTTGAATTCAATAAAGTTTGGAATTAAAAGCCACTCTCATGAAAGCCATGTCACCTTCGTTCATATTGCTTAAAAAAAATCTTAATTTGCTGTCATTGCCTGATCTGGCGTACATGTAACTCTAGATCCCGATGATGTGGTGAACTATTCGCTTATCTCTGAAATGAACGCGTAAGTCCCTCTGTTCATGGGCAATTTGGCATGGGTAGCAATGGACTGGCATTGCCAGTGATGTACACATCCCATGTGAGAATGTTTTTTTTAAAACAAAATTGGTTTAAGCTCTAAATTATTGCCTTGGTTCTACTTTGGATATCCAGGCTTGAGCTGCAACATTACACACAATGCTTGTTCCAGATGTCTGGAATCATCATTATTTCAAATGGAAATAATCTCCTTCAATCACCCATTGACGTTCAAAGGCGTTACAGATGTCCTTTCTGAAGCTCACTGATGGCTTAAAAGTGAGACGAAGTAGTTGTGTTTTCCATTATTATCACAGGGCCAGGCCTTCAAGAGTTCTTAAATAGGTATAAAACAATTTGATATGATACTTAAATGTGTATGCTCCTTCACCCTAAAGTGGCAACTTTAGTATATCCCTTATATGGAGGAGATTCTGCAGTACCTCTGAAGTTTCAGAAACCCATGTCCTCAATCATCCTCACCTTGAAGAACAAGAGCAAGAGGTACAAGAAATGCAATCCCTTCCAACACTTATACAATATAAATGGCTCTTTCTTCATTGTCACCAGGTCTCTGAGAACACCTTATTAGCATTGCTCACAATGTAGATTCAAGCAGTTTGACAGGCACTACTATGACTAAGGACAACTAAGGATAGGCAGTAAGTACTCGCCTTGCTGTGAGGTCCACTTTCTGAGAATGAAGTTCTATTAACATCTATGATACAAAACATGATTGCCCTAGCTTTTTTTTTAAACTTCAGAGCTAAATATTCTTAACACTCATTCACTAATTGGACCAGAAAACAAAACTTAAGCCTGCCTGTTATTTTCAGAATTATACTTCGATCATTCAGTGGAGAAAATATTCCATTACTCATTAAATAAGGTTAGCCCATCAGGGCTAGTCCACTTGTAGTAAATGCAGCATGTCTCATTTTATTGAAGAATAATATTGAATGCACCATGTGTTAAGTTGACTGAAACTGGTAAAATAAGTTTTTTTTGTTGTAAGCTGTCTTTCATGTTTTGTTTAAAAACAATTTTGAATAGGATGAAATTTCTCAGCTGATAACACGTAATGAGGATCTGCAGAAACAGAACAAACTGTTGCTTGAGCAGGTGGAGAGCCTTAGTAATAAGATGGTAACCACAGTGCAAGAAGCAAATCAGAGTTCCCTAAATATTTCTTTTAATGAAGAGGGCAAGTCCCAGGAACAGCTACTTGAAATTTTGAGGTAATCATTTTGCAATAATGATGTGTAATAGTAGAAGTCAACAATATCCACGTTCTTTGCATGGTTCATCGTTTTCAGTTTGCCATTTGATCTATTTTTGTTCAATTTATTGATATTCTATTTGGAGATGTTTTCCGAACAGAAGCAATCGGTGCAAAAGGAGAGCTGCGAGAAATGTGGATAGTTTGCACAATTTCTGGAACGTGACTAAAATTTTTAGCGTTTTTATAATTTTTAAAATCTATTTCTGTTTGCTGTTTAAAAATGACAGTTCTCTCCAGATAATGTGGGTGAATCTGGTTGTTTCACACTAATTATTTTTAGTTTTGTTTTGGGAATTTATTGGATGGCAGATGCGTTTATTTTTCAGGTTGCTGTGTATAACAAAAGTAACTAGCCAATCACTATCTCTGAAACTCCCACTAAGATTCAATTCCCCCCCCCTCACCCTAAACCTATGCAATATAGTTCTGGACTTGTCCCACCCCAGGAAGAAGACATTGACTATTTATCCTATCCATGCCCCTCCTGATTTTGTAAACCTCTACAAGGTCACCCCTCAACCTTCGCTCCAGGGAAAATCCCCCCAGCCTGTTCAGCCTCACCCTATAGCTCAAATCCTCCAACCCTGGCAACATCCTTGTAAATATTTTCTGAACCCTTTCAAGTTTCGCAACATCTTTCCAATAGGAAGGAGACCAGAATTGCACACAGTATTCCAACAGTGGCCTAACCAATGTCCTGGACAGCCGCAACATGACCTCCCAACTCCTGTACTCAATACTCTGACCGATAAAGGAAAGCATATCAAATGTCGCCTTCACTATCCTATCTACCTGCGACTCCACTTTCAAGGAGCTATGAACGTGCACTCCCAGGTCTTTTTGTTCAGCAACACTCCCTAGGAACTTACCATTAAGTGTATAAGTCCTGCTCTGATTTGCTTTCCCAAAATGCAGCACCTCACATTTATCTGAATTAAACTCTATCTGCTACTTCTCAGCCCATTGGTCGATCTGATCAAGATCCCATTTTAATCTGAGGTGACCTTCTTCACTGTCCACTACACCTCCAATTTTGGTGTCATCTGCAAACTTACTGAATGTACCTCTTATGCTCACATCCAAATCATTTATATACATGATGAAAAGTAGTGGAGCCAGCAGTGATCCTGTGGCACTCTACTGGTCACAGGCCTCCAGTCTGAAAAACAACCCTCTACCACCACCACCCTCTGTCTTCCAACTTCTAGCTAGTTCTGTATCCGAATAGCTAATTCTCCCAGACTTCCATGGGGAACTTTGTCGAATGCCTCACTGAAATCCATATAGATCACATCTACCGTTCTGCCCTCAATGGTCCTCTTTGTTACTTCTTCAAAAAACTCAATCAAGTTCATGGGAATGAATTCCCATGCACAAAGCCATGTTGACTATCCCTAATCGGTCCTTACTTTTCCAAATACATGTACATTCTGTCCCTCAGGATTCCCTCCAACAACTTGCCCACCACTGTTCTACCCTGAACTCAGTTTATATTTCCTTTCCGAAGGTAACGTCATCTGTATTATCCCCTCCCACTCAAATGCCTATCTTCAGCTACCAAAGTTTTATTCCTTTGTCATTTCCAGACTTAACTATTCCATTGTTTTTCTAGCTGACCTGTCACTATTGTCAAGTATCTTTCATGAATATGTCATCCTAAACTAGCTAATTATGTCTCCATATGAAGTATTGTAACAAAAAGTGCTATATAATTGAAAGATGCTTTTGTACATCATAGGTTTATTTTGATAAATATTGTTACTACAGTCTATCTCTGTAATTGAAGTTTCACATGTGGATAATGGAGAATTGTGAAGTTAATAAAATTGTAGTTTGAGGTTTTCTGCTTCCTTCAAGAATGAAACACCTAACCAGTTCAGTTGAGCTTGGTTTCAATGAGGCTTCTAAGCCTTAGTATTCTTGACTTGTCAATAGAGTTTCATATGACTTTATCTGCTCCCAAGTTTTCCATGGACCTAAAAAGTCCCTCACGGTTGCATGTTATTCCTGTCAACATTCCTGCATGCATTCCTCCCCAGGTGTTTGTCAGCTCTCACCTATACGATCTTCTAATTCTGCAACAGATTTCCTTAAATGGCACTAAACATTTTGTGGGAACGATTAACTCTGGTGGACCTTCAAGATAATTCAGAATACATATTGCTGTTTATAAATCATTTGGTATAATTAATATGCACTTTTAACTGAGCTCAAACAATGCAAAAATTGTAATGGGTTAAATAGTGAATGTTTTTTCCAATTGTGTATAATATAGATTTGTGCGACGAGAAAGAGAAATTGCTGAAACCAGGTTTGAAGTTGCCCAAGTTGAGTCACTGAGGTACCGCCAGCAAGTCGAGAATTTGGAGAGAGAATTGAAGGAGATGCAAGAAAACCTAAATTCTGAAAGGGAGAAGATGCAGGTAAGTAAAGAATCTTGAATTGCTTTAATGAACTACTTGTTGGAAAGCTCTTGACCGAAATTTGGAGATGGGATTTGTTTGTTTGGCCAAAATTATGAAAATACTTCAAACCTTGCTTCTTAGCCAGTAATTGAGATTTTCCTTTGTGACATTGATAAATCTGGCTCCTTTGCATCAAATACACTTAACTGAAAATTAAGTTGTACATCCATATAAATGTAATGCTTGCGTTCCATCAGATTTAAGGCAGTTAAATGTGTTTCAAGTTATTCATTGACCGTGCAATTAAATAATTTTGGTGTTTTTCATTTTTAACAATAGTAGCAACTTGTTGATCAAATATTTACTTACTGGTTTGAGTTCCTTTCAGGTAACTGCCAAAACACTGGCACAACATGATGAGCTAATGAAGAAGACTGAAACTATGAATGTTCTCATTGAAACCAATAAGATGCTGAGAGATGAGAAAGAAAGGTTGGAGCAAGAACTCCAGCAGTCACGGGCAAAGGTCTTTATTCTTCCTTGTTTAAAGCACATTTTATCATGCAGAGTTGTGGGGGGTTTCCAATAGATAATTTTGAAATTAAGAGTTTAAAAAGCCCTCTAAAATGTAAAATAATCGCCATATTTATCTTTCAACATCATTCGTTGTTTTTTTTCTTTTTCTCTCCCTCCTGTTAGAGACCAGACCTGACTCCCTCAAAATATTTTAAGAAGTTAGCCTGGACCCTAACTTTTTTTATTTTAAAGGTAGATGTGAGGTGCCGTTACTCAGATGCAATACAACTGGTCCAACTTGATTAGATTAGATTACTTAGTGTGGAAACAGGCCCTTTGACACAACAGGTCCACATCGACCCTCCGAAGACTGACCCACCCAGACCCATTCCCATTCCCCTACATTTACCTCTTCACCTAACACTACGGGCAATTCAGCATGGCCAATTCACCTAACCTGCACATTTTTGGACTGTGGGAGGAAACCGGAGCACCCGGAGGAAACCCACGCAGACACAGGGAGAATGTGCAAACTCCACACAGACAGTTGCCTGAGGCGGGAATTGAACCCGGGTTCTGGTGCTGTGAGGCAGCAGTGCTAACCACTCTGAACACCAGTTAAAATACAAACAAATGGAAAAGGAAGTTAGAAAAACGTAACCATTGGAAATCCTAACCAAGTAATAGGCACAATACCTATTACTAGTTATTTGTGCTGATACAGCACCATCCCATGAACTCATGCCTTGACACAAAGGCAAATTCAGGCACAGATTCTTATTTGCACTTCTCCATTCCAGGAGGAGAAGCCATCCAGAGAAGGTTGAGAGAATACCAGCGACAAATCATTCACTGAAATTGAAAACATTCATCATTTGACTTTTAATTCCATATTTTTTTTGCATTGAAATTTATTCTGGGAATCAAAACTGGAATCCCAGAACATTATCTAGTCTCTGATTTTGGCACTGGATTAGTTATTCAACCTGTGGCATACAGCTAACTGAAGTCTTCATCATATGATTGAAACATTTCATTTCAGTATACTGAAATTGATAATTTTTTAAAGAAATGTATTTTTAAATTGAGATGTGGATTTTGAATTTTCAATCTGTAATTTGGCTGATATTTCTTTCTAACATTCTTCAATTCTTAGATTTATAAGATGGAGTCTGATATCCTGCCTCTTCAAGAATCTAATACTGAACTTAGTGAGAAAAGTGGCATGTTGCAAGCTGAGAAGAAGTTGCTTGACGAGGATCTCAAACGTTGGAAAGCCCGTGCTCAGGTATGAAGGGAGGGCTGTTTTCTTAAGTTTTTTGTTTTATGTACTCAGTAAATTTCTAATCTCAAACTTCCAGTTGTTACTGTTCATTTATCCCTAGAACAAAGGCCGTCAATTTAGTTGCAGTGGTTGATGCAAAATGTTTTCTAATTCTGTGAACCTGAACTGATACTAACCACTTTTTTTTTTAATTTAAGGTTTGTATTTGTCATAGAAAGGCCTCGGTGCTAAAAATAATTGGCTTTATCCATTTTGTTTTGTCAGTATTTGTCCTTTTCTTTCCATCTGTTTATTGACTTTCCGGTCAATGTTTATGGGAATTAAACTATGCTATTTAACTGCTTACTTCTCCTCTTCAATTTAACAGTATGGATTAGCCATATGTTTTACATAATTATTTACTCAAATTTCATATCAGAAACACTTCCTTTAAAAATTGAAGCTTTATATACAGTATAAGCTAGCATAAGCAAATGTACCAACAGCCATTTTGTGATTGTCTTTACATTTTAGCAATTAATAAGCCTGCAGAAAGAGACTGATCCTGATGAGTATAAGAAGCTAGTATCAGAAAAGGATACAAATACCAAACGCATTCAACAATTGACCGAAGAGACTGGGAAGCTGAAGACTGAACTTGCTCGGTAAGGAAATACATATGGTGTTGAAACAGTACTGGCAATATTGTACAGATGAAATATAGAATATTGGCTGCTTTATTTATTTAAAAGTGATTAAACATTTGGAATTTAGGGGGAATACTGAATAATACTCGATGCAAGGAGGGAAATAAGTTGAGGATAGAAACAAAAGACAGTAAGGAGAAAACATGGAAAGCAGAGAAACCAAAGACAAATCAAAAAGGGCAACATTACACCATGGTTCTAAAAGGGCAATCAATGTATGTTTTTAAAAAAGTCTGAAGGCTCTGTGTCTCAATGGGAGGAGCATTTGTAATATGTTGGATGAACTAATTACAGATAGTTATTAATGGATATGATATAATTGGGATCACACAGACCTGCCTCCAGGGTGACCAAGGATAACATCCACGGTCATTCACTTTTCAGAAAAGATAGATGGAAAGAAAAGGGAGATGGGGTAGCATTGCTGATAAAGGAGGCGATAAATACATTAGTAAGAGAAGATGTTAGCCTGGACAATGTTGAATCTGTATGGGTGGAGCTGCGGAACACCCAAGGGAAAAAAGATGTTAATGGGATTTGTGTACAGACCACTAAATAGTAGTAATGCAACAAGGGGTATGTCGGCTTCCAAGAGATCAATCGTGTTAGGGGATTCTGTAGTCCGCGGTACAGACAGACGTTTCTGTGGCCAGCAACAAAAAAGCAGAATGGTGTGTTGCTTCCCTGGTGCCAGGATCAAGGATGCCTCAGAGAGGGTGCAGAATGTTCTCACGGGGGAGAGGGGCCAGCAAGAGGTCATTGTCCACGTTGGAACCAACGACATTGGATGGGAAAAGGTTGAGATGCTGAAGGGAGATTACAGAGAGTTAGGCAGAAATTTAAAAAAGGAGATCCTTGAGAGTAGTAATATCTGGATTACTTCTGGTGCTACGAGCTAGTGAGGGCAGGAATAGGAGGATAGAGCAGATGAATGTATGGCTGAGGAGCTGATGTATGGGAGAAGGATTCACATTTTTGGATCATTGGAATCTCCTTTGGGGTAGAACAAGCGGGACGGATTGCATCAAAATTGGACGGGCATTAATATACTGGCAGAGAAATTTGCTAGAGCTGCTCGGGAGGCTTTAAACTAGTAAGGTGGGGGGGTGGGACCCAGGGAGATAGTGAGGAAAGAGATCAATCTGAGACTGGTGCAGTTGAGAACAGAAGCGAGTCAAACAGTCAGGGCAGGCAGGGACAAAGCAGAGAACAAGGTAGGACTGATAAATTAAGCTGCATTTGTTTCAATGTAAAGGGCCTAACAGGGAAGACAGATGAAATCAGGGCATGGTTAGGAACATGGGACTGGGATATCATAGCAATTACAGAAACATGGCTCAGGGATGGACAAGACTGGCAGTTTAATGTTCAGGATACAAATGCTACAGGAAGGATAGAAAAGGAGGCAAGCAAGGAGGGGGAGTGGCATTTTTGATAAGGGATAGCATTACAGCTGTGCTGAAGGAGGATATTCCCAGAAATACATCCAGGGAAGTTATTCGGGTGGAACTGAAACAAGAAAGGGATGATCACCTTATTGGGATTGTATTGTAGACCTCCTAATAGTCAGAGGGATATTGAGAAACAAACTTGTAAGGAGATCTCAGCTATCTGTAAGAATAATAGGGTGGTTATGGTAGGGGATTTTAACTTTCTAAACATAGACTGGGACTGCCATAGTGTTAAAGGTTTCGATGGAGAGGAATTTTAAGTGCGTACAAGACTATTTTCTGATTCAGTATGTGGATGTACCTACCAGAGAAGATGCAAAACTTGACCTACTCTTGGGAAATAAGGCAAAGCAAGTGACTGAGGTGTCAATGGAGAGCACTTTGGTGCCAGTGACCATAATTCTATTAGTTTTAAAATAATGATGTAAAAGGATAGACTAGATCTAAAAGTTGAAGTTCTAAATTGGAGAAGGGCCAATTTTGATGGTATTAGGCAAGAACTTTCGAAAGCTGATTGGAGGCACATGTTCACAGGCAAAGGGTTGGCTGGAAAATGGGAAGCCTTCAGGAATGAGGTAATGAGAATGCAGAGAAAGTATATTCCTATTAGGGTGAAAGGAAAGGCTGGTAAGAATAGGGAATGCTGGATGACTAAAGAAATTGAGGGTTTGGTTAAGAAAAAGAAGGAAGCATATGTCAGGTATAGACAGGATAGAGAGAATGAATCCTTAGAAGAGTATAAAGGCAGTAGGAGTATACTTAAAAGGGAAATCAGGAAGGCAAAAAGGGGACATGAGATAGCTTTGGCAAATAGAGCTAAGGAGAACCCAAAGGGTTTTTACAAATACATTAAGGACAAAAAGATAACTAGGGAGAGAATATGGCCCCTCAAAGATCAGCAAGGCAGCCTTTGTGTGGAGCTGCAGAAAATGGGGTGATACTACATGAATATTTTGCATCAGTGTTTACTGTGGAAAAGGACATTGAAGATATAGAATGTAGGGAAATAGATGGTGACATCTTGCAAAATGTCCAGATTATAGAGGAGGAACTGCTGGATGTCTTGAAATGGTTAAAGGTGGATAACTTCCCAGGGCCTGATCAGGTGTACCTGAGAACTCCATGGGAAGCTTGAGAAGTGATTGCTGGGCCTCTTGCCAACATATTTGTATCATCGATAGTCACAGGTGAGGTGCCGGGAGACTGGAGGTTGGCAAACGTGGTGCCACTGTTTAAGAAGGGTGGTAAGGACAAGCCAGGGAAGTATAGACCAGTGAGCCTGGCGTTGGTGGTGGGCAAGTTGTTGGAGGGAATCCTGAGGGACAGGATGTACATGTATTTGGAAAGGCAAGGACTAATTAGGGATAGTCAATCAACATGGCTTTGTGCGTGGGAAATCATATCTCTCAAACTCCATTTGAGGTTTTAAGAAGTAACAAAGAGGATTGATGAGGGCAGAGTGGTAGACGTGATCTATATGGACTTCAGTAAGGCGTTCGACAAGGTTCCCCATGGGAAACTGATTAGCAAGGCTGGATCTCATGGAATACACAGGGAGAACTGGCCATTTGGATACAAAACTGGCTCAAAGGTAGAAGACAGAGGGTGGTGGTGGAGGGTTGTTTTTCAGACTGGTAGCCTGTGACCAATGGAGTGCCACAAGGATCGGTGTTGGGCCCTCTACCTTTTGTCATGTATATAAATGATTTGGATGCGAGCATAAGAGGTACAGATGGAAAGTTTGAAGATCACACCAAAATTGGAGGTGTAGTGGACAGCAAAGAGGGTTACTTCAGGTTACAACAGGCTCTGGACCAGATGGGCCAATGGGCTGAGAAGTGGCAGATGGAGTTTAATTCAGGTAAATGTGAGGTGCTGCATTTTGGGAAAGCAAATCAGAGCAGGACTTATACACTTAATGATAAGGTCCTAGGGATTGTGCTGAACAAAGAGACCTTGGAGTGCAGGTTCATAGCTCCTTGAAAGTGGAGTCGCAGGTCGATAGGATAGTGAAGGCGGCGTTTGGTATGCTTTCTTTTATTGGTCAGAGTATTGAGTACAGGAGTTGGGAGGTCATGTTGCGACTGTACAGGACATTGGTTAGGCCACTGTTGGAATACTGTGTGCAATTCTGGTCTCCTTCCTATCAGAAGGATGTTATGAAACTTGAAAGGGTTCAGAAAAGATTCAATAGGGTGTTGCCAGGGTGAGAGGGTTTGAGCTACAGCTAAATAGGATGGGACTGTTTGCCCTGGAGTGTCGGAAGCTGAGGAATGACCTTCTCGAGGTTTACAAAATTCATGAGGGACATGGATTGGTTAAATAGACAAGGTGTTTTCCCTTGGGTGGGGGAGTCCAGAAGTAGAGGCCATAGGTTATGGTGTGGGGGGAAAGATTTAAAAGGGCCCTAAGGGGCAACTTCTTCACGCATAAGGTAGTGTGTGTGTGGAATTAGCTGCCAGAGAGAATGGTGAACACTGGTAGAAATACAACATTTTAAAAAGCACCTAGATGGGTCCATGAATAGGAAGGGCTTAGAGGGGTATGGGCGAAATGCTTGCAGTTGAGACTAGATTAATTAAGGCTATCTGGTCGACATGGACATGTTGGACCAAAGGGTCTGTTTCCATGCTGGACATCTCTATGACTCTGAATACAAGGGGACAGAGGGTCAAGTGTAAAGGAGGAACTGAAGGAAATCCTTATTAGTCAGGAAATGGTATTGGGGAAATTGGGATTAAAACCCAATTAAGTCCCTCTGACCTGATGCTCTGCATCCCAGATTACCTATGAAGGTGACCCCAACAAACAGCAGACACGTTGGTGATCATTTCCGTGCATTCTGTAGACTCTGGAAGAGTTCCAATAGACTGGGAGGTAGCCAGTGTAACCCCACCTTTTTTTTAAAATAGGAGGGAGAAAGAAAATAACGAATTATAGGCTGTTTAGCCTGACATCGCTGATGGAGAAAATGCTGGAGTTATTTATTAAGAATTTAAGAAAAGTACATTTGGAAAGCGGTGAAAGAATCAGTCGTAGTCAACATGGTTCACTAAAGGGAAATCGTGCTTGATGAATCTTGTGGAGTTTTTTGAGGGTGCGACCAGTAGAGTGGACAAAGGTGAATCAGTAGATCTTGTCTATCTGGACTTTGAAAGGCTTTTGAGAAGTTTAGAAAGCAAAATTAAAGCTAATAGTATTGAAGATAATTGATCTGCAGACAGAAAGCAGAGAGTTGAAATAAACTTGTCCTTTTCAGAGAGGCAGGCAGTGATGAGTAGGTTGCCGCAGGGTTAAGTGCTGGTACCCCAGCTATTCACAATATACATATATTAACAATTTGGATGAAGGAGTTGAATGTCATACCTGCAAACTTGCAGCTGACATTTAAGTTGGGTGGCCGTGTACTCTGCGGGGAGGCCATGAAGTGGCTGCAGGGTGACTTAGTCTGGTTGAGTGGGAAAATACTTGCCAATACAATATCATGTGGATAAATGTGAGATTGGTTGCCAAAACAAGCAGGCAGATTATTATCTGAATCATGATAGTTTAGGAAAAGGTAAGGTATGAGACCTGGGTGGCATGGTGGAACAATCACTGAAAGTTGGCATGCAGGTGCAGCAGACAGTGAGGAAAGCTGATGGCATGCTGGCATTCACAGCAAGAGGATTCGAGTATCAGAGTAATAATGTCTTGCTGCAATGAAATAGGGCCTTAGTGAGGCCACACCTTGAGTATTTTATGCAATTTTCGCCTCCTGGTCTGGGGAAGGACATGGCTTGCTGTTGAGGGAGTCCAGTGAAGCTTCATCAGACTGGTTCCCAGGATGGCAAGGCTAACGTATAAGGAAAGACTGGATTGACTGAACTTGTACTTGCTGGAATTTAAAAGAGTGATGGGGGATCTTATAGAAACATATAAAATCCTGATGTGACTGGACAGGCTAGATGTGGAATTAATGTTCCTGCTGTGGGGACATCCAGAACTAAGGGATCACAGTGTAAGAATAAGGAGTAAGCCATTCAGGAATGGGATAAGGAAGGGAGTGTCTTCATACAGACTTTTGAACCTGTGGAATTCTCTCCTTCAGCAAGCTGTTGGGGCCAGTTCATTAGATATATTCAGGACAGAGCTGGATGTGGCCCTTGCAGCTAAAGAGGTCAACTGATGGAGAGAAAGTTTGTTTTGAGATGCTGAGATTACACGATTGCCACCATCATATTGAATGTGCTGTATGCTTGAAGGGTCAAATGGCCTGTTCCTGCACCTATTTTCGATGTTTCTCTGAAAGTACCACATACAAGAAATGAAAAGAAATGGACAATTCGTTGTTCAGTAGTTCAAGCAATATGTGCGGCAAAGTAGAGGTCAGGCAGTCAACATTTCCTGCCTTGACTACTATTTTTTGCTTCTATGAATGTTGATCCTTTTGATATAGTCAGCTTGTCAGCTACACCAGTGGGCTGGCTTGATGGGCATTTGTATTTGTTAAATTGTTAACTATTCTATCTGTCATTCAGATATTTTAGTAGTTGTAGTCTAAGTGATTGAACAACTCACAACAAATGGAATTATTTTTATGCACAGGTTTCTCATTTCAGTTGGTATTGACTACTCGCACTTCGTTTCTTTGTTAAACTCGAGACCAAGTTCTCAGATTCAGGATTCAAAATTACTCCTGTGTAGTAGTTAGATTTGTTGGGTTTCTTGCACTTAATACTGAGTAATCTCTTACTGTTATAGTGAACATTGGTACAGAATTTAAAAATCATTGTGTTTGTTAATGTGCCACAATATAGTCTGTACTCAGTTTTGTATGATTGCTGAAAATATTCTTTACTATTCTTGCATGTATGTATTTTGCTTTCTTCCTCTGTCCACTGAGGCGCTTTTAGCTTGTTTTGATTTTAATTATCTTCTTTCTCCTCTCTAATACCCATCCAATTTGGAAACTAGAAATTTTTGAGACTTTATTATGAGTATTCTCCATAACTTTAAGTTGATACTACGCTTTCAGTCCTTAATCCTCAGAGTAAAATGATAAAAGCAATCTTTGCATTTATTGAGTATTTTCAAAATACTGGAGTAGAGTAATATGGTAAAGATCAAAACTCTGACTCATTTAAGGATTTGTTTGTTTGTTTTGTTCTGCTGAGGAGATTGATCTGTATGTTAGCTGTGCTGGATAGGCTAAGGTTGTTTTCCTTAGAGTACAGAAGGGTGAGGAGGTGACCTGTTTGAAATGTAGAAAATTATGAGGGGCTTGGATCAGAAAAAAAAATTCCCCTTCTTAAAGCAGTTAACAACTTGGGGCCGCAGATTTAAGCTGAGGGGCAAGGGATTGAGAGAGGATTCGAGGTATCTTTTTTTTTCTCCCAGAGGGTGTTGGGCATCTGGAACTCACTGCTTGAAAGGTTGGAGAGATGAGGCTGTTGCAATATTAGCATGTTTAGATGGTTACTTGAAATGCCATAGCGACTGCAACAATGAGCCAAGTGTTGGAAAATTGGACAAGAATAGTATGATAATTAATGACTGTCATGAGCACGATGGGCTGAAGGATCTCTTTGTCCTGTGAAACTCAGACTCAACCACTTGCTCATAGCCGGAAACAGCAAGAAGATACTTTATTGAAGGCAGATTTAGGAATTGTCTTGCAATGCTTATGAAATTAAATAAAACCCTCTGCCGCAAATGCTTTTTGAAGTTGTAACATGAATTGCAAAATCAAACTTTATTATCTTCGTGCATGACCATCTCTCTCTCTCTCTAAAAGAAATTGACTATGCAATTTGTAGTCATGTGTTGGGAATCATTATTTTTCACTTCGCTAACAACTTCTTTATCTCAGCTTTTATGAAGTTCAACATGAAAAGGAAATAAACCGGCCATTCGCATCCATGTCTTGCTGATCCAGATAGCTCTCTTGTTAGAACACTGTTTCCATAGTTTAGCTAATCTTGTATTTTTTCAGTCCTTTGTGACGCACCCATATCTTTTAGGACTATTGTCTCATATTGTCCATCTCTTCAATGAGAGTGCAGCTGTGTCATGGAGGAATATTGCTTTGGATTTTGCATAAGTAGTATCTGTTGATAGATTCAACTATTTTTTAAAAATCGCGCCAGTATTCATGTCAGGACTTTTTTGCCATAGAAGAATAAATCCCAATGAAAAAAATGAACTACACTGCAAAAGATTTGAAACAAACAAAAACAAATTGTTGGAAGAACTTAGCACGTCTGACAGCATCCGTGAAGAAAAAGCAGAGTTAGTGTATTGAGGATCACTGGATTCAAGTGTTAACTCTGTTTCAATCCCTATGAAAGTTGAACCACAGAAATTAGATTTTGGATTCTTATGCTATTTGTCAATTGTCATAATGCATCTCTTAATTATTGTTTGGGATTCCGTATTAAACTTGACTTTTGGATATGCGACTTTGACATATACATAATTAAGTTAATAATTACCACATGCGCGTTTTCTTTATGCTTGCTTGAATCTTATTTAAGACAATTTTTAAGCTGCTGTTATTGTAATGCAGCTAAATTTTAACATTATTCTTTAATGCTGTCTTGTTTATAGACTGAATGCATCATCCTCTGTATCACAACGGGATGTACAGACTTTGAAGACTGAACTCAGTAAAGTGACCAATGAACGGGATAAGTTAAAACAAGAGATGTTGGCAAGGGTGTCAGATATTCAGGAAAAGAATAAAACAATCACTCAGGTTAAAAAAATTGGTCGAAGGTATAAGACTCAATATGAGGAGTTGAAGGCCCAACATGATAAGGTAATGTGTACCTAATGCAGCTACTAGACTTTTCAATGTTAAGTAAAATGCTGCAGATATTCTGGTCAGAACAAATTTAAATCATCATCAATTTGAAGCCTTAACTCTTTGTGACCTGCTTAATTTTTGCAGCCTTTCCTGTTCTCTGACTTCTACTTGATTAAAGCAAGTGTCCTTCTGAACTGAAGATCATAAAATTTTGGATTTTTAATATCCTATGTTACAGTCATGTTTTGATTATGTTGACCACATCACTTTCTGAGCGTACCAGCATGATGGACAGCTGTAGTGACTTTCTTTTTAAGAATCTTTAGGGACATTAAAGGGACATTAAAAAATAAGACATGAAAAAAGAATTTGGTTAAATTACCTAACTTTACAACTGTCACAACCTGTATTTTACCATCCAGATTAATTATTGGACAATTCCGAATTTCAGCAAACTAAAAAGCCATCGTGTACCAGCATAATCTCAACCTATTCCATTGTTCTTGGCTGGTTGCTGATACTGAATCTGAGATTGTGCAGCTTTTAGTTTGATGCTACACTGAGTTTCACATCCTTTTATAGTCTATCCATCACCAAGATAACTTTTTTTTCAATGCTACTGCATTATTTGATTTGTCCTTGTCTTAAGTAAAACATCCCTGCCCCAAACCACTTTTGCCTCCATATTTAATTTTTCTGCTGCTATCTTTTAGACCTTTCTCAAGCAGCACTCCGTGTGGACTTCAACTTTGCCAAAATTCATGCGACACTCATTTCCTGATAGAGGCTACGTTGTCATCTTTTGTCTTGAATGGCCAGAATTGTAACATTTCGTATTAATCTTTTTCTGGAATTTCCAACTTTGCATGTCAGTTGGTGTACTGTTCAGTACAGGATTGTGTTAATCTCTCATCCTGCATCAAATCTTAATGTTTACATCTCCCAACTTTGCTACTGTTTGGCCAGGTTGGTTTCATTAAAAGCATAATTGCTGGTTCCTATTTTATGTGGAGCATAATTCAAGCTCTTCCTTTGCAGATGGTTGCTGAGACATCCTCTCAACTTACAGCAGAGCAGCAAGCAGAGCAGTCCTCTTCTCAAGCCACTCAGGAGTTGCAAGAAACACTGGCCCAGTCTGAATCTCGAGCTAAGGCACTTGAGTCTCAGGCTGAAGCCTTGCAGAAGGTGAGGTCAATAGAAATGAAATTTCCAACCCCACCACCCCCCCACCCCTACTCCTAAAACAAACAGAAATTATAGTAAATGTAAATGTTCTCCTTTACAATTCTCTCTCTCCTTTCATGTAACTTAGAACCTGTTTCAGTAACTAGAATTTTTATGCAACTTGCTAAACTTTGATTATTCCTCTTGAACCCTGCAACTAGAATGCTTTTTGATCATTCAGGCCTGTTTTACTTTAGTCATATATAATGTAGGAGTGCTGGAGTACCTACTTTGCAAACATCAACAGCCAACGCAGCCAATATGAATTTGAAAATACGTATCAAATATAAATTGTGTGGAATTTTCCACACATTTATAATTGCATTGTAAATTGGAAAAGACTTGATTGCTTGGAGAACAATGTCAAAGCAACACTCCTGTCACCAGTTTATTTTCATTGCTTCAGCAGTCAGATTTGATAAATCTGTTTGGTATAGTAAGTACTGTTTTGCAAGAGTCTTTACCCCATGAATGTCATTCAGTCCAGAATTTCAATTCCCCATTCTCAATGATGTGGGAGCCTAAACATGATTGCAGAAACTCAGATTGTGAAGGCTTTACTGTAATCTTTAATCAGAGCTGCTTACTAGATGATTCATCTTGATTATCTCCTGAAATTCCTTCAGTCACATGTTAATCCTCAGCCAATTTTATTAATTCTGCACTAGATTTATTGTCATGTGTACATAAGTACAGTGAAAAGCTTTGTGACCCACAACCACAATCTGCCGAGTACAGGCAGATCATAGTAAGCAAAAACATTTGAGATCATTGGATAGAGGCATACAGGTTACATTGCATGGGCCATGCACCCGGCAAGATCAGTAGTGAGATATTGTGTGGTGAAAAATATAGGAAGCAGGTGCTTCAGAGGCAAAGGAAACTCCAATTTTATTAAAACAAGCAAAATTGAGAATATATGTAATCCCTGACAAGAAAATGAATACTTAAAAAAAAAATGTTATGTATCAAGTGAAATGAGACTTGTCTGACAGCTACTAACATCCCAGTTAATCCTGCAGCCCTGACTTGGTAGAGTTAGTTTTGAATTGCGGAGGGCAGTTAATTATTCGATGACAGGGAAAAGTGAGAGAGAGAACGCGAATCTTGGGCTAATATCCTATTTCCTTTTCCTGGGGATTGCCCTGTCCCAAAACCCAAGGCCCTAAAGGAGCTTTCCACATGCATCAAAGTTTCACCTGCACATCCACCAATATCATTTATTGTATCCGTTGCTCCCGATGTGGTCTCCTCTACATTGGGGAGACTGGGCGCCTCCTAGCAGAGCGCTTTAGGGAACATCTCCGAGACACCCGCACCAATCAACCAAACCGCCCCGTGGCCCAACATTTCAACTCCCCCTCCCACTCTGCCGAGGACATGCAGGTCCTGGGCCTACTTCACCGGCGCTCCCTCACCACCAGACGCCTGGAGGAAGAACGCCTCATCTTCCGCCTCGGAACACTTCAACCCCAAGGCATCAATGTGGACTTCAACAGCTTCTTCATTTCCCCTTCCCCCACCTCATCCTAGTTTCAAACTTCCAGCTCAGTAACTGTTTCCTTGACTTGTCCGGACTTGTCCGACCTGCCTATCTTCTTTTCCACCTATCCACTCCACCCTCTCCTCCTTGACCTATCACCTTCATCTCCTCCCCCACTCACCCATTGTACTCTATGCTACTCTCTCCCCACCCCCACCCTCCTCTAGCTTATCTCTCCACGCTTCAGGCTCACTGCCTTTATTCCTGATGAAGGGCTTTTGCCCGAAACGTCAATTTCGCTGCTCGTTGGATGCTGCCTGAACTGCTGTGCTCTTCCAGCACCACTAATCCAGTATTTGGTTTTCAGCATCTGCAGTCATTGTTTTTACCAAAACCCATCCTTCCTACTCTACCTTACTGAGCTGGGTCAGAGGGTCTTGATGACCCAAAGTGGCTTCTGTTGGCTTAGACAACTGGTGGATGTCACTGGCATTGCCCCCAGTCAATCTCTTGGCTCTCCAGTCACAAATATGTTGAAGTTCATAGGTGAGAAGGTTGCTCGCTCCCTTTTTCCTGAGTCTGCAACTAGCTGTGGTTGATTCTGTTGATGCTGGCTGGACCTTTTGCAGAAACTGATGTCAGGGTTCCCCTATTAAGCTGTCGGTTTCCTTATCTCCCACTAAATCTGGACTTGATCACTGAGCTGTTGTTCCTCCTCTCCGGGCTCAATGAGCTTCCTGACTACAACATGAGGTGTGAATGCTTCTTCAATTAAAGTGAGTGGGTTTCCAATAGCATTAAATGCCCATTATTACTCTTAGATGGGTGTAGGTTAAGGTGGTGCTGATAGTGTGAAGACCTTTCCCATTCAAGGCAGACAAGTTTGCATGTCATAAAATTGTGTCGGATATTTAGTATCTCTGCATTGGAGTAAACTATTAAAGTTGAATGGCTTTGCATTTTGTCAGCTCCAGAATGTCTCTGTTGTTTGCTGTGCTGGCTGGCATACATTGGCTTTTAAAAGAATGTGAATACTGCAGATGTTGGAGTTTAAAGTCAAGAGTGTGGTGCTGGAAAAGCACAGCAGGTCAGGCAGGCAAATCGACATATCGGACAAAAGTCCTTCATCAGGAATTAAGCTGAGGCATTTGGAGGGAGGTCTTCCTTTAGCTTTGCAAGTTAAACCCCCGTTCCAGAGAGCTGCCCCTAATCTATCTCAACCAGAACTCTTAGATCAAATGTGAATTCCATAAACTCATGTCCCAAGTTCAGAGGGTTTTACTGCAGGGTATCTGATGGGAATTTTTGTGCCACCTTACATAATAGTAGGGAAGAAGCTGTTTTTGAACCTGCTGGTGCATGTGTTCAAGCTTCTGTATCTTCTGCCTGATGGAAGAGTGCATTCCTGAGATGGGAAAGGTCTTTGGTGATCTTGGCAACTTCTTTGTGGCAACAAGTTGTGTAAATGGAGTCCATGAATGGAATGTTGGTGTCCATGATGAGCTGTGCACACAACTTTCTGTAGTTTCTAACAGTCCTTGGTACAGCAGTTGCTGTAGCAGGCAGTTGTGCACCTGTGTTGACCTGTTGCGCCCCCCCCACCCCCCCCCACACATACACACACACGCACACACAATGCTCGGAGATACTGTAGTTTTACCCCCTTCATCTTTTTTTTGGGTCCTGGAGGGAAAGAGAATGATCACCCGTGTGCACAGAGACATGAGTTCATGGTCTTTTCTGGAACAGCGGTTTCTCAATGAATTATATAATCATTTTACAGGGAGGAGCATCCAGATAAGGCAACTTAGGTATTAATAGGGTGACTGTTACAATCAATGAGTATAGATTACAGAGGCCAACCCCTTTACTGTGATACAATAGGTGTTCTGAACTTTGTTCACTGGAGTCATACAATGGATACCTTTCCCCTTGTTAGCTGATGATTTAACAATATTGTTAAAAGACTCTACATAATGACTGCTTTTGCACCTTGTTAACCCATTACCCTGGCATCCAGCACCCTATTGTTAAGTGTAAGTTCTTAACTGATCTGAGTCCTGCTCAGCTGAAACTCTCAGAACTTGGCACTTTGCCTGCCTGCGCTCAGCTGAACCTCTTGATTAACAAAACTCAGAAGTTAACCTTTGCCATGCCTGCTTATACGCATTCTCACCTTGACAGTATCTTTTCAGTGGCTTACCTGTAAAGGTTGGTGAGGGTCCTTGTGGGCATGTTAAATTTCCTCAGTTGCCTGAGGAAGAAGGGGCATTGTTGAGAGTTCTTGGCTGTCACATCTTAGTGGGATATCCAGGACAGGTGGTCAGTTGTCGTCAGTCTGAGGAACATGAAGCACCCAACCACTGTAAGGGGGCGTATTCTTTTTCTTCTCAATTAATGATCAGTTATTTAGTTTTGGTGCCGTTGACAGAGAACTTGTTATTATTGCATCACATCACCAAGTCCTCTCTCTTCTTTCAGTCTTCTTCCTCATTGTTGTTTTATATCTGTCTTACAATGGTGCTGTCATCAGCAAACTTGTAGATGCAGTTTATTTGGAATTAGGCAACACAGTCATGGGTGTATAGGGAGTGTCATAGAGGGCTGAGATCAAATCCTTGGAGGGTTCCAGGGTTGAGTGTTATTGAGCAGAATGTGCAGTTGTCTGCCTTCATTACTTGCGGTCTGTGGGTCAGAATGCTGAAGATGCAGTTGCAGAGGGCAGACCCAAGACCTGGGTCTTTGAGTTTTGAGATCATACTGGAGGGTATAATGGTGTTGAAGGTGGAGCTGTAGTTGATGAGCTGGAATCTAACATAGGTGTACTTGTCCACATCTTCTAGGAATGAGTGCAGGACTAAGGAAATGGCATCCACTGTGGACCTGTTACTTTGGCACATTGTAGAGGATCAAGGCAGGCTGGGAGACTGGAGTTGATGTGGGCTATGTCTAGCCTATTGAAACACTTAAAAAGTGTGGAGGTCAGAGCCACTGGGCGGTAGTCATTAGGCACATTGTGTGTACTTTCTTTGGTACTGGAATGATGGTGGCCTTCTTGAAGTAGCTGGGGACTACGGCTTGTAGGAGAAAGAGGTTGAAGATGTGACTGAATATCTTCACCCTAACTGGTCCACTTTGCTGGGTACAGTAAAGATCATGGACACTGCAACATGTGTAGCTATGGTGTTGTAAATGTGAGTTCCAAAAGTGTCTACAACACGGCTATCTACTGAAGAGACTTTGCCCACGGAAGCCAATCCAATACCTGCCACCCCATTAATCCATTCGCACTACCAAAGTGATGGAAGATGATATGGCAGTGTTATCAATAACTCACCAATAATATCATTGATTATGCTTTGGTTCTGCCAGGACTGCCCCTGGCCTTAACCTCACTTCAGTGCAACTCTCAACCTGTGATCTGTCCTGGAAAGAGGACCTCAGCAAGAGGATTGGATTGCCACCACTTCCAATTTACCCTTCTAGTCACATGTTGTGACTTGGAACAATATTGTTGTTTTCCACTTGTGCTGTGTCCAAGTTCTGGAGCTCCCTTCCTGATGGCACTAGATGTATCTATATCACATTGACTGAGTACTTCAAGGATTTGGCTCATCATCATCTCATACACTTGAGGATGTGCATTAAATGCCTACCTTGTCAGTAATGCCCATCTCGGATTCATAAAGTTTTTGAGACTGTTTGTACTTTATTTGAACAGGATAGTTTCCAGGAAAAAGCCCATTTCAGAATTGACAACATATAATTTTTTTAAAAAATCAAGGGACTCTTTGATTAATGCAAGAAACGGTATGTAGAAAACTAAGACTTTGGATCCATAAATTAAAACCACTGAAACAATGCTCAGTTACAGTGAGTAAAGTAAGTCTGATGGGATCCATTCAAAACACTAGTATTGAGGTAGAATTGTTTATAAATCCTTAAACTTCAGTTGGAATATGTGATAATTCTAGTTTCTGTTTGTCATTGGAAGAGTTCATAGAGTTACCCAATTAAGTGAATTGAGCATGTACTCGCTGTTAAGCTGATGCTGCAGAGTGATATTCTATTTTGAATTCTAAAGGAACCCTGCGATAGACCATAGCCAGTATTTCTGTCTTGTTCAGAGCAATGCAACCTGCCCTTGAAAGAGGTTAAATTCAAAACTGATCTGCAAACGTGATCCATCACCCACTCACTGAAATTTAGTTGGAACTCTGGAGCAGATACTATTAACATTTTTAAAATTAAATTAGCATTCTTAGAATGAGTAATTTATTGTTTGATTTGAGTAGTGCAGGCTATTTCAGAGCAAATGACTTTGAACCTTTGATTGCCAAAGCTTTACACCGTTTAACGGTTTCCTTGCTGCATATCTAAGTCCATTATATTTATTTTCCAAAAACCTGTTCAGAGATTTTTTACATACCTCTGAGGCAGGTGAGATTTGGTCCCAGGCCTCCTCTCTCTGAGGTCTGGACCCAGCACTGCATCACAAGAGGCTCTAGTCATAGTAATAATATCAAACCATTTGCAGATATATATCTAATCGTGTTATTCAGTGCTGTAATAATGTACTTCTGGAGCATTTGGGACTTGAATTGGGCCTTCTGGCTCAGAAGCAAGGACACTACCAAACGAACCTCAAAATATTTTAATTGACATTATTACCTATGTCTGGATTAGAGGCAGGGGCACTACCACTGATCTGCTAGTCCTTCTAGACTAATTGACAACATTGATTAAGATGATTCATCACTGACTCCATTACCATTTGAGACCTAATAAATATATGAAATAAATACTACAGTTTTGATGTAGCTGCATTTTAACCATTCAACCCAGAACTTTGGAAGGCAACCTGTGATTAAGTTCAACTTCTGCTTTCAGTAATTATTTGTTTTTTAATTAGTCTGTTACTGAAAAGGAATCTGAAGTGACAAAATTGCAAGATGAAGTTTCCCAATTGCATGGTGAACTTTCCCGCTTGAGGCAGGAGCTGCAGGATAAAGGAAGTCTTGAAGAGCAGCTTCGACAGCAGATTGTGGAAAAGGAAGAGAAGACGAAGAAAGCAATTTTGGTAGCCAAGCAGAAGATAACACAGTTGGCTGGTCAGCTATTTTTATTTTCACAAATCTATTGCATAATGACAAAGTATTCAGGAGAAACTAGAATTTAAAGTTGTATCCATGATTTTTTTTTTTTTTGCAATTCACTTCTGTGTTTCACACCATTGCAGAAAATGAGAGGGGTGCTGGAAAAGCACAGCAGGTCAGGCAACATCCGAGCAGCAGGAGAATCGATGTTACAGGCATAAGCTTTTCATCTGCTCATCAGATGCACTTCAGCACCACCTACTCGACTCAGATCTTCAGCATCTGTAGTCCTCACTTTGTCCCCATTGCAGAAAATCTCCACACTGAGACCATAAAATGTAGATGTTTAAGAAGGCCATTCAGCCCATTGAATCTGTCTCCCATTCAGTGAGATCATGGCTGATCTGTTTCTCAACTCCACTTTCCTGCTTCATCCCCACAACCGTTGATTTCCGTACTGATTAAAAATCTGTCTGTCTTAAATGTACTAAATGATCCAGCCTTACTAGTCCTCTGTGATATATAATTCCATGGATTAATTGATCACCCTCTGAAAAGCGGGGGGGGGGGTCGTTTGAAATTCTCTTCTCTAATGGACAAGCTGTTCCTGAGAAAAAGAATAAAGGAGATTTACAGCCCAAGAACAGGCCCTTCGGCCCTCCAAGCCTGAGCCGATTCAAATGTACTGTCTAAAACTGTCAGTCAATTCCTAAGCATCTGTTTCCCTCTGCTCCCCACCTACTTGTGCATCTGTCCAGATGCATCTTAAATGAATCTACCGTGCCTGCCTCAACCACCTCTGATGGCAACACATTCCAAATGCCCAACACCCTCTGTGTGAAGTATTTGCCGCATGTATCCAACTTAAACTTTCCACCTCACATCCCACCTTGAAAGCATGACCTCTCGTTATTGACTCCTTCACCCTGGGAAAAAGTTTCACTCTGTCCACCCTGATTATACCCTTCATGATTTTGTAAACCTCAATCAGGTCCCCCCTCAATCTCTCTTTCCAGTGAAAATAAACCTAATGTACTCAGCCTCTCTTCACAGCTAGCACCTTCCATACCAGGCAACATCCTCGTAAACCTTCTCTGCACCCTCTCCAAAGCGTCCACATCCTTTTGGTAATGTGGCGACCAGAACTGTACACAGTATTCTAAATGCGGCCGAACCAATGTCTTGTACAATTTTAACATGACTTGCCAGCTCTTATACTCAATACCCTGTCCAATGAAGGCAAGCATACTATATGCCTTCTTGGCCATTCTATCCACCTGTGCAGCAACCTTCAGAGTACAATGGGCCTGCACTCCCAGATCTCTCTGCCCATCAGCTTTTCCCAAGGCTCTTCGTTCATTGTATAATTTGCTCTGGGAATTAGTCTTGCCTAAATTTGTCTGGATTGAAATCCATCTGCCACTTTTCCACTCAACTCTCCAGCCTGTCTATATCCTCCTGTATTCTCTGACAGTCCCTTATGCTTTCTGCTACTCCACCAATCTTCATGTCATCCGCAAACTTGCTCGTCATACCAACAGTGCCCTCTTCCAGATCATTTATGTATATTACAAACAGCAGTGGCCCCAATACTGATCCCTGTGGAACACCACTGGTCACCTTTCTCCATTTCGAGAAACTCCCTTCAACAACTACCAGTCTGTCTCCTGCTGCTCAACCAGTTCTTTATCCACCTAGCTAGAACACCCTGCACACCATGTGACTTTGCTTTCTCCATTAGTCTACAATGGGGAACCTTATCAAATGCCTGACTAAAGTCCATGTATATGACATCAACAGCCCTTCCTTCATCTATCAACTTGGTCACTTCCTTGAAGAACTCTATTAAGAACTCTGGTCAGGCACGATCTCCCCTGCACAAAACCATGTTGCCCATCACTGATAAGCTCATTCTTTTCTAAATAGATCCTATCCCTCAGTACCCTCTCCAGCAACTTCCCCACCACCGACGTCAGGCTCACTGGTCTGTAGTTACCCGGAATATCCCTACTACCCTTGTACAAGGGACAACGTAAGCAACCTTCCAGTCCTCCGGCACCTCACCTGTATTTAAGGATGCCACAAGGATATCTGTCAGGGCCCCAGCTATTTCCACTCTCTCCTCCCTCAGCAACCTGGGATAGATCCCATCCGGTCCTCGGGGTTTGTCCACCGTAATAACCTCTAGCCTACCCAACACATCTTCCCTACTCATGCCATCGTGATCCAGACTAATCAAACTTCTATCTCTATGTCAAGATTCATCAAGTTCCTCTCCTCAGTGAACACTGATGCAAAGTAATAATTCAGAATCTCACCTATTCTCTCAGGTTCGCCACACAGGCTTCCTTCAATATCTTTTAGTGGACCAATCCTTTCTCTAGTTACCTGCTTGCTTCTTATATAAGAATAGAATGCTTTGGGATTTTCCTTAATTCTGCTTGCTAAAGCTATTTCATGACCCCTTTTAGACCACTTGATTCCTTGTTTAAGACTTTTCCTACTCTTACAATATTCCTCCTGTTCTGTTCTGTTCTTAGCTGCCTAGACCTTATGTACGCTTCCCTTTTCCTCGTGGCTAGTCTTACAATTTCTCCTGTCATCCACAGTTCACGAATCTTGCCCTTCCTATCCTTTGCCTTCAATGGGACATGCCTATCCTGCACTACCGTTAACCTAGCTTTGAAAGTCTCCCACATCTAAAATGTGGACTTCCCTTCAAATAGCTGTGTCCAATCCACATTTCTCAGCTCCTGCCTAATTTTGATATAATTGGCCTTGGCACAGTTTAGTACTCTTCCCTTAGGACCACTCTCTTCTTTATCTACAAGTATTCTAAAACTTACAGAATTGTGGTCACTGTTCCCAAAGAAATCTCCCACTGCAACTTCTACCACTTGTCCTGGCTTGTTACCCGTACCAGGTCCAGTATGGTCCCTTCCCTTGTCGGACTACTGACATACTGCTCTAGAAAACTCTCCTGGACGCTTCTTACAAATTCTACTCCATCCAGACCTCTGACACTTAGTGTATCCCAGTCAATATTGGGAAAATTAAAATCTCCCATCACCATTACCTTATTATCTCTACATCAATTCATAATCTGTTTACCTATTTGTTCTTCTACCTCACGCTCACTGTTGGGAGACCTGTAATACAGCCCCAACAATCTAACTGCATCCTTCTTATTTCTCAGCTCCACCCATAATGCCTCACTACCCAAGACAGCCATAGTGTCCTCCTTTAGCACAGCCATGATGTCGTCCCTGACTGGCAATGCAACTCCACCCCTCTTTTATTTCCCTCCCTGTCCCATCTGAAGCGTCTGTATCCTGGAACATTTAGTTGCCAATCATCATGCCCTTCCTTCAACCAAGTCTCTGTGATGGCAATAATATCATACTCCCAGGCACCAATCCAAGCCCTAAGTTCTTCTGCCTTACACACAATGCTCCTTGCATTAAAGTAGATGCATTTCAGGCCACCAGTTCTTTTGCGCTCACCTGCTCTCTGCCTATTCTTCCCTTTATTAATGCTATCTTCATAATTCTTACAGTCTCCAGTCTCCACTTTGCTGCCTACTTGTTTTCTCTTCTGGTTCCCAGACCCCTGCCACATTAGTTTAAAACCTCCCCAACAGTAGTAGCAAAAACTCCCCAAGGACATTGGTTCTGGTCTGGTTCAGATGTAGACTGTCCCTTTTTATAATAGTCCCACCTTCCCCAGAACCGGTCCCAATGTCCAACAAATATGAGCCCTTCACTCCTACACCATCCCTCAAGCCATGTGTTCATCCTGCCTATGTTTTTTCCATTTTTATGCTGGCTAGCACGTGGCACTGGTAGTAATCCTGAGATCACTATCTTTGAGGTCCTCCCCTTTAACATCTTTCCTCGCTCCCTGAATTCTTCTTTCAGGACCTCCTCTCGCGATCTACTTATGACCTCTGTCCCTAGACTCTCCCACAAAGGGGAAAATAAAACGCTCTGCGTCTACTTTGCTAAGCCCCTCAAGAATTTAATGTTTCAGTAATAATATAATGTCCTCACTCATTCTTGTAAATTGCAGTGAGTGTAATCCCAGCCTCCTCATAAGAAAACCCCACCCTACCCAGAATCCACGTAATGAGTCTCTTCAGGACTGCCGACATTGCAGTATTTTTGTCTTTGGACAAAAGAGCAAAAGTAGTTGGTGGTATTCCAGATGTGGTCTGACAATTGCTGTCTTTGTTCAAGAATTCCATAGATTTACTGTCCTCTGAGAGAAGAAATTTTTCCTCCTCTCTTGTTTTAAATGGGCAACCCCTTATTCTGAGATGATTCCCTCTGGTCCTAGACACTGCCATAAAGGGAAGTAACCTTCTGCATTTAACATGTCAAGTTTTCTGTACCCATAAAACAGTCTGTCCAGACCTGTGATCAGCTTCACGAATCTTTTCTCGACTGCTTCCCATAACTTGCCTTCGGTAAGAGGGCCAAAACTGTTCATTATTCTAGGTTTGGCCTGACTAGGGCTAGGAATAGTTTTAGTGAAGCCTTTCTGTTTTATGTCATTTTCTATTTGAAATAAAGACCAACTTTCTATCTGCATTTCCTATTACCTGCTGAACTTGTAAGTTAGTCTTCCATGACTCCTCAACTTCCTGTGCTATAGCTTTCTGCTGTCTTTTTTTTTTCATTTTAGTATTATTCAGCTCCTTTCTTTCTGCCACAGTATAATGTCATATTTTCCCACATTATATTCCATGTGCAATGTTTTTGGCTACTTGTCTATGGCCTTCTGCATTCTCATTATGTCACCCTCTCCACTTGCTTCCCACCTATTTTTTGTTGTCTGCAAAATTGGCTGCAAAAGATTCACTTTCCTCATCCAAGTCAATAATATATATTGCAAATAATTGTGCCCCTAGCACTGGTCCCTGTGGCACCCCATTAGTTACAGGTTGCCATCCTGAGAAAGCCCTCTACCTCCCAACTCTGTCTTCTAATAGTTAGTCAGTCCTTTGTCCTTACTAATATAATACACCTAACAGCATGGGCTCTGAAGCAGTCTTATATGCAGCATTTCATTCAATGCCTTTTGATCATTCAGATATTTTACACTTATTATTCTCCCTTGATATGTTCTGCTTGTTACCTACTTGAAGAATTCTAATAGATTTCTCAGCGTGATTTCCCCTTTGTGCAGTTATGTTGACTCTGCTTGATTATTTTAAATATGCAACACACTATGGTGTGGAATTATGGATCTTAAATTGAGGCAACATACAAAATTTGAAAATGTAATTATTAGATGCAAAATTGATATATTAAATTCAGCTTTTCTTTTCCAAAAGCAAAGGACTGAACACCAACATATTTTGTTTCTCAAGTGAGTTTTTTACGTCCAGTTTGTATTGTTGGTGCACACTTGAGGTTCTCTGCACATGCAGATTAAGACTGACCAGATTTAATTCAGTAAAGCACAGAGCATTTGAATTAGCAATGATTAATTTTGATAATTAGTGTATTGCTATAAAAAGTCTATTTTTAATAAGATTAGTTTTTAAAAGTTGCTTCCTAATGACTATGTATTTAACCTGAGTCGTCCTTAGATTAAAAGAAATGCGATGATGAGAGTCATAGATTTTATTGCTAATCTAAGGTGGTTATTATTTTAGGATTGAAGGAGCAGTTGGCACAAGAAAATGAGCAATTGAAGCAGCACAATGAAGAATTTCAACAACGTATCACTAGTTTAGATCAGCAGAGAGAAGAATTGGAGGTGCGTATGAGTGCACTAAAATCACAGTATGATGGTCACATCGCTCGACTTAAGCGGGAGCTGAAGGAGCATCAGGATCGACAACATGAACAGCGTGAAGAACCACAAGAAATAACCAAAGTATGTAATTAAATTTTATAGCAAATGAAAATTGATACATTAGAAAAGTAGATAATTATGACTGTTTAGCTTTTTAGTAAAGTTTTAAATTTGGCATGTAAATTTGCTTTTATTACATGGTATATTCTGATTGCTACATAATTGTTCAGAATATTATTGCAAGGAAATCATTAAGTTCCATGTATAAAATCAAGCTTTGTTTAAAACTTTTTATTCATTCATGCGATGTGGTTATCACCAATCAGGAAACATTTTTTGCTCGTCCTGTATTGCCCAGACAGCTTTTAAATGTCAGTCACATTGTATGTATGGAGATGCATGTAGAACAGATCAGGCAAGGATAGTATCTTCCTTGCTAAAAGGACATGAGTAAGCCAGATGTTGGATTGTTATGACAAATGGCACTGGCTTTATAGTCAGCAACAGATTACTAACTCGAGTTTTTAAAAAAAAGTTGAGTAAAATTCCGCCAACTTCAGTCACTAGGCCATCCCCTCCACATTTTGATTCTGCAATTTTTTCTGAGCTATCATTAGAGCTGAAATCTGCTTATGCGAGCATTTTGGTTTTTGGTAGCTTGAGTATATTTCTTGCCTTTTGACCTTCCAGTTTTCAAAGAGAACTGATTTCTCTGTTGCACCATCTACCACCTCTATTGGCATATTGTCGCAAATTTTTGATTTTTACAATTAATGCAGACACTACCTTGGGAAAGAGTTTTCTTAAACTGAAATTAAATCGAGAAAATAAAGAAGGTCTGAATGTGTCACTTTTGAGCTTGGTATTTGCATGTGAGAAACTGATTTGAGGAAATAGAGTTTGAATATGCATGCTTAATTATTGTGCTTTAGGCAAATGAGACCTTAATTTAATATCCTAGCCAAAGGGAAGCACCTATAAGAATGTGTTTCAGTCCAAATGATTTGTTTAAACATCAATTTACATGGACCCTAAAAATAAAAAGAATAAAATGAATGGCCACTAATGCAGCCGGGCAAGCTGGTGTGGAAATTCAAGGGGTTGAATGAGGCTGATTTTCTTTCTTTTGTCCTGTACAGCACGTACGTAATTTGTGAATGCTTGGGTTGCTGGCTGTTGAGATTTGATGTTTTACTTGTGCAAGTTTGTAAGTGTTAATTTCATTAAGTGAAAATTTTGAAGGCTGTGAAAATGTATAGCAAGTGAATAAAAGTTTTGCAGATTGGAGCAAAGTTGCATTTCTAACAGTTTGAAGAAATTCTTCAGGGATTGAAGAGGAATTAAACCATCCTAATGGTGATGCACTTAGTTTAGTTGCTTGTTACATATTTTCTGCCTAAGATTGCTTCAAATGGTGAGTACTGTGCAGAAAATGAATTGCTTTCTGCATTTTTATTGGGCCTATTTATGATTCATATAGATATCTAATTGTTGGTTTCATGAAATGTTTCAAACAAAAATTGATTTATGTGACTCATCTGATTCATTAATAAAATCTTTGAAATTTAAATAATTTTTAAAATAACCAAAATAGCATTAGCAATATCAAGCAATGGAAAAATGTAGCTTCAAATTCATTTTCTCCTATGTATCAGACTTCTGAACCACAGAGACAACTGGATCAACAGCGACAGATAACCCTCAAACAGACTCCAGCATCCGTGGACAGAGGAAGGTAAGCACTAACTAGCGTAATTTTTGTTTATGTTATGCATGTCACCAAGTTTTAAAGTTTAACCAGTTAAAGGTTAAAGGTTTAACCAGTTAAAAGAGGCAGGTTATTAACTTGCCTGCTCAAGAGAAAAATATCGATTTTTCAAACTTAAATCCAATGGAGACCACAATGTTCACAATATCAAAACATTCGATTTAAGTTGTTTATTTCCTGCATGTTTGTCCACGATATTGTTTGTTAGCCTGCTGCACATTTTTCATGAATGAATGAATTCTTTCGGATCTCTGGACTTGAAACCTATATTACATCAATCTATCTTTAAATTCTACATAGTTTGAGTACATCCGATCCTCCAACAGCCAATATAAAGCCAACTCCTCTTGTGGCAACACCCAGTAAGGTAGCTGCTGGGCCAGTAGCAGGCAGTAAATCTACACCAAGAGCCAGTATTCGGCCAATGGTTACCCCTGCAACCGTCACTGGACCAGCTACAACGCCAACAGCTACAGTAATGCCAACAACACAGGTAGAAACCCAAGAAGGTAAGAAACCATTTGTATTAGATATTTTTTATTTGACTTAAATTGATGTTTTGTTTGATATTGATAAGCATTGTCCACTGTGTTTGTTGTATTGAATAATTTTCTTATGTTTATTGAACAGCCATGCAGTCAGAAGGACCAGTTGAGCATGTAACTGTTTTTGGTAGCACAAGTGGAACAGTACGTTCAACAAGTCCAAATATCCCAAACTTGTCACAGCCTATTTTAACTGTGCAACAGCAACAGACACAAGCAACTGCCTTTGTGCAACCCACTCAACAGACTCTTCAAGTAGAACCTGCAAATCAGGAGCCATCCTCTAGCATGGTAGATGTCATACAGAGCTCCCAGGTAGAAAGACCTTCGACCTCTACAGCAGTGTTTGGAACAGGTTAGTTTATTTTGAAAGTTAAACTGAATTTTCAATTGAATATCAATTTTAATTTCAGCCTTTACTTAGTGGCTTGAGATTTAGGTCTAAGAGTTAACTGTTCATCTCCTCAACTGTGGTTTTTGTTCAGTCAGCTCATGGATGATCTGTGTTTCAGCCCCCCTTTTTCCCTTTCGCTCCACATGTCTTGACCTCCTTAACTTAAAAAAAATGGATCAATCTCTGACTTCAAAGCAGAATTTACTGCCCTTTGTGGAAATAATTTCATATATATTAAATTCTGTTTATAACGTCCTTAACAAACTGGCTGTCAATGCTTTCTCATTCTTAATTTTCACCACTAAAGGAGCTATGTTCCCTTTAATGTATACCACTTAATTTAAACACCTCTATTAGTTTTAGCTTTATCATCTTAATCATAAATTGGTGAAAAACTGAAGCTATTGGATTTTCATTTGCATCGATCATCAAAGACTTATTAAGCTTCAGTACTGAATGTTTATTCAGTTGGAAGATTTTAACTAGTTTTGATTCTTTGAAACACTGAGGTCATGTATATTTTTGTTATAAACACATTTGAAAAGTTCGAAAAATGGAAGTGTTTCGACTTGTGATGATTCAAAACTAGAGGTCACATCAACATTTTTGCTGATAGGGAAGTTGTGTTGGGAAAAGGACTTCACGGCACTAAACAGTCAGCACAGACTAAATGGGTTGATTGAACTGTTGCTGTGCAGTTAATTCTATGTACACTTGACCACTGATATCAGTCTACTACCTTCAAACCAATTGTTACCTCCAGTTCTTTGGATTTTCCTCCAGCCTCAAAAGCTGGCATTTGTAGATGACATTCATCATTGTGATCGCCAAGAAAATTCAGTTAACTCAGTCTCTGATCAGTTCAATTGAATAAATTTTAAGCCATTTTGCAACTCATTCGAGTTGTCTCACTATTATTTGTGATACTGACAAGTCTGTGGCAATTTTGTTCCTTTCTCTTGTCTTTTAGATAATTGTGAAGGAGTTAAAATTCATATGTCCATCCAGATGCCTTTTCTAATTAACGTGTTTTATTTTCAGTTTTCCATCTACCTTTGGAATTTTACTGTTTACTTTATGACCATCTTAGCAATAATTCCAAAGTTTTGATTAGGTTAAACGTTTTGAAATCTGACTATCATTGAAGTCCTGCAATCTTTTATGTGACAACCTAGAACAATGCTGCAGTATTTCAAATAATCTAGTGGTTATTTGTAGATGCCTCCATTTCTTCACCCTTTATTTGATGTATGATGCTACAATCTGTAAAAACTTGCATTGTGTACTTTTGGCGGCTGCTTGTTTTACACTGATGTAAAACAATGCATTCCTATGTTTTGTGCATTAGTTTTTTAAAAATTGATATGGTAGAGCTTATTTAATTAGGAGAGTGTCTGACTTCAACCTTGACTGTAATTAGAAGTTCTGTGCTCCATGAAACAATTGATAGTTTACTGGAAAGTGAGTCCTGAACTAAAGATTAAGGTTAATTTTACATAAAAAAAATTAAATGACAATTTTTGTGAAGCACTTTCGTCCGAAGTTACTGAATTTATGTCTTGCTAAATCTGGCTAACGTCTCTGTTGCTCAGTTTTCATGCAACAATTGTATCAGTTATAGCTGCTAATGTACTGAATTGTCTTCAACTTTTGAAGTTGAAGTATTTGTGTAATGTTTTTCAGTTTCAGCCACCACCATGTCCAAGCGTCAGCGGGAAGATGATGATGAGATGAATGCAGAAAACATAGGTCATAGTCAGGATGAATCTCTGGAACATCAGTCGAAGAAATTGAGAGTAGTTCGAGTGGTACGTGAAGCATTCTTTTTCCGAACATGCCAGTGATCTTTGTTGGATAGCAGGCTAAAGGGGAGGTGCTCTGAACTGCTGCATATGATCAATGATGTTCCCAGCCTTCAACAACCTGGGCTTTGAACTGCAGATATGAATCATTTATATAAACCAAGAGAAAACTGTAGATCTAAGTTTGAAGATAAGCAAATTTTATGCAGAGAAATCATCCATACGGGATGAGAGGCAGATTTTAGGAAAGGTGAGAAACTGAAGGATATTTAGATGACATCGTACACCATTCCAGTGCTTAAAAATCCAAGGTTTAGATGCAAAAAGCAATCAGTCAGAAGGGTTCTCTGATTGGGATTTTGCAAGAATGAGAGATGATCGTTTTGGGGTAAGATTATGAAGGTACTTGCGAAGGTACATGTCAGGAAGAGGTTTATTCTTTTGAGGGAGACTAGAACTACGGAAGATGATGGATAAGAGGTCTTTGAAAACTGAAATGGGAATTTTTTTATTTTCCACCCAAGAAATGAATGAAACTTGAAATTTATTCAAAGCAGCATTACATTTTTGGTCAACTGGGGAGCCAGAAGGATGGAGTTAGAGTGGAGACCTAGACCAGATCATCTTCATTGAATGGGAGATGAAGTTTGAAGGGCTGAGTAACTGAGTCCTATGCTCCTAAATTGCATTGTCCTTCACCTCGGAAGATGGAAAAGTGACAATCTGGTACTTCAGTTATACCAGACTTGAGAGCCAAACACATCTTCAGGAAATATTTATTGTCCTTGAATTAAGTACAACACAGATTCACCACAATGGCTCAGGGCTTAAAGGAATTAAATGCAAAAATATTGCAAAAACTTGTGGCCACATTGAGGTGTTTAAAAGGAAGATAGCATGTAAATTTTTATTATACTTCCTGTTTGTGGGACAGAGGGGCAAGAGCAAGGTCGTTTGGAATTTCAGTCATCGCACTTGTATTCTTCCATCTCTCTCAAAAGGGAATTGATGTTGAATCAATTTAAAATTTCCAAGGCACAATATTTTTTAGTTACATGAGAATTTCAAGGGACTTGGAGCAGAGGTGGGTAAATAGATTTGAGGTGCTAATTGGCAGTGATCTGGTTTAATTATATGCTAGAATATGTTCAGGTGGGCTATCTTTGTTCTGAAATTGACATCTTGCACTTTAATGGACAGCTTGTAGCTGTGAGAAGTTCCCAAGTTCCCTCCATAATCAACGGTGAATAAATGTCTATAATTGAAAGGGATAAGTTAAGTGTTCCTTACCTCCCAAGCCAGGAGGCCTGAGTTCCACAAGTGTGTAATCCTATCTCTGAACAGGTTGTTTTGAAAATACCTGATCAAATTCATGTTGACATGTATATAACGGCTCAAAGTTTGGATGGAAAATAGCACCCCCAGTGCTTATGGCTACTGTAAACAGGATTTCAATAGTAACCCTTTCTGGATCAATGTATAATTTCTTTCTTCCTTAATTTATTGTTGTATTTCGTTCTCTGGATCAGTTTGACTATTTAAAGCATGCTGTCCCACACTTAGGCTATTCAGTTCATCTAAAGCAAATTTCCCTCTAGCATTTTATCAGTTTGCAGTTCAGCTAGATTTCAAATATTTCCTCTGTGTTACATAAATAGGATAATTATGTGTGCCCATTTTTGCCCTGCGTTCTCATCTTGGCTGCATTTTGTACAGCTTTGGATAAGTGGAGGACAAAGGAGAAACTTCTGTATCAGTTCAGTATGGTTGTTTTCACGATGTGTATTCAGTCACAAGAGTCATGTCATGCTTGCGTGGAAACCTGTACTCTACGTTTTTTTCAAACTTAATACTGCAAATAAGAAAGATGTAAAAGACAGAAGTGAGATGAATTCTAAATCCTCCTGATAATTGTCTGGCAACACCATACCAGACGGATGACAGTTATCACAGAAGGCTTGTTGCCACCTTCACAGGATAGTGAGCCACAGAATAAATTGATGCCCTTGCCATTGTTGCCTATGCTCCAAGACCATCTGTTTCCTGAAGTTCCTGCTCCAGACTTGTTCAGTGGGAATATTTTCTGCATTACATTGCACTTGGTAGAACTAATTTTCATTCAATTTTCACTATTGAAAGCAGTAGGACTAACATGCGTCTTGTAACTTTAGGAAGAACATTTGCAGGAGGTGGAAGAAAGTGCTGAAACAGACACAGACATGCAGGTCCAGCCAGAGAACCTAGATTCACAAGACTCTATCTCTCAGGTGAGTTGATTATTAATGGTTGGCATTGTGATATTTAACTTGTGTGTACACATATACCTTATCCCTACATCCATGAGTTGCCACTTAGTAGTACCTTGAAGTCAAAGAAGATGAGTGTAGAATTGCCTTGGGGCTGAAATGGGGTACTACAGAAAGAGAGCAAGGACTGAACAAAATACCATGTGTCAGAGCAAATGGGGTGGTGGAGGGGTGGCAAATGCTCCATATGAGTAGCCAGTCACCCCCTTGAACCTGCTCCACCACTCAGGAAGGGTGTGGCTGATCTGATGACTTGATGTTCTTGCCTTCCCCTGATGATGACCTTTCACTCCCTTGCTTGATAAAAATCTGTGTTTCTGCCCAGAAGGTTTCTGCTGCCACCATCTTTTGGCTAAGCATTCCAAAGATTGTCAGCTCTCTCTTTCTAAAAAAAAACAGATATCCCCTTATCTCGGTCTTAGATTCTCCCACCTATCCTTTCCAAGTGGGTCCTGTTAGACCTTTTGTTTTTGTAATTCAGATGGGGCATGTTGGAGGATGGTGGGAAATAGAAGTGAGTTGACAAAATTGGAGACTGGGATTGACATGTTAAATTGAGAGGCCACACTGTCATCTTAGCATGCAAGTACTTAACAAAAGAAAAATGCTACACCTCCTGAAAATCTGAAAGAACTAAAAGGGCTGGAAAAGTTCAGGATGGGCAGACTTTGGAGAGGTAACATTCAATTTTAAGGTCACGTTTTCAAATTCTTATGTTTATATAAGATCTTATTGGATCTGTTATTTCACTGAAAAATTCAAGCGCAATTCACAAGGCAAATTAGAAATTTATGCTGGTTGTTGTTAGCAATATTTGTTGACAAAGTCCATGTTGAAATATAGTGTGCAGCACTGGTAGTGATCAGAAGGTTGTCAGTGCATAAATGGCAGACAACAACCATTACTGTCATATGACAGACTAACCCAATAACTAACCAGCCTTTTAAAAAATGTTGGTGAGGAAAAAGTATAGGAGTTGGCAGGTCATGTTGCCGCTGCCGAGCCATTGGTTAGACCGGTTTTGGAATATTGTATGCAATTCTGGTCTCTCTCCTATCTGTTGTGAAACTTGAAAGAGTTCAGAAAAGAATTACAGCGATGTTGCCGGGGTTGAGCTATAAAGAGAGGCTGAAGAGGCTGGGGCTGTTTTCCTTGGAGCATTGGAGATTGAGGAGTGACCTGATGGAGGTTTATAAATTCATGAGGGGCATGGGGAAGGTAAATACGCAGCTTTTCCCAGGTGTGTATGTGGCAAGGAGGGGAGAGGAATCCAGAACTAGAGGTCTACATAGATTTAGGGTGAGAGGAGTAAGATTTATAAGGTACCTTAGGGGCACCTTTTTCATGCAGCGGGTGGCGCATGTATGGAATGAGCTGCCAGAGGAAGTGGTGGAGGCAGGTACAGTTACAACATTTAAAAGACATCTGGATGAGTATATGAATAGGAAGTGCTTAAAGGGATTTGGGCCAAGTGCTGGCAAACGGGACTAGATTAGGTTGGGATATCTGGTTGGCACAGATGAGTTGGACCAAAGAGTCTTGTTTCCATTCTGTACCTTTCTATTGCTCTGTTGCAGCAACAGTTAGGTAGCAAGAGCTTGTATATGATGGGAGCCCAGTATTTCAGGACTGAGGCCCTGGCTGAACATGACTGAGCAGCAGTGAACAGTACTTGACTTTAGGAGTACTGCTGTTTTTGTGAAAAGTTTTCATATTGTACCATCCTTTGGTGACTTGTAAGTACTGCCAATATGTTTGACAAAGTTGTAGGTCACTGCTTCAGGTGGCAATAATGTTAGGTGTGCAAGATCATATCATTAGAATCTTTAGATCATTTTTTGATAGGAAGTATCTAACCACATTAAAAGTAGTTTTCTCATCTAAAAAGGGATTGAATAAGATGGTGTGGAAGGGATTTATGTGGGAAATTAGGTTCAAGTTACTTAGTGCCTTCCTTATCTGGTACTTTTATTGCCTGTCACATGAAGCTGATCTTGGTAACTGCTCAAAATTTAATTTTTCACAGGTATGAACACTCAGGTTTTATTATCCTGACTTCATTCAGGATTTAGCGAACGTTTACATGATATTCGATTTATATGCTCCCTTGATAGCTGTCTCTAAAAAGCATATTTTTAAAACAATCCAACCTAGTCACTAGTGCTGTTGACAAGTTTCACAATTGCTGTTTCTTATCTAGTGTTCTGAAAAATAGTGGACTTCTTATATAGAACTATTGAAAAAACTTCATGAACGGAACTCTACATCTCTGAATACAGTCCATCATATCGTCGTAAATATTTAAGAAAGGGATGTAATGCACACAAGCAATAATATAAAACTAAAAGCCTTTTACTGAGCTAAGTTCCTTGCAACTTAACTGTTAAATACTTTATAGCTTGAAGTGATATTTCTGTTGTTTGGATCTGCCGTGGGAATGTACCACTGAAAGAATGGAAGAAGCATTGCCATCTCTTGCGCTTTAGATACCTTGTCATTTCTTGACCGATTTAACATCCTTTTGATTCCCACCAATACATGACACAGCCATTTGAAGCTGCATTCCTTCCTAATTTGGGGCGAGACAGGGAGAGTTAGAGTCATAGAGTTATGCAGCATGGAAACAGACTGTTTGGTCCAATTTGTCTGCATCGTCCAGACATCCCACTCTGACCTAGTTCCATTTGCCAACATTTGACCCATATCCCTCTAAACCCTTCCTATTCATATACCCATCCTGATGCCTTTTAAATAACATAATTGTACGAGCCTCCGCCACTTCCTCTGGCAGCTCACTTCTTGCACACACGACCCTCTGCATGAAAAAGTTGCCCCTTAGGTCCCTTTAAATGTTTCCCCTCTCACCTTAAACCTATGCCCTCTAGCTCTGGACTCCCCACCCCCACCCCAAGGAAAAGACTTGGTCTATTTATCCTATCCATGTCCCCCATGATTTTATAAACCTCTGTAAGGTCACCCATCAACCTGCAAGCTAGGTGGAAAACAGCCCCAGCCTAATTAGTCTCCACCTTGAGCTCAAATCCTCCAACCCTGGCAACATCCTTGTGAAACCTTTCTGAATTCTTTCAAGTTTTACAATATCCTTCCTCGAGCAGGGAGACCAGAATTGCCCACAGCATTCTGCTGTGGCCTAACCAATGTTGTGTACAGCCACAACTTGACATCCCAATTCATATACTCAATACTCTGACCAAGAAAGGCAAGCATACCAGATAATGCCTTCATTATCCTATCTCCTGCGACTCCACTTTCAAGGAACAATGGACCTGTACTCCAAGCTAATTGTGACATGACTTGTCATTTTCTCTTGTTAAGACAAAAAAGCATGGCATGGCTCGTTAACCATGAAGTCTTAGGACTGTAAGTCCTGAAGAGTCCTATGACTGAGGAGTCACCAGCTTAATTCAGCTTCATTGACTGACTAATTCTTTGGAAAGCAACACATTGGGAAACAAGACATGACTTCCTTTCTGCAAGAATGAGCAGTAAGAAAGGGAAAATATCTGATTGTGAAATGAGCTTTGAGAGGCAGATCTTGACACAGCTGAATTCTAGTTGGACGAGGTTCAGTAGTGTCAAATTATGAATCTTTTTTGTGGAAGAGTTAAGGAAAATATTACACTCTTGAACCATTTTAATGTCTAGTTTGTGTGTTCTGAGCATAGAAATTCTACATTGTCCTAATCTCTCTCGTAGCAAAGAGATGGCGATGTAACTATAATGACGCAGCTTTGCAATTGGATAGAGCTTTGGTCAGCTCATATCTCAAATTGGATGTATTTGTGCCTTTCCTATGAAAGGGCATGGAAGCAATTCAGTCAAGTTTCAATAAGTCTTAAAACCCCTTTACCAGGCCTTTGTAGTAAGGGGCTGAGTAAATTGAGCCTACACTCTGGTGTTTGGAGAAAATGAGACATGATCCCATTGTAAAGACTTTGAACCGTGATTAACAGGTTAGACATTGAGGTCAAATTAAGCAGGAAAGTGGGTTTGAGGCAGAACATCAGTCTTGCGCATTTTAACTTCATGAGCAGACTGGGGGCACCACGTAAACTACACTTTTATTTCTAGTTACATCATTTTCATGAAATATTTTGCCTATAAGGTATGCATGCAAACAATCCTATCAGTGAATTGGGTAACATTTGTTACATTCCCTCACCTTTTTCTTTTTATATTGAAATTTTTCGCCAGTGATTTTGTGACACAATCTGCTTACATGGATCACTGGTTCCACTGTGTCTGAGAAACATTCCCTCTAACTTTTCCTTGCATGCAGCCTGTTGCTTGCTTGGTATATCCCAGATGATTGTGTGACAATACAACATGTAGTGAATACGTCATGAGTGTTGACAGTGCAATAGAAATTTGTAGCCATTGCTTTATTTCATTGAACAATATTTGTCAGATGGATTGCAAATACAAGCACCTTGCTCCAGCCTTCATTATCTTACCTTCATATCATTGATGAAGACATTTTGAAGAAAACTATTTATTGCCCATCTGTAATTGTCCTTGATGGAGTGACCCATCACCTTGAATAGTTACAATTCATGAGATGAAGTGGTTCTCCAGTTGACTAAAGGTTTTCCAAGACTTTGATCAGTGGCAATGAAGACATGAAGATATATTTCAAGTCAGGATGATGTATGTTTTGGATCTTTGAATTGTCAATGATGGGTTGATTTTTAGATAGTCATGAAATTAGATATTTGAAGAATTCTCTTGACTGGAGCCACATAATTTACATGGCTGATTCGGTTCTGCTGGTGGTCAGTTCTGAAGGATATTTTTGGAGGATTCAGTGATAGAAATCACGTTAGTTGTCAAATGTAATGGTTGGGTGCTTTTGTAACAGCTGGTCGTTACCTAGCATCTGTGTGATGCAGATGTTTTTTTTCGCCAATTATCAGCAGAAGTCTGAACGTTATTTAGCATTTGCAACATGTAGGTATGGACCACTTCAGTGTACAGAGTTGTGACTCAAACCAAAGGCTCTGCAGTCCTTCTCACTTCTTAAAAATGGGAGGTTTTTGAAGCGACTAAAATGATTGGACATTGAAATCCACCCTAACTCCTATGTAGCAGTGTACTTGGGCTGATATTGTTGACAACTGCAACCAATCTTCTTGCTTGCTAGTAATGACTCCCACCAGATGAATTACGCTCAATTTCTATTGTTTTAAATTTTACGAAGGCTCTGTAATCTTCTCAATTAAATGTTGCCTTCTCAGTCAAGACCACTTAAAATATTTTAACAAGCTAACAGATGAGTTCACCAGTCAAATTTGAGTAGCAGTTTGCATGATGATAAGCAGATTGTAATCTGTGATACTTTGTAGGTGGTCATTGAAGATTACCCCCCTTCTCAACTGATGGAAGACAATGAGGAAACATCTCATTCTTTGGATTTGGTTCCCCAACCACCTGAACACCAACAGAACACCCAATCATCACAAAATTCTCAGACACAAACTGAATATATTATAATAGAGAGTGACGAAGATCCAGAAAATGAAGAGGACCAAGAGCAGGTAAAAATTCAGAACTGTTGGGATCCAAATGGTGCTGAATCCACACTTGTCAACAGTAATGCTGAATGTCACTAAGCAGTTTGTTGCTAAATGGTTGGATGTTTTTGTGAGAAACATAAGAATTGGAGATTTGTGTGGAAAAATGTACACAAACAGGCATTCAGTACACATCAACGTTTATGCTCCATTTTTGTCTCTTTCGCTATCAGTCAGCATAATTTTTTTTGTTCACTTCTCCATCATGTTTGTCTTCCTTACCATCACAGCATTAATGATTTTACATTCATTATTACTTCTGTAGCAAACTCCATGCTGTCACCGATCATCGTAAAAAATGTTTATTCTGTATTTAATTTGCTGATTTATCTGGACTTATCTTCACTTCATGTGTTCTGCCAAAAGGTTTCAAACCCTGTTAGGTCAACCTTCTATACCTTTCCTGATGGAAATGACCTCTTGTGATGTCGTCCTTTGTTTTTGCTGTATTTTCTAATGGGTCTTTGGATTTTGTTTGTAATGTGGAAATCAAGCTTGGAGCCTTTAGAATTTTTATTAAGTTATTAATTTAAATACAGCAGGTGAGGGAAGCAAACAAGATAGCAATAAAGGAAATGATAGTGATGTGGCAGGAAGAGACGGTGAGGAAATCTTGACGTCATCCGATAACATGACAAATAACAAATTGGTAAAAAGACATGATTGAAGGCTGTGTATCTGAATTCACATAGCATTCATAACAACAGATAAATTGAGAGCACAGATATATATTTATTTCTATGATCTTGTGGCTAATGCAAAGCAAGAGTTGCAACACAGAGTCATCGAAATGTACAGCATGGAAACAGGCCGATCGGTCCAACCCGTCCATGCCGACCAGATATCCCAACCCAATCTAGTCCCACCTGCCAGCACTCAGCCCATATTTCTCCAACCCTTCCTCGTCATATACCCATCCAAATGCCATTTAAATCTTGCAGTTGGACCAGCCTCCACCACTTCATCTGGAAGCTCATTCCATACATGTACCACCCTCTGTGTGAAAAGGTTGCCCCATAAGTCTCTTTTATATCTTTCCCCTTTCACCCTAAACCTATACCCTCTACTTCTGGACTCCCCCCACCCCAGGGAAAAAACTTTGTCTATTTATCTTATCCATGCCCCTCATAATTTTGTAAACCTCCCTCAGCCTCCAACACCCCAGGGTAAACAGCCCTAGTCTGTTCAGCCTTTTCCGATAGCTCAAATCAGCCAACTATGGCAACATCCTTGTAAATCTTTTCTGAATGCTTTCAAGTTTCACAAAATCTTTCCAATAGGAAGGAGAACAGAATTGCACACAATGTTCCAACAGTCGTGTAACCAATGTGCTGTACAACCACAACATGACCTCCCAACTCCTGTACTAAATACTCTGTCCAGTAAAGGAAAGCATACTAAACGCCTTCTTCACTATCCTATGTACCTGCGACTTCACTTTCTGGGAGCTACGAACGTGCACTCCAAGGTCTCTTTGTTCAGCACAATCCCTAGGACCTTACCATTAAGTGTATAAGTCCTGCTCTGATTTGCTTTCCCAAAATGCAGCACCTCACAGTTACCTGAATTAAACTCCATCTGCCACTTCTCAGCCCATTGGCCCATCGGGTCAAGATGCTGTTGTAATCTGAAGTAACCCTCTTCGCTGTCCACTACACCTCCCATTTTGGTGTCATCTGCAAACTTACAAACTGTACCTCTTATGCTCACATCCAAATCATTTATATACATGACAAAAGGTAGAGGGCACAGCACCGATCCTTGTGGCATTCCATTGGTCACAGGCCACCAGTCTGAAAAACAACCCTCCGCCACCACCCTCTGTCTTCTACCTTTGAGCCAGTTTTGTATCCAAATGGCCAGTTTTTCCTATGTATTCCATGAGATCCAACCTTGCTAATCTGTTTCCCATGGGGAACCTTGTCGAACGCCTTACTGAAGTCCATATAGATCACGTCTACCACTCTGCCCTCATCAATCCTCTTTGTTACTTCTTAAAAACTCAAATGGAGTTTGAGAGATGGTTTCCCATGCACAAAGCCATGTTGACTATCCCGAATCAGTCCTTGACTTTCCAAATACATGTATATCCTGTCCCTCAGGATTCTCTCCAACGACATCAGGCTCACTGGTCTACATTTCCCTGGCTTGTCTTTACTACGCTTCTTAAACAGTGGCACCACATTTACCAACCTCCAGTCTTCTGGCACCTCACCCGTGACTATCGATGATACAAATATCTCAGCAAGAGGCCCAACAATCACTTCCCTCCTTCCCAAAGAGTTCTAGAGTGCACCTGATCAGGCCCTGGGCATTTATCCACCGTTATGCGTTTCAAGAGATCCAGCAACACCACCTCTGTAATATAAACACTTTTCAAGATGTCACCATCTATTTCCCGACATTCTATATCTTCCATGTCCTTTTCCACAGTAAATACTGATGCAAAATACTCGTTTAGTATCCCCCCCATTCCGCCTTGCTGATCTTTGAGGGGCCCTATTCTCTCCCTAGTTACCCTTTTGTCCTTAATGTATTTGTCAAAACCCTTTGGATTCTCCTTCATTCCATTTGCCAATGCTATCTCATGTCCCCTTTTTGCCCTCCTGATTTCCCTTTTAAGGATACTCCTACAGCCTTTATACTCTTCTAAGGATTCACTCAATCTCTCCTGTCTATACCTGATGTATGCTTCCTTTTTTTCTTCATGAAACCCTTAATTTCTTTAGTCATCCAGCATTCCCTATACCTACCAGCCTTCCCTTTCACCCTCACAGAAATATACTTTCTCTGGATTGTCGTTACCTCATTGCTGAAAGCTTCCAGTTTTCCAGCCGTCCCTTTGCCTGTGAACATCTGCCCCCATTCAGCTTTTGAACATTCTTGCCTAATACCAACACAATTGGCTTCCTCCAATTTAGAACTTCAACTTTTAGATCTGATCTATCCTTTTCCATCAGTATTTTAAATTTAAGAGAATTATGGTCGCTGGCCCCAAAGTGCTCCCCCACTGACACCTCACTGCCCTGCCTTATTTCCCAAGAGTAGGTCAAGTCTTGCACCTTCTCTCGTGGACCCATCCACATACTGAATCAGAAAATCTTACTGTGCACACTTAACAAATTCCTCAAAGTATATTCCTGTCAGGGTGAAAGGGAAGGCTGGTAGGTATAGGCAATGTTGGTTGACTAAAGAAATTGAGGGTTTGGTTAAGAAAAAGAAGGAAGCATATGTCAGGTATAGACAGGATAGATCGAGTGAATCCTTAGAAGAGTATAAAGGAAGTAGGAGTATACTTAAGGGAAATCAGGAGGGCAAAAAGGGGACATGAGAAAGCGTTGGCACATAGAATTAAGGAGAATCCAAAGGGTTTTTACAAATATATTAAGGACAAAAGAATAACTAGGGAGAGAATAGGGCCCCTCAAAGATCAGCAAGGCAGCTTTTGTCTGGAGCCACAGAAATTGGGGTAGATACGAAATGAATATCTTGCATCAGTATTTCCTGTGGAAAAGGATATGGAAGATATAGACTGTCGGGAAATAGATGGTGACATCTTGCAAAATGTACAGATTGCAAGGAGGAAGTGCTGGATGTCTTGAAACGGTTAAAGGTGGATAAATGCCCAGGGCCTGATCACGTGTACCCGAGAACTCTATGGGAATCTAGAGAAGT